>NC_135578.1:12500-612500 GCF_965152235.1 Eretmochelys imbricata | reverse complement strand
GGCGGTAGAGTCCTGCTGACTCCAGGGGTCAGGCGCATTTTACTGCTCTCTGAAAGCTTGCTCTATAATGAGAAGGGAAGAGATTTGGGCAAGTAGGAAGCAACAAAGACTTTGTAAATATATCTTGAATAAGAGGCAGTTAAGGGGATAGTGGGGAGAGGCAAACACATACAAAGCCAGCCATTCTGGCTGGGCTGCAGCCCCGGGCACTAAGGGAATTATTTGATTCACTTCCTGAACCACTGAGAATTTTTCTGAAAAATCCCAGAGAAATTGGAAGGTGTGGAGAATAGAAGAAAAGCAAATGTAGCAGTGAATTTTCTGACAGGATGAGTGCAATCCTGGCAGTTCCTATCCGACAAGTCTAACCTCTGTTCCACTAAAATAATAGCAAATATCAAGAAAAATACACAAACACAAACCCTCCAATATCTAGAGTCAGGGTTCTCAAACGCCCAAAGCTTGGGTTACAGCTCACAGGTCTCTTATTGACACGCTTCTTGTAAGCACCACCCCCAGCACCTTCTCTCCTTCCGTTCACAATCAGCGAAACTTCATTGTAGCAATGACTGCTATTGCTTATGCAGAGAAGTCATCAGGAAAATACTGGGTGAATTTATAAATTTCTTTTAAAGCAATTTAGCCGCTAGAAACAAGGAGAAGGTGCCAACACCCAGCAACCAGCCAGTTCTCCACAGAGCAATTTGAGAACCACTGACCTAGCAGATACTGCATATGGGGGATACAAATTACAGTTTATGTCAGACAAATGTGATTGGTTTTGTTGATTGAAGTGGAGAAGGGAATACAGTAGCTGTAATATATCTGTATTTTAGTACAACGTTTGATACAGTGTTTCACAAAACCTTACTGGAAAATATAATTCAAACTGGATTGGATTGGAACCCCGTGGTGCGGCTTGAGAATGTCAATGTGTTTTAATGAGGGGCCGTGCCCAGAGGGACTGGTTTGAATCTGGGATTATTTACAAAGAGCTCCTTAATTAAATTCAGAGAGTAGAGCATACTAACTTGGGAGGAGTTGCAAAGACCAAGAAGGGCAAAGAACAAATACAAGGGGATATGGAAAGGATAGAAATATGGGCAGGTTGCAACAGAGCAAGAAGCAGTCTGTAAGAATGCAGCTAATACATCTGGGGAAAAATAATTGGAAGCAGTTATTCAGTCAGAGAGATGGAAAGCAGTAATGCTGAAAGAGACTAGGGCCATCGTACAGGGAAATTTGAAGAGGAGCTTGCAATGAAATATGTAGGAAAAAACCCAAAAGCCATGATTTGGGCTGCATGTGCAGCGGTGTCGTGGAGCAGAGCGTGACAGCCCCTCGGTACAAGGCTCCATAGCAGCTATCCTCTAGAATTCTGTGCTCCACTCTAGGGCCCACCCCACCACAGACACACAGACATGAAGGGCATTCAGAGAGGCAGCCAGCGATCAAGCTGTGCATGGAGGGTCTGATCCATAAGAAAGATTAAAGGACCTAAATCTGCTGATCTAATTGGGGAGGAGGGGAATATGCTGATGACAGGTAACTAGTATGCAGATCCCAAGGGCCAAAGGCTCTCCTTCCTCAGTGTGGCTGTGCAAGGGGGCTGGTGAAGGGGGGGCCATGGCTGGGTGATGTCCCAGTGCTTCCCTGCTGGCACAGTGAGGGCCAGAGGGTGAAGGAAGGGACGCACTCTGAGGCTCATTTTACTGCGGCGCCAAAGGAGCACGTTCTGCCCTGCCCCTCCCCCAGGATAGAGAAGCATGGCACAGGCCAGGATGCATCAGAGGGTGCTTGCTTGAGTGCACACTCAGGAGGATGGAGAAGAGAAACTCTGGGCAGGCTGAGCCTCCAGCAGGACTAGCAGTGGGAACAACAGGTGGAGCTTCAGAAAGGGGGAGGTTCAGGCTTGTTATCAGCTGCATTACTGCGGCCCATCAGACGTACCAGAGTGTGGGCTTGCCGTCCCTGGGGAGCAGTGGGAGTCCCATTGCTTGGGACAAGGAGCAATTCTGCACTGGCCCACTGAGGCAGGGGTGGGAGATGGGCTGGATGCAGTCTCATCTCCTAAGTCACCTCCAGGCACACGATAAACAGAGCTGAACCTTTCCAAAGCTAGGGCCAGAATACACACCAGCACACAGCTGTGGAGGCTGGGTCCTGCCAGCCTAGGGCAGCAAGAACCGACAGGCACTCCCTCCTGATGAAGTGTTTGGTCAACTGCATGACGCAGGCTGGCTGGATCCCATGCCAGTTCCTAACAAGCTACAGAGCAGCTCATCCTCAGCCCCTCAGCATCCTGGGAGCACCTGCTACCCTCTGGAACAGCACGAGGGGCAGGGAGCTGACACAGCTGGCACCAGTGCGGTCCTCCTCCCACGCACAGACAGGCCACTTCCCAACTGCTGCCGCCAGCCGGCGAACAGGGCAAGGGAGGCAACCTCTGCATGGGTGAGACAGGCCAGGGAGGGGACGTCATCTTCCACCAGAGGGCGGCAGAAGATAGCACCGAAGCTCCAGGGAAGAGGCTATGAGCGTGCCAGGCTCTCACAGAGAGGCCAGAGCTGTGGGGAGAAGTGAGGCACTCACCTACCTGGAGGCCCTCAGCTTTAGGATCACCTCCACCCTCTAGGCTTCTGCCCCCTTTGACCTCTCAGTGGAGACACAGTGACCAGGGAGGAGGGCACTGTGCCACAGGGGGACGACCCAGCAGGGAGAGGCAGGCACTGGTGCCCAGAGTCCTGATAGATTGTCTCTTAGAGCCCACGTCTCCTCGACAGGCTCCTCCCTCCCCAGGCTGGTCCCAGGCTGTGCCCCCTATAGGCACTATGCACAATGGCTGGGCAGAGCAGCCACCACGTTAGTTATTGGAGTGGGTAGGCAGGGCTCAACTGCCTTGTTCCCACACACCCTCCCCACCATGGGAGGCTCTCAACTGCAGTCCCAGGTCCTGCTGCTGGGCAGCCTCTGCAAGGCTCCTCCTGCCCCTGCCGCCCGAGAGCCCTGTGTCAGCTCCCACCCCCCAGCATGCTGCCCAGCCCCACCCTGGCCCCGGCTCCTGGGCAAACAGCATTGGGGCACACCCAAGACATATGTCACGGACCTGGGAGGGGCCAGCCCCTTCTTTGTAGGGCCCTGGGATGGCCCATGGAATAGTGCATTCTGTTTGGGATGCTTCATTGGCAGAAAAATATTGACAAGCCAAAGGGAGTTCACCAAAAAGCAACAACAGTTGCTGGGGGCTGGTGAGAAAAATGTAACCCTTCTGTCAGGTGGAGCCGGCAGCAACCAGGGCCGGATTCAATATCTAGGCATTCCTTTTTAACAATACAACACAGAACCGGTTCAAGCCCCCAGCCAGTAACTTGGGAAAATTACACACCATCCCATGGGCATCTCTGAGAGGCAACCCTAACCCCTTGCAAGCACGGAGTCTGAGTGTAGAAAAGAAACTTTTAATGAAAGGAGGGATGTCACTTGACATTAATTTGGGAAAATGCCACAAGCAGGATTCATAATCGTAAAGCTGTGAGCAGGACACCCAACGCAGAGTGCGTGGGGCAGAGCTTTCCGCCCCCTGTTCTTGAGTCCTACAACCAACAGTTCCTTTTCTGTGTCCCCCTCTGCTCCCTCACCATACCCCACTCAGAGTGGTTGTCCTTGGTCAGTGAGCACCCAGGGTTCAGGGTTCATCTCCCATCCGGGGAAGAAGGCACCTTGTTTGCTCCACCATCTGAGCACTTGCTTTGGCTGGCTGCCCCATCAGCCACTGCGCCTCTCCATTAGCTATCCAAGCAGCTGCAGTTCCTGTCCTCTGGCTGCCCCTCAGCCGCTCATTGCCTTGCCGGCCGCTTGTTCTACTTGCTGCCTCACCAGCTGCTCATTCGACAGCAGACTGTCAGTCACCTTCTGCTACTACCTGCCGCTCTGCTGTGACCTCTGCACATCAGACTCTTAGTGATTTTCAGCAAGACTGGGAAGAAACACTGCCCCATCACAACTGATTTCAGCTCTCATTTGAGCACTTTAACATAACAAAAAGGCTCCTAATGAAGCCTATTTAGCTCTGTCTTTTAACAGTGGGGAGGAACAGGTTAAACCAGACTGGGGACCCTTAGGGAGAGTCCACCCTGACTAGCTGGGACACTTGTCCACACCCCTCTTACTTTCACAGGGCTCTGGCATTCGAGCCCCTGGCTTAGCAAGTTCCTTTCAGCTGAGGGTGGCCCTCAATCGGGACGAGCTCAGCATGGTTCTGCTCCCCTTAAGTCAGACAATGAAGATAACAATACTGATAACATTTCACTACCCCTGCATTCAATACTAAAGTGATTTTTAACGCAACACCAGCCAAAGCTGATCTCTTGGAGTGACACAGCTCCTGTCTGCTAGATACCTACGCAGAGTAGGTGCGTTCATATAAATACAGTTTGCTCCTGAAGTCTCTCCCACTCCCGAACTAGCTGTCAGAGGAGAGTTCATTCAGACCCTACTTAGAAGTTGTTGGGGGGCTGGTGAGAAAGATTCATGGGGACGCTCTGTCTAGCACAGCTACAGAGGACCTGCTAATAGTGCAAACCCCAAGGAGAGAAGGGAACTGTCTCGGGGGGGGGGGAAACAAGGAAAGACAAATGGAAGCTAAGGACCAGGAGCCACCTTCTGCCAGCAAGTTCATGAGGCTGGAGAAGAAACTCTGAGGGGGTGAGAATCGATGAAACAGTAGGGAGCAGCCTGTCGCAAACAGCCCTGCCCTGGCAAGGGCAAGGAGAGGTCAAGCAGGAACATGTGTATTACTTCTAGGACCTCTCGCCTAGCTGTTTCTCATGCCCCTCGGGCTGGAGGTGGTCCCTGGACACTCAGACACAATTCCCAGCTTTCAGGAGACTCTCAGCTGCTGCTCTTGCTGCCTGGTGGGTGCCATTCACCACCTGCAGCAATGTACTACACTGCCACAGTGACCAAGGCCTGGAACATACAGCCAGAACACAGAGTAACCCCATGGCTCAGAGACAGGCAGAGGCTGCCTCTTTTGTGAGACAGCCCAGAGTGGAGGAGGGTGTTCTAGTGAGCAGACCCTGGCTTAATGGCAAGGGGGTAGAAGTGGGGTCCTTGGATGAGGAATTCACCTTCCCTGTTGTCTCGCCAGAGCCCAGGTCCTGCTCCTTTCCCATCTCCTGGGCAGGTTCTGGCAGAAGGGCCAGGGAGCAGGCGCGGGGATGATGCAGGGATGCATGGGTTGAGTGCCATTTGTTATCGGGCAGTTTGAGTCCAGAGTGGCCTGAGGAACGGGCTGAGGCAGTGTTGCTCAGGTCAGTAAGATGCTCTCTCTGCTGGATTCTCCAGCCCAGGCCTCCCCACCCTTTACCTGGGGAAGTGCTTCATCTGTGTGGGGATGGGCCTCCACTTTCCCCAGCCATGGCAAGGGGGTGGAGAGATGTCCCACAGTAGCAGAACCAGTAAGTGTTTCTGGGGTCCCACAGATGCCCCTGCACAGGCCCCGCATCCTAGCTTGGGCCCCCAAAATGGTTTTTCTGGCACACAAAAGAGGGGTGTGTGGGATGCTGGCCCCCAGAGGGTACCTGTAGGTTTGGGAAGAGGAAGCAGGCCTGCTAGCTGCTCCTGGAGGAAGGGAAAGGGAGGGGATTGGGTTGGGTTGGGTTGGGTTGGGGGAGAGAAGGTGGTGGGTTGTCTCCTCTTACACATTCTGCTTGCCTAACCATATTCAGATTCTAGGAGGGCTCCCACTCCATGCTTTGCAAACACCTTGCTCTGGTCTTTGTCACTGTGCAACATCAGCAGCTCTTAAAACACCACAGCTGCTCTACAGCCGATGCCCAGGGCTCCTAAAGCCCAGGGTCAGAGCTGAGCTGATGTTAGAGACGGGGGCAAAGCCTGTAGTGCAGGCAAAGCCTGAGGGAACGAACATGGGTGAGCTCTGGGAGGAGCCTCAGGACACTAAACTACACAGTGCTACTGGAAAATAATCCAAGCAGATCAGGGAAGGGCCAGCCCTGGGTCTGGAGCAGAGAGACCAGCAATGGTAGGGAGCAGCCGCAGTTTAGTCAGAGGGCTGGCAAGCACATGCAGGTAGCATGCAGCAGACAGAACCTACCATTCAGGTGAAATGGCACATGTATAGGCCCAGGGGAAAGGACTCTGTTGCTTTTGGAGCCCAGGCCCGTTTTGTCAAGGGCAGGGATACAGCATGAGTGATTGATAGCCCCACTCTTCAGCACACACCAAGGCCTGGGGCGTTCCACTCTTTAGGCCGTTGCAGCAGGGATCTTTGGGCTCTGGGGACTAGCTCACGAAAGCTTATGCTCAAATAAATTTGTTAGTCTCTAAGGTGCCACAAGTCCTCCTTTTCTTTTTGCGGATACAGACTAACACGGCTGCTACTCTGAAACCTGTGATTAGGGGGGTTACTCCTCCCCTGGCTACAGCGGCAATCTCTTTGTACATGCTCAGTGCACAAAAGTGCACATGCTCAGCCCCCACAAAAGAGCTGGTTTAACACAATCTGTGGGACCCTACAGAAGAGGAGGGGGAAGCAGACTGAACTGCCATCCTCCCGCCCCCAGGAGCACAAACCAGGACTGGCCTAGTGGATGGAGAAAGCAGTAAACATGATGTATCTTGATTTTAGTAAGGCTATTCACACAGTCCCACAAGACAGCCTCATAAGCAAACTAGGGAAATACAGTCTCTAGCTGAAATTATTATAAGGTGGGTGCACAGCTGGTTGAAAGACCGTACTCTAAGAGTAGTTATTAGTGGTTTTCTGTCAAACTGGGAGGATGTAGCTAGTGGGGCGGGTCCTGTAGTAGTCAATCTTTTCATTAATTCATAGTTCTAGATTCATAGATTCTAAGGCCAGAAGGGACCATTGTGATCATAGAATCATAGAATATCAGGGTTGGAAGGGACCTCAGGAGATCACCTAGTCCAACCCCCTTCTCAAAGCAGGACCAATCCCCAACTAAATCATCCCAGCCAGGGCTTTGTCAAGCCTGACCTTAAAAACTTCTAAGGAAGGAGATTCTACCACCTCCCTAGGTAACGCATTCCAGTGTTTCACCACCCTCCTAGTGAAAAGGTTTTTCCTAATATCCAACCTAAACCTCCCCCACGGCAACTTGAGACCATGACTCCTTGTCCTGTCATCTTCTACCACTGAGAACAGTCTAGATCCATCCTCTTTGGAACCCCCTTTCAGGTAGTTGAAAGCAACTATCAAATCTCCCCTCATTCTTCTCTTCCGCAGACTAAACAATTCCAGTTCTCTCAGCCTCTCCTCATAAGTCATGTGCTCCAGTCCCCTAATCATTTTTGTTGCCTTCCACTGGACTCTTTCCAATTTTTCCACATCCTTCTTGTAGTGTGGGGCCCAAAACTGGACACAGTACTCCAGATGAGGCCTCACCAATGTCGAATAGAGGGGAACGATCACGTCCCTCGATCTGCTGGCAATGCCCTTACTTATACATCCCAAAATGCCATTGGCCTTCTTGGTAACAACGGCACACTGTTGACTCATATCCAGATTCTCGTCCACTGTAACCCCTAGGTCCTTTTCTGCCGAACCGCTGCCGAGCCATTCGGTCCCTAGTCTGTAGCGGTGTATGGGATTCTTCCGTCCTGAGTGCAGGACTCTGCACTTGTCCTTGTTGAACCTCATCAGATTTCTTTTGGCCCAATCCTCTAATTTGTCTAGGTCCCTCTGTATCCTATCCCTACCCTCCAGCGTATCTACCTCTCCTCCCAGTTTAGTGTCATCTGCAAACTTGCTGAGGGTGCAATCCACACCATCCTCCAGATCAGTAATGAAGATATTGAACAAAACCCGGCCCGAGGACTGACCCTTGGGGCACTCCACTTGATACCGGCTGCCAACTAGACATGGAGCCATTGATCACTACCCGTTGAGCCTGACAATCTAGCCAGCTTTCTATCCACCTTATAGTCCATTCATCCAGCCCATACTTCTTTAACTTGCTGGCAAGAATACTGTGGGAGACCGTGTCCAAAGCTTTGCTAAAGTCAAGGAACAACACGTCCACTGCTTTCCCTTGATCCACAGAACCAGTTATCTCGTCATAGAAGGCAATTAGATTAGTCAGGCATGACTTGCCTTTGGTGAATCCATGCTGTCTGTTCCTGATCATTTTCCTCTCCTCTAAGTGCTTCAGAATTGATTCCTTGAGGATCTGCTCCATGATTTTTCCAGGGACTGAGGTGAGGCTGACTGGCCTGTAGTTCCCAGGATCCTCCTTCTTCCCTTTTTTAAAGATGGGTGCTACATTAGCCTTTTTCCAGTCGTCCAGGACTTCCCCCCGATTGCCACGAGTTTTCAAAGATAATGGCCAATGGCTCTGCAATCACATCCACCAACTCCTTTAGCAGTCTCGGATGCAGCGCATTCGGCCCTATGGACTTGTGCTCATCCAGCTTTTCTAAATAGTCCCGAACCACTTCTTTCTCCACAGAGGGCTGGTCACCTCCTCCCCATGCTGTGCTGCCAGGTGCAGTAGTCTGGGAGCTGACCTTGTTCGTGAAGACAGAGGCAAAAAAAGCATTGAGTACATTAGCTTTTTCCACATCCTCTGTCACTAGGTTGCCTCCCCCATTCAGTAAGGGGCCCACACTTTCCTTGACTCATCTAGTCTGACCCCTGGATAGCACAGGCCATAATGATTAAGGCCTGGTCTACACTACAGCATTCGGTCGATTCAAGGCAACATATGTCGACCTAATTCTGTAAGCGTCTACACTAAAATTTCGCTCCCACCAATGTAACTGCCCTGCTATGCCAACCAAATAACTCCACCTCCATGAGAGGCACAGAGTCAGTGTTGCTGAAGTTAGGTCGACAGAGTGTCAGTGTAGACACTACATTGCCTACATCGACTGTTACTGCCCTTCAGAAGCCATCCCACAATGCCCCACACTGACAGCACAGTCAGAACAAGCGCTCCGGGTGAGGACACGCACGGCCGGCACAACGAGCATAGTGGTTACACGCATAAGCGATTTAATTACTGCGGCAGCTGTACGCCAACATAGTTTACGTTAAGTTCGTAGTGTGGACATGGCTTTAGATAAAGGCATGGAGATGCGCTTTCAAAATTTGCATGTGACACCAAGCTGGGAGGGGTTGTAAGCACACTGGAGGACTGGATTAGAATCCAAAATTACCTTGACAAATTAAAGCATTGGTCTGAATTCAACAAGATGAAATTCGATAAAGTCAAGTGCAAAGTACTACACTTAGGAAGGAAAAATCAAATGCCCAACTAAATAATGGGGAATAACTGACTAGATGATAGCACTGCTATAAAGGATCTGGGGTTATAGTAGATCAGAAATTGAATAAGAGTCAGCAATGTAATGCAGTTGTGAAAAGACTGATACGATTCCGGGGTGTATTAACAGGAGTGTCATATGTAAGACACAGAAGGTAATTGTCCTGCTCTACTTGGGACTGGGGAGGTCTGAGCTGGAGTAGCATGTCCAATCCTGCGCACGACACTTTAGGAAAGATGTGGACAAATCAGAGAGTCCAGTGGAAAGTAGCAGAAATTATCAAAGGTTTAGAAAAACCCTGTGAGGAAAGGTTAAAAAACCTGGGTGTGTTTAGTATTGAGAAAAGACAACTGGGTTGGGGAGACCCTGATCACAGTCGTCAAATATGTTAAGGGCCGTTCTAAAGAGGGTGGGGATCAATTGTTCTCCATGTTCTCCTTAACCTCTGAGGACAGGACAAGAAGCAATGGGCTTAATTGGAGCAAGGGTGGTTTAGGTCAGACATTAGGAAAAACTTCCTGTCAGGGTGGTTAAGCGCTGGAATAAATTCTCTAGGGAGGTTGTGGAATCTCCATCGCCAGAGGTTTTTAAGAGCAGGTGAGACAAACACCTCTCAGGGATGGTCTGCCATGAGTGCAGGGGACTGGACTAGAAGTTCTCTGATTCTGTGTCCACTGAAGGTAGAACAAGGAATAATTGGCTTCATATCTTCAGCAAGGGAGATCTAGGTTAAATATGAGGAAGAACTTTCCAACTCTCAGGGCAGCTAGGCTCTGTAATAGGCTTCCAAGGGAGGCTGTGGGATCCGGATCATTGGAGATTTTTAAGAACAGGTTGGACAGACACTTAGCGGGGATGATCTTCATGTTAGGTCCTGCCTCAGTGTTGGGGGGTTGGACTTGATGACCTCTCAAGGTCCCTTCCAGCCTGACATTTCTAAAATTCTGTGATGCACAGAACTACTTGAAGGCAGGCAGGGCAGACACAACCCCAGTGACTCTACTCAGACTGGGGTACTCCTTAGTCATCTTGTCCCCATCTCTGCTGGCCCCTGCTGTCCCACAATACCCTGCTGGTTTATCTTGTACCCATCCTCTGTAGAGAAGCTGCAGGGTGAGCCAATGTGCTGCCCCAACTGAGGCTGCTACAGACCCCAAAGACAGGGCAATGCTGATGAGTCTGTGCTGTGGGGGAAGTTCTGCAACAGGTAGGATGCCCAGGAACTTGGCACTCCCAGCAGGCCCCAGTCTTGCTGGTGCTGATGCATGCTCACAATTTATCACGAACATAGTGCCACAGGGGGGCCTGCTGCTTTTTGCACAACTCTGCAAATAGGGCCCTGCCCCAGGCTGATGAAATGTCAGCCCCCAGGCTGGTGCAGGAAGTCCAAGCTAAATCAGGAGAGGGGTTGCTATGCAGCAGTCTCCATCCTCAGTGAGGGTGTGGTGGTTGCATTCTCCTAGCCTGGGTGAGGGGCAAAGACAGCTCAGTGCCCTTCACTGCCTTTGGCTGGATGGCAGGTGAGGGACAAAGGATGAGTCTGAAGAGGAGCAACTGGTGAAAGGCAGCCAGGGTCTGGGACAGGAACGAGGACATCTGTAAAGTCAGAAACCAGAAATGGGAAATCACACTTCACAATTTCTCATTTCTCAGCACAAGTGAGGAAATGAGATGCTCCCCAAGCCGCTGCCGCATCTCCACGGTGACTCACTGTTACACCTGGAGCTGGGGCTGTCAATAGCATTCTCCTGCTGTTGCCATGGAAAGCCAGCGAGTGTAACTATGGAGATGATGATGTTGCTGGCACTATGGCAGCACTGGGGGCTGAAGGGAGGGTAGACTGGGTAAGGGGATGCTTCCAGACAGCTTACGATTTGGTTTACAGCTTTATTTAAGATTCAGCCCCACTCAGATGGCCAGAGAATTCAGGAACCTGGGAATGACAGACAGAGGAGCTTTGGCCTCTAAAGCAGCAGCTCCCGTGCACATGAAGTCAACAATGGGCAGGGTCTGATACTGTCTGTGGAAGAGTGAAGAGTGCCAGCGGGTCTCAGCCTAGTTCTTAGTGGGCAAGTGGCCATGTCACAGACCATAGTCACAGCAGGCCTATCAGGTCCCTGCCTGTTGGCAATCTCGCCAGCGAGACCAAGGCCTGACTGGGCCCCGGATGCTGCATGTAGAGAAGACCTTGGATGGCTGGATAAAGGCCCCTGAGAGGGGACAAGGGCAGGACTTGCCTCTGGGAAGCTCATGCTGCTGCTCTGGGCAGTGCTGGGGATCCAGGTTCTGATGGCTCCACCCAGACCAAGAGAGACCCTGTTCTGTTCCCCGCTGTGCAGCAAGACACACTGACAGGAGCCACAAGGTGGGCTCAGGGCGCCGAGCTGGAGCCATCTCTCATTTGGGCTTGGGTGCAAGGGTGGGACCCAGCTGGCTACTTCCAGTGAGAAAAACATTCTCTGGGCCCAAGAGTCCAGCAGTGTTGCTGCCCCAGCAGCCCCTGGGCGCCTGAGGCCATCCCTTCGGTGACTGGCTGTGGGGTTTGGCGGGGGTGGGGGAGACTGAATGTCTAAGAGCAGGGCTTGGCTTTTGAGTGATGTGTTGGAGGACAGCTGTGTCAGCCTCACTCTGGGAAAGGCCAGGGATTCCCATTACTGCCCCTGAATACATCCCTGCCTGACACCCAGCGAGAGCTGTGGCCACTGGCAACACAGCTATTCAGACAGAATCAAGTCCACGTGCGGAAAGATGAAAGGGACCTGAATTTCTAGCTGCTTCTGCAGAGAGATGAGGAGAGGCAATCTGGAGAGTCATGCTGGGCCCAGCCCCCACCTGGGTTTCTTCCTGGGGAAGCTGTAACCGGAGGAAAAACCCGCTGTCTTTAGTTCTCTCCTTGGGCTGCGCAGTGGGGTGGCTGCTGCCGCCTCTGGGAAGACAGACGCTGCCTCCAGGAGTCTCCAGGAGTTTGGATCTGGATCAAGCTTTCAGAGGGTTTCTCCAGCCTAGTCCTGTACCCGACCTCCACAGCTCTTCTGGCACTGGAGCCCTGGGGTTTGGCGCATGGCGTCCGCAGGCTGAAGTCTCAGTCCTTTACTGTGCGATTCCCTTGGACATAGACGGGTGGAGCGAGCAGCAGAGAGAAGCTCCCTGGAAACAGGCTCTGGCCTAGATAGTCCTACGGCAAACCCACTGCCCTGGCTGTGCCTGCCACCCCGCGTGGCTCCATCTCCAACAAGAGCCTGAGGGTTAGAGGTGGGGCCAGAAGCAGGCAGGGCCGGGATCTGCAGGGGCTAGATGTCAAGAATGGTAAGAGGCTTGACCCCTGGTCCCAATCCTTTTGCAACTGCTCCAGTGCCCTCCTCCTTCCTCAGGCTCAGCAACACCCACACTCCTGTGGCTTGTAGAGTGTCTGATAATCGCCAGCATGGGAGGAGCTCTCAGCACTCAGCCTTTGCCTAATCACTGATCACCCTCTCACAGAGCCCAGCCAAGGCCCAGCTGTGCCCCTAACCCCCATCTCCCCTGCGATAACGCACCAGGTGAGTGGGTGGCTGGAATGGAGGAAACATGGCCACCACTGACAATGAAAATGGCCCTGGCTGTTGGACGGGATTCCCCTGCCCCTCCCCTACCGCACTAGCTGGCCTCATTCAGCCAGCAGAGATCTGTCTGAGCCACCACCCTGTCCTGGCAAGAGGAACAGATACGAGGCTCTTCTTCCCCGAGACGCAGCTGGGGTTCTGTGGGGGAGGTGTGCCAGCTCTCAGGCCTGGAACAGTTCAGGGCTGCCCTGGGGGAGGGGGTGGGGCAAGTGGAGCAATTTGCCCAAGGCCCTGCCCGGGCCCCACAGGGGCCCCCACGAGAGTTTTCAGGGGCCCCCACAAGAGTTTTCAGCGGCACTTCGGCAGCGGGGGATCCTTCAGTGCAGCCGAACACAAGCGGAGTGAAGGACCTGCCGCCGCTTCTTTCGCAATTCGGCGGCGGGGGTTCTTCCACTCCATGTTTTCAGCGAAGTGCCCCGAAGACCTGGGGCAGAAGGACCCCCGCGGCTGAAGACCCCAGGCCCCTTGAATCCTCTGGGCAGCCTGGAACAGTACCATGTGCCCTGGACCTAGCAGGGGACGAGCTAGGGATACAGTGATTGCTTCAGAGCCAGGCTTGTGTCTGCTTGGTCCTTGAGGTGTCTGCCCATGCCAAGGCATGGCTGGGTGGAGAGGAGTGGGCACAGCCCAGCACTCATGCCCTGGAGTGTAAGGAAAATGGGGCCATGACTCAGGCCCAGGAAGCCTGGGACCTGCGGGGTAGAATTTGGGGCATGGACTTTTCTCAGGACTCTTTAGCCAGCCAGATCTTTGGAGAAGGCACCTTGTGGCGTTCTAGAGGAGCCATATCAGAGACAGCACCATTAGTAGCATCTGTCCCTGTCCCGGACTGAACTTGAGGGGAATCCTGCCCTCCACAGCTCAGAAACCTGTCTCTTCATTAGTGTTAGGCACCTCGAGCTCAAAGTGCGGCCGCTCTCTCTATTGTGCCCCCACATTACCCCACAGTCTCCCCACAAAGGCCCCACACCCTGCTCGGTCCCTTTTCTTCCTGCTGTAGAAATTTTTATCTCTACTTTGCAGCATACAGAGCCCCCAAGTGACCTGGGGGTATTTACTCACTGACCTGGGGGTATTTATACTGCAGCTCTTGGGCATGCAGCCTGGCTCCTCCTACTGGGACTGGGAGAGCCATTACCACAGACCACATTTTCCTAGACTGCTTTCCTCCAGGAACAGCCGCAAGACTCACTAGAAAAGGCAGGGGCTGGGGAGGAACCTGCACCAAAAAAGAAGATTTCGCTTCAGTTTTACATGATTTGCAGATGAATTCAGAACCTTGTGGCTACCTGCAGAGGGGAACTCTTGCTAGATTGTACAGTCAGTTGCTTGACCACAACACTTTGGTTCATTATTAAATATATTCAAGAACTCATATAAACAAGATCAGTCAGGTTTATTGCTAAAAGCCAATAAGAATATATTACAGGGAAAAGGTGCAATATGATACCAGTCTCCGGGAAGCCATCGTGTGAAGTGTTATGTTCACCTCACACAGAAGGTACGCTCCCAGTGTTACACCCCAAAAGCCATTTTGTTATACCCTATCTGGTTACAAGTGAAAGGTCCTCTCTACGTCATCTGAAACTAGAGTTAACCAATCAGTTTTCTACCATGTTTTTCTGCTACCATGGTGTATCCCTTACCTCTTTGTTCTGAACACATGCATTGCAAGGAGCAGAGGACGTGAAGGCAGGTACTAGGGGAGCCCAATCATATGTCTTGCCCTCTTCTTTTGGAACATTCCAGTACAGGCCTGTGAGAGTAACTCCCTTCCTATTGGTACGAGAAAGCACACATGGGTCCGGTCTTGGCAGTTGCCTTATTTACTTAAGTGACTGCAAGGGGTTATGGGATACTTAGCATAAGTAAAAAGAAATGGAGTACTTGTGGCACCTTAGAGACTAACCAATTTATTTGAGCATGAGCTTTCGTGAGCTACAGCTCACTTCATCAGATACATCACTTGCATCTGATGAAGTGAGCTGTAGCTCACGAAAGCTCATGCTCAAATAAATTGGTTAGTCTCTAAGGTGCCACAAGTACTCCTTTTCTTTTTGCGAATACAGACTAACACGGCTGTTACTCTGAAACTTAGCATAAGTAAGCAAGGTTATATAAAAAAAGCATTGGCCAATTTAGGCTACATAACTGCTATTATCTTACTATTATGAGCTTAATACAGACTGCAGATAATACATATTGATAATGTGATATATACATGCTAGCCCAGCATATATTAGTCAACAGCTCCCCTCCCACTTGTCAACTTGATAATTGATTATAGTTAAGGCAGCATCTTTACCAAATTAATATATGCGGCAGTGATAGGCCCTTTATATGTAATTTAAAGCATAACTTATACCCCTTGTAGCACACACACAGCTTTAAATGCAACATTTCTCCAAGTGTGGGAAATCAGTATTTCAAGTCCCCATCATGGATAAGGGGATTCAAGGCTTGTCCTGCTTTATACATGTCATAAGAACATAAGAATGGCCATACTGGGTCAGACCAAAGGTCCATCCAGCCCAGTATCCTGTCTGCTGACAGTGGCCAATGACAGGTGCCCCAGAGGGAGTGAACCTAACAAGTGATGATCGAGTGATCTCTCTCCTGCCATCCATCTCCACCCTCTGACAAACAGAGGCTAGGGACACCATTCCTTACCCATCCTGGCTAATAGCCATTAATGGACTAACTGGAATTTTGCGTGGGTATGTTTCCAATCTAGTAACATTTTTAAATTTAAAGTAAGTGTTTAAAACTAGTAGGTAAGTTTCAACTACATCCTGGTCTTGGGGCTTCCTTTGGAGAATAGATTAATTCTGAAAATGAGGATAGTCATTATTAGAGTGTGTCCCACAGTGCTACATCCATGAGGAGTAAAATAGAAATTTGGAGTAGTGACATTGTGTCTGAAGTCTCCCTGTATAAAGTCCTTGTAATTAGTTACCACACGGCATTGTCCATCCAGGACCTTTGGTATGATCCAGTATGGCCGTTCTTATGTTTTATGTTATATTATGTTCAAATATGAATGTTTTAGATGCTTTTTCAGTTTTTGGATAAAGATATTCCTTTTTACTTCCTAAACATATACATTACTAGTCTTCCATAATGAATACAGTGCTTGACTGCTAAAATAGATGCTCACAATCAATTCTATGAGCAAATGCATTGCTCACTACTGCTGAGCACTCTGTTTTACCAAGAGAGTTAGCAGAGAATTTTTTACCCAAGCTTTTTAGTGTTAATCTGTTTGTGTTAGCAATTTTGTTAAATATTTAGACACAAACTTTAATTAACCAATACAGCTTTTAACACAGCACAAAAGAAAATAGAATAAAACTAAAGCAAAATGAAGTTTAAATGCTGGGTTATGCAAACACTTTGAGGGTAATAAACTTTTATGACATTTGCTTGTGCTCAGAAGAGGAAGGCAGAAACCTGTTGAAATTTGTTTGGTTGGTTTTAACATTTTTGCAACATAACAAAAAAAATAATATTGTTATATTTTTAAACATGTTGACTAAACTTATAACTATATTTAAATATTTAATAAAGGAACAAACAAGTTTATAAAACCCTAAAGTTATGAATTTATCAATATTGTCTTTGCATTTATTTTGAGTGGTTTTTCTTTCTATATTTTTTTTCTTTGAACAAAAAGCCTTTGATTAATAAAAGAATCATCTTTTTTGTTTGCAATGAGGCAGAAATACATGTACATAGAGTTATAACTGGGGCCTTTTTTTGAGCTTTGCAAAAAAATTGAATTTGTATTATGAGATGGTTATAACCCAACCAAAATATTAAAATAGTGTGGTACCACTAATGTTAAATACACACACACACACACACACATATAATTGTAAAAGATTTACTTTTGTTTCAATAAAATAAAAACAAAAATTAGTCCTATGACAACATACACCAACACAGAACAACATACCTGACATGTAGGACAAATTTACACTTAAAGACAAATCTCCTTCCTTAGACGTTTTTAAGGTCAGGCTTGACAAAGCCCTGGCTGGGATGATTTAATTGGGTATGGGTCCTGCTTTTGAGCAGGGGGTTGGACTAGATGACCTCCTGAGGTCCCTTCCAACCCTGATATTCTATGATTCTATGACTCTATGATTCTATGATTCTATGGTACCAAAATTGTATTTGTAATGATACATTATAAGGAATTAATAGTTTAAAGTTAAGGTAATCCATGTTAGCAAACAAAAGGGTAAGCAAAAGAATTAAACATTAGGCAAGTTATCTTTTTATTTAAATTTTGTAAAGAATTAATTTTAAAAAAGCCCTATTAGGTTATTTGCCCACTTTGTTGTAATACTTTAATGAATTTAAGGCTGTTTACATTATTGTATATTAGTTTTATCTTACATATACTACTGTACAGGAACTAAGCAAAAGCCACATTTCATATATTAGTTAGTGGCTAAGATTAGAAGCAAAGTTAGCATTTCTTCAAGAAAGTTAAGAGTATCTTCAGCTGTTGCATTCCTGAAGGGTTAAAATAATTGCTCTTATGGGACGTAAAGTTTTTACCTTAAGCATTTTGATTATTTGTTTTATTTTTGTTACTGTCTCTCTCTGCAGTGTAGACCTCTGTAATAACTTTAACACAAAGGGAGGGCAGAAGTGAGGAGACAGTAGTGTAGGAAGGGAAGGAGACATGAACCAAGAGAGTGTAATTAATGCTGTAGGGGCAGTGAGTTTAGCAAACTGAGAAAGGCGATAAAAGAAAAACTTGACCTATACATAAAAATATTTGAGAAAGGTTATATTATTAGCTCTGTGGGGGTTCAGTGGTTGGAATGGGGGTTGGGAACTGGGACCTCTGGCTTTTAACCCAGATCTGGAAGAGGGGTTGCTACCTGTTCCCACAAAACCTGAATTTCTTCCCTAAGTACCTATTGCTTTCGTCTGCACTTCCCATTGATCACAGGAGTGTTCTTCCTTGCTGCAATTAACTGTTTTGGGGCAATTCATACATGTTTATAAGATTTCTACCCTGTCTTTGCCACACCAAGTTTTCTCCCTCTTGCTGGCAATTAAGGGAAGAGTAGATAAGAGGGGTATTACAGTTACTTATGCTTTCCACCCGCTGCTTTAATTGCCTGTTTTGATTTTGTTCTAGTTTTAAACCGTCTCTTAGGTCATTTATAGTTTTATTGTTTAACTTTTACTTCACATACTGAATCCTGGGTGGGTGGGTGTGTTGGGATTTTGGCTCCTGTCCTGCACAGATGAACTGCCCTTACATTTATTTGCTTACAAAGATTCAAGAGCTCCTTTATTATTTTCGGCTGCCATAACTGCTAATTCTTGGGCTTTGCTATTTCAACTTTTGCTGTATCTGGGTGCTTTGCCCAGAAAAGTTTCGCTTGTAATCAACCTTTATATGTTGTCAAAGTATGACTTTTAGCCAGAAATTCCTAAAGTATTTGTCTTTCACCTAGAGTGCTTTATTGGCACTTTCTATAAAACTGGTTATTTTCTAAAAAGCTGGTTTGCCACAGTGGCACCTTTATAAGAAGTCGCAGTCGCACCTCCTGCATGGACTGGAGTTTTAGGAGCACTTATAACACTCATTGGCCTGTCTGTACGTGTGTACATGAGAGTAACAACAGTGGAGTCCCATCTCATACTGCACGCTGTCCCTGCCAAGCAGTGTGGTCATGACCTTGCTCTGCTTGATTTGACGGATGGTATTGGCTAGATGGCTCCTGGCTGCCTCACCGATTTGTTGATAGTCTCTATAGTTCAATCAATTACCCACACTTTGGTTCGTTATGAAATTTGAGACCAAATTAACAATGTCAGTCAGGTTTATTGCTAACAGCTAATAAGAATAAGTTGCAATATGAGATCAATCTCCAGCAAGCCGTCTCAAGCCATGTTGTAAAATTCACTTTACACAGAAGTTATGCTCCCAGAAGTTACAACCCAAAAGCCATCTTTTTTACCTGGTTACAAGTAAAAGGAACTGTCCACATCATCTGAAACTAGAGTTAACTAGTCAGTTTTCTACCATATCTTTCTGGGCTATGGTGTACCCCATACCTCTTTGTTCTGAACACTTGCATTGCAAGAACCAGAGGCTGTGAAGGCAACTCCTAGGTCTGTACTAGGGTAGCCCAAGCATATGTCTTGTGCTCTTCTTTTGGGACATTCCAGTGGATGTAACCACAGTCCTGTTGCTATAGTAAATCTCTCATGAGTCTGGTCTTGATAATTGCCCTACTTACATAAACCAAAAAGTACTTAAATAACTGTAAGGGGTTATGGGATACTTAGCATAAGTGAGTAGGATAATATAAAAAGCATAGGCCAATTTAGGCTATATAACTGCTATTATATTACTGTTGTCTGCTTAATATATACTGATATATGTATGGTGTGGATAATATAGATATATCACATTATCAATACATATATGCTAGCCCAGCATATATTAGTCAACAAAACATTTGTTTCAGAGTAACAGCCGTGTTAGTCTGTATTCGCAAAAAGAAAAGGAGTACTTGTGGCATCTTAGAGACTAACCAATTTATTTGAGCATGAGCTTTCGTGAGCTACAGCTCACTTCATCGGATGCATACCGTGGAAACTGCAGCAGACTTTATATATACACAGAGAATATGAAACAATACCTCCTCCCACCCCACTGTCCTGCTGGTAATAGCTTATGTAAAGTGATCATCAGGCTAGGCCATTTCCAGAACAAATCCAGGTTTTCTCACCCTCCACCCCCCCACACAAATTCACTCTCCTGCTGGTGATAGCCCATCCAAAGTGACAACTCTTTACACAATGTGCATAATAATCAAGTTGGGCCATTTCCTGCACAAATCCAGGTTCTCTCACTCCCTCACCCCCCTCCAAAAACCCACCCCCATACACACACAAACTCACTCTCCTGCTGGTAATAGCTCATCCAAACTGACCACTCTCCAAGTTTAAATCCAAGTTAAACCAGAACATCTGGGGGGGGGGGGCTATTCTTACCTGCATGCCTCCAGCTTTCACCCTGACCACACCACACGATCCATCGTCTACAGCCAAGCTCTGCGATACAACCGCATTTGCTCCAACCCCTCAGACAGAGACAAACACCTACAAGATCTCTGTCAAGCTTTCTTACAACTACAATACCCACCTGCAGAAGTAAAGAAACAGATTGATAGAGCCAGAAGAGTTCCCAGAAGTTACCTACTACAGGACAGGCCTAACAAAGAAAATAACAGAACGCCACTAGCCGTCACCTTCAGCCCCCAACTAAAACCCCTCCAACACATTATTAAGGATCTACAATCTATCCTAAAGGATGACCCAACACTCTCACAAATCTTGGGAGACAGGCCAGTCCTTGCCTACAGACAGCCCCGCAACCTGAAGCAAATACTCACCAACAATCACATACCACACAACAGAACCACTAACCCAGGAACTTATCCTTGCAACAAAGCCCGTTGCCAATTGTGCCCACATATCTATTCAGGGGACACCATCACAGGGCCTAATAACATCAGCCACACTATCAGAGGCTCGTTCACCTGCACATCCACCAATGTGATATATGCCATCATGTGCCAGCAATGCCCCTCTGCCATTTACATTGGTCAAACTGGACAGTCTCTACGTAAAAGAATAAATGGACACAAATCAGATGTCAAGAATTATAACATTCATAAACCAGTCGGAGAACACTTCAATCTCTCTGGTCACGCAATCACAGACATGAAGGTCGCTATCTTAAAACAAAAAAACTTCAAATCCAGACTCCAGCGAGAAACTGCTGAATTGGAATTCATTTGCAAATTGGATACTATTAATTTAGGCTTAAATAGAGACTGGGAGTGGCTAAGTCATTATGCAAGGTAGCCTATTTCCTCTTGTTTTTTCCTACCCCCCGCCCCCCCAGATGTTCTGGTTTAACTTGGATTTAAACTTGGAGAGTGGTCAGTTTGGATGAGCTATTACCAGCAGGAGAGTGAGTCTGTGTGTGTATGGGGGTGGGTTTTTGGAGGGGGGTGAGGGGGTGAGAGAACCTGGATTTGTGCAGGAAATGGCCTAACTTCATTATCATGCACATTGTGTAAAGAGTTGTCACTTTGGATGGGCTATCACCAGCAGGAGAGTGAATTTGTGTGGGGGGGGTGGAGGGTGAGAAAACCTGGATTTGTGCTGGAAATGGCCTAACCTGATGATCACTTTAGATAAGCTATTACCAGCAGGACAGTGGGGTGGGAGGAGGTATTGTTTCATATTCTCTGTGTGTATATAAAGTCTGCTGCAGTTTCCACGGTATGCATCCGACGAAGTGAGCTGTAGCTCACGAAAGCTCATGCTCAGATAAATTGGTTAGTCTCTAAGGTGCCACAAGTACTCCTTTTCTTTTTGCGAAAACATTTGTTGTTTCCCAGTGGAATGCTGCAAGTTTCTCTGCTGTTTGGGCCCCCTCTAGTGGCTAATTTAACAGACAGGTGCCAGGTAATGAGTTTTGAGGGAAGGTTCTTAAATGCAGACTCACATCTGAGATAGGGTCAAACATATTTTGTGGAAGGGCAAAAGAAAGGTTTCAAATGTGCCTCTGGAGCAGGCCACAAGCCTTTAGCACATCCACTTTGTGTGTCATGATAGACAGCTGAGCACCTCCGATTGGCCCATAAACCCACTTCCTCTTGATTCCGCTCCTCACCACAGGAGCCATGGTGGAGTGAAATCAGGAGGGCCAAATCGCACCTGGAGCTGCAGCTAGCGAGAGATGTTAAGAGTAACAAGAAGGGTTTCTTCAGGTATGTTGGCAACAAGAAGAAAGCCAAGGAAAGTGTGGGCCCCTTAATGAATGAAGGAGGCAACCTAGTGACAGAGGATGTGGAAAAAGCTAATGTACTCAATGCTTTTTTTGCCTCTGTCTTCACGAACAAGGTCAGCTCCCAGACTGCTGCGCTGGGCAGCGCAGCGTGGGGAGGAGGTGACCAGCCCTCTGTGGAAAAAGAAGTGGTTCGGGACTATTTAGAAAAGCTGGATGAGCACAAGTCCATGGGGCCGGATGCGCTGCATCCGAGAGTGCTAAAGGAATTGGCGGGTGGGATTGCAGAGCCATTGGCCAGTATCTTTGAAAACTCGTGGTGATCGGGGGAAGTCCCGGAAGACTGGAAAAAGGCTAATGTAGTGCCCATGTTTAAAAAAGGGAGAAGGAGAATCCTGGAAACTACAGGCCAGTCAACCTCACCTCAGTCCCTGGAAAAATCATGGAGCAGGTCCTCAAGGAATCAATTCTGAAGCACTTAGATGAGAGGAAAGTGATCAGGAACAGTCAGCATGGATTCACCAAGGGAAAGTCATGCCTGACTAATCTAATTGCCTTCTATGACAAGATAATTGGCTCTGTGGATGAGGGGAAAGCAGTGGATGTGATATACCTCGACTTTAGCAAAGCTTTTGATATGGTCTCCCACAGTATTCTTGCCAGCAAGTTAAAGAAGTATGGGCTGGATGAATGGATGATAAGGTGGACAGAAAGCTGGCTAGATACTTGCGCTCAACGGTTAGTGATCAACGGCTCCATGTCTAGTTGGCAGCCGGTATCAAGCGGAGTGCCCCAAGGGTCAGTCCTGGGGCTGGTTTTGTTCAATATCTTCATTAATGATCTGGAGGATGGCATGGATTGCACCCTCAGCAAGTTTGCAGATGACACTAAACTGGGAGGAGAGGTAGATACGCTGGAGGGTAGAGTTAGGATACAGAGGGACCTAGACAAATTAGAGGACTGGGCCAAGGGAAATCTGATGAGGTTCAACAAGGACAAGTGCAGAGTCCTGCACTTTGGACGGAAGAATCCAATGCACCGCTACAGACTAGGGACCGAATGTCTCGGCAGCAGTTCTGCGGAAAAGGACCTAGGGGTGACAGTGGACGAGAAGCTGGATATGAGTCAGCAGTGTGCCCTTGTTGCCAAGAAGGCTAATGGCATTTTGGGCTGTATAAGTAGGGGCATTGCCAGCAGATCAAGGGACGTGATCGTTCCCCTCTATTCGACATTGGTGAGGCCTCATCGGGAGTACTGTGTCCAATTTTGAGCCCCACACTACAAGAAGGATGTGGAAAAATTGGAAAGCATGCAACAGAGGGCAGCAAAAATGATTAGGGGACTGGAGCACATGACTTACGAGGAGAGGTTGAGGGAACTGGGATTGTTTAGTCTGTGGAAGAGAAGAATGAGGGGGGATTTGATAGCTGCTTGCAACTACCTGAAAGAGGGTTCCAAAGAGGATGGCTCTAGCCTGTTCTCAGTGGTAGCAGATGACAGAGAAAGGAGTAATGGTCTCAAGTTGCAGTGGAGGAGGTTTAGGTTGGATATTAGGAAAAACTTTTTCACTAGGAAGGTTGTGAAACACTGGAATGCGTTACCTACGGAGGTGGTTGAATCTCCTTCCTTAGAGGTTTTTAAGGTCAGGCTTGACAAAGCCCTGGCTGGGATGATTTAGTTGGGGATTGGTCCTGCTTTGAGCAGGGGGTTGGACTAGATGACCTCCTGAGGTCCCTTCCAACCCTGATATTCTATGATTCTATGATGGGGAGGGAATCCTGACTCAGTTACAAAGACGGTCAATCAGGTTCTCTGTACCATGGGCTGGGCCGCCCTGTTCCTACCATGTGCCAAGACTCACACCCAGACTCACAGCTGCGGGACTGGAGGAAGCCGTATGGCGGGAGGAAGGCCTTTGTCCCCAATACAGAACACTGGTAGCTACGCAGTTGTGAGGGCAAACACATGGCATGCTCTCCTGGCTCCTGCTTCAAACTCCACTACTAGTCAACTTAAGCTTTATGAGCAGGTTTTTCTTTCCCAGCCAGGCACACAGACACTGGGCATTGCTCATGTGGGGCTCTCCAGTTGCAATCCTAGCAGCGGAGGGGAGACTTCTAGCTGCCCAGTTTAAGTACGTAGCTCCAGACAGACAGCTCTGCTCAAAGGCCACATTTGGGATACCAAGGCCAAAGTCAATAAGGGTTGTCCTGAACCATCGGTCTATCCATGTGCACCTGTGCTTAGAGAGACCAGTCCTGCGGGTGGTTGCGCTGAGTGAACTCTCCCTCCTGAACATGATGCTTCTTTACTACAAATTTGATTGGAAGTCTAAAAGGTCAAACCTGATTGCAGAGGACCTGTGCTGCACCCAATGCAGAGTAGGCCAGTGTCAGCCATTGTCCACGTGAACTAGGAAAGTGTACGGCTTGCAACTGCTCTGGAGCTGTGCCATGGATACTGCAGACCCAGACGCACCCATCAGACCCAATACTCATAGCAATGGCTGCACTGTCAAAGTACAATCATAGCAGAGAATGAAGAAGGCAGAGGTGGTGGGACTGGCAGCCATGATGGTGAAGCTTGCTCCTGTCCCTTCGCGTCTTTCGATCAGCCCATACTCACAGCCACCCAGCACCCTCATTTATTTTGTTCGCCCGTTAGGCTTAATTTCCGATACACCAATTTTGGTTACTTAATTGCCACAACTTTCTGTTTACCAGACATGATCTTAACACAGGCCTTGATTTATATCCATAGACATTTTTGTGCAGTTTCAGTCTGTCTCCCTTTTGTACTGTTTCCTCATGAACGTTGTTATAGGTTATTGTGCCATGTCATAAACTTTTATCCCCTTTTCTGGGCCAAGTGGGGTACATTTGTAGCCTCAAGTATTACAATCGTTCCTACATATGTCAATCATCTGCTGGGGAAAAGCTGGCACTTTGGATAGTTTATCATGCACCTCAAGCCCCTGGTGATGACACAGATTTGCACTTTCAAGAGCGGTATCACTGATTTGCCACTAGCCCAAGTAGGGAACACTGTCAGTGTCCCAGCCTGGGCAGTTAGGCCACAAGCATTTAGTGACAACACAGGGAGTAGATGCCAACCCAAAAGCCAAGACAGAACTTTACAGTGCTTAGTCCCCTGTTTGGGGGTCTGTAAGGTCCAGAGCTCACAGGTTTCTGATAGATTTTTGTAAGTCAGAAGGGAGCAGTGTGACCATGTAAGTCTGACGGCCTGCACAGCACAGGCCAGCGCTTCAGCCAGTAATTTGTGAAACAAGCTCAGGCTGCTGTTTGCATTATAGCAGTTATGTGCGAGAGACACCTGGGCTTCAGCTGAAGACTTCCAATTATGGGGCCTCAACCTCGTTCCCAGTAAGTTGTTCCAATGGTTAATCACCTTCAGCACGAAATCTGCACCTGAATTCTAGTCTGCAGTGTTTATCTAGCTTTAGCCTCCAAAACACTGGGTTGTGTTCTGCCTTTCTCTGCTAGACTGATGAGCCCTCTCCTACCAGAATCTCCTTCCCAGGTACCTAGTTTTCAACCAAGCTCAAGTCACCTCTTAACCTTTGGCTGGATAAACTAAACTGAGCTGCCTAAATCACTCTTTATAAAGACAGCCCCCATCCCCCACCCCAATCTGCTAAGCATTCTTTTCTGAACCATTTTAAAGTTTTCAGCATAGAATCATAGAATCATAGAATATCAGGGTTGGAAGGGACCCCTGAAGGTCATCTAGTCCAACCCCCTGCTCGAAGCAGGACCAATTCCCAGTTAAATCATCCCAGCCAGGGCTTTGTCAAGCCTGACCTTAAAAACTTCCAAGGAAGGAGATTCCACCACCTCCCTAGGCAACGCATTCCAGTGTTTCACCACCCTCTTAGTGAAAAAGTTTTTCCTAATATCCAATCTAAACCTCCCCCACTGCAACTTGAGACCATTACTCCTCGTTCTGTCATCTGCTACCATTGAGAACAGTCTAGAGCCATTCTCTTTGGAACCCCCTTTCAGGTAGTTGAAAGCAGCTATCAAATCCCCCCTCATTCTTCTCTTCTGCAGGCTAAACAATCCCAGCTCCCTCAGCCTCTCCTCATAAGTCATGTGTTCTAGACCCCTAATCATTTTTGTTGCCCTTCGCTGGACTCTCTCCAATTTATCCACATCCTTCTTGTAGTGTGGGGCCCAAAACTGGACACAGTACTCCAGATGAGGCCTCACCAATGTCGAATAGAGGGGGACGATCACGTCCCTCGATCTGCTCGCTATGCCCCTACTTATACATCCCAAAATGCCATTGGCCTTCTTGGCAACAAGGGCACACTGCTGACTCATATCCAGCTTCTCGTCCACTGTCACCCCTAGGTCCTTTTCTGCAGAACTGCTGCCTAGCCATTCGGTCCCTAGTCTGTAGCGGTGCATTGGATTCTTCCGTCCTAAGTGCAGGACCCTGCACTTATCCTTATTGAACCTCATCAGATTTCTTTTGGCCCAATCCTCCAATTTGTCTAGGTCCCTCTGTATCCTATCCCTCCCCTCCAGCGTATCTACCACTCCTCCCAGTTTAGTATCGTCCGCAAATTTGCTGAGAGTGCAATCCACACCATCCTCCAGATCATTTATGAAGATATTGAACAAAACCGGCCCCAGGATCGACCCCTGGGGCACTCCACTTGATACCGGCTGCCAACTAGACATGGAGCCATTGATCACTACCCGTTGAGCCCGACAATCTAGCCAGCTTTCTACCCACCTTATAGTGCATTCATCCAGCCCATACTTCCTTAACTTGCTGACAAGAATACTGTGGGAGACCGTGTCAAAAGCTTTGCTAAAGTCAAGAAACAATACATCCACTGCTTTCCCTTCATCCACAGAACCAGTAATCTCATGATAAAAGGCGATTAGATTAGTCAGGCATGACCTTCCCTTGGTGAATCCATGCTGGCTGTTCCTGATCACTTTCCTCTCATGCAAGTACTTCAGGATTGATTCTTTGAGGACCTGCTCCATGATTTTTCCAGGGACTGAAAGCATCCTTTCTGAAGTGTGGCCAGACGGCTGGGACACAGTATCCAGTAATGGGCTCACAAGTACTGTATACAGAGGTAATAATGCTGCTCTACTCCTACGTGATAGTCCTCCACTTAAGGAATGAGTTTGTCCACTTTGCAACAGCGTTCGCATTGGATAGTCACGGCCAAGTGGTTCTCTAGCATGCCTCCTCCTCACCAAATCGTTTTCAGAGTCCCTGCTGTCTGTAAGCGTGTGCCCACGCCTGTGCATGTCTGAGCATGCTGGACCATGTAGATGCTTACACATACACCCCAGGCCAAGGGGCCTCACTGCCCCGTGACACACTGTTCAGTGCTACTCTGTTTGGGCAGTACCCCAGGGTTCTGTGTGGACAAGGAGACCCTCCATGAACCACTTTGTTGTATGCTGTTGGTATTGGCCCATTCAGACAGTTGCCAATGGCAGTTCCTGCTCATTGCTGTTTCCTGCCAAACTTGATGGAAGATGTGGATCACTGGGAAAACTATCTGGTTCTGCACTTTACTGCAGGACAAATGGTTATGCAGTGG
The DNA here is from genome assembly GCF_965152235.1 of Eretmochelys imbricata. Taxonomy (NCBI): domain Eukaryota; kingdom Metazoa; phylum Chordata; order Testudines; family Cheloniidae; genus Eretmochelys; species Eretmochelys imbricata. The sequence goes on along the minus strand of NC_135578.1, from coordinate 585,163 downwards.
AGAATGACATCAGTGAGCTCCTGGATGGAATTTGGACAAAACTGTCTGACCCATCCAAAACAGCTGTCCTTGAGGGTCAATGACAGTTTACTTAGTGCACTTGGTATAGATTTGGTGCCTGCCAGTATTGCCGTGCTATGCTCTTGTTGGGGCAGGCTTCAATCTGGTGCAGGAGACCCAGACCAGTGTGGTGGGCTCATATTGTTTGGGAAACAAGGGATGACCAGTAGTGGCTTCAGAACAGACCTTCCTGGAGCTGTGTAAGAAGTTTGCACTAAACCTCCAGCAGCAAAACACTTGAATCAGGGAAGCCACAGCCGTGCCCAAGTGGGTTTGTATTATTACCATCTGGCCACTGGCTACAACAGACAGCAATAGGTCTGTCACACTCCACTTTGGGGGGTTGGAAATGCTACTGTTTAGTGGTGTAGGTAACACTGTTCTACCCACAGGGGGTTGCCATAAGAAAAGCTCCAAAAATAATAGCTGGTGTTCAGAGGCGTTGACTTTCAAACTCTGCATGGCCCGTAGCAGGCATCCATATCCCACTATTTTGCCCACAGGGGTGAGGATGTAAAATGAAAAAGTTACTGGTCCCTTGTTCTGCAAGGCTTAGGCCTTGGCTACACTTGCAAGTTAGAGCGCATTAAATCAGCCCCAGGCGCCCTAACTCCTGAGGTGTCCACTTTGGCAAGGCACTTAGAGCGCCTGGACTCTGCAGCTGGCATGCTCCTGATAATCCACCTCCATGAGAAGCACAGAGCTTGCTGTGCCCCGGCTGAAATGCCCGGGTGTCAGTGTGAACGAGTGTTGCATTACGACTCTGTGATTGGCCTCTGGAAATGTCCCATAATCCCTTGAAGTCATGTGGCCACTCTTCTCATTGTTTTGAACTCAGCTGCAGGCATGGATATGAATCAACAGTATGCCATTGTTGCCAAGAAGGCTGTGACGTTGCACCCGATAATGCTTTTTGGAGATATGCGTATCATAGAATATCAGGGTTGGGAGGGACCTCAGGAGGTCATCTAGTCCAATACCCGCATGAAATCATCCCGGCCAGGGCTTTGTCAAAGCATCCTGACCTTAAAAACCTCTAAGGACGGAGATTCCACCTCCCTGGGTAACCCATTCCAGTGCTTCACAACCCTCCTAGTGAAAAAGTTTTTCCTAAAATCCAACCTAAACCTCCCCCACTGCAACTTGAAACCATTACTCCTTTCTCTGTCATCTGCTACCTCTGAGAACAGTCTAGATCCATCCTCTTTGGAACCCCCTTTCAGGTAGTTGAAAGCAGCTTATCAAATCCCCCCTCATTCTTCTCTTCTGAAGACTAAACAATCCCAGTTCCCTCAGCCTCTCCTCATAAGTCATGTGCTCCAGCCCCCTAATCATTTTTGTTGCCCTCCGCTGGACTCTTTCCAATTTTTCCACATCCTTCTTGTAGTATGGGGCCCAAAACTGGACACAGTACTCCAGATGAGGCCTCACCAATGCCGAATAGAGGGAATGATCACTTCCCTCGATCTGCTGGCAATGCAAATTAGCCTTCTTGGCAACAAGGGCACACTGTTGACTCATATCCAGCTTCTCGTCCACTGTAACCCCTAGGTCCTTTTCTGCAGAACTGCTGCCGAGCCACTCGGTCCCTAGTCCGTAGCGGTGCATGGGATTCGTCCGTCCTAAGTGCAGGACTCTGCATTTGTCCTTGTTGAACCTCATCAGATTTCTTTTGGCCCAATCCTCTAATTTGTCTAGGTCCCTCTGTATCCTATCCCAACCCTCCCGGGTATCTACCTCTCCTCCCAGTTTAGTGTCATCTGCAAACTTGCTGAGAGTGCAATCCACACCATCCTCCAGATCATTTATGAAGATATTGAACAAAACCGGCCCCAGGACTGACCCCTGGGGCACTCCACTTGACACCAGCTGCCAACTAGACATGGAGCCATTGATCAGTACCCGTTGAGCCCGACAATCTAGCCAGCTTTCTATCCACCTTATAGTGCATTCATCCAGCCCATACTTCCTTAACTTGCTGACAAGAATACTGTGGGAGACCGTGTCAAAAGCTTTGCTAGTCAAGAAACAATACATCCACTGCTTTCCCTTCATCCACAGAACCAGTAATCTCATGATAAAAGGCGATTAGATTAATCAGGCATGACCTTCCCTTGGTGACTCCATGCTGGCTGTTCCTGATCACTTTCCTCTCATGCAAGTGCTTCAGGATTGATATTATTATATGACATAACTGGAATGTTTTGTGCTACATATGCCATGTAACATGTCTCTGTAAAGGTTATGATCTACTGAATATATTCATCCTATTTGTATGCATGTATCATTTTTGTAGTCAAAGTTATGAATATTGGCTGTGTACTTGTTTGATTTTAAGTAGCCTTAGTAAGGCATTTGGTCAGTTTCTTGAGAAAGGAATTTGAAAGTAAAGTGCCCAATCAAGAAACATTTAACTGACAATGGAACCTTGAAAGAATCCAATCCAGCTAAGAAGTCTACCTGGGAACATTCAAGGTAGCATGTGAACAATGGCTGCCACCAGTAAAGTTCTGAGTCATGCATGGACATGTGACTTGCCCAGGTGACTCCAAAACTCCAGGGTGCAGCTGGATTCTGCATAGGCGCGAGGAGGCGGTCTCCCCCCACAAGAGAAAGTCCATTTAAACCCCTGGGAGACCCGCCCCCCCCCCCCCCCCATTTGGTCTTCAAGAGGTAGCCTTGCTACCCCTAATGGATACCTGAAGGAAACTGAAACAAAGGACAGTAACCACAGGGGTGTGAGTGTTTCTGGACCCAGACTAGAAGGAGACTAGTCTGTAAAAACAGCTTACTGGAACATCTCTGAGGGTGAGATTTCCATCTGTAATACTTTTTTACTCTATTAGGTTTAGACTTGCATGTTTTAGTTTATTTTGCTTGGTAATTCACTTTGTTCGGTCTGTTATTACTTGGAACCACTTGAATGCTACTTTTTGTATTTAATAAAAATCACTTTTTTACTTATTAATTAACCCATAGTATGTATTAATATCTGGGGGTGGTGAGGGCAAAGAGCTGTGCATATCTCTCTATCAATGTTATAAAGGGTGAACAGTTTATGAATAAGCTTTATACAGGGTGAAACTGATTTATTTGGGGTTTGGATCCCACTGGGAGCTGGGCATCTGAGTGCTGGTGACAGGAACACTTCTTAAACTGTTTTCAGTTAAACCTGCAGCGTGTGGGAAAAGTTTTTCAGACGTGGGTCTGTTTGCAGCAGGCTGGCGTGTCTGACACAACCAGGCAGAGCGCTCAAGTCCCAAGCTGTCAGAGAAAACGGGCTCAGAGGTAGTCTCAGCACATCAGGTGGCAGTTCCCAAGGGGTTTTCTGTGACCCAACCCGTCACAAAGGCCAATGACATTTTGGGTGTAAACGTAGGGACATTGCCAGCAGATTGAGGTACGTGGTTGTCCCCCTCTATTCGACATTGGTGAGGCCTCATTTGGCATAGTGTGTCCAGTTTTGGGCCCCACACTACAAGAAGGATGTGGAAAAATTGGAAAGCGTCCAGTGGAGGGCAACAAAAATGATTAGGGGACTGGAACACATGACTTATGAGGAGAGGCTGAGGAAACTGGGATTGTTTAGTCTGCGGAAGAGAAGAATGAGGGGGGATTTGATAGCTGCTTTCAACTACCTGAAAGGGGGGTTCAAAGAGGATGGATCTAGACTGTTCTCAGTGGTAGCAGATGACAGAACAAGGAGTAATGGTCTCAAGTTGCAGTGGGGAAGGTTTAGGATAGATATTAGGAAACACTATTTCACTATGAGGGTGGTAAAACACTGGAATGCGTTACCTAGGGAGGTGGTGGAATCTCCTTCCTTAGAAGTTTTTAAGGTCAGGCTTGACAAAGCCCTGGCCGGGATGATTTCATGTGGGGGTTGGACTAGGTGACCTCCTGAGGCCCCTTCCAGCCCTGATATTCTATGATTCATGCAGAGACCCCCTTTCAAAGCTCCACTTCTGACAGCCCACATGCTTATCTGCTCCGGGACAAAGCAAACCATTACTGTGGAATGCTCCTGCTGCAGCAGCAGGCGTTTGTGCATGTATGTGTGAGAGAGAGGCGGAGGTGGGGTGGGGGGGCTGATGTCAGGGTTTCCCCCTTTCCCCTGGTGCTGTCTGAACTTACAAGACAGCATGCTGATACACTCTGCCCCCAAAACAGTCTCTCCCCCTACATACACACAACACACTCCCTGTCACACTCCAGTGGCCCCTGTTTGAAAAGCACAATGCAGCCACTTGCACACTGGGATAGCTACCATACTGTACTGCTCTCTGCGGCATTGCAAGAGCTGCTAACTTGGCCATGCCAGTGCGCTTGCAGCTGACAGTGTGAACACACAGCAGCACTTTCCCTGCTGCGGTCTCCGACGGCTGGTTTAACTCCTGGCACCCTACATCTGCAAGTGTAGCCATGCCCAAAGTTTTGCCTCTTTAATTAAAACCACTGTTGCATGTCCATACTAGCTCCATGTGTCGGCAGAGCACAGCCACGCTAACAGCTCTTGCATCGACACAGAGAGCAGTACATGATGGTAGCTATCCCACTGTGCAACTGGCTGCAGGGTGCTTTGGGAAGCGTTTGCAATGCCACATGGTGCAGGTTTCTCAATCCCATCACTCCAGGGGCATCCTGATAGATTGTCAGCTGCTTTTTCAACTCAAATGTGGGGGAAAGGGGGGAGGAGAGTGGTGTGTCTGGGGCAGGGAGACAGCAGCTGACATATCTGCCCTGCTTCCACCCTGAGGCGGCTCAGGACAAGTCCCGTTTACAAAAGCTTTGTACAGCTGGCAGGATCCCACCCATGTGCATACTGGTCCTTCATGAGGGCTTGGCTGAACAAAAGACAAGTTGCGCACACAAAAGAATTTTTTAACAAGGCACCTCCCCTGGTCTATCACCTTAGGGTGGGATCTGTGCACTGACGGGCAGGGGCTGAGCTGTGACAATCATGGTGCAATGCTTGTGTCTTGACTGTTCACACACCCCTTCGGGGGAGTATTCGATTGCTCTCATGACCATCTATTGGGGGGGGGGAAGGGGGCAGGAAAGCAAGGCAGACATTTTTGTTGTTGCAGGTTCACGGTGCTAACTGCACCTTGTGGCTGTTACACAGAAATAACCTCCAAGGTTGAACCTGTTGACAGGTTTGGGGGCAGGGAGAAGGAGGGGCTGGTGATGCACAGGGTAGTGCCCAATGCTGTCAGGGCCTGCATTGTTCCTGGAATTGGGTTTGGATTTTTTGGCATGTGAACTAAGCCATAAAGATGTTCACCTACCCCTTTTCTGTGTTTTAGATTTCCTGCACATGGGAAACGAGTCATGCTTCCTAGGCTCAGCATGTAACATCAGCTGCACTCCCCACCCCCCCGTAACTGTGGACTTTGGCTATTGCTGAATCCGGGAAGGGAAGTGGGGACAGACAGAAACGTGTTTGCAGTATCAGGGCACCAGTTATACACTATGAAGTTTCTTGTGTTGGGAATCCTGGGGACCAGGCCTGAAAACCGCTTCAGGGCATCATATGTGGGATGGAGAGGCCCCACACAAGTAAAAGAAAAGTATAATACTTATTAAACATATTACACGGAACACATAATTGAAATGTATCAACCACCAATCTTAAGAAAATTAAGGGAAGCGGGGGGGGGGGGGTCACCAGTTGTTGGCTGTTTGTGTTTTCTCTGCCTGCTGCACTGGCTCTGGCCAGCTAGCCCATGCAGCCGGCTCCGATTGAGCTGCCCAAGACGACCGCAGTCTCAGGTCCGTAGGGAAGACGTGCACCAGGTTTATTGCTGACAAAGCTCGGTAGTAGCATGCGGCCGACTCTACGGGGCCACTAATACATGTAGGTTCGTGACAATGGACTCAGCCCTGTGAACAATGGGACTTTTCATTCCCCCCTCAGCTGGACAAACAGCTCCCGTGATCCTCTTTATACACTAGCACAAGCTACGTATCACCCCTCTGACGTGGCTAGTTACCACCCTGCACCTCGTACAAGTTGCTTCCATGAAAACATCTCTGTCCATCAGGCTGACCGTATCCTGAAAGCTGGTCAGTGTGTCCCTGTGCCATCTTCATGGAGTGTGTTTACATCATAACCCCACTCTTCCAGCACTATGCCCCAGGAATGCGTTTACGTGAATACCTACTGCCTATGAATGCTTGTGTTTTTGCAGTGGCAGCCTTGTTCTTGCCAAGTTCATGTATTGGACAGCAAATGTTCAAGGAGGCCTCTGCTTTAACAGGGCAGGGCCTAACTCTTGCTAACTCTGCTCTTGATTGGCAGGTCTTGACTCTGCTTAGGCCTTAGTATCACCAGGCCTCATGTCTCAAGCTCTCTTTTTCTACTACAGGGGTGTAGGACTCCCACAGATGGTCACTAAGGGAGGAGCCCTGGTGCGGGGTTTTGGTGGCACTGGAGGGTGAGGTCCCAGGAGTCTTGCAGGCTCCCTGTTCTCCTCTCGGTCACGTAGAAGGGACAGTCCTTGAAATAGGATCCTGCAGCTCAGCAGCACCCTGAGCAGCAACCGGGATACGCTAATTGGTTCAGTGGCCTCGGCAGCAGGTTGCTGCTCAAAGGGATGGACAGGAGACACCAGGAGGAGGTTGAATTCATTTGGCCACTGGTTCTATGAGCCTCTCTATTAGGGAGAGCTCCCAATTGCATGTCTCCTGTGGCTTGAGCAAATTCATCAGTGTCTCTTCCAGCTGAGGAGCCTGATCCTCCTGTGCCCTGAGAAATTCAACCGGCTCCTGTCCGTCCCTCTGAGCAGCTATACCAGGGTCCTTCTCCCTCTGCATCTGCGTGCTGCTCCAGCCCTGCTCATGAAATGGTTTCCCTCTCAGGAAACGAAGATCCTGCCAGTGCAAAGAAAAGGTACAATTATATTTTTTCTCCCCTCTTTGGAAGAAGCTGAGAAATCCTCCCATACAATAAAACTGATATAAAAGGCCACAATTTTGATATTTTTCAGCATTCCAGGAATGTCATGGTTAGACTATCCTTGGTTCTCAGCCAACTTTTGAAGCCCATGAGGAAGGATCAGAAGCTATTAATGGCTACTAATGCTTTTAAACATTCATAGAGCCTCAAGGGTTGGTGGCAAGCTCTTTCCAGGGGCTAAGTTACCAGTTTGCAATTTCTTCTTTAAAGGCTGCCCACCCTTTGGAGAACACGGTGGTTTTCAAGGTACCAGGACTGAAAAGGGAAGTGGCTGTGGCTTTCCAGTCTTGTGGAGGGGATGGTTCTGCTAATGATCACCCCTCTACATATTATTGAATGGAGGGGTTTGGTCAGCTATGAAGGTGGATCAAGCAGATTTGAACTGCCATTTAACCTTAAGATGCAGCTGGAGTTTCTGCCACACCAGAAATTTGCTAAAATATGTTTAAAGGGCTGGGAGGCAATTTGGCTGAAAACTGACTATATTCTCAGCTAGCGTAGAGAGTCTGCGCAAAGGGAGATGTGAATCATGAACACCGCTCCCCACTGTCCTTCGCATCTCTGGAAAACCCTGCCCCTATGCTGCCTAACAGTGAAGTGGACAGGGAAAAAGACAACTGAACTTTATTTGCGTCCCTGAAGTTTCATATCAGCACCACAAGCCGCTTGCCTCTCCACTGCAAAGGACACCACACTGTGTTTATCCAGCAGTCAGACTGGATCCTTCCCCCACCCTATTTCCCCTAGTGTGTGCAGCACAGCTTGGTGGAAGGAGAGGCCAGACACCAGGGACAAGGGTGGTAAAAAAACCCCCTGTACTCTTCCAAGAGAGAAAGGACTGCTGTGCCTAACTTATCCTCAGACAACCAAAGTGTTCTACAACTGGTGTTCTTTTCCCTTCCCTCCCTCTCCCTGCACCTCCCACCCTTATCCGTGCAGCTCCCATCTGAAAGGGGACAGTAAGATGAGCGGATGGGGAGAAGCACTGAAACTGTGTAATCTTCTAAGGGACAGAAGAAAGCTGTTACTAACTTTAGACAACCAACTATACGTTTTCTACAACTGTCCCATCCCCAAATGGGATCTTTCTAACATGCCTCTCCCTTCTCCCAGTCCAGGTAGCCATGGGCCCATCGCTGCCTGAATGCTGGCCAAGAAACGCAGACACAAGGGCACAGTGATGTTTTGCTAATCTGCTTTTAAGAAATAGCTTTAGCCAAATGTGTAACAGTGGTTCATCGGAAATCAATAAAACAATTGATTTATAACCATCTCTTGCTCGGGGCCCATTTCAGGGTGGAGCAGAGCTGGGGCTGGATGGAGGGGGGAAGTTGGAGAAGTTTGGTAAGGAGATGGGGCATGACAATGCCTTGGCTTCAGCAGTGCAGTTCAATCTCTCAGAGGCAGAGCAATGCATGGCATCTTATCCAGGGAAGATAAGCACAGAACTTCAAATGACCGGGCTCTTAAAATCAGGAATTTAGCACCAGAGCAAGAGGTGAGAGTTGTCAGGGAGGGTGGGGATCCATTTTAACTTATCAGCCTCAAGTTCTGGTCACTGCTGTGGCTTGGGATTCTCCTCAGGTTCAGGAGAGGGGGAGGTAGGGGGGCTTCTTCCACCAGCTCCTCCAGTTAGAGGTGCGGAAACACATGCTCCTTGTCCTGCAGGACATCCGCCGTGGTACCTGCTGCCCTCTCTCCCTGGCCCTCATCAGCATCCCATTGGACAATGAGGCCAGTAGGGTTGATGAGGGGCTTGTGAGCCACTTCAGGCTTTGTACAGGGAGCCCTGGAGAGCACCTGGTCCAGTACAGTGCAGAAGGGGCATGCACAATGAGCCCTCACGAAGTCACTGCTGGAGTCTTTGGCCCTCCTCTACAGAAGCCTCAAGTGCTTGATGGGCCAGAGCCAACCGAACACCTGCCTGCTCCAGCCTCCATGAAACTTGGCAGTACAGGAGTTCCTGCTGCTCCAGAACAAGTTGTGGAGGATGGTGTAATCCCACCCCACACTGATCAGCACCTGGGTGTGGTCAGCAGGCCAGGCAGCTGCTGTTGGAGCAGGATCCATTGTCACCTGCACAATGTGTAAAGAGTGCTGTCAGCTCAGCTTGCTACGGCTTGTGACAACAGGGAGACAGGTACCTTTGTAGGCTGGGTAAGGGTCAGGAAGAAAAGGGTTCAGTGCGTTATGGGAATGGGGGTGGAGGACTGCAGATGCTCTAGACTAGGTACCCTAACCCCCATCCACACTACCATGGGGCTGTGCCATGGCCCAAGGTCTGTACTCCCTCACACCCCTCATGCACGCTAGTTTACCTGCCTTCACACACGTGCTTCTGGGATTTAGAGATGGACCACAGGGGGGTTAGGGCACAACCACATACATGGACAAGTGAACAGTCACTAGTATAGACGCACCCTATGTGTGACCTACTCTCTGTTTCTAGATATATAACCTTGCATTTAGCTGTATTACATTGCATCTTTTGTTTAAATTAGTCCATCTTACCAAGCAATCCTGGCTGGTCTGTATAACTGACCTGTTCCCATCATTTACCATACTATTAATTTGTTTTTATCAGCAATAATTTTACCAGCAATAATTTTATATTTTCTTCCAGATTGTTAATAAAGATATTGAATTGCACGGGCCAGGAACAGATCCCCATAGGACTTAACTAGAAACAATCCCTCCCTAAGTTAGCAGCAACACCATCCAAAAAAACCAACCCACCATACCAAAATGTCCCAAAGGCCTCAAGTCTTTCAGACAACTAACCAAATCTGACTGGAAGGCAGGTATAGTTATGGAAAAGGTATCCAGAATTATAACATTCAAAAACCAGTTGGAAAACACTTCAGTCTCTCTGGTCACTCGATTACAGACCTAAAAGTGGCTATTCTTCAACAAAAAAACTTCAAAAACAGACTCCAACGAGAGACTGCTGAATTGGAAGTAATTTGCAAACTGGATACAATTAATTTAGGCTTGAATAGAGACTGGGAGCGGTTTACACAAAGTAAAACTATTTCCCCTTGTTTATTCCTCCCCGCCCCACTGTTCCTCAGACGTTCTTGTCAACTGCTGGAAATGGCCCACCTTCATTATCACTACAAAAAGTTCCCCAGCCCCTGCCCTGCTCTCCTGCTGGTAATAGCTCACCTTAAGTGATCACTCTGGTTACAGTGTGTCTGGTCACACCCATTGTTTCATGTTCTCTGTGTATATAAATCTCCTCACTGTATTTTCCACTGAATGCATCTGATGAAGTGAGCTGTAGCTCACGAAAGCTTATGCTCAAATAAATTTGTTAGTCTCTAAGGTGCCACAAGTCCTCCTTTTCTTTTTGAGGATACAGACTAACACGGCTGCTCCTCTGAAACGTATCCATTAGGAACCAGCAAGGAACTAGATGGCTCATGAGGTGCATTCCCCTGCAGGAAGTTCCTTTACCTCCTGCTGAGTTGGAGGAACTGGTTGCAACGTTCAGAGGTGTGACACAGAACAGCTAGTAGGCGCTTGGCTTGTGCTCTACCCTGCTATCACACTCTGCCTCAAGTGTAAAAAAACAACAGAAAAACAAAAGTAGGGGATTTTTGCCAGTCTTGTGCTCAAGAGCCAGGAGTGAGAATCCCAAACAGATAGTATCTTTAAAGGATGAAGTTACTGTAAAGTCAGAATCAAGAAAGCAGTAAGGGAGAAAAAAAAATCTAACTCCCCTATCCTGGGGCCACACACCACTATCCTAGAGAAAGGTTTTCCTCATATCCCTTTCAATAAAACTAGTATTTAGAACCTTGATCACCTATGACCTTCCTGTTCATAGCTAAACTATGAGTGACCCATCCAAGGTAAACTTTTGTTTTGTGAGATATGAAGTCTGGTCAAAGGCTTTTTAAATGAAAAGGCCAACTGGGAGAAGGCAGCTGAAGACTCAGACTTCTGAACTGTGTAATGGAATGATGCTGTGCAGCTCGGCCAGAGAGACTGTTCTCTTGTTTTGACACCCCGTAATGTGATAATCTCACTGGCCACTTCAAGAGTGCATAGGGTGTATGCACAGATGTTGAAAAGATTTTTTTTCAAATATCCAGGAAGAACTGGATCTATGTAAAGAACCAGAATCTCAGCACTTAGAGCTTGATAATTTCCAACAGCAGATTTACATAATAAAAGTTGTAAAGTGGAAAGTGATTAATTCTCTTCATTGAAAGTTATTGTGTCTTCCAGAAAATGTTAAATTGACTTTTTGCTTATCTTGTGAGCATTTCATTTCATTTTTTAAAAAAATTCTACTGCGTATCACAATACAATGCCAACTCAAGGCAACCCCTCTTCGGATCAGTATACATCATTAGCTGCCATGGGCTGATGAAATAGTGGGTGGCTAACTACAGGGAATCTCATGATTCCAGGGAAGCAACTCAGGAATCCCTGGGAAAATTCAATTCCAAGGCAGCATGTAATCTCACTAGGGATTTTGAATTTTACTCAGTATTCCAGCTGAGCTGACAAATGAGCAGGTTGTGTGACTTGCCCACGATAATAACCCAAATCAGAATTCAAGATTTGTTCTGCAACTACCGGATCTCCTTTACTGATACATGCAGTTTTCTCCTTGCCTCAAGACCTCTGCAATGCTTTACATACCTGGGTTACGGAGAGGGGGGCAAAGCAGGGCAGAGATGCATAAAATACCCTGGCCGTATGTCTGTTCTCAGGGCGAGGACATTAAAGCCGCTAAAAAATGGGAAGGGAAATTCCAAAAGGTTGATTTTCAAGTTAAGTATTTTTATTATCAAAATTATTACATCTCTTGTGAAAGTTCAAATGTTACAGCATGGTGTAAAAACCCCACTAGAGTCAGAAGCTGCAGCCCCCACCTTTCCAAGAGCTTTCTAGGGTGCCTCCCTTCTGCACCCTGCACATGCTGAGGTGCTGGAACCTCTGCATGCTGCTCCCAACCCCCAAATCCACTGCTGCCACTAGGCAGGGCAGAGCCTGCCTGCCCCATGCTGCACACAGCATGAAATGGGAGACTACACACCCAGGTCTAAACTGAGTGAAGTTTACACCTATTTTATACAGTATACAGAGACACCCGTGTTCCAGGTGACAAGTTCCATCCCCAACACACACTCAGCCAGACTGTTGGAGAAAGTTACTTTGTTTTAATATTTTAAAAGTCTCCCCTACCTTGAACAAACACCTGATTTCAGTTGTGAAGTAGAGAACTTGTAACAGCCCTAAAAAAGGAAGAAGACTGTGCATTTGAAAGACAGGGAGACAGACTCACAGCATTATCTCGTCCAAGAGAAAAAGGAGAAGGCCCACTGCAGCACCAGGGACTCTACCTGCTGTATATTAGCTAACCTAATATGGTTATAACTGAATATAAAATTAGATAAATAAAAACACGCCTGATATTACAGTAAACAAGTGAGAAAGAAGCTGGCAATGGTATGGAGCTGAACTGGCAGCGCACCCCCTTTGGGCTGGCTCTGGCGCCGCTCTGTGCATGTGACCCCAGGTGGGAGGAACCCCAAGGCTCACACTCACTGTGCGTGACACTTTACACCTACGGCACTCAGCTTACCGAGGCCTGGAGTCCGCACCAGCCACGCACTCTGGGGGACACTCCACTGCCCACCACAGACCCCGGACGAACACGACTCATTTGGGCAGCCCCACCCAGCGTCACACAGTGACCGTGTTCATGGAAACCTTCCCCTTGATGATGCACTGCAGCATACGACCCCAATTCAGTTTCCCAGCTAGTGACAAACATTCACAGATCCCCATTAGTGACCGTCACAGGAACTGCCCCCGTCTAGTTACATCCTACAGAGCCCTCCACACCCTCGCTGTCTCCTAGTCCCAGGGCCAACTGACCAGTTCTTGGAGTCTGTCAGAATGGAAATGGGTCTGGTTGTGGGGGTCACAGCCCAGGCCCAAAGGTGGTGCATGCGCTGGTCTGTTGTGACTGGAATGATCGTAACGGATGAAAACCCCCCCAGATGCACTGAGAACCTGACCTGCAAGGGAGCTTGGGGATTGGAGTTTAACTTCCCCCAGAATTTTCTTTAAATTGTCTTCATACTTAAAAAGATGTCCTTACTGCACAAGTGACTACAGCTATGGGCATGGACAGGAGACAGAGGCTGCATTGCAGTCATTGCACTTAGAACCATTTGCTTTTCTACAATGTATCCAGCTTTGCTAGTCTCTGCCTCAGAGAAATTTGCATCCTCCTCCAAGGGCAGAGGCTGCCTCTGCTCATAAATCTCACTCATTTACTCCAGACTCCAGCATCTGACCCCCTGGGCCCCCAGCATCGGGTGCAAGCTCCCAGCATTGGCCCAGAAGCCACTTCCAGAGGCAGCTGGAAGGAGTTATGGGCAATTCGGTCCTCCTTGGATCCAGGCATCCCTAGGAAAGTCCTGTCTGAGTCTTTACTCCTGGACCTTGAAGCTGCTGCAGTCTATACTGATGGACACTGCTTCCCCCATGGTGTGGATAGTGCTGTGAACTGGAAACCCCTGGCCCTCTGGAGCTCTGGTGGAGAGCAGGCTGCCCAGAATTAGGCAGGCTGATAGTCCGCAAGTCTGACTGCAATGATCTGGAACTCTGGGGAGCAGAGCTGGAACCTGATGCTCCTGTGCAAGGCTGAGAAACCGACCCCAAGGACACTGAGTCTGCAGCAACCTGCTGTGCTGGACTGGCAGCAGCAGACTGACTCTTCTTCAGAAGGTTGCTGTTAATGCTACTTCCAGAGTGCTGCTGGCTGCTGTAATACCCAGAATTCCCTGCAAAGAGAGCTGGGGAGTCCGTGGGAACTGAATGGGCAGGGCTGGAATAGGAGGTGGAGGAAAGGGAAGCATCCGACGAGCCCTGAGCGGGGTTGTGTCCTGTTCTTGGTGGAAGTGCTCGGTAGCTGTATCCAGGAGATGGAGTAGAGTGTCCTCTGTAGGGGGAGGAACTCTGCTGAAGGAGGGCCTGGGACTCTGCTCGGGGGCTGTCAGACTGCAGGAGCTGGAGAAGGGAGGGAAGAAGAGAAAAAGTGTCACAGCACAAAGATTTCCTCCTCTCTCTACTAACCCCCACTTAGCAACACTGTTTGCTGTTCAAACAACCTGATCAGCTGCTGACAATGAACTGCAGGTTCTAATGCTTGCTTGTGACTAGAAATCAATGATGAATCTTACCTGGTAGCTGTATCTAGAAGGGCTGTAAACTGCTGGTCCTTTGAGTGCAGAACTGAGAACTTCTGGGGTGTCTCCCTCAGCAGTACCTAGAAGACACAGCACAGTCAAGCCTTAAACTTCACTTCCTGGACCAGGGCCACAACTGTTCTCTCCTAAGCTCATCTGTGTGCACTCCCGTTATCTTGTTCCACAGTCCTGCTGCAGGTAAGGCAGGAGCACCACCCAGCACCTCAAGTCATTGGGGCCTTTGAAGCCAAAAGAAGTTAACTAACAGCAATCTGGAGAATCCCAACACCACACAAGAGCCACCAGTGAGAGTAAAGAACAGTTATTTACCCGCCAGTAACTGGTTCTTCAAGACTCTGTAGTTGGCATGGAGCACACTGTAGGGGAGCATGAGCCGCAAGTGCACAAGATCTTTTCACTTTTTCACAGTCGTATCTGTTGGGGCTGCGCCTGTGCTCTGAGCCTCCGGTGCTTCTGCACGAGGGCACGAAGGGTGGCGCAGCACAACCCTCCCTCAGGTCCCTCACAGTTCAAACCTTTGAAGCTGAGGACTCCGAAAGACTGGGCTGGAGGGCAGGCTGTGGGATCCACAGGGACTACAACATCCTGTAGAACCACAGTTACTGTAGGGGAAATAAACGGTCTTCGAGTATGTGTTGAAGCGGATCCCGCTGGAGGTGACTGGCAAACAGTATCCCTTCTAGGCAGTGAGACGGAGGTGTGCCAGCCACATCAGTCAAATACCAGTTGGAATACTGCTCTTCTGAACCCGGCATCAGACTAGCCACCATATCCAAGGCATCATTGACAAAACTGAGTGGGGCGCTCCACAGATCTCACACAGATCTCCAGATCTCACACACTGGCAAGTTTCTGAAGCAGGCGGAAGACCCTGTCTCTGCCTTGGGGCAGAGCATGCCCTAACATTTGGAGGGAAAGCCCACTAGCCAGCTGATGCCAAGTGGACATACTGCAATCTCGGAAAGGTTGCTGAGGCTCCTCCATCCCTCTGACCACTAGTCCATGCTGCTCATCCGTGTGGGCATGAATACTGCCAGGTATGACCCTGGGCAGATCAGCAGTGACTACAGGGCTGTGGGAATGCAGGTGGTGGTGATGGTCTGTCCTCCTGGTTGAGGGTATGGTCCCAGGCAGGGAAATGCACATCCTGGAGATGAATGGATGGCTGCACAGATGGTGTCAGCAGGCGGGCCTTGACTTCCTTGACCACTGGGTGCTGTTCTGGGAAGGAGGTCTGCTGCGAAGAGACGGGGTTTACCTGACCAAGAAGTGGAAGAACATTTTCACGCACCGACTTGCCAACCTAGCAAGGAGGGCTTTAAACTAGGTTCAAAGAGGGCAGGTGACAAAAGCCCACAGGTAAGCATAAAAAAGGCAATCTTAATAGAAGACTAAATGTTGCTGTGTCGGTGAAGACATGGAAAATTAAAACAGGGTCATAGGAGCAACAAACAGCGGGGGAATCTGCTCAACATCTTAGATGTCTTTACACAAATGCAATGAGTGTGGAGAATAAACAGGAAGAACTGGGAGTACTAGCAGATAAGAAATTATGATAATTAGCACCACAGACACTTGGTGGGACAAGTCTCATACTGGAATACTGGCATGGAGGGTTACAACTTGTTCATGAAAGAGAGGCAAGATAAAAAGGGAGGTGGTGTATTATGTATCAACAATATATAGACTTGTTCTGAGGTCTAGAAGGAGATGAGATGCAGACTGGTTGAAAGACTCTGGGTAAAGATAAAAAAGGGAAAATAGGGATGATGTCAGGGCAAGGGTTCTACTATAGGCAAATCACAAAGTGGAGGGGGATGAGGCATTTCTAAAACAAACATGAGAAATATCAAAAACACAAGAGTTAGTAGTAATTAGGGACAAACCAACCAGTCATCTGTTGGAAAAGTAACATGGCAAAACACAAAATTTCCAATAATTTATTGGACTGTATTGGGGACAACTTCTCATTGCAGAAGGTGGAAGAACTAACCAGGGGGACAGCCATTTTAGACTCGATCCTGACCAATAGAGAAACTGATTGCCAATTTGAAGGTGGAAGGCAATTTGGGTGAATGCGATCATGAAATGACAGATTTAGTTACTTTAAGGAAGAAAGGACTAAAAGCAGCAGAATAAGGACAATGGACTTTGAAAAACAGACTTTAATAAACTCAGAGAACTGGTAGGTCAGGGCTCATGGGAATAAAGGAGTTCAGGGGAGCTGGCAGTTCCTCAAAGAGACTATATTAAACATACAATTACAAGCTATCCTGATGTAAAGGAAAAAGTACATCAGGAGCAAGAGAAAGATGAAGGAAAGAGTAGGTCCTCTACTTAGTGAGGAAGGAGAGCTAATAATTGATGACATCAAAGAAGGATGAGGTATTTAATGCCTATTTTGCTTCAGTCTTCACTAAAAAGGTTAATGGTGACCAGATACTCAACACAATTAATATAACAAGGGGAAAGGACTGCAAGCCAAAATAGGGTGGTACTACGTTAAGGAATATTTAGATAAGTTAGATGTATTTAAGTTGACAGGCCTGAAGAAATTCATCCAAGGGTACTTAAGGAACTAGCTGAAGCAATCTTTGGAACTGTTAGCAATTATCTTTGAGAATGGAGGATGGGAGAGATCCCCGAGGACTGGAGATGGGCAAACATTACCTATTTTTACAAAAGGGAACAAAGACAACCCAGGAAATTATAGACTGGTCAGCTTAAATATGATACCTGGAAAAATAGTGGGACAAATTTTAACCAATTTATTTAATAGAATAGCAGCATATCAGGGTTGGAAGGGACTTCAGGAGGTCACCTAGTCCCACCCCCTGCTCAAAGCAGGACCAATCCCCAACTAAATCATCCCAGCCAGGGCTTTGTCAAGCCGGGCCTTAAAAACCTCAAAGGAAGGAGATTCCACCACCTCCCTAGGTAACGCATTCCAGTGTTTCACCTCCCTCCTAGTGAAAAAGTTTTTCCTAATATCCAACCTAAACCTCCCCCACTGCAACTTGAGACCATTGCTCCTTGTTCTGTCATCTGCTACCACTGAGAACAGTCTAGATCCATCCTCTTTGGAACCCCCTTTCAGGTAGTTGAAAGCAGCTATCAAATCCCCCCTCATTCTTCTCTTCCGCAGACTAAACAATCCCAGTTCCCTCAGCCTCTCCTCATAAGTCATGTGCTCCAGTCCCCTAATCATTTTTGTTGCCCTCCGCGGGACTCTTTCCAATTTTTCCACATCCTTCTTGTAGTGTGGGGCCCAAAACTGGACACAGTACTCCAGAGGAAGCCTCACCAATGCCGAACAGAGGGGAACGATCACGTCCCTCGATCTGCTGGCAACTCTCCTACTTATACAGCCCAAAATGCCATTAGCCTTCTTGGCAACAAGGGCACACTGCTGACTCATATCCAGCTTCTCATCCACTGTAACCCCTAGGTCCTTTTCTGCAGAACTGCTGCCGAGCCATTCGGTCCCTAGTCTGTAGCAGTGCATGGGATTCCTCCATCCTAAGTGCAGGACTCTGCACTTCTCCTTGTTGAACCTCATCAGATTTCTTTTGGCCCAATCCTCCAATTTGTCTAGGTCCCTCTGTATCCTATCCCCACCCTCCAGTGTATCTACCTCTCCTCCCAGTTTAGTGTCATCTGCAAACTTGCTGAGGGTGCAATCCACACCATCCTCCAGATCATTAATGAAGATATTGAACAAAATGGGCCCCAGGACTGAATCTTGGGGCACTCCGCTTGATACCAACTGCCAACTAGACATGGAGCCATTGATCACTACCCGTTGAGCCCAACGATCTAGCCAGCTTTCTGTCCACCTTATCGTCCATTCATCCAGCCCATACTTCTTTAACTTGCTGACAAGAATACTGTGGGAGACCGTATCAAAAGCTTTGCTAAAAAGTCAACTAATAACATGTCCACTGCTTTCCCCTCTTCCACAGGGGCAGTTACCTCCTCATAGAAGGCAATTAGGTTAGTCAGTCATGACTTGCCCTTGGTGAATCCATGCTGACTGTTCCTGATCATGTTCTTCTCCTTTAAGTGCTTCAAAATTGATTCCTTGAGGACCTGCTCAAGGAAAGCACCCAGAGGATAATAGGGATATAAGGAATAGCTAGCATGGATTTGTGGAGAACAGATCATGCAAAACCAATTTAAGTTTCTTCTTTGACACAATTACTGGTCCAGTGGATAGAAGGGAAGCAGTAGATGAGCTATATCTTGATTTTAATAAGGATTTTGACACAGTCCCACATGCTAATCTCATAAGCAAAGTAGGGAAATATAGCCTAGATGACATTACTATAAGGTGGTTGCACAACATGTTGAAAGATGGTAGTAAAGAGTAGTTATCAACGGTTCACTGTCAAACTGGGAGGATGTATATCTTGTGGGGTCCTGCAGGGATCAGTCTTGGGTCCTATAATAGTTCATATTTTCACTAATAACTCAGATCAGGGGTCGGCAACCTATGGCACGCGTGCCAAAGACGGCACGCGAGCCCATTTTTAATGGCACGCTCCTGCCTGCCGGGGCACCAGCAATATGCCATTAAAAATCCTGCCCTGCCCAGCCCGGCCTGGCCTGCTCTTCTCCGCCCCCCGCCCCCTCCCGCAGGGACAGGGGGCAAGGGGCAGAAGCTTGGTCCTGCCGGCTCCCCTGCCTCTTCCCACAGTGTGCTGGGTTCCTGCCCCTCTTCCTCCTCTCCATCCCTCCCTGCTGGCCGATCAGCTGATGGCCCTCGCGAGGGGGTGGGGGAGGAGCGGGGTCAGCGTGCTTGCTGCTCCCAGCGGACGCAGAGAAGCAGCGGGGGCAGGGCCTTGGAAAAGGGGGGGGGTGGAAGCTGGGTATACCCCCTCCAGTCCCCTGCCGTGAGCACCCCACAACCCCAGCCCATACCCCCAGCCCTCTGCCCTGACCCCCCCTCACACACACCCAGCCCTCTGCCCTGAGCCCTGCACACCCCCCAGGCCACTGCCCTGAGCCCTGTACCCCCGTCTCACACACCCAGCCCTCTGCTTGACTCCTTCAGCCCCCCCACGACCCCAGCCCTGACTGGCACCCCCTCACACCCTATGCCCTGACACCTGCACCCCTCTCACAGGCCCCCAGTCCTCTGCCCTGACCCTTGCACCGCCCCACACCCCATACATCCCCACCCTGAGCACCAAACGGGAGCTCCTGCACCCCCCACCCCCACCTGCACCCCTCCCACCAAATGGGAGCTGCCCAGGTAAGCACTCCACACCCAAACCTCCTGCCCCAACCCTGAGCCCCCTCCCTCATTCTAGCTCCTGGCCAGACCCTACACCCCAACCTCCAGCCTGCTCCTTCACCCTCAGCCCTGTGCTCAGTGCACTCCCACCCTCAGCTCAGTGCAGAGAGAGAGGCAGAGAATGGGCCAGAACCAGGGAGAAGGTAGGTACCCACTGTATGTGGGCAGGGCCGGGACCCCAGACTGGCAGAGGGCTGAGTGGGTCCAGCAGCTGGGAACCCGGCTGGCAGGAGCCGGGGGATGGAACCTCTGAGACGCTCCGCCCGCTGCCGGCCTGGGGCCCCGGCCGCCGGCCCCGCTCAGCCCGCTGCCGGCCTAGGTGAACGGAACCCCAGACCAGCAGCGGGCTGAGTGGACCGGCGGCATAAGATCAACATTTTAATTTAATTTTAAATGAAGCTTCTTAAACATTTTGAAAACCTTGTTTATTTTACATAACAACAATAGTTTAGTTATATAATATAGAGACTTTTATAGGGAGAGAGATCTTCTAAAAAACATTAAAATGTATTACCGGCACGTGAAACCTTAAATTAAAGTGAATAAACGAAGACTCAGCACACCACTTCTGAAAGGTTGCCAACCCCTGACTTAGGTAATGGAGTGAAGAGAAGCTTACAAAATTTGCAAATGACACTAAGGTGGGAGGAGAGGCTGGCACTTTGGAGGGCAGGATTAGAATCTAAAACAACCTTGACAAATTAGAGAATTGGTCTGAATTCAAGAAGATGAAATTCAATAAAGACAAGTGCAAAGTACTTCACTTAGGAAGAGGAAAAAAAATCACATGCACAATTACAAAATGAGGACTACCTGGCTAGGCAGTAATACAGCTGAAAAGTACCTGGGAGTTACAGTGGATCACAAATTGAATGAGTCAACAATAACCTACAGTTGTGAAGAGGCTAACATTCTGGTGCGCATTAACTGGAGCAGTGTTGAATGTAAGACAAGAAGCAATTGTCCTGCCCTATTCAGCATTAGCGAGGCCTCAGCTGGAGGGCTGTGCCCAATTCTGGGCACCATACTTTAGGAAAGATGTGGACAAATTGGTGAGAGTCCAGAGGAGAGCAACAAAAACTATACAAGGTTTAGAAAACCTGTCCTATGAGGAAAGGTTAAAAAAAACTGGGCATATTTAGTCTTAAGAAAAGAAGACTGAGGGACCAACCTGATAAACCTTCAAATCTGTTAAGGGCCGTTATAAAGGAGGAGTGATCAACAGTTCTCCATAACAACAAAAGGTATTACAAGTAGTATTGAGTTTATAATCTGCTGCAAGGGAGATGTAGGTTAGATACTAGGAAAAGTTTTCTAACTATACAGGGTAGTGAACCTCTGGAATAGGCTCCCAAGGGAGGTTGTGGAATCCCTGTAACTGCAGGTTTTAAAGAACAGGTTGGACAAACACCTGTCAGAGATGGTGTAGTCCTGCCTCAGTGAAGGGGACTGGACTTGATGACTTCTCAAAATCCCTTCCAGCCCTGCATTTCTATGATCCACTTAAATTCTCTGTGATTGAGATGGCTGCCTTTCAACAAGCCAGATATAGCCACAAAGAGATGGGGAAGCATTTGGTCCTGTCCAGGTAAGAAAGCAAGACTCTGGAAACAGGCAAGAGACATCGCTTCTCAGAACAAGCTTGTCCCTGAGAAAGAAGTGTAAAGAGGTCTGGCCAGGAGGGCGTGGAGCTAGTGGACACACTGTGCTGTGATAGCTACCAGGAAGACTACCTTAGGCATAAGAAGATTTATTGAACACTCTGACAGTGGTGTGAATGGAAGCTCCATGAATTTTAGGAGGAGTAAGCTGAGACCCCATGTAGGAGTCAGGTCTCTGCCAGACAAGTAAGTATGTGGCAGGCCCTTGCGGAATCTCAATACTGTCAGATGTGACAAGACTGAGTATGACTGTATCGGAGTGTGACAAACTAATACTGTTGGAAAGTGGACTCTGACTGAATTAAATGCCAAGCCAGCCTGTTTCAGGTGAAGCATACAGTCAAGAATCTGGGGTATTGGAGCATCAACAGGTTCCAGATGATGCCGGATTTTCCATATGGAGAACCATTTTCACTTGAAGGAGTAGGTCTTCCCAACAGACTGCTTTCTGCACTGCACGAGGATTTCTTATTGAGAAAAGTCTACCAGTGGTATGCAGCCAGCCAACTTTCAGGTCAGATTCAACTAATGTGGGTCGAGGTGCAATACTGGGCCACTGTGCTGGGATATCATGTCTGAGCAGATTGCCAGATGGATGGAAATATGCCTAGGCCAGTAGGAAGCTATCAGGAGAAGTGCGGCCTTGTGCTGTCTATGGAAATCAGGGAGATTGGGGTAAAGGCATACAGGAAGTTTGGAGCCCACTGTAGCAGGCAAGCAGTTTGTAAGAAGCTTGGACTCATGCTTCCTCTGGAGCCGAATTATGGGCACTTAGCACTGTCCTCTGTGGTAAATAGATCTATCATGGGAGTGTCACATACATGCATGCTGACATGCGGCTGAGCAGCCCCAGACACGAACGCACTGTTGTTGTTGAGTTTGATCTTAGGTCCCTTGCTGGTGTCTGAAACCTGGCCTCTTGCAGGTGAGCTCTCTGTGGTCAAGAGTCAATCACAGCCCCTACAAACTCTATTGTCTGTGATGGTGACAGATGATTTACCATAAGAACGGCCATACTGGGTCAGATCAAAGGTCCATCCAGTCCAGTGTCCTGTCTGCTGACAGTAGCCAATGCCAGGTGCCCCAGAGGGAATGAACAGAACAGGTAATTATTAAGTGATCCATCCCGTCGCCCATTCCCAGCTTAGTAGTTCACAAAGACTCCTCACCAGGAGAGCAGAGAGAGCATTTCATAGAGCCACAGGGTTAGCAGGGACTGCAAGAGTCATGCAGTCTGACCCCTGCCAAGAGGCAAGATTTGTTGTGTTAAACCATCCCAGACAGACGGCTCCAGCCTCCTTTGGAAACCTCCAGTGAAGGAGCTTTCATGAGAATTTACTCCAGGGTTGCTGCGGTTTTCTGCTGGGAGACCATCACCAGCCAACTGTTCATACACAAGTCGACATCAGTTCCCTACGCGTGCTGCCACCATTGCTAGGCACATTGTGACTACAACCTGTGCTGTGGAGAGGCCAAAGAGCAGTACCCTGTTGTCACATTCTGGGGTGCAATCCAGACCAGGGAGAGATTGGGTCACCACCTGTCCCATAGCCTTCAGTGCCTCACAATGCTTTGAATTTCTAGCTCCCAAAGTTATGGGGCAGGTGGTGACAAACTCTCCCTGGTCTGGACTGCACCCCAGAATGTGACAGTGGTGTAGTCGAAATAGGATTTATACACAACTTGCTAGTTTAACTAACGTTTACACTTTAAGGAGAGAGATGGACGGTGCACAACACAGGTTTCTGGGAAAATTCGGGACTGGGAGTATGTTGGGGTCACCCTGCTGGTGGTTACCCAGACTGGTGGAAGCCAAAGCACGGCTGTTGACAGGCTGCTGAACAGGGACTGTCTAGCACACAGACACTCAGGGTGTGACCTGCATGCTGGTAGGCTAGTGGTGAGTAGCCCTGGTTGGAAGCCACACAGCAAAGCACTGTGAGGCACCCCGGGCTAAGGGGCAGGCAGTGACAACTTCTCACTGGTCTGGATTGCACTCCAGAATGTGACACCTGCATAGGCAATGATTGGCTGCACAGTATGAATCTCAGATACTTCCTGTGTGCGAGGTGGATGGCAATGTGGATGTATGCATCCTGCAAGTCGAGAGCCAAGAACTAGTCTAGATCCTAGAGAGATGGAATGGTGGACATGAGCATGACCATCCTAAACCTGAGATGGCATGTGCATTAGTTGAGTCTCCTCTGTTCTACGATAAGATAGAGGCCCTCTTCTGAATGAGGAAATACTCAGAGCAGAAGCCCATTCCTCTGAATTCGGCGGTGCAATTGGAGGAGGAGATGATCTCTAGCACCCATTCGTCTGATGTCATTGCTCACCATGCTCGGTGGCATGGGGCGAGGTAGCTTCCAAAGGGGTGCTCTCTGGACTGAAACTAGTGTGGCTCCTGAGTCCTGTCACATTTGTTGAAGTGCTGTAGGGTCAGGGGATGTCATGGAGGCAGAAGGCTGACAAATCCTATTGTATTTTGGCTTCTTCACGGAACGGTACTTGGGTTGCTCGGAGTGAAAGGATGGTACCTATTGTCTCAACTTGGGTTAAGGATGGTAAGGCTTGTGATATGGGGCTGGTGTGCAAGACCCCAGGTGGGCTTTGAGTCTGTGTCCTCAAAGGGCATCCTTGATCATGGCCTGTATCTCCCTAGAGATGCCTGATGCTTGGAACCAGAATGCTGTGTGCACAGTCACCGCCATGTCCATAGACCTGGCTGCAGCATCGGAGAAGTCCATTTCTGCCTGTAAAGTTGTCTGCCACCAACTGGCCTTTCTTGAGTATTGCTCTTATTTTGAGAGAGAAGATGTCAACGCTACCCCAGCCCAAAAAGTCATTTTTGGCCAGGAATGTTGGGTAGTTTGCCACTTGGACTTATAAAAGAGGCAAAGGAGTAAGATTTTCTCCCAAGCAGGTTAAGCTGTTTGCGTCTTTGTCCTTAGGGGTTATTGTTTGATTTAGATTTTTCCTGGAGCACTGTAATGACTAAGAAGCCTGGGCTGGGATGGGCGTATAAGTACTCAAACCCAGGCTGAGGGACCTGGCACCGTTTCTCCAGTCATTTTGCAGTCATTGTTACTGTGGCCAGCGACCACTACAGGGTCTTTGCCAGGTCGAGCAACTCCTCATTTATGTGGAGGATGGTTCTGGGTGGACTGGGAGCTGTCAGATCATCAAACAACTTATGAGATTTCTCTGATGTGATTGAAGTCTCTCTTTCTCCAGAGTCTCAGCAACTCTTTTACAGAGCTCTAGGAAACACACTGGCGAAGTTCTCTGGCCTGTGTTATACTGGAGGTCAAACTAGATGATCACAATGGGCTCTTCTGGCCTTGGAATTTATGAAGTCATCTCATGCTGAGATCACTGCCTTGTTGGGTGAAGGAGGAGTCAGGACCTTTGGTAGTGAAACAGGATGTTGCTGTTGCTCTGCCCTGGTGGTCTGGCCAGAGGAGCAGGCAGGGAAAGTGATCTCTTCCTAGAACATGTTGGAGACCACTCAGAGAGGCCTGTGAGAATAGGCCCAGGAAACCCAAGAGGGCCATGGCAGTATGCCACAGAGGTATAGCTAGCTTGACTGGTAGTGGTCAGTCCAATGTCATTGCTAATGAGACAGCAGCTAAGTGCTATGAGGAGAGCTGGCAGACCTCTCAGTGATGTTTACCACAGATCTCAGAGGAGGAGGTTTCCGTGCTTGAAGGTGCTGAGAATGTATGCCCTGGTGATGGAAAGGAACAGGCCTCCTCCATGGGTGGTGCCAAGGTATACAGCGTACTCAGGGACTTGCACCGGCACCCGTAGATGCCTCGGTACTGATGGCCCTTGTTTTCGTAGTAGCTCATTTTCAGCTGCAGTGTTGATGCTCAGGGATGAGTTGCTGGAGCTGGGATCGGTGTCAGAGAAGGCTTATTTTGTGCTGCGGGGTATTCCTTATTAGTCCTAAATGCTGTGTGGGGTTTGGTGGCTTTATCTTTTGAGGCATCAGGTGGTCCCTGTCCTCATGGAAGGACACTGAGCTCTGCCTCTATGTTCAGAGCAGCCCCGCTCAGTGTCAGACTGATCCTGAGACTGTCGTCATCTGCTTTGGTGCTGATAGCACCTGCTGCGCTCGTGTGCTCCTGCTTTGGTGCCGGGTCTTTCCTCAGTGGTCTCTTCTCCATGCTGGTCTTTGGAGTTGATGCTTTGCTAGATCGGATGCTGGTGAAGCTACCTTGTCCACTACTGGGGCCCTGAATCTCATCTTCTCAGGATCTGAAGAGACCTTCATAGACTGTTCCAAGAAACGAAGCTTCAACCATGCTTCCTGAAGCTTGTGTGTTCTTACAGAGAAAGAATGGCAATACTGAGGATCTGCTTGTTTTCTGGGACTCTCCTAAGCAGATGAGGCATCTGCTGGGTCCATATTTCAGAGGAATTAGTCCACTGCAGGATGGGTGCAGCTTGAAGCCTGAAGGTTTGAATCCCTCATGTTGAGAATCCCTGTACACAGATGCTGACTGTAAAATATCCAGTACAGGTGAGTCGATTTAATTCAGGAAGGCTGTACATCAGAGAATCAGAAGTGTTACAAAGGATTTTTTGGGGAAGAATTTGAAGAAATTTAGCCAAAGCTAAGAACTAGCAGGTTGGACACTTGCCAGGTTCTGTCTCAGTGCTGTGTAAGAGAGAACAGAGCGTCCTGGCTGCCCTGGCCTTTGTGCCCTTGTAAAGAGTCATGCCAGAGATTGTTCCTAATTTTATTATTAAAGGGCAAACTTTTAAAAAAACCCTTTATAAGACCAAGAGCTAACACCCGTGTTCTGATGCTCTTGCCATTTATCGTCATCCTCTGCTCTGACATGTCAAATTTAGATGCAAGGCCCTCAGTGCTAGGAGCTGTCGCTTTATGTCTGTAAAGTGCCACACAGGCTGAGAGTGCTGTATGAATTAATAAAACTCTTCCCAGAGGAGAATATTTTTTTGCAAATTTAAGGCTAATCAGAGGAGACTTTTTCTGAATGATGAAAGGCCAAAAAAAAGGAAAGGTTACTTACCTTGTACAGTAACTGGAGTTCTCTGAGAAGTAAGTCTCTATGGGTGTGCCACACCAGAACATGCCCATGCCCTCTTGATGAGAGACTTTCAGCAGCAGCATCTGCAGGTCAGAGCCTGTGACCAACGCACTCATGTCCGGGGTGAGGGTGTGGACCTGCTGCCATTCTAGTTTTTTCTCTACTGGAAAAGAACAATCAGAAAACTCCAAGGCAGAGGGAAAGGAGGGCGGGCAGTGGAAAACCCATATGGAGTCACATCTCGAAGAACTCCAGTTACTTTAGAAGGTAAGTAACCTCTCCTTCTTTAAGTAGAGTCCCTATAAAAGTGTTCCACGTGAGGTGATTCCTGAGCAGTGCTTCAATTACGGAGAAGGGTGCTAAGGAAGCCGATTCAGTAGAGTATAGAACAGAATCACCAAAGGCTGGGTTGGCTCTGAAAGCAGGTTTGAGAGTATAGCGCTGGAAAGGGTGTGCCGAAGACCAGGTGACTGGCTTGAAGATGTCTGAGATACATATGTTTTAGTAGGGCCACATGGTAGACGAGACCCTGGTGGAATGAGCTACCACCCTTGGAGGGGGATAGCTCCCCATAGGTTCTAATGGATGTTTCCTCAGAGCAGTAGGGACTAAGATGAGGTCCGACTGTAGAGTAGGTTCTTTGAGAGGAGGAAAATGGTTGAACAGGCCTTTAATAAATGTCAGTCAGTGGATGAGTGAAGACTGAAAACCCCTCACTAGGAGGTGAAAAGTTGTGACAGCTGCCAAACTAACCTTAACTGAGCTCAGCGATAATCCTGTGGTTTTTAAATTTAGCAGATAATCAAGAATGTGTGTCAGACAAGACTCAACAGGAGGTATAGATTTGCGGCTGCACCAAAAATGAAAATGTTTCACTGCTGAAGGTAGGTTCTCCACTATGGAGCAGCACTGTTTGTCCCTCTGGAGAGCAGTCTTGTTCTATACCAGAGAGCCATCTATAGTCAGGCCTTGAGGGGAAGGTTGGGAGCAATCCCAACTCCTTGGGAAGAACTCTGCTGTCAGGGGAAGGTGGAGGCAGTTGCTGAGACATGCAAACAAGCTCTGGAAACCATACCTGCCTTGGTCATGATGCTGTAATGTGGAGGGCTACTAATTTCTCCTGTTTCTGATCTGGACCTTGAGTAGTGATGGTGTCGGGAGATGATCATACAGAGATACATGGGGTCAAAAGATGACTAGGGCACCTCCTGTCAAGTGCCTGCTGTGCTCCCTCGCCTCCTGAACAGAATCATCTGCACTTTGCACTGGATGGTGTCATGGAGAGACCTATCTCCGGATGGCCCCAGGTAAGATGTGTCCGACAACCATATCATTCAGCTCCCACTTGTGGTTGAGGCAGAGGGAGTCTGCCACTGTATTCTGCAGTCCTGGTAGGTAAACCACTGAGATCTGTATGTGATGTGATATGCACCAGTTCCATAATCTTATGGATTCGGCACATAACAAATGTGATCTTGCTACTCCTTGTCAGTTGAGATAATATATTGCTGCTCTGTTGTCCATCATTATTCTGGCTGGGTGGCCTGACATGGGAAAGGAACTGGGGGCAAGCGTAACACTATCCTGAGTTCCAGGATGCTGACATGGAGGATTGCCTCCTGTGGGGCCCATTTGACCTACACTGTGAAGCCTTGGAAGTGCATGCCCCAGTCTAGCAGGGAGGCATATGTAGAGATGATCCTTGTGGGAAGGGGCTGCTAAAATGGAACTCCCACCCATACCTTTTGGGGACCTTTCCACCAACTGAGCAAATTGATAACTCTCTGAGGTATGGACACCCACTTGGATAGACTGTACTGTTGGAAGTGTAGATGGTTCTCAGCCAGACCTGAAGACACAGAAAGCGTACCCTTGCTAAGGGTGTCACAAACATACAGGCTGCCATACAACCCAGGAGTTGCAGGCAAGCCATTTCTGTGGTTTGCAGGCTCTGCTGTACTGTTGAAATGGGGCTGGACTTTGTGGAAAATCTGTCTGTTAGCAAGCATGCTCTGGTGGTGGTAGAGGAATCTGGCGTGGCCCCAACAAAGTCTATGTTTTTTGTGCGTGAGTGTAGACTTTTCCATGCCAAGGCAGAGGTCCAGGAAATGGAACAGGGATAGGGCCCTTGTTGGCTGCTGTTTGCACTTCAAGAAACGAGTGACCCTTCAGGAGCCAATCATCCAGGTAAGCAAAGATGATTATTCCCATCTGGCAGAGATAGGCTGCGATGGCCAAGAGGACTTTGATAAAGACCTTGGGACAGTGGAGAGGCCAAAGGGCAGGACATGGTATTGTCAGCGGTCCTTGCCAACAACAAAATGTAGGAAACGTTTGTACAAGGTGTGTCCGGCTATATGAAAATAAGCATCCTAAAGGCAAGGGAGACAAACCAACCCATCTGCTGGATCCATAGAGGGAAGCAGTGCTGCTAGAGTGACCATTCTGAACTGTTGAGAGCAGATAAAGACGTTTAAAGTCCTGAGATCCAGAACTGGTCTTCACCCCACATTTTCCTTGGGGACGAGGAAGTACTGGGAATAGGATCATTTCCTGATGAAGACCAGTGGAACAGGTTTGACTAGGCAGGACTGTACCTCCTGCCTCAAGAGACTCATGTGAAGGGTCCCTGAAGATGGACAGAGAGGGAGGGCATGCAGGATGAGCTGAACTGGATGGAACAGCCTGTAGAACTCACCTCCAGGATCCATCTGTCTGAGGTGATGAGTTCCCAGAAGGACAGAAAGTGGTTGAGAGAATCTCCATAAGGGTGGATGGAGAAAGATGCATTGTAGGATCCGGAATAGGAGATAGTGCTTGACCTTCAACCAACAGGTCAAAATGGTTGCTTCTAAGATGTCATTGACTATGAAGGATGGCCCCTTCTTGGTGAATATAGGCTTCTGCCTGGGGGGAGGTGGGGGTTCAGCTGGCTTCATGGGTTAATAGTGGACTGGGCAAGATTGTTGAGCTGCCTCTGAGCTTATATTTTCTCTTTGTCGCAGTCATATAGATGCCCAGAGATCACAGTGTCGCACAGGAGCCTTTTAGTGAATGAAGGGACCTGTCTGTGGCCTCTCTCAACAGCTTGGGTCCTTTGAAGGTACGGTCCTCAGCAGTGTTTTGTACCTCCTGGAGAAAACTGGAACTGAGATGTTTGATGCATGACCACTGCCACAGATACAGAACATGCAACTGTATTGGCAGCATTGAGCAAGACCAGGAGAGAAGCTCTGGAGATTGTCTGGGGTTCTATTATCGGTGGGTGAAATTGTTCCCTCTGGTCCCGTGGCAGGTGCGCAAAAGACAAAAACTCAATTTGTAAAATCACGTTTTGCCATCAGGGCCTGGTAAATGGCTACTTTGAACCACAAAGAGGCTGAGGAGCAGCTTTCGTGGCCAAGATCTAGCCATTTTAGCTCCCTCTCGGATGGCGCTGAGCAGGACTGACGTTGGTTTCATTCGTCAGTGGCCTTCACAACCAGGGAGTTAGGTTTAGGGTGGGAGAAAAAAAATACCCTGAGCCTTTGGGTGGAATACTGCATTTTTTAATCAGCACATTTACAAGTAGGTGGTAGAGTAGCTGGAATTTACCTCACACCTTAGGGGCTGGAGACAGCAGAGCATCATTGATGGGCAAGGCAATTTTGCCCTGAGGAGGCATATGGAGCAGGGAATGTTGGGTTCCTGTATGTCTTCCAATGGGATTTGCAAGGCCTCTGCGATCCGTTTCAGAAGGCCTTGAAACCATCAGTGGGGGAGGCATAACAGCCTTGTATGGCAAGGAGGATTTATGGGAAGATGTTTTTTCTTCTTCCCCACCTGGCTCTTGATCCTCTATAAGTTCTCCGGTCGAGCAGGAACCAGGTCGGTGATTGCTGCTCTTGACATGCCCTCTTATGAGATGGAACTGTGTAGAACTCCTTGCCGTAAGAGGCCCATGGGTTCTAATAAGCCCATTGTGGTGGGGCATAAGAGAAAAGGCAGGACCCCAAGATTGCTGGGAATTTCTTCCTTGGGGTGCACCTCAAGGGAGGGAAGCTGGAATGGGAAGGTGGAGGAGCCCTGTACAGACTTCTCGGAATCAGACGCAGTGTCATCTCCTGCGTCCACTTGAGGGACAAATGGTGCTGCTATCAGAGACTATGCTGGCACTAGGGGCTGGAGTGGGTCTGGTAACCACACTGGTATGGAAGCAGAGACTTCGCTGGCTGATGAGATAGTTCCACAGGAGGATATGTTGGTACTGGCTGAAAATGCCTCTTAGTTGACTCTGGGAGCTAAGTCGGTACCAGTGGGGAATGTGTCTCAGTACCTCTCAGCAATGGAGACTCAGAATCTGAAGGTCCTTCTGTGAAAGGCACCTGGACAGCACGAGGGACTCTGGATAGTAAACCTCAGGAGTCAGTACACGTAGGGGTACTGGAGACAGTACCGAAGCATGGTCTGGGCGTTTTCCTTGACTGGCTGCAGAAGACTGTACCAATGATGATTTTGGTTTCGTTTTAGAAGAGTTTTTATGCTTCAAATGTACTGAGTCTGGTGCTAACAGCAATGCCACTCCATGTTGTTTAACAGATGACTTCTTGGTACATGGCATGGCATTTTAAACTGGTGTCAGGTTCTGAATATTGGAGAAGGTGGAAGCCATAGCAATACCAGTGCTGGGATACAAGACACAGACCAAGAGGTTGACTTCCCCATGTTCTGTTCAATATCTTCATCAATGTTTTAGATAATGACATAGAGTACACTTATAAGGTTTGCAGATGATACCAAGCTGGGAGGGGTTGGAAGTGCTTTGGAGGATAAGATTAAAATTGAAAATGATCTGGACAAACTGGAAAAATGGTCTGAAGTAAATAGGATGGAATTCAACAAAGTACTCCCACTTGGGAAGGAACAATTTGTTGCACACATCCAAAATGGGAAATGACTTTCAAGGAAGGAGTACTGTGGAAAGGGATCTGGGGGTCATAGTGGATCACAAGATAAATATGAGTCAATGGTGTAACACTGTTGCAAAAAAAAGCAAACATCATTCTGGGATGTATTAGCAGGAGTATTGTAAGCAAGACGCAAGATTAGGCCTCAACTGGAGTATTGTGTCCAGCTCTGGGCAGCACATTTCAGGAAAGACAAGGACAAATTGGAGAAAGTCCAGAGAAGAGCAACAAAACTGATTAAAGGTCTCGAAAACATGACTTATGAGGGAAGATTAAAAAAATTGGGTTTGTTTAGTATGGAGAAGAGAAGAGTGAGGGGGGTGATAACATTTTTCAAGTACATAGAAGGTTGTTACAAGGAGGAGGGAGAAACACTGTTTTCTTTAACCTCTTAGGCTAGGACAAGAAACAATAGGCTTAAACTGCAGTAAGGGCAGTTTAGGCTGAACATTAGGGAAAACTTCCTAACTGTCAAGGTGATTAAACACTGGAGGAAATTGTCTAGGGACTCTCCGTTGCTGGAGATTTTTAAGAGGTTAAACAAACACCTGTCAGGGATGGTCTAGATCAGGGCTGGGCAAACTTTTTGGCCTGAGGGCC
The DNA here is from genome assembly GCF_965152235.1 of Eretmochelys imbricata. Classification (NCBI taxonomy): domain Eukaryota; kingdom Metazoa; phylum Chordata; order Testudines; family Cheloniidae; genus Eretmochelys; species Eretmochelys imbricata. The sequence goes on along the minus strand of NC_135578.1, from coordinate 553,344 downwards.
ACATTGGGGTTCCAAAACTGTATGGAGGGCCGGGTAGGGAAGGCTGTGCCTCCCCAAACAGCCTGGCTCCCGCCCCCTCCCACTTCCCACCTCCTGACTACCCCCTTTAGAACCTCCCCACATCCAACCTCCCTTGCTCCTTGTCTCCTGACCACCCCCTCCCGGAAGCTCCCGCCCCTAACCGCCCCCATCCAACCCCCTCCCCCCGCTCCGTCTCCTGACTTCCCCGCCCCCTATCCACACCCCAGCCCCCTGACAGGCCCCCTGGGACTCCCACCTATCCCGCCCATCCAACCGCCCCTGCTCCCTGTCCCCTGACTGCCCCCCGGGACCCCGTGACCCTTATCCAACCCCCACTGCTCCCCTTACCATGCCGCTCAGAGCAGCATGTCTGGCAGCCGTGCCGCCTGGCCAGAGCCAGCCGCTCTGCTGTGCTACCCGGCGGGAGCTTGCAGCTGTGCCACCTAGAGCGCTGACGGCACGGCGAGCTGAGGCTGCAGGGGAGGGGCGAGGACAGCAGGGGAGGGGCCGGGGGCTAGCCTCCCCGGCTGGGAGCTCAAGGGCTGGGAAGGACTGTCCCAGGGGCCGGATGTGGCCACAGGCCGTATTTTGCCCACCTCTGGTCTAGATAATACTTAGTCCTGCCATGAGTGCAGGGACTGGACTAGATGCCCTCTTAAGGTCCCTTCCAGTCCTATGATTATATGGTTCTTTTAGATTCTCATTCTGGAGAAAATTTTTTTAAAAAGGTCTGGATGGTTCTGAAGGGCCCCAGGGTTTCTACTTACTGCAGCAGAGACAGTCTCTGGAGCTCTTTGAGCAGCCAAAGCTGATGTTCAAGGGGGTGACTTGAATGCTCCATCAACAGTTTCAGCTGTTCCTCAAGTTTTTGAAATCTGCTTTTAAAACTTGAGCAGACCACGTATTTGGAGGGAACGGGAGTCTCTTCAAATCAGCAGAGGCAGATTCAATGTCTGTCATTGTGGGAAAGAGACCTGTGGCAGGTCCGGCAGGGGTTTTGGGCATAACCTATTAGTTGAAGTAGTGGACTGAGGCCAAACCCAGAAGCCCAGATTGGGCAAAGGAAAGAAGGGAGTAAACCCCCCAAACCACAAAACTGTGTTAAACAGAAAAATTAAATATTAAAAAATTACTAAGAAAGAAGCATAAAAATAAAGAAAATAAAGCAGAAAACCACATGGTTATCTATCATGGACACTGCAACACTCCCTCTCAAGCTGCAGGAGGTTGAGAAGGAACTGGAGTGGCACTGGGCCCAACCCCCATATACCCTCACACCAGAGCATGAGGGTGTGTAGGGCACCGCTGTGGACCTAAGGACAGTGTTGAAGAAAGTTCCTATTCAAAAATGCCCAGGCACATACACATCCTGAAGCTGAGCACCCCTAGGGACACTTCTTGTATAGTGAGTATTTAGCTGTTTGAAAACCCTTGTCCATTTGTAACTCAAAAAACTTGCTGTAAAACAAGAACTAGCACAATGATGCTGACTGAACATGGCTCTTCAGTAAGGGGAGGAGGAGACACTTCCTCCAGCTGTGTGGGGGCAGAAGACAACCACTTCAAAATTTCAGCTAGTGCAGAATGCAGAAGCCTGCTAACTAGCATTAGCTGGAGGGAACATAATGCTTGTTCTCTAGAGTCTGCACTGATTCCCAGCTTACCTCTAGGTGCAATCTAGGTGTTGATTTGATCTATAAATCCCCACATGACTTGGGTCCTGGCTACCTGAGATACTCAGCCCCTTCTATAAGTTACCAATGGACAGAGAAATCCGTTGGAGTGCCTCTCCTGTGAGCTTCTACATATAAGCAACTGGGGGCAAAGCTTGCTCTCTCTCCAGTATTTTAAGTTGCTTAATAATGTCCACAACAATTTGTTCTAGGTCTCAAGTAAGATCAGAATCCTATTGTGCTGGTCATTGTAAAAGATAATCTCTGCCCCGAAAAAGTCTAAAATCTAAATAGAAAGGGTAAAGGTTCCATTTTACAGATGGGGAACTGAGACACAGAGATTAAGTGACTTGCTCATGGTCACACTAGGAGCCAGTTCCAAGAACCAGGAATTAAATCCAGACCTTTTGAGTTCAAGTCCAGTTCCTTAACCACAAGACCACTGTCTCTTTTGTGGTAAAATCCCAGCCCCTTTGAAGTCAGTCAATGACAAAACTCCCTTTGACTTCAATTGGGCCAGGATTTCAACCATAACATCGCAGTGCTCCTGGTACTTGCTTTCCCTGATGCTCTGATATAGCCTGAGTTTGTTGATCTCAGGCCTTTGTCTGATGATGGTAGATACACCACTAAGGTGGTTTTGAAGGAGCTCTGTTCAGTTCAGTTGACCCTGACATCTTAGGGTCATTTGTTATATTTGTAGACCGACCCAGAGTCTTAGTAAGCAGAGGGTGAGAGCATTCAGGGACCCCTCTCCTGAATTCCCTCAAACCCCAGAATCCTGACACACAGTGAGGGCTCCCCTATACCCAGAGATGGGAAGGATGGCTACATGTAACTGAAGGTCAAATTCTTCAAAATGATATAAGCAAGAGCTCAGGTGAATTTCACGACTGACCAGGATCTTCACTTGGTAGGTGGCAGGGAATAAAGGGGCAGAATTAAGACTATGATTGGAACCTTAACTACCTGTTTCCTGAGTTTAAAGTGTCTATAATTCTCAGCTTACTTTTTGTGAGGAAATTTGGTGCTTGGTATCTTCAGAGAACTGTACAGCTAATTAACTCCACCAGCTTCCTGATGCCAGTATTATCCCCATTGTACAGGAACAGGAAAACTGAGGCCAAGGGTGGTTTGTCCAAAGTCAAAGAGCAAATCTGTGGTATAGTTGTGGGATCATAGAATCTCAGGGTTGGAAGGGACCTCAAAGCAGGACCAACCCCCAACTAAATCACCCCAGCCAGGGCTTTGTCAAGCCTCACCTTAAAAACCTCTAAGGAAGGAGATTCCACCACCTCCGTAAGGAACCCATTCCAGTGTTTCACCACCCTCCTAGTGAAAAAGTTTTTCCTAATATCCAACCTAAATCTCCCCCACTGCAACTTGAGACCATTACTCCTTGCTCTGTCATCTGCTACCACTGAGAACAGCCTAGATCCATCCTCTTTGGAACCCCCTTTCAGGTAGTTGAAAGCAGCTATCAAACCTCCCCTCATTCTTCTCTTCCGCAGACTAAACAATCCCAGTTCCCTCAGCCTCTCCTTAAAAGTCGTGTGTTCTAGTCCCCTAATCATTTTTGTTGCCCTTCGCTGGACTCTTTCCAATTTTTCCACATCCTTCTTGTAGTGTGGGGCCCACAACTGGACACAGTACTCCAGATGAGGTTTCACCAATGTCAAATAGAGGGGAACGATCACGTCCCTTGATCTGCTGGCAATGCCCCTACTTATATCAAATGCTGTAGTCAACTTCAAGGCTTTCTAGGCCTGAAGGGTGAGGGAGGAAGACTTAAGGGTCTTGTTTGATTCAGGAGGAAAATGTGCTCAAGGAAAGGCTCCCATAGGATACTAGTGATGTCAAACATGGAGGTGCCACTCTTACCTGAGAGCTAAGGCTGCAGCTAATTCTATTCTGAACAGAGTCAGTTCCACCTAAGTATGAAATGCAGCTCTCCTTCAAAAGGCTCATCTGTTTACCTGGATCTCTCTCAGCAGTGCTGTCACCTGTTGGTGAGGGCTCTCCTCTCTGGGATATCTTTGCACCACTGCGCAGAACCTTCTCGAGAATACCACGGCCCTCTCGAAGCCGCTCCACAGATGTGGGGACCATCCTGAAAGAGGAAGCAATAAGAGTTGAGGGCTGTTACTACACATCTTTGAGCACAATGACCAAGGTGTGCGGGTTGTGGGCCCCTTGATACGCTTACAAGAGGGCTTTGTTTTTAAGCTCTTAAAATATTCTGCTTAGAATGATTAGTATGAAGTCAGGGCTGGAGTGCAAGTCCCTGCCATACAGAGGTGCAGGGGTGGTAGAAGAATGGGTTCACCAGACAATTATGAGAATTAAGGTACTGCACTGCTTTTGTGATGTCAACAAACCCTGGTGGATTTTACTCTGTCAGTTGCTGGCTACCAAATAGGACTACTGTGAAGTGTTTTCTAAAGTACTGCACTGGGGCAATGAGATCTCTGCTCTTTGTTGTCAAATGATTGTGAGATATTTAATGTTTCATTGTGGTCTAAGTGAGTGTGGGTCCTCCTCTCTCACAAAAGAGTATCAAAATTTAACAGCATTTTGGAAATCCTAGGATACATAAGTCTAGATATAGTCACCGTATGGAAATGAGGGTTTTTTTGCACTGAAAAAGCAGTTTAATGCAACACACTATAATAATACAACATTAAGGTAGCTTTGTTAAAATATAATCAGCAAAAGCAAGGTTCCTGGAGCAGTGATAACTTACCCATTTTGCCTATAAATGCTACTTTCCATTCCTGTTTTCCTTGTCCAATTTGTTTTTTGTTTTTAATACTTTAGCACTTAGAGGCCCACACAAAATTGGTACAACATAGTGTTACCCACAGTCCAAACACACAGTGAAAATCTCAGCCCCAAAGAGGAAAACAAGAGATAAGTGTCAGAGTAGCAGCCGTGTTAGTCTGTATTCGCAAAAAGAAAAGGAGTACTTGTGGCACCTTAGAGACTAACCAATTTATTTGAGCATAAGCTTCCGTACTCCTTTTCTTTTTAAGAGATAAGTGACTTGCCTCAAGTCACACTGCAGGACAATGGCAGAGCCAGGAACAGAACCCAGGTCTCCTGAGTAACAGTCTGTCCAGTGGATCATGCAGTTTCTAAAGGTGTATTCTTGTTATTTAATATGTAGTATAGCAGTGCCTGGGTGCCCCAGTCACGGATCGGTGAGGGGCCACATTACTCTAGGCACTGTGCATAAATGAGAGAAAGCCAATGCTCTTTCTACAGTAAATATGTAGCATAAAACACAGATGTGCAGTGTAGCAGGATTAACATTGTGCAGGAGCTTAGACAGGAAACATAAAAATTAAACTGTGCAACCGCAACGTTGTATTAAGTGGTTTTTGCATTTATTTTCTCTCTCTCTTCTTCTTTTTTTTTTTTTATAAAGGAAAATATAATTTGTTCTCAACATTAGCATTTTGAGGGCCCAAAATGGACACTGAAATTCACACCTCAGTGAGGTGAATGGGGTAGGGGCAGAGTTCACTCCTCACTGAGGTGAATGGGGTGAGGGGGGTGAATTCACACCTTCTTTGCTGCTATTGTTTGGCTGGAGACAGTTTTCTGCAAGGCTGGGTTAACAGGGCAGCAGCACATCTGTTTACATTGTGATGGCTGTATCTTGGCAACTGAAAGAGATAGAAACTTATTTTTTTTTAAATGAAAGCTATTTGCAGATATTGTAGAATGCAGCTATGCAGCTCTATGGAGACCTCTAAAAATCACAGCAAGTAATTTTAGTTCCCACTTCCTCCTGTCCCTGTTATGCCAACAAGTATGTCTGAAAATGTACAAGGGAACTGTGAACAGGTGTAAACGGGGCGGGATGAAATTGTTTTATAACCTTTACTCTAGCATGAGCCTTCTGTAACACCATTTGAAAGTGAAATGGGTCTGTTCGCTCTCAAGCCACATCCACTAGAACCAGAGAAGAAGGAAATAGGATAAGAAAGGTAGCAAAACTGGTTAATCCAATTTTAAACAGATACCGATAACACTTCACACTTGGTAACCACATGACACTGTGGCCCCCAGCCTTATGCCATGATACTTGCTCATGAGGCCATAGTGGAAACCAAACCCAGAGCAGCTGAATGAAGCAGGTAATGTAAAGATGGACACTGGAGCCTGACTGCCATGTGGAGAGGTGGTCTCACATCCCTACGCCTGGCAGTTGCATTCAGCCATGCCCCAATCCCAGACAGCGGGGGATAGCACAGATGTGTGTGTGTGTGTGCTGGGGGGGTTGCTTTTAAACCTTTACAAGACAGGCTATAAAGTGAGCAATCATTTAAGTGCAGGGCGCCAGCTCAGCCAGTCCCAGCTTCTCCCAACATCTCCATTGTGTGTGGATCACTGAGACAGCAGGGCAACACACACTGGTTTTTGAAAGAACGAACTCTTTCCTTTCATGCCTTTCTGTGCGGTTGTCATTGCAGTAAACTCACTCCAGCATATGGCTTCTCAGGCATTTCCATTGTGAGCCAAATCTTAATAGAAATTCTTGTGGACCCCACTTCCTACACAGTATTGCCCAGACCCACCTCCCTTTCCCTTCTATGTCAACTACAGCAATTGCCTACACACAGAATTAGTATCATGAAAAGAATGTCTTTTTGCCTTTTAACTAGGGCTGTTGATTAATCGCAGTTAACTCGTGCGATTAACTCAAAATAATTAATCACGATTAAAAAAATTAATCGGGATTAATCACACTGTTAAACAGAATACCAATTGAAATTTATGAAATATTTTTGGACGTTTTTCTACGTTTTAAAATATAGTTATTTTAATTACAACACAGAATCAAATAGTACACTCTTCACTTTATATTATTTTTATTACAAATATTTGCACTGTAAAAATGAAAAAATATTTTTCAGTTCACCTCATACAAGTACAGTAGTGCAATCTCATTATCGTGAAAGTGCAACTTCTTATAGATTTTTGTTACAGAACTGCACTCAAAAATAAAACAATGCAAAACTTTAGTGTCTACAAGTCTACTCAGTCCTCCTTCTTGTTCAGCCAATTGCTAAGACAAACCAGTTTGTTTACATTTACAGGAGATAATATTGCCCACTTCTTATTTACAATGTCACCTGAAAGTGAGAACAGGGATTTGAATAGCACTGTTGTAGCCAGCATTACAAGGTATTTACATGCCAGATATGCTAAACATTCGTATGCCCCTTCAAGCTTTGGCCACCGTTCCAGAGGACATGCTTCCATGCTGATGATGCTCGTTAATAAAAATGTGTTAATTAAATTTGTGACTGAACTACTTGGGGGAGAATTATATGTCTCCGGCTCTGTTTTACCTGCATCCGGCCACATATTTCATGTTATAGCAGTCTCGGACGATGACTCAGTTCGTTTTAAGAACACATTCACTGATGATTTAACAAAACGCAAAGAAGGTACCAATGTGAGATTTCTAAAGATAGCTAAAAGAAAAGGAGTACTTGTGGCACTTTAGAGACTTGACCCAAGGTTTAAGAATCTGAAGTGCCTTCCAAAATCTGAGAGGGATGAGGTGTGGCGCATGCTTTCAGAAGTTTTAAAGGAGCAACACTCCCATGTGGAAACTACCTAAAAAGAAAACCAACCTTCTGCTGGTGGCATCTGACTCAGATGATGAAAATGAACATGCGTCGGTCTGCACTGCTTTGGATCGTTATCAAGCAGAACCAGTCATCAGCATGGATGCATGTCCTCTGGAATGGTGGTTGAAGTATGAAGGGACATAGGAATCTTTAGCATATCTGGCATGTAAACATCTTGTGATGCCAGCTACAACAGTGCCATGCAAATGCCTGTTCTCACTTTCAGGTGACATTGTGAACAAGAAGTGGGCAGCATTATCTCCTGCAAATGTAAACAACCCTGTTTGTCTGAGCGATTGGCTGAACAAGAAATAGGACTAAGTGGACTTGTAGGCTCTAAAGTTTTACATTTTTTAACTTTTGCATCAGGTTTTTTTGTACATAATTCTACATTTGTAAATTCAACTTTCATGATGAAGCGACTGCACTACAGTACTTGTATTAGGTGAATTGAAAATACTATTTCTTTTGGTTTTTTACAGTGCAAATATTTGTAATCAAAAATAAATAGAAAGTGAGCTACTGTACCCTTTGTATTCTGTGTTGCAATTGAAATCAATATATTTGAAAATTTAGAAAACACCCAAAAATATTTAAATAAATGGTATTCTATTATTGTTTAACAGTGCGATTAATTGTGATTAATTTTTTTAATCGATTGACAGCCCTACTTTTAATGCAATTTAGCAGATGGAAATAAAGTGAGTCCAGCATCATGTGACACCAGCTCTCTACAGAACCCTGGCGAGCACCATGTGGACCACCACAGGTTCCTGGAGCACAGTTTGTGAACCTATGCTCTAGGGTATTTGCACATGACATAAACTAGAGATGTGTCAAGTGCTGCCCCTCATCTCCCGCACGTGCCATCATGCCAAAGGTGTAAGTCTCTGTTCGGAGGTCATGGGGAGGTGTATTATTTCATTTCTTTTTCAATAAAAGCAAGCATCAAGATGTCACAGCAGCCCATACTGTGAGAGTCAAGGTCTTGCAGTAGAACGCTAAGGTGCAAATCCCATGGCAAACATATGGTCCTAGAATCTGGAGAATAAGCCCAACAAAAGAAAAATTGGTGAAGACACTTCACATTGTTTTTTAATTTCCACCATGGATATTTGGCATCTAATCTACAATCGGGCTGGCTCAAGAGGCTGCTGGGATCACTTGTGTTTATATTGTAGAATTCAACTCATATAGCAAACCAGAATCAGTTCTGTGGCCCCATTCTAAAGCCAGGAGATATATCTAGAGCCATTCCATATGAAGGTTAACTCAGGATCCATCCAGGGTGAGCAGACACTTGCTAGTGCTGTCTGACTTTCTGATGGATTCTATTTGTAGGCCTTTACACACATCTTCTTGGGAAAGCCCCAAGCAGAGAGTCTGACCGACTTCCTATGAAGCAACAACAACCTTGTCAGAAGAGTGAACACTCACCACCTACTGCTGATGTTCTCCTGGGACTTGCAGTGTGAGGTCAAGGAACTAGCCACCCTCAGGTCTGGTGGGCTGATCTCCTCTATGTGAGGCAGGGGGGGATGTGAGGGAGAGAAGCCACTTTGTGGGGAGGATGGGGCTCGGACTACTGAGCCCAGCACATTGCTGGCATCTGTGTCAGTCACAGAGCTGTTGCTGCCTTGTCGGGTAGGAGTCACTGTGCATCGCACTGAATCACTTCCCTCCTTGGCTTCCTGTTTTCGCTTGCGGTACTCCAGCAGAGAAACCTGAGAGAGAAACATCACCATGAGCCTGGGAGACTGAGGCTGTTAGTTGAACAGACAGATCACTAAGTTGACAGGTCCCTGGGGGGGGAAGGATGCTATCCCTTCATATGCTGCCCTAGGAGCACTGACTACATATACAAGTACACATTTTAACATGCATAAAACTGCAGGATAGGGCATCCCTGAGCTATAATTAGGACTAGACTTTATGAAAAACAAGAGATGATTTGCATCTCTATAGTTCCTTTCATGCAAGGATCTCAAAGCATGTTACAAACATGAATGAAGCCTCCCCTGGGAAGAAGGTAGGAATTTTACAGATGGGATAGAGGCAGAGATTAAATGACTTGTCTGTAAGAATCGTACACCAAATCAGTTTCGAAACAGGGGAAAAATCCCATGTGACAGATTAGATACCATCAATAAATCACAGTTAGCATGATATTACTGAGAAATATGGAATTATGAAAAATATGGTTATGAATTTTAAGCCTATAATCAGAACCCCATGAACTGATTGCAAATTTACCATAGAATCCACCCCAGCCTCAGAATTGGGCTGCAGAATTTAAACGTTAATTTAGAACTATGTACATTTCTAGTTCTGCGTACAAAGAAAACAAAGTTTGCATCCTTTTATATTGGAGTCACATGTCTTCTTGAATTTGCAGATAGGCTGAAACAATAGCTCAGAGGTGTGACTGTCGTATTTTTCCACACTTAACTATTTAATGGATGATCATTTCAGAAGAAATATGCTGTTAGTAGTGTGCCTATTCCACAATCCCAAACCTCCTCCTGCACCTCCTCAATTGTCAAAAGCCTCAATGGCTTCTGTCCAGTTGCCAAATCTCCAGCATCCTCCTGACAACTTGTCCAATACAGGTCCACACAGTACAAAAATCTGCAGCACTCTGAAAGCTGAAAACAAAAGCATTCTCTACCTCTATTCTATATAGGTTCAAACACCATGCTCACCCCTACAGCATCTGAGCACCTTCCAGCACTGCATTAAACAATGTGACGAACATCTGTCATATGTTTGTTCTCTCATCCTGCCCCCAGGGGGTGAAACATATGCAGAGGGGTGTCTTGTTTGGGTATTTTATTTTAATGCATATGCATATCTACACCACTAACATTTCACAATTGCTCACACTGGCTCTGCTCCACTCGTGTTAGCACTTTTGCGAAGCCTAGTGTAGACATGGCCTGTAGCATTTTAAGCTGGGTCATCTCATCCTGTTCAGAGCAGATCTATTTGACAAAGTGATTAAAAAGGCAGCAGCAGCCTATGGCCAATTCAAGGCTTGCAATCTTGTTAACACCAGAAGAACTGAACTACTGTTTGCAAAAGTGGGAAACTTTTGCAAAATTGCCACACTCATGATTCTTGGTCAAAGGCACAAAACAAAGGATTCTATAAGTCAACTGTATTTGGGGGGAAAACACATTACATAGTCTCATATGATAACTCTCTTTCCATTCCTTTAGGATATCTGGAGGATGTTAAACAGAAGTTATTAAAGTTAGACCTTTTTAAAAACAGCAGATCCAGATAACTTGCATCCAAGAGTTTTAAAAGAGCTGACTGAGGAGCTCACTGGATCTTTAAGGTTTATTTTCAGTAAGTCTTGGAGCAATGGGACAGGTTCAGAAGACTGGAAGAAAGCTAATGTGCCAATTTTTAAAAAGGGCAAATGGATAATTATAGACCTGTAAGCCTGACATTGATCCTGGGCAAGATAACAGAGTAGCTGATATGGGAGCTGATCGATAATAAACTAAAAGAGGGTCATGTAATTAATACAAATCAACATGGGTTTAGGGAAAATAGTTTCTGTCAAACTAACAATGCCTTTTTTTGATGGGTTTACAAATTTGGTTGATATAGCAGTGTTGACAAAATATACGTAGACCTGGAACCACATGATCTTTTGATGAAAAACGACGACATAAAATTAACATGACACACATTAAATGAATTAAAGACTGGCTAACAGTATACAGGGGATCATCACTGAGTGTTTCCAGTGGGGTTCTGCAGGGTTTGGTTCTTGGCCCTACACTATTTAACATTTCTATCAATGACCTGGAAGAAAACAAAATCACTGATGACAGATTATACAAAAATTGGGGGAGTGGTAAATAATAAAGAGCACAGGTCACTGACTTCGGGTGATCTGGATCATTTAGTAAACTGGGCACCAGGTGTGTCTTTTAATACATCTAAATGTAAATTAATATATCCAGGAACAAAGGAAGTAGGCCATACTTACAGGATTGGGGGGAAGTCTATCTAGGGAAGCAGTGACTCTGAAAAGATTCGGGGATTGTGGTGGATAATCAGCCAAACATGAAATTCCAGTATAACACTGTGGCCAAAAGAACTAACGCAATCTTGGGATGCATAAACAGGGGAATTTTGAGAAGGAGTAGAGAGGTTATTTTACCTCTGTTATTTGGCATTGGTGTGACTGCTGCTGGAATACCGTGTCCAGTTCTGGTGCCCACAATTCAAGACAGATGTTGATAAATTGAAGAGGGTTAAAAGAAGAGCCATGAGAATGATTAAAGGATTCTCATAAGTAGATGGAGCTCCTTGAGCTAAACAAAGAAGTTGGGGGGGGATCTTGATTAGTCTACAGAGCCCTACATGGGGAAAAAATGGTTATCAACCTTTTGTAACTGTTCTTCGAGATGTGTTGCTCATGGTCTATTCCATTCTAGGTGTGCATGTGCCTATGTGCATGGCAGTTGGAGATTTTTAGTGATATCCATAGGGTCAACAGTGGCGTCTCCTTGAGTGCTGTGCTCATGCGCCGGTATATCAGGTGCCACCAACACTACACCATTTCAGTTTCTTCTTGCCCTGTCAAAGTCTTTCTGGAAATCTAAGTACACTATATCCACTGGATCGCCCTTGTCCACGTTTGTTGGACTCCCTCAAAGAACTCAGATTAGTAAGACATGATCTCCCTTTACAGAAACCATGGTGACTTTTGCGCAACAATTTATGTTCTTCTAGGTGTCTGACAATTTTATTCTTTACTACTGTTTCAACTAATTTGCTCAGTACTGAAGTTAGACTTACCGGTCTGCAGTTGCCAGGATCACCTCTAAAGCCCTTCTTAAATATTGGTGTTACATTCGCTATCTTCCAGTCATTGTGTACAGTAGCTGATTTAAAGGACAGGTTACAAACCAGGTTAATAGTTCTGCAAGTTCACCTTTGAGTTCTTTCAGAACTCTTGGGTGAATGCCACCTGGTACTGGTGACTTGTTACTGTTAAGTTTCTCAATTAATTCCAAAACCACCTCTAGTGACACTTCAATCTGTGACAATTCCTCAGATTTGTCACCTACAAAAGACGGCTCAGGTTTGGGAACCTCCCTAACATCCTCAGCCATGAAGACAGAAGCAAAGAATTCATTTAGTTTCTCTGTGATGACTTTACCATCTTTAAGTTCTCCTTTTGTATCTCGATAGTCCAGGGTCCCCGCTGGTTGTTTACCAGGCTTCCTGCTTTTGATGTACTTAAAAAACATTTTGTTATTATCTTTTGAGTTTTTGGCTAGCTGTTCCTCAAACTTTCTGGCTTTTCTTATTACATTTTTACATTTAATTTGGCAGTGTTTATGCGCCTTTCTATTTACCTCACTAGGATTTGACTTCCACTTTTTAAAAGATGTCGTTTTATCTCTCACTGCTTCCCCCGAGATCCAGGGAGGGGATGATGGAGGCCAGAGAGACCATGTGAAACTTCAACTCTGTGAGAGACTTGTTAAGGCATTGCAGGTCTAGAATGGATCTGAGGCCCCACCTTTTGCTCGGGATTAGCAAGTAGCGGGAACAGAACCCCTTTCCCTTCATGTCCCAAGGGACCTCCTCCACTGCCCCCAGGTGCAGGAAGTTGTCTTGAACAAGGAGTTGGTCATGAGAAGGGTCCCGAGGAGGGAGGGGCAGCCAAAAATTGCAAGGGTGTAACAATGATACACTATGTCCAGCACCCAACGGTCTGAGGTGACTTGGGACCAGGTCAAACAGAAGGGACGAAGATGGTTGAGGAAAGAGCAGGGTGGATCCTGGAAGGTGACTGGGGTGTTGCTCTCGACCGCACCCTCAAAACGAGCACTTCTGGCTCCCGGGGTGTTTTGCCGAGCCAGGCTGCGTGGGAGAGCTGTAGGAGGAAGGGCGACGGCGGCAGAAACTGGCCTCTTTGTCCCTTCTTTTTGCAGATCCCTGACGAGACTGCCAAAGCCTAGGCAGCAGGGGCATCCGGAACTGCTTTCTTGCAGGCTGCAGTGTATGCATGCCCAGTGAACGAAGGGTGGCCCTGGTGTCCTTTAGTCAATCATAGAATCTCAGGGTTGGTTGGGACTGCAGGCGGTCATCTAGTCCAACCCCCTGCTCAAAGCAGGGCCAATCCCCAACTAAAGCATCCCGGCCAGGGCTTTGTCAAGCCTGATCTTAAAAACCTCTAAGGAAGGAGATTCCACCACCTCCGTAAGTAACCCATTCCAATGTTTCACCACCCTCCTAGTGAAAAAGTTTTTCCTAATATCCAACCTAAACCTCCCCCACGGCAACTTGAGACCATGACTCCTTGCTCGGTCATCTGCTACCACTGAGAACAGTCTAGATCCATCCTCTTTGGAACCCCCTTTCAGGTAGTTGAAAGCAACTATCAAATCCCGCCTCATTTTTCTCTTCCGCAGACTAAACAATCCCAGTTCCCTCAGCCTCTCCTCATAAGTCATGTGTTCCAGACCCCTAATCATTTTTGTTGCCCTTCGCAGGACTCTCTCCAATTTATCCACATACTTGTTGTAGCGTGGGGCCCAAAACTGGACACAGTACTCCAGATGAGGCCTCACCAATGTTGAATAGAGGGGAACGATCACATCCCTCGATCTGCTGGCAATGCCCCTACTTATACAGCCCAAAATGCCATTGGCCTACTTGGCAACAAGGGCACACTGTTGACTCATATCCAGCTTCTCATCCACTGTAACCCCTAGGTCCTTTTCTGCAGAACTGCTGCCTAGCCACTCGGTCCCTAGTCTGTAGCCGTACATGGGATTCTTCCGTCCTAAGTGCAGGACTCTGCACTTGTCCTTGTTGAACCTCATCAGATTTCTTTTGGCCCAATTCTCTAATTTGTCTAGGTCCCGCTGTATCCTATGCCTACTTCCAGTGTATCTACCTCTCCTCCCAGTTTAGTGTCATCTGCAAACTTGCTGAGGGTGTAATCCACACCATCCTCCAGATCATTAATGATCTTGCAGCCTTGCATCCATCTGGTCGGAAAAGGGACCATTCCCATCGAATTGAGGTCCTTGATGGAGGTCTGCATTTCTTGGGAGAGACCTGCAAGTCTGAAGTCAGGAGCTGCGGCTCATTATCACTGCTGACGTGACCACGCTGCCTGCCAAGTCTGCCTTGTCCCACGCCATCTGGAGGGAATACCTGGCAGCTGCAGTGCCTTTCTACAGCAGGATGCCAAATTCCTGGGCCAAACCCTGACGAAGGGACTCCTCGAACTTATTGAGGAGTCCCATATGTTGTAATGGCCCAAGAGGGCCTGATGGTTTGCCACCCGGAACTACAAACTGGCTGTCGAATAAATTTTTCTTCCAAACAGATCCAACTGTTAGGTCTCTTTATTCTTGGGGGTTGAACTGGTATGCCCCTTCTTGTCTCTTTATTGGCCACAGAGACCACCAGCGAGCCCGGGGGAGGGTGGGTGTAGAGGTATTCAAACCTCTTGGCTGGGACAGAGTATTTCTTTTCGGCCCTTTTTGAGGTGGGAGGAATGAGGTTGCCAGAGGTCCTTGGCACTCTTAAGGACACCGTCATGCACCAGCAGTGCGACACGGGTTGGGGGAACAGCTGACAGGATATTAACCAAGCTGTCCACCTGCTCAGCCATTTCCTCCACCTCCAGGCCCAAAGTCTCGGCCACCCGACGCAGCAGGACATGGTGTTCTTTGAAACCATCCAGTGGGCTTGCCCTCAAGGTCCTGAAACCGCCTCATCTGGGGATGAGGATGGTGACTGCATGGCCGGCGGAGGCTCCAGGGCATCTTCTCCCACGGGGGAGGGAGGCTTAGCAGTGGGCGCAGTTCCTCTGCCTCGACCACCTAGCGTACCTTGTGCACAGAGCCCGGTGCCATCAGTGCTGCCAACTGTTGCTCCAAGGTGGTGGTTGATGAGCAGTGTGAAGGGGGCATTGCCACAACCGACATTCCCCATGTGCCCTAATAAGGCTACTGCACTGGCCACTTGGCCGTGCTGCCAAGTCAGCGCTGTCGACGTGGCCTCAGGTGCCCATTCGTGCTGGTGCAGTCTAGGCGAGGGGCTGAATTGGGCTTCCGTGCCAGAGGACTCCCCTTCTGGTGACCATGGTGGTGCCATCGATCCCTGAGTTTGCTTGCTGATCTTCGCCGACTGGTGTCTGGAGTGAGGGGTGCAGTGCTGGGGGGACTGCAGACACAACGGGGGGTGCTTCCACGAGGCAGATGACTGGGACCTGCACCGAGAAAACCGGTGGGCGAGCGAGTGGTGTCGGTAGCATGGAGACCCGCATCTTGCTGTAGGCAATCTGTGTCGACATGGCGGTGACCGTGCCGCCGGTGATCAAATGCGAGTCCCAGAGAGTCTGGGCTGTGACTCCAGCGTGAAGGTGGAGAGTGCTGCTTTATCTCAGGGGATCGGCGGTGCTCCACTGGCCCCTGAGGGGTCTTAGTGGCTGGTCTGTCCTCTTGGGGAGCCTTTGCGCCTTTCCTGGGGCACATGATGAGCCTTGAGCCTTTCCATGAGCCTTTCCTGGGGCACATGATGCATCAGCGGCATGGGAGGAGGCCTTTGTGCTCTCAGTGCTGGAGGAGCCTGTGAAGGTGTCGGTGCTGCCAGGGATTTTGGTCCCCTATCGCTCCTGGGAGTTGGTGGTGGACCTTTCACAGGGCTAAGGGCTCCAACCAGGGAGGTATAAGCACGCAGCTCCGAAGTGGCCTGGTGGCTGGAAGCGTGTCCCTTGCCTGATGACTCATGGCCCTTTTTTCCCCGGTGCCATGGAAACATGCTTTTGGGTCTTATTTTTTGGGCACCGGCAACAGGGAACGGTGCTGGGCGGAGCCCAATGCCAGGGGCACTGTGCATGAGGCACTCAGCGAGTTCTGGCGGGACAGCACGGAAGCCAGACGAAGGGTGGTCTTCAGAAGAGCCCGTAGCCGAATATCCCATTCCTTCTGTGTGCGAAGCTGGAAGTTTTTACAAACTTAGCACTTGTCTCTAACGTGTGACTCCCCTAAGCACTTGAGGCAGCTGCTATGGGGGTCACTTACTAGCATAGGCCTGTTGCAGTCCGCACAGGGCTTAAACCCAGAGACCAGGGCATGCCCTGCCTGCGGCAAAGTCCCTGCTGGGACTCTAACTGGTAACTACTAACTACACTTAACTACTCAACACTAACTACTAGAAACAAACTATTTACAAGGCCCTAAAGCTTGAGGTAAGTAGAAGACAACCTGTTAGCCCTTGCGATGCAAGGAAAGGCGCTCTGACTAATCGTCACGGGCAGGAAGAAGGAACTGAGAGCGTGTAGGGTTGGCGGTGCCGGACATACTGGCACATGAGCACCGCACTCAAGGGGGACCACTGCCGGCCCTACGGATACCACTCCGACGACCGCACGCGGGGGCACGCGCATACCTAGAATGGAATCGACATGAGCAAGCACTCAAAAAAGAACAAATATTTAATAATGGGCTCTTCAATCTAACAGAGACACATGTAACATGATCCAATGGCTGGACGTTGAAGCTAGATAAAAATATATGCCTTATTTGCAGTCTGAATTTAATGGTGAGAGTAGTTAACCATTGGAACAATCTACCAAGGGTTGCAGTAGATTCTCTGTCACTGATAATTTTAAAATCAAGATCGATTGTTTTTCTGTAAATCTGCTGTAGGAATTTATAGTGTTACAGCCCAGATTAATCGTCACTTAGGCAAGCTATTCCTATTTCACCAAGGTGAAACTGTACCACTCTTCTCTCCCTGCTCCTGGACATGATACTTCTCAGTGGGCCCTTCTGCTGCCATACCTCATTTCAAAATCTTGCCCAACTTGCTGCATCCTTTCCCCAGGTCTGCCTCAGCCTTTTTTCACTCCCACTCAGCACGGGAGTTTGGATTATTTCCCCCCGGACGTATTAGCTTCATTTTTCCATGTTGTATCTCATTTTAGCTATTTCTGCCCATGGTTCTACTCTCTCTAGATCCTTTGGGTTATTCCTCCCCTCACTGGTATTTACCACTCCTCTCAATTTAGTGTCATCTGTGATTTCTTTAGCAGGAAATACTTGCCTTTTTCCTTTGTGGTGGGTTTTGGGGAGCAGATTTGACTCCTTCACAAACCCGCTCACCACCAGGAGACATGGATCCATGCAATGTCTCTTTAAGAAGTCCCGGCTCATGTCTGCTGAAGTATCCATCTGTAGGAGAGCTGCAACATCCCCCTTCTGAACTCAGGGGCTTCCTGTCTCCCACCTGAGGGGAAGCCCGCAACAATCCATCTACACGGGGCATAGCGTTCAAAGGGGAGAAGGCATACATTAAATTAAACTCTGTCCGAAAAGCCGGATCGGAGCTTCTTAGCAGCAGCTGTGACTCCCCACTCTTTCCTGGGAAGTTGGTCTCAGAAGTGAAGTGAATGGAGGACTGTGGAGCCAGATCAGAATGGCCCGAGCTCAGTAGCGATGGCCTCTCTGGACAGGTGTTGGCATTGGAATCCAGGTAGCCCACCTTTGCCAAATCCAAGTCCGTTCGAAGGCAGAGCTAGAAAATCCAACAAAGATATGGGGTGGGAGAGGGAGGGGAAATCAGGAGAAGGGATAGACACAGGTGGGGAGAGAAACTTTTAAAGTCAGGAAACACTTGCTCCGAAGACAACTCACTCCTTTCCAGCTCCTCTCTTGATCCCCCTGGGTCCTTTCTTGCACTGCTCTGAAGGGTACATCTAATATGGGGATCAAATCCCTGCAGCACAGCTGCAGCTGGCCCAGGTTGGCTGACTCGGGCTTGCAGGGCTAAAAATTGTGGTGTAGACATTCGAGCTTGGGCTTGAGTCCAAGCCCTGGGTTCCTGCAAGGGTGGAGGGTCCCAGAGCTTGGGCTCCAGCCCAAGTGTCTACACAGGAATTTTTCAGCCCCGGACCATGAGCCACACAAGCCCAAGTCATCTGAGTTTTTTTTTTTGTTTTTTTTTTAAATAATCCCATGTACACATAGCCTAAGTAGCAAATGGCTGGGAAATGAGCATTACAGAATAATCCAAACATGGCTGTCCAGTCTGCTGGGCCCTTTCCCTTCCAACTGGGTTTGCTGTAAAAGGTATCCTTGACCCTAGTGCTCAAGTCTAGGTACTCACTGAAAAAGAACTGATGTCTTCAGCTGGACCCACACAACATTAACACATGGTATTAAACTACCCGTCCACTAAAGATGAAGAATAGTTCAAGGACATTCACTGCTCACTAGCTGTCTTATCAGACAACTTCTTGACTATCCAAATACCCAGTAATGAAAACTGCAAGCATCCCCCTCAATTTCTCTCTACTATGACAGTACATTGCCCAGGAACCCCAAGCCATGTGCAATCACTTTGATTACAAGACCTGGGAACCGCTGGTTCAAACACATTCATTTCATCTGCACTATAATTCAGCATCTTACAGCAGTGAGACATAACTGCCAACCTCTGTTCTATCACAGTACCTGGGAACTCTGGGCATTGACACACTTACATTTCTTCTTTTACAAGATGGCACCTGAAAACCTCCAGCACCAACACAATATCCCGCCTTCCACTATATTACAGCTCTGGGAATCTTAGACAGTGAACACAACTGTGTCCCCTTTGACACATCACATCCCATAGGAGCCTCTGGCACGGAGACACATCCACATCTTTGCTGTATTCACAGCACCTTGGAACCTCCAGAACCAAGACACAAATGCATCCTCTCTTTAAATCACGGTCTCCAGGAACCTCTAGGACAGAAACAGGAGTACACCCCCTTTTCTTATTACAGTGCTAAGGAGCCAAAACATGGCTGTGTCCTTTCTGCTATATCACAGCCACTGAATGAATCTCCTCTGCTATATTGCAGCTCCCAAGAACCTCCTGCACTGAGTCATGGCTGCAACCCCTCCATGTTACAGTCCCCTGGAACATTGGGTAAAGAGCACCAACTGCATCCCTTTCACTGTATTACAGCACTTGGGCACCTCCATCAATAAGGGCATACCCTCTGCCGTATTACACCTCTGTTCCCAGGAATGGAATCATGACTGTATCACTTCCTCACATTTTTAGACCAGCTTGCTGTTATCTGGACTCTTCTTCCCTGGTACTTGCTTGATGGACTTAGGCTGCAGTGAGGTGATGATTCTGTCTGAACACAGCAGGTCAAGTACACGACCTTGTCCCAAGAAGCTGATCAAAACCAATGAGTGATGAAGATGCTGAAGGTTCTGGACAGAGTTCTCATTGCTCCAACATCCTTCAGTTTAAACAGGGACAAGGCTCTCCCATTCCTCCCTCAATCGAAATTGCCCCTTTACTGCTACAAGAAGTAAACACCATATAAACCACTTCTATTGAGCTGAAACTGATGCCAATTATTATAATTCCAGGGACCCCAGACCTTTTTCCTTTCACCCCAATAACCAAGACACTGGTTCTTAACATTTTGCCTCCATTTCCCACCAGCATCTGCAGTATTATTAGTACATCCCAGTTTTCCAAATAAATCCACTTTATTTTCTTCAATCTCCCTTGACAATCCTGCAGTCTCTCCACATTCTTACTGTGACTAGTGCCCCACCTCCCTCTCCATTCCCGTTCTCTCACTCTCCTCTGCAGTCTCTTCACTCTCGCTCCGCTCCACCCCACCCTCCAGAACCTCTGGTGTACGTACACACACACACACACACACACACACAGCCTCAGAGTGCAATTGAGATGGTGTGATAACTACCTCGGGTGACAGGGACTCGGGCCTATGCGCAGGGGAACTCTCAGGGGAGGATACGTTCTAGAGGAGGGAAAAGCATCTTGTTATTCATCTACTTAAAAAGTCAAGAAGCAAAATAAAATAAAGTAAAAACAAGCACAGAGGTTAGCCACAGCTATTCTAAACAGACACTCCCCCCAGGAACTCGTCTCAGTGATTAGAGAGGGATTCAATGGGTTAAGCAGTTTCTAAAGCCTCCTGGAAGCACAAAGACAGGACTGGGTTATTGTGTTCCATGCCACAACTTAGTATCCAAACCAGAGAACAGAAGAGATGTTAGCCAGAAGTATTTATTTCCTTATATTTCTGATGCTGCTAGCCAAAGAGTTTACACCAGGAAATATAAAGAAATCCATGTATGGCATTTAGTCCAATGACATGGGAAAGGCTGGAATGAAAAGCCTGGCTTTGCCTAAGGAAAATTCCCCAGATGCTGTAGTTAGTATTAGGCATTAAATAAGGGGAAAATAAAATGGCTCCTTCAATTTACTATGAGTTTCCTCTTAGTACCATCAAAGGAATAGGTATAAACTGACTGAGGGAGCTACAGGGGTCACAGCTGGATACAGTGCAAGGGAGAGCAATCCATCCACATGCAGTGGTATGTGCAAGCCTCTCCACCCTCACTTGGTGTTACAGAGCATCCCCATCAGAGAGTCAGAAAGAGGGAAGCTCTTCCAGAGGTAGGGTACTACCAGTGACGGGGCTGTGGTTGGGTGGATCCTGCTGGACAGGAGTACTTACAAAAACCCAAAGCGATAAGGACTTTCAGAACCTTCTCAACTGTGGAGACTTTTGATGGGCAGACTCCATAGGGATAAAGCAGATGAAGGATACTAAGCTCCAAGTCTCTGCTACAAATGTTGATGGGCCCAAGCAAATCCAAATTGAGGTCCCAACCTCATTTGGTTTCGAATTAGCTCTAAAGCTCTGGTCCGTAAGGCCTGACCCGCTAGAGATTTCAGGAGTGTGTGGGACAAGCTCCCCAGAAGAGCAGATGCAGCAGATTAATTCAGGATGGAGCATCTCAAAAGTGGCATTCAGAACCACTTGGTTAACATCAAGTCTTAAAGAGACACCAAATTCCCCACCAACCCAGTGTCTGATCACTTTCAGCTCTCTAATCGAGGAGCCTGTCCTATTGGTAACCAGATAAAAGACCCTGCCCCCCCATTCTCTTCTCCCAGGGCCATGGTCATAGGACTGAAGTGTACAATCTATATACATGATGATATGAATTCTCTTGAGTTAGAACTGATGGTAACTAAATGAAACCAACAAGACACTAAAATGGAAATGTTATCAATGAGCTGCATTTAGTGAAATATAAAGCTTGAACACAGAAGCCTGTGGTCTACCAAGTTGTTAGGGTTGTTCCCTAGAGGAAAATAGAGGCAGCAAGGGCAAGTAGGAGGTAGATGGCAGTAGGCTCTAAGTTTCTTCTCTGTCATACTCAGCAGCAGGAGCAACTAATGCTATTTTACATGGGACTGAGGTTTGTAGCTAGGCTATTGAGGTCCACTATGCTACTGACCCTCTAACATTCAACTTGTACCAGTGCAGAGCCCGAGGATAATGGCCAGCTCAAGCTCTATACCTGAATCAGTCCTTCCCTCCTACTCCTCAATACTAAACAATCTTCTCCACTAGCCTTGACAAGTATCCCTCTACAACAGCTTTCAGCAAAGAACTCTCAAAGTAAAAGTGAAAGCACCAAGCTAACAGACCCCATCGGCAAAGGACTCTGCACTACTGCAGAACAGAGGAGGAATCTCTGCAGGATTCTCTCAAGCCAGTGGCCATGCTGTTGTTCACTAGACTGTTCCCACCTGGGTCTGAATGGTAGTGTAATGGCAGCAGCAGGTTTCGAGACTTCCACTTTCCAATGAGAATGAGCAATAATGGAAAATAAAAAGAGAACTGCAAACCACCTGGCATCTCCTGCCAATCGTCGCCACCAAGATGGAACATGGCAAGAGGGAGGAGGAAGCTCCAGACTGGAAAGGCACTGGCAACTCCCCCTCAGATAGCGCTGAGCAGAGAAAAACACCCACCACGCTCTTTAAATGCTTCCAAAACACAAAATCAAAGGCAAACGCATATAATGGGAGCGCAATAAGAATCAGTACACCTGGGACATTAAACACTGGGTGGTGGGAGCTGTGAGCCCTCGCAGTTCTGGGATCTGAAATGTCTGTCCCCCAAGCCTTTGGGGACTGCTGTGTAAGAGAAAGGGAGCAGGGGTTGTGGTATGTCTGACACGCTTGGGGTTTGCTGCACTGTGAGAGAAAGGGCGTGGGGGAATGTGCTGTCCCAGTAGGCAGGGGGATTGCTGTGCTGCAGCAGGGTTGTGTGAGCAAAAGTGAGCGTGTGTGTTGTGTGCAGCAGGAAAGGGAATGGAGGCTATGCTGACTGGTACCCCTGGAGAGCAAGAGGGTTGCTGCACTGCAGTGAAGTGTGACATGTAACAGAAGGAGCAGGAGTACCACGTCACTGATGGCTTTGGGAAGCGAGAGAGTTGTTACAGCCAAGGGTGCCACAGAGGAGAGAGGTAATAGCTGCCCCTGTGTGGGACACTTGGGGTCTTGCTCAGGAACCTAGCCATGTGTTTGAAAGCAGACTGCCCCCAATGCACCTCTTCTAGTCTCTCCCCTTTTGGAGCCCCCAGACCTCTATCCTAATTTACCTCAAACTGTAGTGGAGTATTGCAGCGACTAGCAGCCAGAGAGGGAATTGGTGAGAACATCATGCCATAACCATTGCGACTTTCCTCCTCTCCTGGCAGAGATGAGCAGGGTGTGGTGAGTTGCGGGCTCATTGAGCCAGGAGGTGGAGGCGTGATGGGAGACAGTGGCCTCAGTAACTTGGTAACATTCTGTTCCATCAGGTAGCGAGATTTCCACTTCTTCAGGGGGCTCAGCAAGTCTGTGAAACATGAACACAACTGAACTGAGAATCATAATGCACCATTATTAATGCCAAACCATGAACAGTTCCCCTCCCAGCCAGAGCCCCATGAATGCTCAGCCGTAACTGCATCCCATTAAAGGCCCCTAAAATACGAGGAGCTCCCAATACCAATGAAAATCCTTCTCATCCCACAGGAATGTGGAGACACGTAACAAAGGTAACAAAACAACTCAGTTATAATAAATGACACGTGGGGAACAACATGGTCAAGTGCGGGGAGCGGTGTCAGGACAGGACTGAAACAGAAGGAGAGAGAGATTACATTTCCTGGCACAAAGAGGTGACAAAAACAAGGCAAATTCACTCTATGACTGCTATGGATAAACCACAGCACAGCACAATTCTCACCGGCTGAGCTCCACAATGTCTCTAGAGTTTGCATAAACATAATCCCCGGAAACGATCATTCCCACAAAGAGGAACCCTTGCCTCAGCCCTACCCTCCTAAGTGCATGGTATCGCACTTTTCAATTACTTGTAAGCTCTCTGGGGCAATGGCTAGCCTCTGCCTGGTTTTCTGTGAAGAGCACAACCTATTTTGAGATACAGAAAACAATTTACCAAGGCAGGAAATCTGAGCTGTACACTAGAGAGAAAAAAACAATGTGACATTTCCAGATCACTACCATGTAGTGTTATCACACAGTGCCCCCAGCTCCTCTGTGAAGGGTGCAAGGGTACGGTTCCAGTTGCCTCAATACCATTATCCCCCTTCCACATCAGTGTGCCTAGCCCAAAATGCCTCCTCACCCTCAGCTGTGCTCCCTCCTACTACGGAGCTTTAGTTTACCTGGACCCCTCTGGAACCCCTCCATGCTGCAGCTGCCTTCCCCATCATTTTTTCCCAGATGCTTTTCCTGACCTGTTTACCCCTAGCTTCCTCACTACTTGGTCTTGGCCCCTAGTGTTTCTGAATGAATTTTGACCTCTTTCCCAGCTCTAAAGGCCCCCAGTGAGGCAAGTCTCCTCTGTTCCAAGCAGAAGAAATTTGACTCATCCTTTCTTCAGACCCAGGATCTCCATAGGGCAGTAATCTCCCTCTTGTCAGGTGGTACCCAGTGCTCACAGACAGGGACTTACAGTAGCACCCAGTCTGGGATTCTGCCTTTATGACTAGTATTTCATTTGCCTTTTTGCCAAGCTGCTAGGTTTGCCGCTTCCTCACAATCATCTTGGGAGCTTCTCAAGACCTGGGTGCTCTGTGGTTGGTCCAGTTAGCTCATATTCCCTAGACTGAGTCCTTTTTCCCCGGGTCATGATTTTACACTGGTCTCCATTGACCTGCATTTCCCCACTGCTGTCCAGTCCTCGAAACCCTGGCATCCCTTTGGAATCTCCCTGCATCATTATTTGCAGTGCCCCAAGGTTAGTGAACCCAGAGAGCTTGTTTTCAATCCCCTCACATCCAATGCAGTTCCATTATGAGTAGAGATCCTAGAACCACCCTGAAATCTCCACTCAGCCATTCTGGAGCTGGGTGAGTCTCCTAAGAGTCCCCTTTGTCTCATGCTCCCACACTTTTCTAGCCAGTTCCCCTGTTTCTCCTCCTACTCCTGCGCTTTGCCATGAGCCATTTGTGTAGGATGTAGAATCCTGTCTGTTGTTTAGACCAACTCTCTGCTAATCCCTGATTTCCCCCTTTCTTGGCAGTGAGACCCTCCCCGGTCCCCTGCTGTTACACACACACAGTTTGCTGCCTGAATCCACCTTGGCAAAGCCATCTGCCAACTGGGCTTCCTAGGAACTAACTGCCAGGTACTTTATGCAAGAGTTTAACATCGAACAGGGAAATTCTAGAAACAAGAAGCTCTTGGTTTCCTCGTGTCATGACCTTTGTAAAGTGATCCTGTTTGCCCCTTTCCAGACCTCAGGAACCTATCCTAAATTCTCTCTATTTTTAAAAGTGTTTTAGAAATTCTCTAGTTTCTTTGCTCACTTTCTTCAGGTTTTGCTCAGCGATGCATAGTATCCAGACCTAGTGTTTTGTTCACTTTAAGTGCATCTAACCTTTTAATAACCAATTCTGTTGTTATCTGTACACTGTCTAGCTCCTCGTCTGTCGTCCTTGGAAAACTGATCCCTGACTTGGGCAGATCTCCACCCTCTTCCTCTGTAAAGACAGATGCAAATTAACTATTTCACAACTCGGCTACTGCTTTTCTCACAGATTAAAAGCCAATGTTTTTGAGTAGCTGTTTTTTAAGCCTGTGCCTATTACCTATTTACCTGGTGACCCTTGTTAATTCTCTCAGCATACATTTAAATAGCCAGCTGTCACACTCTAAGGCATGACGCTGTTTACCTTTGTCCTGCAGAACAAACTCTGTATCATACAACTCTGGCAAGAGTGCCGTGAGATGCAATATCACCACACTGTCACAGCAAAGGAGTCAGGATGCCTCAAGCTAGGATGAGCCTATGGAAATTGGGATGGGTGGTAAAACTACATCTCCACCTGCCACAAACTTGTACCAACATGCAACAATGCATGTTTGTGAAGCCTGTGTCTCATCCTGTGTGTCAGTACCCCTTAATGGCCCGTAGCCTTCTATAAATACATACACCTGGCACCGCACTTGAGGGTTCTGGATACATACCTGCATTGTCCTTGCAGATGCTAGAAGAACTGCTGCTCTGGTTACTTTGGTATAGACATTGGGTTCTGTTCTCTTGTGGAGTAGATGAGGTCTGAGTCATCCCTTCTTCCAGGGCTTGTTTCATCCAACGCTGCAACAGAACTAGACTACGTCAACGTGCAGTCCCCCTGTGCTTTACATGTACATGTGCAGGGTATACTCAAGAACTCCTAAACATTTGTACAGCAGGGCAGACGCCTGTAGAGCTCTGCGTCACATGCTCCCAGCCAAAAAAATTGGTCTGATAGAATTGTTAAAGCTGGGCCCAAAGACTACTATGAATGGTTCTGAATTGGTGCTCTAGATGAGACAGGTGCTAAGGGTAATAAATCTGTATCAATAATCTAAGGGTACAACCTCATTAGAACACAGACTTCCCAAACTCAGAGATTAGGAAGCTAGGGAACTCTAAGCAGAGGTTTTTAAAGCAATCTAGGAAAGTATGGCTATTCAGAACTTGCCCAGAGAATATGCCTTCTGCACAAAGCCCAGCTTCATGCACAGGCTGGGAAGCATTCTGATCCTCACTCCACTTGCTCTGGAAGACACATCAGAACCAAGGAGAGTTTCTACCCTACCACATAGGGCAAGGAAGTGACAAGTTGACTCAAGTGTAATTCTCCCAGGAGTGTGTTTGCTGTCAAAGAGCAGCAATGAACATGCAAACCTGATAGTGTGGGAGCTACAATTTAAGAGGGGCTAGCCAGGAGTAGAAAAATCAAAGTGGACCCTCCTCAGGAGACAGAACAGTGGTGGGGGAAAAGATATGAAAAATCATAGCAGGGGAGAGCATAGAATAAGAGATGATTCCCCATGGATATGTGGAGAAGAGCCAATCTACATCACCTCACCTGCCAAATTTACTGGCTCCCCCACCTGCTGCAATGCAGCTGTATGGGAACACTAAATTCTGCAGCAAGTGACCTTTGACAGCACAAGATCTCTTCCAACTGATTCCAGTTATTTGAAGTAATGTAAGAAGCTGGGGAGAGAAGCCAAAAAGTGCTAAGGACCACATTGGTGTGACAGTAAAGTGACAGTGAAACTAAACCCGAGAAGAAAGGGAGAGAAACACCCTAATTAAAGATAGGTTTCAGAGTAGCAGCCATGTTCGTCTGTATTCGCAAAAAGAAAAGGAGGACTTGTGGCATCTTAGAGACCAACCAATTTATTTGAGCATAAGCTTTCGTGAACGACAGCTCACTTCATCGGATGCATGCTGTAGCTCACGAAAGCTTATGCTCAAATAAATTGGTTAGTCTCTAAGGTGCCACAAGTCCTCCTTTTCTTTTTTGTAATTAAAGATAACACCAATGATTTCAGAAACAGACAATGAAGTGCAGTGGCCTTGTTTTTATCACATTAGCATTGAATTTGATGTTTGTTTATACGGCCCCTTTGAAGATCTCACAGCACTTTACCAACCTATTCCTCATATCACCCCCTTGATGGAGGTAATCCTATTTTACAGATGGGTAAACTGAGGTACAGAGCAGGACCTGACCAAGGTCACTCACCAAGTCTGGAAAAATTAGAAAAACAACCCAGATTTAGCAGACTCCCAGATCAGCAAGCTACAGGGGCATCTTTCCTTCAACAATCCAAATGGTGAAACTTACACATTCCATGCTCACTTTAAACAATTTAAAAAGCCTTGAATCATGCTTGCTGGACAATCAGCAGCTATAGCAGCTCACATGAAGTGCATCTCTGATGCAAGAAGGCCCTTGAGCAGTTATGCTACCACCTTCTGTAAAAGCTAAAGCCTATACATAGTTTTCAATAAATAAACTAAATAAACTGCAGTACAGTAACAAGACACAGAGACCACAAAGGCTTGACTCAGCATGGTGAGGCCAGAATCTAGACAGAGAAGAGCTCAGCTACAAAACATTTCAGAGGTAACAATGCCCCATCTGATCCCTAAAAGAATTTACCATTCTACATTCAATCTGGGAACAAAAATGACATAAAAATCATAAAACTTAGAAACCTGTTTTTATGGCTCATTAGAACAATTTGTAACACACCTCACTGCCTGCTAACCTTAATTGCCTACTTCATTTTAAGTGGTCTCCTACAGCATGTGTGAACCCTTTATGCTTAGTAATCTGCCCCACCTTGCATTTAGTTTGGACATTCTCGTTACCTTCTACAGACCTGAGTAAGAGCTCTGTGAAGCTCAAAAGCTTGTCCCTTCCACCAACATAAGTTGGTCCAATACAAGGTACTACTTCACGTACCACGTCTCTCCCGTATCCCGGAACCCCAACATGGCTACAACACTACTACAAACAAATATCATAACAAACTCCTCCAGACCACTGCTTACAACACAGTATCTTCATTTTATCTGCCTGGATTCATTCTAAATTTCAGCCAAGCAGCAGGACAGGGCAGATATGGTTGGATGACAGTGTTATAGGTTCACATATATCAGGGGTGGCCAAACTTACTGACCTTCCGAGCCGCACACAACAATCTTCAGAAGTTCGAGAGCTGGGGCACACCTGCTGGGGCTCTGGGCTTCAGCCCCACGGGAAGTGCCTGCCAGGGCTTCAGCCCTGCTTCTGCTGAAGCCCCAAGCTCGGGCTGAAGCCCCATCTCCACTGCAAGGTAGAGGTTCTGAGCTCCCCCCTCCAGTCTGGTGGGTGGAGAATGGGGAAAGGGGGGAAAAAACGGGACACACAAGGGGGCTCTGCGAGCTGCACTTTAACTGTAAAAGCCACATGCAGCTCGCGAGCCATGGTTTGGCTACCCCGACATACATAATCAAAAGTGACAGAACCACTCTCCGTAGAACCGTAAACAGGAGAGGCCTCAAGGTTAACTGTATTACTCCTTACACTGACTAGGACCAGCTCATAAGAAATGCAGGGATTCACTCTTGCAGTCCTGTCCAACCAGCTAATCCATGTAGTGGAGTCAGGAACACCTTGTGAGCAAATCCAGTTCTTACAGTCTCATTAAAACAGTGGAATCCATCATACAGAATACTGACCTCTCTATCAGGTTAGGAACTGCAGCAACATTGGAAGACGAAAAATCCCACATCATGTGGCTGCCCC
This sequence comes from Eretmochelys imbricata, assembly GCF_965152235.1. Classification (NCBI taxonomy): domain Eukaryota; kingdom Metazoa; phylum Chordata; order Testudines; family Cheloniidae; genus Eretmochelys; species Eretmochelys imbricata. The sequence goes on along the minus strand of NC_135578.1, from coordinate 524,526 downwards.
TGGAGCTGCTAAGTCATCACCACTCCATCACCACATTGGGAGAGGCAGGACTGAGTTTCAGAGGATGATCTCAGCCTTTCAGCTAGGCTGGCCCCTCACTCAAGAAAGGAGGTAGGGAGCCGAACCAGGCTCCCTGCCTGGATCTCACCCAAGGCTGGCTGCTTCTGAGTCCAACTCAGCAAGAGAATGAGCCCATTCCTCTCCCTTGGCTCTGGTGCTGCTTGCTAGGCACAGGAGAGCCCAGGCTCTAGAGCGCTGAATCTCAGAGGGGACAGGAGAGTTCTGCTCAGGGGCTGAACACACCAGGCTCTCTAACCCTTGAACTTCTCCCTGAGCAATTCCTCAACGCATGTAGACACGAGAAGAGTGGTTTCTTTCTGTGCTTCCTGTACAGCCCCGGCACACCCACTCCAAGGGGCACTTTGGCATATTCAGACCAGACTCCAATCTCCTTCTTGTTACCAATTCACTTTTCTGTGAGCTCTGAGAACGGTCCACAAGGAGTCTGAGAACATGCATTAACACACCACGTCCTCACCCTCAGCTCCACTGACCTCTTACTCTACAGCAGTGTTTCTCACCCTTTTTGATTCCAGGGACTGGATTGCTGCCTTTCTCAATTGTGTCAGGGAAATCTCAGGGACTGGAAAAGAAGCTGCCACAGACCAGTTGTTGAGAAACACTACTCTAGAGTATGCAGAAATATGCTGGACAGAGCTAACTCATTGTGACTGCATAGCGACAAGCTTGACATGAAAAGCCTTTACAAGAGTGCGCTGATGTTAATATAACGTGGGTATTGAAGCCTTAACAGAAATGAGCAGACATACCTTTTTACAGGAGCTGTATATCCCATCCAGCTGAAGAGGCCTTCGACGTCTCTCAGGGATGAAAGGTGAGCCAAAGCGGATGTAGTGTTTGGGTGTGGTACAAATCAGTGGGGAGTGGATAAGACCTGGCAACATGTTGAGGGTTGTTGCCAAAACAGTGGGGTCTGTAGTAATACGTAAAGGACACTCGATGGGGCATTCCTGCTTTTCTGCCTTGTCATTCAGCCATTCTGTAACTAGATACTGAAGAAGAGAGCAATTACGAATACAGCAGGAACAGGCGAAGAATGAAAGCAATAAAACAGAGCATGCAAGGGTGTACTGCCCAAGACACCACCACACCAAGAGCTCAGTTATGTTCTGCAGGAAACGCACAGGGGGGAGGCACCTGATGTATCTCATCACAGACAGCAACAGTGTCCTGAAGGAAACACACTGGAGGAGAACTATATTAACACTGTGCACCAGATTCACTGCAAGTCTTCCAGAGACTCCATACGGGCCTGGCAGAGCCCACCCCCTCCCCATGTTTGATGAAGTCTCTCACATCACTTACCTTTTTAGTTTTGGGGTACTTTACTGTGGCTCGGTTAGACTGGGATCCTGCAGCCAGCACCACAGCTGGGTCAGACCCCATCAATTGCCTACTTTCTCCTGGACCCTCTACGCTGTTGACATCTGCGGCAGTTACTGAGCTGAAACTGCTTCCCTCCTCTGGGACAGCCTGGGAGAGCTCGGTCTGCTGGGAAATGGCCTGCTTCTGCCGTCTCAATCTTTGTGCTGAACTGGTCCGATATCGAGAAAAACGGCTTTTGGGTCGGGGCCTGGAGGGTTTGGCTTGAGCTGATTTAGTGATGGTCTTTTCTGGAATTGCATCCTACAATGCAAACCACATCATCAGTCTGAGAATTTCTAAGGTTCTCCCCTCTTCTCCTTTATTCTGCACGTGGGAATTAGGAATGAGTTATTTTCTGGCACTATCTAGCTACCTTTGTTAGACTACACCCCATTAACGCCAGGCTCTGAGAGGGTAGGGCTGGGAATGGCTTTGTGAATCCTCTTGAAGGGCTGGACATGTTTGTGCCTCAGGTTATTGCTTTTTCTCCCCTTTGCATCTCCACTCTGGAGTTTGGAAAAGGGACCGACTGGCACACTCAGGAGTGGTCTCAGCTTCAACAAGACACATATCAGAAAGCAGCAGCATGAGACTCACCCCCTGTTTGAAAGTAACTGTTGCCATTCCTGAGCACTGATAACACTGATTCAGTCCCAGACAATGACCTGCCCCACCACCATGAGACATTTGGCAATGGGAATTCAGATCCAGCATGGACTTGTTAACTGAAACGGTGCAAATACCTTTCTCCATGGCTCCAGTGTAAGCAGCCAGCTGGAGAGCATATCAGTACACAAAAAGATCCAGACCCTTGGCCATTAGATATTAACCCTTGCAAGGCACCACAGGGGCTGTGTTGAACTTGCCTTGGTGTAAGCTATGCAACAGCCCTACCTCCAACTTACTGCTGTCTGTGTGGACCTCCGTGTGTTCACCCCAACATTGCTGATGCTGTTAGGAGTGCTTGGAGCAGCCCCACTTAAAGCTGAACTGCTGTCTTCAGTTTCAGGAGTCTCCATTTTCACCTCCTCCAACTCAGAAGCCTCAGGGTTAATGATGAATTCAGCATCTGTGCTGCTCCGATCTGATGGCTGCTCTCGTCTTCTCTTTCTCTTTTCCAAGTTTTCAAACATGTGCATGATGGCTTCTACCTTCCTCTCCTCTCGGGACTAGCATACACAAGAATATGTCCAGGTCAGCAATACCAGGCAAGCAAGAGGACAGTAAGGGGTAGGAAAAAGATCAGAAGTACAGTGGGCAGGGGGGGGCCGGACAGCATATGGTCCACAAAGGTGATGGTGTAGAAGGGGGCTGGGAGGGGATTAATGATTCACAGAGAACTGGAATGCCTCATAATGAAAGGAGACTGTCTCAACTTAAACAAGTAAGGGACCAGCCTCCTGGCATTAGAACTGGCAGACTTGTTTGGAGAGGAGGAGACCTTTTATGTAACCCAAACAACCTAGCATGTATCTCCAACATGAACAGAAGTCAGATGTTTTACTATTGCCTCAGTTGGTATCAGTGGGGCATTCGAGTGCAGCAACCTTAGCATATGAGAGTTGCTGATGGGGCATCCTTCATGAAGGGCCTTCAACTTTTGAATTCGCTGCTTCCCACCCTGCTTGGTTCGACATACCCTGAATCTTTTCATTTTCTGGGCATGCTGTAATGCCCATCTGTTCACTGATGCATAGACCAAGGCCAGAAGGACCGTGATCATCTAGTCCAGTGGTGGACAACCTGCGGCCTATCAGGGTAATTTGATTGTGGGCCGCAAGACATTTTGCTGACATTGACTGTCTGCAGCTCCCAGTGGCCGTGGTTTGCCATTCTTGGCCAATGGGAGCTGCAGGAAGCGGCGGCCAGCACGTCCCTGCGGCCTGCCGCTTTCCGCAACTCCCATTGGCTAGGAATGGCGAACCGCCGCTACTGGAAGCTACGGGGGACTGTGCCTGTGGAAGGGCAATGTCAGCAAAATGTCTTGTGGCCAGCAATCAGATTACCCTGATGGGCCACATGCGGCCCACAGGTTGCCCACCACTGATCTAGTCTGACCTCATGCATAACACAGGGCAGAGAACTTCCCCAAAATAATTCCTACAGCAGATCTTTTAGAAAAACATCCAATTTTGATTTTAAAAAATCAGTGATGGAGAATCCATCAGAACCCTTGGAAAAATTATTTCAATGGTTAAGTACTCGCACAATTAAAATTTACACCTTTTTGGAAATTTGACTTTGTCTAACTTCAATGTCCAGCCATTGGATTGTGTTACGCCAGTCTCTGCTAGAGTGAAAAAACCACCAACATATATTTGTTCCCCATGTGGATCCTTACAGACAATAAGTCACTCTTTAACCTTCTCTTTGTTTAGCTAAATAGATTAAGTTCCCTTAGTCTATCACTATAAAGAATGTTTTCTAATCCTTCACAGAGACAAGCTGGGTGAGGTAATACCTTTTATTGGACCAACTTCTGTAGGTGACAGAGACAAGCTTTCGAGCTTATCAATCATTCTCATGGTTCTCCTCTGAACTCTCTCCAATTTATCAACATCCAGGATTCCAGCAGCAGTCGCACCAGTGCCTAATACAGAGGTAAAATAACCTCTCGACTCCTACTTGAGATTCCCCTGGTTATGGATCCCAGGATCACATTAGCTCTTTCGGCCACAGCTTCTCACTGGGAACTCATGTTCAGCTGACTATCCACCATCACATCCAAATCTTTTTCAGAATCACTGCTTCTCAGGAGAGAATCCCAAATCGTAGACTCATAGACTTTAAGGTCAGAGGGGACCATCATGATCATCTAGTTTGATCTCCTGCACATTACAGGCCACGTAAACTCACCCACCCACTCCTGTGACAGACCCCTAACCTCTGGCTGAGTTACTGAAGTCCTCAAATCATGATTTAAAGACTTCAAGTTACAGAGACACTAGTTTAAACCTGCAAGTTACCTGTAATGCAGAGGAAGGGGAACCCCCCAGGGTCTCTGCCAGTCTGAACTGGGAGAAAATTCCTTCCTGACCCCAAATATAGCAATCAGTTCTACCCTGAGCACGTGGGCAAGACCCAGCAGCCAGACACCTAGGAAAGAATTATCTGTAGTAACTCAGGGCGCTCCACATCTAGTGTCCCATCACTGGCCATTGGAGATATTTGTTGCTAGCAGTCGCAGATCAGCTACATGCCATTGTAGGCAGTCTCATCAAACCATCCCCTCCATAAACTTATCAAGCTCAGTCTTGAAGCCAGTTAGGTTTTTTGCCCCCACTGCTCCCCTTGGAAGGCTGTTCTAGAATGTCACTCCTCTGATGGTTAGAAACCTTTGTCTAATTTCAAGCCTAAACTTGTTGATGGCCAGTTTCTATCCATTTGTTCCGGTGTTCACATTGGTGCTTAATTTAAGTAACTCCTCTCCACACTGGCATTAGCCCTTCTCTGCACCTGTTCCTGTTTGAATTCATCTTTCTTAAACATGAGAAACCAGAACTGCACCCAGTATTCCAGGCAAGGTCTCACCAGTGCCTTTAATAATAGTTCTAACACTTTTCTTTCTCTACTGGAAATACCTCGTCTGATGCATCCTAGGACTGCAATAGTCTTTTTTGCGGCCACATCGCACTGATAGCTCATAGTCATTCTGTGATCAACCAATGTACCCGCGTCTTTCTCCTCTTCTGTTGCTTCCAACTGATAAGTCCTCAGCTTATAGCAACAAATTCTTGTTATTAGTCCCTAGATGCAGGACCTTGCACTATTAAATTTCATCCCTTTTCTATTACTCCACTTTTCAAGGTCATCCAGATCTTCTATGGTCCTCCTCTGTATTGGTAATATCTCCCAACTCTGTGTCATCCTCAAATTTTATTAGCACACTCCCACTTTTTGTGCCAAGACTATTAATAAAAACATTACGTACGATAGGTCCCAAGACGGATCTCTGAGGAACTCCACTAGTAACCTCCCTCCAGCCTGACAGTTCACCTTTCAGTATGACCTGTTGTAGTCTCCCCTTTAACCAGTTCCTTATTCAGCTTTCAATTCTCATATTAATCCCCATCTTCTCCGATTTAATAATTCCCCATGTGAAACTGTACCAAATGCCTTACTGAAATCGAGGTAGATGAAATCTACTGCATTTTCTTTGTCTAAAAATATCAGTTATTTTCTCACAGAAGGAGATCAGGTTGGTCTGGCATGATCTATCTTTTGTAAAACCATGTTGTATTTTATCCCAATTATCATTCACCTCTATGTCCTTAACTACTGTTTCCTTCAAAATTTATTCCCAGACCTTGAATACAATTGAGGTCAAAACAACAGGCCTGTAGTTTCCTGGATCACGTTTTTTCCTTTCTGAACAGGTACCATATTAACAATTCTCCAGTCGTAGGGTATGACCCCAAGATTACAGATTCATTAAAAATCCTTGCTATTGGGCTTGCAATTTCATATGCCAGTTCCTTTATTGTTCTTCAATGGAGATTATCTGGGCCCCCTGATTTAGTCCCATTAAGCTGTTTGAGTTTGACTTCCACCTCAGATGTGGTAATTTCTACTTCCATATCCTCATTTTCATTAGCCATGCTGCCACTATTCCCAAAATCCTCATTAGCCTTATTAAAAATGGAGGCAACATATTGGGCCATGCCTAGATTATCTTTAATCTCCACCCCATCCTCAGTGCTTAGCGGTTCCACTTCTTCTTTCCTTGTTTTCTTTTTATTTTTATGGCTATATAAACTTTTCACTATTGGTTTTAATCTCCTTTGCAAGGTCCAGTTCTGCCTGGCTTTTGGCAACTCTCACTTTTTGTCTACATTTTCTGACTTCCAAGAGGTAGCTTTCCTTGCTGATCCATCCTATCTTTCCTTCCTTATAGGCTTTCTGCTTTTTCTTAATTACCTGTTGAGATGCTTATTCATCCAGATTGGTCTGCAACCCTTCCCTAAGAATTTTTTCCCCTTGCTTGGGATGCAAGCTTCAGATGGTTTCTGCAACATTGACAAAGTAATCCCAAGTCTCTCCCACATTCAGATCCTGGAGTTCTTCAGTCCAGTCCATTTTCCTAACTAATTCCCTTAATTTTTTTTTTTTTAAAGTTTGCCCTTTTGAAATGAGGGACCCCACTTGCAGATCTATTTTTGCTTATCCTTCCATTTAGTTTAAACTGAATTAGCTCATGATCACTTGAACAAGTTTGTCCCCTACAACCTTCTATGAGGTCCTCACTACCCACCACACCAAATCTAAAATGGCATCATCTCTTTTAGGTTCAGCGACTATTTAGTAAAGAAATCTACCAGTCATCACATCCAGGAAAATCTAGGCCCTACTATTATTAGTAGCACTTATTCTTCAATCTCTATCTGGGAAGTTAAAATCTCCCATAATCACACAATTCCCAGTAGTATTATTTCATTAAAAACATTAAAGAGGTCTCAGATTGGATCCTAGGGGTCTGTAGCAGACTCCAAGCACTATCCAAGGAGAACCTTTCTTCCTCGAAGTGATTTTGACCCAAACAGACTAAATGTTATCCTTTACATCACTTCTAATTTCTTTACAATCTACCTCATCATTAATATACAGAGTTACTCCATCACCTTTACCTTTATTTCTGTCTTTCCTGAACAGCACATACCCTTCAATCCCTGTACTCCAGTCATGACTCTTATTCCACCACTCTTCTTGTTATTCTTATAGTATCTGGTTTTGCTTCCTGCACCAGTGGTTCTAGTTCCTCCATTTTGTTACCCAGGCTCCTTGCATTGATATACAGACAATTTAGTAGTTTCTGCTTGGCTTTGCCCACATTCCTCATCTGATTGGGTAGTCATTCTACTGCCAGTATCGCCTACCTGACTGTTAGCTTCATTGGCACTATCTTTCCTCTTAATGTCCATTCTCTTACTCACCATTGTTTCCTTTCTCCATTGCTGTATATTCTCTCTCTCTCTTCCTCCTGGTCAATATTAGAATCAGGCGCGGAGATTACTTGAGCATCTCCCAATTGTCTCCCTGGAGCTCCTTGTTTAAAACTCTTTTAATTAGTTGGGCCAACCGCCACCTCAAAAGTCCATTTCCCTCCCTACTCAGGGGGAGTCCATCCACTGAAGTCTTCTGTCCATGAATGCCTCCCACTGGACGAACATCCCAAAGCCCTTATTATAGTACCACTGCCTGAGCCATCTGTTGATCATCATAATCTTGTCTTGCCTTGGTTCTCCTCCTCTAGAGAGAGGCAGAATCCCACTGAAGGTCACCTGAGCCTCCATTTCTTTAAGTAAGTGTCTTCCCCAGCCTGGCAAAATCTCCTTTGATATGTTCTAGCAGTATTGTTTGTTCCCATGTGAAGGACAATCAGTGGATTCTTTCTTGATCCCATTAGGATCCTCTTCAGCCTCAGTTCCATATCCTGTATCTGAGCTCCCGGCAGACCGCACACCCCTCTGTTTTCCGGATCAGCTCTAATGACAGGCCTGTCTGTTCTTCTTAATCGGGAGTCACCAATCACATAGACCTGCCTCTTCCTGGTGGTGGTGTGATTCTCCAGCCTTCCTCCTGTTTTTTCTGACTGCAAGTTCTCTTGCCTATTGTTCTCTTTTGTAATCTTCCGTGAGTCATCCTGTATCCTCCTGGGGCTCCAAACTCTGGCTATCTCCATTGACTCTTTCCCTCTTCTTAGCTGCTCTTCTCTTTCTCCTTGCCCTCCCACCTTCTGTTACGCCTGATGCATCTCTTTTTCATTTTCCAACTCAGCAAACATATTCCTGAGCTCTATTTCTCCCTCACTAGCTGGTCTTTTCCTCTGCCGGTTCTTGTAGTCACGTTTCTGCTGGCCATTTTCCTCACCCAGCAGTCTACCCTAACAGTTCTCCAGTCCAGCTTGCACCTGCGATTCTTGACATTTCCCTTCAGCCTCGTCTTGCCTTTTCTCCATCATCTGCTTGAATCCCCTAGGAAACTCAACCTTAGTTTTGATCCTGTGAATATGACCTATATTCTTTATTTCTAGATGTATGCATTTACATTTAGCTGAATTACAACACACAGTGTTTGCGTGCACTCCGTTTACAAAGTGACCCAGATCACCCTGAGTCAGTGATCTATCCTCTTCATTATTTACCACTATCCCAACTCTTGTGTCATTTGAAAACTTGACCAATGATGATTTTGTTTTCTTCCAAGTCACTGATAAAAATGTTACTAAGAGTAGGGATCAGAACTGATCCATGCAGGATACCACTGGAAACAAACCCAATCTGTGGAAGCAGGCATTTCAGAGAGGGCTAAAGCATTTCGGGGGAACACGAAAAGTGGGTGATTTTGAACTGTGATATATGTGCTGGTTGGTGGATGGAGTATGTACTGCTGTTATTTTCATTGCACTTTCAATTAATGTCAAGGACACATCTCAGGATAAACATCCTCTTGAAGTACATACATTAAAAAAACCTAGTTCTTAGTTATACAGAAAACTACCACCCAGAAAACCAACCCAGATGCTATAAAGAAGGCACAATAGACTATAAATCCTTGGGAAAAAATCAAGGATTGTAGTGTTAGTTTAAGGGTCTCCTCAAAGATCTGAGGATAAACAGCAAGTAACCACACCAGAAAACCATAGTAGCTAGGGTTGCAAGGAAAAGGGAAGAAAAAGAGCAAAAGGACTGTGTGTTGCCAAAAATCTAAGTGGACTAAGGAGGACTTTTACAACCGTGTGTGTGCAAAACAAGGATCACTAATAAAAGATACAGGGAAGACATGCCTCCTAGGGCATTAGCTAGCAACCTTGCAGAAAAGTTGGAGGGAATTCAGAAAAAAGGAAAATGATCAGGGACCTGGAGGGATTGATGTATAGGTGTGATGAAAGATTAAAACAGCTAAGTATATATAAGCTTGGCTAGGCTACAAAGGAGGGAGGGAAGGAGGAGGCATAGGGACATGATAGTAACCTAACAATATTTACTTTGAAGTGTTTGGACACCAGGGAGTAAGGAGAAATTATTTAGTGACCAAGAAAGGAGCTAGGACTAACTGAATGAAACCAAGAAAGGAAAAACATTCTTACCAATTGGATGTTGTAGGCTGTGAGACAGTCCCACAAAGCAAATGGTAGTTACTAGATTTTCTCCATCTCTAACTTATTGGAGCCTAACCAGCAGTGTACAGACATCGTGGGATGTGAAATCTGCCTGGTTCACCCTTCCTGACAAGTCAGTGGTTTCTGAACATTTGGAATCATGTCACTAAACAAGAGAAACAACCAACTGGCCCTGCATGACCTGCTCCATCCTATACACCTGCCACGAAAAACGAAACTACAGATCAGAGTAGAAGAGGTACTCACCCGTCTGCTGTGAGCCAGGGCTCCCTGCTCATCCACAGCCTCCTCTCTTTCCCCCTCCTCTTGCTTCTCTTCTTTATCTGCAGCCTGAAGAGCAGAGAGAAGCCAGGACTCAGAGGAGTCACCATTGCAAAATGAAAATATGGAGCAATTGAAAAATTACTAGGATTAGTTTTGCTATCTCACTAGGGTGAGGCTTAAGAAAGAGCTGTGGCAGTTCTGGAGATACCAGCACCCTGTAGGACCAAAGTCCTCCACAGTGAATGATCAGACACCTGACATTATAAAGTGTCAAATTTTACCTCATTGTCACTGGCTGCAGCAGGTCCCTCTGGAACCTCCTCTGCCTGCTGGTTGCTGTTCTCATCTGATGCAATGCCCTGCTGTTCCAATTCTAGTTCCTTCCTACGGGCTTTCCGACGCCTAGTTTCTGCCCCAATCATCAGTGTGCCTAGAACAGGTGGAGGTAGGTGTTCTGCAGCATTTGGGTTCCGTTTCTGTACAGGGCAATTCCTGTTCCCCTTGTGACACGCACAGTCCACTTTATAGTTGCTGGTCCAAAACACAAACATATCTGTGTCACTCCTCATTTCTCAGCCCTCCTACAGAGACATTAAATGCATCTGCTACTATAGATCTCACCAGGTGCCAAAGCAAGGAGAGCCTGCTACCTTCCAGCCTCTATCAGAGAAGAGGCCAGTAGAACTGGGCAGAATAGAATACATGAAAATACAATTCAGCAGATGATGGAGCAAAATGTAAGAAAAGAGGAAGGGGCTGGAGGAGGAGGAGGACGAGGTCTGTGCCAGGAGACCAGCGCAGGCTGGTGAGATGAGGGACTCACCAGATGCTGTACTCATAGTCAAAGGCAATGGTGACCTCTGTGTCCTTGGCAATGGTGGTGAGTGCGTAGATACACAGGTGGATCATCCCATCAGCAATCACATGACGGACCTTCACAAACAAAACAGACAGAAACTGACACCCCAAGAGAGATGGGAGTTCCTGCATGGCACGCTAAAATTACCCTCTCAACTATCCTTAGAAAAAAGCCTGCTTTGCTGCCCTTCCCCATCCATTACTTTGTCCTATCCTGGACCACTCCTGTGCCCTGACCAGAGGAAACCTACGAGTCTTCCCTTCTCTAGCTCTCTTAGGCCTTCGGGAGAAAGGCCTTGTGCTCCCCAACCTCTTCCCTCCCTGTTCCTCCATCTTCAGCCTACAGGCAGCCAAATGGGAAAAATCTGTACAGCCCTCTGATGGATTATCAAACTCTCTCTCTTCCCTTCACTGACATTACTTGTGGCCACTTCATTTTATTCAGGGCTTGAATGCTCGTGAAAGGGGCTACACTAACACCTGTGCACTGCTGGCCTGCGTTTCCACTGACAGGGGAGCAGGAAGTTTACCTCTGCATTCGGTGTACAGGAACGCCTGATGAACCTGGCGTCGTTGCCAAAGGTGCGGGCATCCACACACATCTCAACACCGTTGAAGTTAGAGTAGAACAGCACAAAGGGGTATGGCCTAGGGAAGTAACAAACTCTTGTAATCCCCCCAGACTCAATTCCCACCACCAGTATAACAGCCACTCCTTACTGAACAGGAATATGGGAAGCAGCTCTTCCTTTGCTTCTTTCACTCAGGGAGTTCATGCAGCTCCTAACTCATAATACAACAGATCTACCCAAAAAAGAGGAGATTTTTATTCCATAAATGGAAAAACACATAAGAATATAAGAATGGCCACATTGAGTAAGACCAATGGTTCATCTAGCCCAGTATCCTGTCTTCTGGCAGAGGCCAGTGCCAGATGTTTCAGAGGGAGTGAGCAGAACAGGGCAATTTATCAAGTGATCTATCCACTGTTGTCCAGTTCCAACTTCTGGCAGTCAGTAGTTATGGGACACCCAGACCATAGGCTTTGGTTCCTGATCATCTTGGCTAATTGGCATTGATGAATCTATCCTCCATGAACTTATCAAAGTTTTTTTTTATACTTTTGGCATTCACAACATCCCCTGGCAACGAGTGCCACAAGATGGCTGTGCACTGTGTGCAGAAGTACTTCCTTATATTGGTTTTAAACTTGCTGCATATTAATGGACTCGGGTGATCACTGGCTTGTGCACTATGTGAGGGGGTCAATGACATTTCCTTATTCACGTTCTCCACACCACTCATGATTTTATAGACCTCTGTCGTATCCCCCCTTAGTCTCCTCTTTCCCAAGCTGAACAGTCCAAGCCTCTTTAATCTCCTCATATGGAAGCTGCTCCATCCCCCACTCATTTCTTGCCTCCCCATCTGTACTTTCCTAATTCGAATATATTTTTTTTTATATGGGGCAACCATAACTGCACAAGTATTCAAGGTGTGGGCGTACCATGAATTTATATAGTGGAATTATATTTTCTGTGCTATTACCTATTCCTTTCCTAAAGGTTTCTAATGTTGTTAGCTTTTTTGACTGCTGCTGCACATTGACTGGATGTTTTCGGAGAACTATCCATCATGATGCCAAGGTCTCTCTCGAGTGGTAACAGCTAATTCAGACCCCATCATTTTGTATGTATAGTTGGGATTATGTTTCCAATGTGCATTACTTTGAATTTATCAACATTGAATTTCATCTGCCATTTTGTTACCCAGTCATCCAGTTTTGAGATCACTTTGTAACACTTCACAGTCTGCCTTAGATCTAACTATCTTGAGTAATTTTGTATCATCTGCAAACTTTGCCACCTCACTGCTTACCCCTTTTTCCAGATCATTTATGAATTGGTTGAACAACACTGGTACCAGTACAGATCACTGGGGGACCCCGCTACTTACCTCTCTTCACTGTGAAAACTGATCATTAATTCCTACCCTTTGTTTCCTATCTTGTAACTAGTTACTGATTTATGAGAGGACCCTCATCCCATGACTCCTTACTTTGCTTAAGAGCTTTTGGTGAGGGACTTTGTCAAAGGCTTTCTGAAAATTCAAGTGCACTATATCCACTGCATCACTCATGTCCACATTTGTTCACACCTCAAATAATTCTAATAAGATTGGTGAGGCACGATTTCCCTTTACAAAATCTGGGTTGACTCTTCTCCAACATATCGTGTTCACCTGTGTCTCTGATAATTCTGTTCTTTACTATATTTGCAACCAGTCTGCCCGGTACTGAAGTTAGGCTGACTGGCCTGTAACTGCCAGGATGGCATCTGGAGCCTTTATTAAAAATCGGTGTCACATTAGCTATTCACCAGTTATCTGGTACAGAGGCTGATTTAAGCAATAAGTTACATACCATAGTTAGCAGTTCTGTAATTTCACATTTGAGTTCCATCAGAACTCTTGGGTGAATACAATCTGGTCCCGACTTATTACTGTTTAAATGTATCAGTTTGTTCCAAAACCACCTCTACTGACACCTCAATCTGGGACAGCTCCTCAGATGTGTCACCTAAATAGAATGGCTCAGTTGGGGGAATCTCCTTCAACTTAATCTGGGCTGTTTTATATCTTTTTTACTTTTCTGTGCCTGGCACAATTGCATGACCCCTTGTGGCAGGGTCTCTGGCAGTGTGGGGTTCCCCCACAGCGGTCCTCAATCACTCCATGCCCCCGTGCTCTCACACTGGTCATTGAATAGCACTCTTACTTTTTGAAGAAATGCCCATTGACCTCAAATTGCTGCCGTAACATAACCTTTCCTCGATATTCAATTATAAGGGTATCTAATGCCAAGTCTCTTGCTGCCCTCAAGATCTTCCGGTGCTTCTGAACCCGAGTCACTCTTCCCAGTTGCAACTGCAATGGAAACCAGAACAAAATATGAGAACTCAAAACAGAACCTCAGGCAACAACCCTGTAGATTTTATCCTATGATTTACATATGAACAAACTGGCTTCTAGTAACAGGACCTAGGAATTCTGATCAGCTCATGACACCACTCACTCCAAGACAGACATTTGGGCAACAGGCAATAACTTGGAAATAATGTTTATTCTTGGGAATAGGAAAATTCATCTGTGCTTAACCAAAAATGTCCTTTCTTTGAGTAATAAGATCAACAGATCCATTAGAATTGGTACTTCAGCCTGATTGCAGCTTGGGGGCAGAACCAGACCTGTCAATCACTGGCAGTAGGAGAATGCCCCACCTCCTTAAATTCCTTCCCTCTAGTTAAGATAATTTCCACAGCCAGGATAATTCAAAACTACTTTCCTAAATTACAAATTGAGGAAAAAAGCACAATTTCTCTCACTGCTGAGCATGGTAAATTCTTCCTAATGACAACAACCCCAAATCCTTGGATGTCAATTTCCTTCTCTATTCTGGATGACCCATTTGTCTCCAGGATCTGAGGACCTTAATATTTGAAGAAAGCAAATTTTCAGGTAAGCATGGATAAACTTTCCTATTCTTCATGCTAAGGTCCACAGAGCTGTTACAGTGGGATTGTCAAAACAGTGCGTCTCCAGGGTGGGAAGCAGGATCATCCTTTAAATGTGGACACGCAAAATGAGGTAGATTATACATAACTCCTCCATCTCCCCCTGGACACCAATTCACGGAGAAGACTTCTGGCCCCGCCCCCCCAAAACTGCATCGGCTAAGACTGGATGACCAATATACAAACTTGGTGAACTTACCCGATATCTGTGTAGCAAATCTCAATACGTGACTACTCTGCCCTGAGACTGTCAGTGCTCCTAAGGGCTGAAATGCTTAACTGAAGGAAGAACATTTCTTGACTTCACGTAGGAAACGAATGCTATGACAATTGTGAGAACTGCCTATTTGAATTCAAAGTACGACACTGGGTCCCAATGGAGAAAGTTCCAAACTTAAAAAACAAAAGAAAAACCTCACACTTCTGATTGGAGACAGCAACTATCAGAAGGCCTATTCTGATAGATATGAAGTGTAACAACACTTCCTGCAGTGGTTCAATCTGGACTGTAAGGAGCAAAATGAGATTTCAAGATTGTGGCTCTATGACTTTGCAGGGTTGGAATAAGATTGATGCCCAAAGGTTTAATGTTGAAATTTGTACAAAACTTTCTTCCTTTCTTTTTTTTAAACACGTTGAGAACACTACACTACAGAGATTTGTACTTTTTGTTTGGACACTCTTATACACCCATAATAAAACCCTCTGGAGGATTTCAAGTCTATGCTCCATTAGTTTAACATGGAGTTAAAACTATGGACTTTGCACCAGCCAGTAGAACAAGTTCTCTCTTGTGGTCCATGAAAGCAATAATCACTTCATCCAAGTATTTATTTTAAACCACTCTGGTTCCGGGTAGAAAACTGCTTTCAATATCTAATCGCCTTCTATGATGAGATTACTGGTTCTGTGGATGAAGGGAAAGCAGTGGATGTATTGTTTCTTGACTTTAGCAAAGCTTTGGACACGGTCTCCCACAGTATTCTTGTCAGCGAGTTAAAGAAGTACGGGCTGGATGAATGCACTATAAGGTGGGTAGAAAGTTGGCTAGATTGTCGGGCTCAACGGGTAGTGACCAATGGCTCTATGTCTAGTTGGTAGCCGGTGTCAAGTGGAGTGCCCCAGGGGTCGGTCCTGGGGCCGGTTTTGTTCAATATCTTCATAAATGATCTGGAGGATGGTGTGGCTTGCACTCTCAGCAAATTTGCAGATGATACTAAACTGGGAGGAGTGGTAGATACACTGGAGGGCAGGGATAGGATACAGAGGGACCTAGACAAAATTGGAGGATTGGGCCAAAAGAAATCTGATGAGGTTCAATAAGGATAAGTGCAGGGTCCTGCACTTAGGACGGAAGAACCCAATACACAGCTATAGACTAGGGACCGAATGGCTAGGCAGCAGTTCTGCGGAAAAGGACCTAGGGGTGACAGTGGAAGAGAAGCTGGATATGAGTCAGCAGTGTGCCCTTGTTGCCAAGAAGGCCAATGGCATTTTGGGATGTATAAGTAGGGGCATAGCGAGCAGATCGAGGGATGTGATCGTCCCCCTCTATTCGACATTGGTGAGGCCTCATCTGGAGTACTGTGTCCAGTTTTGGGCCCCACACTACAAGAAGGATGTGGATAAATTGGAAAGAGTTCAGCGAAGGGCAACAAAAATGATTAGGGGTCTGGAACACATGACTTATGAGGAGAGGCTGAGGGAACTGGGATTGTTTAGTCTGCGGAAGAGAAGAATGAGGGGGGATTTGATAGCTGCTTTCAACTACCTGAGAGGTGGTTCCAGAGAGGATGGTTCTAGACTATTCTCAGTGGTAGAAGAGGACAGGACAAGGAGTAATGGTCTCAAGTTGCAGAGGGGGAGGTTTAGGTTGGATATTAGGAAAAACTTTTTCACTAGGAGGGTGGTGAAACACTGGAATGCGTTGCCTAGGGAGGTGGTGGAATCTCCTTCCTTAGAAGTTTTTAAGGTCAGGCTTGACAAAGCCCTTGCTGGGATGATTTAATTGGGGATTGGTCCTGCTTTTGAGCAGGGGGTTGGACTAGATGACCTCCTGAGGTCCCTTCCAACCCTGATATTCTATGATTCTATGATTCAATAGCAGACCTCCTCTATGAGAGAGGCATCCCAAGTGCCAATACTAGGTTAATGAGGCCTGAGAGCCATAGCTTCTACAGCCGGAAAGATAAACAGCATCACTGCTGCTCTCTCCTTCCTATCCCAGGAGCAATGGAAAATGTGGGAAGACATACTGGAGGGAACTTACCCAGCTTTTGAAGTGTCATTCACTTCCTCACATTCCAGGTCCTATTACATTGAGACCCCGCAGGGTACTTTATTGTTTCCAGATACAAAAAAAGATGAACAAGGTATTTCCAGGTGTAGGAGCCACTCTGCTAATCCTTTAATGGACAGTAGGAAATACAGATAGGAAACTGTGCTCTGCCAAGGACAGGAGAATTTCTCTCTGTGGTAGGGCTGATTGTGTTTTGTTATTACGAAAATCCTACCAGACACATTGATTATTGAACCAAAACAGCTCCATTTTCCACGGAAAAAACAAAAAGAAAGAATCATTGTGTTCCGGCTGGTGGATGCTGTATTCTCTTTCTGATATTTATTCCCTGAGCTGAATTTGGAAGATCACTTTAAAAAAAAATTGATATTCTGCACTCACCAGTTGTGGAAGTGAAAAGTGTGCAACTGGAACTAGATCTCTGCCAATGCACAGAAGAGGGTGAGAAGCAGAGGGTATACCAGGAATTAGTGGAGAGATCTCTCACAAACCCCTGATCATTGAAGCATGCCTGTGTATGAGATCAAAATTCCAAACAGGGTCCTGTAAGAACTGGATTTTTGTTTGTGATACTTTTTGTTTTCCATTACGGTCATCTTCATCTTATGTCAATGTTTTTTCTGATCTGAGACTATGTTCCAGATAGTATTCATCCTCAGTCCAGGCCTATGATAGACTTTCCTGGCACCATGAATCTGTCCTTGATTCAAGATACTCTAGAAACCATATCTCTGTGTTTCCTCCACTTTTTCTGTACAGACTCTTATTAGAAATATTGTCTAAGAACAGATAAGTGACTCTCTTCTTCCGTAAAGCCAACACTATTGCTACCATGATCCTGAGAGAGAGACTCTGGGAGCACACAGAAGATCAAATAGTAAAGATCAAAGTTGGGAAGGGAAAGGAAAGAGGCTGCCACTCATCTACAAAACACAGGAATGATCAGAACATGGTTAAGTGGGAGTGCAATGCTTTGAGGACAAGCTTTCTTTAGGAAAAAACTGTTAATAACCTTCCATAACTGTTCTTCGAGATGTGCTGCTCATGTCCGTTCCACGATGGGTGTGCATGCGCCATGCGAAT
The DNA here is from genome assembly GCF_965152235.1 of Eretmochelys imbricata. Taxonomy (NCBI): domain Eukaryota; kingdom Metazoa; phylum Chordata; order Testudines; family Cheloniidae; genus Eretmochelys; species Eretmochelys imbricata. The sequence continues at coordinate 506,885 of NC_135578.1, read as the reverse complement.
GATTGCCAGAGAATGTTCCCTTAGGGGTATTTGCTGGGCTGACTGTAGCGCCCTCTGGAGCTGCACACGTATGTGCCAATATAAGGGTGCTGCTGGCTCCATGCCTTGTCAGTTCCTTCTTACCGGTAACTCTGACAGAGAGGCCATGGAATGGACATGAGCAACATCTCAAAGAATAACAGTTACAGAAAGTTACTAACCATTTTTTCTTCAAGTCCATTCCATGCTAGGTGACTCACAAGCAGAACCCCAGGAGGTGGGCTCAGAGTTAATGGACATGTTGACTGCAACACTGCTTTCCAAACTGGCCTCGTCTTGGGCCTGTTGGGTGATGGCACAGTGAGATGCAAAGATATGCACTGAAGACCAGGTTGCAGCTCTGTAGATGCCCTGGTTTGGGACCTGTGCAAGGAACACCGCTGACGAAGCTCAGGCTCTTGTGGAATGAGCGGTTACTATGGCTAAAAATAAAACGTTCGCCTGCTCGAAACAAGACCAAATACAGGCGGTTATCCAGGACGAGATCCTTTGGGTTGACGCGGTTAGCCCTCTCATCCTTTCTACTATTGCCACAAAGAGTTGCATGGATTTGCAGAAGGGTTTAGTTCTCTCAATATAAAAAGTGAAGGCCTGCCTAATGTCCAATGAATGAAGCCATCATTCCTCAGAGTTCTTGAGAGGTTTTGGGAAGAAGACAGGTAGGCATATGACCTAGTTATTAATGAATTGTGACACCACCTTTGGCAGGAAGGCCAGACGGGGGGGCTCAGTTGAACCTTGTCCTTGAACACCATGTAAGGTGGTTCTGACAAAAGGGCCTTGACCTCAGAGACCCTTCTGGCTGAGATTATCACCACCAGGAAGGCGACCTTCCAAGAGCGAAGTAGCAGGGATCGCTATGCTAATGACTCAAAGAGGGGTGGGGAGAGGATGAGTTTCGACAGGAACAAGCTGAAATCCCCTGTGGGGGAGGGTCAATTTGTGAACTTGAGGATACAGTTTTTCCAAGCCCTTAAGAACTGTTATTTCATGGGAGAACACTGATCTCCCATAGGGGTGGGGAGAGGTACGTGCCGATCCTGTTCTGAGCAAACCTGCTCTTCAGGGTTCAGCCATGCAGCATCCATGCAGTTAGGTGCAAGTAGGTGAGATTCAGGTGAAGTAACCAGCTGTGGTCTTGAGAAATTGGGTGCGGTCGGACTGGGAGTGAGAGCGGAGCTGCCACTGAGAGGTCCAGGAGCATGCTGAACCAATGCTGGCATGGCCACACTGGTGCTATGAGGATAATTCATGCCTTGTCCCGCTTGATTTTTAGAAGAACTGTGTGCATTAAGGGGATTGGGGCGGGCGGGCGGGCCGGGGCGTACAGTAGGTGGTCTGCCCACAAGAGTAGAAAGGCACCGGAGAGGGAGCCTGGGCTGTGCCCTGCAGTGAACAAAAACAACGGCATTTTCTGTTCTGCCTGATGGTGAACAGATCCACCTGGGGAGGCCCCCACCTTTGGAAAATGAATTTGGTTATCTGCCAATATGTTCCAGGCTCCCAGGAGATGTGACACCTGGAGATGAATGGAGCGTCTCGCACAGAAGTCCCATAGATGGCCAGTCTTCTGATACAGGGTTGAGGATCAAGTCCATCCTTGCTTATTGACATAGAACCTGGCTGCTGTATTGTCTGTCAGGACTTGTACCACCTTGCCTGAGACCTGGGGAAGGAACATCTGGCATGCTAAGTACACCGCTCTGAACTGCTGATGTTTATGTGCAGGAGAGTTCCTTCCTGGGACCAGAGGATCCAAGATCCGAAGTTGTTAAGATGGGCTCCCCATGCTATGTTTGACACATCCAAAATTAAGGATACTGATGGTTGTGGGTTAACAAAGGGCACCCCCATTATTACCTATCTTGGGTCTTTCCACCAGTTCAGGGTGGTGAGAACCAGGGGAGGGATCGTAAACACTGAGTCCAAGTTGTGTCTTCTCAGGGAGTAAATTGACGCTAGCCACATTTGGAGGGGCCCGAGGCGCAGCCTTGCATATTGAACCATGTAAGTACAAGCCGCCATGTGACCTAGAAGCTTGAGGCACACCCGAGCTGTTGTGATTGGGTGGGCCATGTTATTGGATATCAGGTCCATCATGGTCTGGAAAAAGGCCTCCAGCAGGAATGTCCTTGCTTGGGTCAAGTTGACCACAGCCCAAATAAATTCCATTCTCTGAACCCTGGAACAAGAGTTGACTTCTGCTCGTTTATCAGCAGGCCCAGTGCGCAGAAGGTGGCTTGGACTGTGCTGATGCTATTCTGTACTTGAGCCTGCGACTGACTTTTGATCTGCCAGTCACAGAGGTACAGGTAGACTCGTATGCCTTGCTGCCCGAGGAAGGCTGCAACAACCACCGTACACGTTGTGCAAACGCGCAGGGCTGCCGATAAGCAGTGGTAGTGGCGTTGACTCACTGTAAACCTGAAAAATCTTCTGTGGCCACGGGAGATAGAAATGTGAAAGTACGCGTCCTTTAAGTCGAGGGCGGCGTACCAGTCCCCCGGATCCAGGGAAGGAATGATGGAGGCCAGGAAGACCATGTGGAACCTCAATTTCTGGAGATCAGCTGAGGCAACATAGGTCCATGATATGCTGGAGGCCCCCTCTGGCATTAGGAAATACCAGGAGTAGAACCTCTTCCCTCTCTAGTCTTGAGGAACTTCCTCCATGGCCCCCATAAGTAGGGGGGGATTACACCTCCGAGAGGAGGAGTTGATCATGAAAAGGGTCCCTGAAGAGGTATGGGGCGAGGGGAGGCAGAAACTGCAGGGTATATACCAACTGTCACTGTGTTCAGGACCAATGGTCCAATGTTGTGAATGACCATGCCAGGCTGAAGAGTGACAGACGATCCAAAAATAAAAGGGGAGGCAGATCCGATACGGTGACTGGTACAGCGCCATTGGACACACCTTCAAAAGGCCTGCTTGGGCCGACCAGAGTATCTCTGAGACCCGACTGGGAGGCTGAAGTGGGCAGAAATGGTTGGCGCTGTTTATAACTCCTTTTTCTTTTGTAGGGCTCCTGTCTTGGAGGTGCCAAGAACCAAGGATGCTGCTGAGGCCTGAAGTGCTTTCTGGAAGCAGACGGAGCGTACAGACCTAAGGATCATAGAGTGGCCCCTGAGCCCTTCGGCCCATGAAGTCTTGTGTCCATCTGCTCTGAGAAAAGAGAGGAGCCTTCGAAGGGAAGGTCCTGGATGGACTGTTGGACCTCACTGGGAAGGCCAGAGGACTGGAGCCAGGAACAGTGCCTCATGGTGACCACAGAGGCCACTATCTAGGCTTCAGAGTTGGCAGCATGCAGAGCCGCCTCGAGAAAGGTCCTGGCCATGTTCTAACCCTCTTCTAGGAGGCTGCAAACTCCTGTCTTGACTTTTGGGGCAGGGAGTCTTTGAATTTATTCAGGGAGTCCCACAGATTAATATCGTATTTCCCCAGCAAAGTGAGTGCAGGTATTCAAACTTGCCTGCCGGCACCGAATTCTTTTCTGCCCTCTTTGAAGTAGGGGCCAAAGAAGAAGGAGTTTGCCCCAGGGCCTTGACTGGTCCCATCACCATCTCATTGATGGGCAGGGCCACCTTGGATGGAGCTGCTGCAGCCAGGATATCAGTAAGACTCTGTGATGTCTCTTGGAGCTCCTCGATCTCCAAGTCCAAGTTTGAAGCGACCCACTTCAGAAGGTCCTGATGGGCCCAGAAATTGTCCTATGGAAGCAGGCTACTGAGACCCGCGACAGCCTTAGCTGGGTAGGACAAGGAGAAGGCTTGCACCAGGGGAGGGGCTCCTCCTTCTTCTTCTGCCTTGACTATGTCCACTAGAGGCATCTCTTGGAAGTCAGTACTGGAGTCAGTAGCAGAGTCGGGGTCCGGTGCCAAGTGGGAAGGAGCGTTAGCCCATCTTTCAGAGACCACAGAGTAGGATTGGTGGGAGGAAGGACCCAGCATCAGGGGAAACCCCCAGAGGTTCCAATAGGGCCACTGCATAGGCCAGTGACCCGCTGGCTAGGTGCCTGCTGGAGGACTGGCGCTGAAGCTCAGTGGAGCATAGGCTGGGTACCGATGGTGGGCTTTTGGCAGTACATAAGGTTCCCCTTCAGACTCTGAAGAGGATTCTTCTCTCAGCAGCCACAGTGAAGCAGTACCCACTTCTGCCTCCATGTGGTGCTTGGGCTCCGGGAACCAGTGGTGTGCCAGAGATCGGGATGCTGGAATCAAGTGGGGCTTGCCCCTAGGTGGTGCTGGGAAGGTGCCTGACGCACCCTGTTCCCTTCTGCTTCCGGACGCCAGAGCTGGTGGGTGCCCCATTGGAGCTGGCAGGACCGGAAAAAAGAGAAGGTCCCTGGCCACCTGAAAAGCTTCTGGGGTCAATAGCATTGTCAGTCCGCTGGCACTGCAGTGGTTTCCTTGTGTCGGCAGAGGGTCCCATACCAGGCTGAATGCGGCAGAGTCGACAGTGCCGACACAGGTCCAGGGGTAAAAGAATGGCCTGGCATAGGTCTCACTAAACAGCCTTCTCTCCACTTGTCTGTCTTCTGCACGAGTGAGTGCCCTCTCTCAGTATGCTGCTTCTTGTACTACTTCCTTGGCACCAGAGACGGTGCCATGAAGAGCTCAATGCTGGAGGAGCGCTTTACCCTGACACCAAAGTACTTGGCGTCAAATCGGAGAGGCTCAGCTCTGAGACAGGTCTGAGGGTAGCTTGCATGAGGACAGCTGTCAGTCTGATGTCCCTGTCTTTTTTCGTGAGGGGTCTGAAGTCCTGACAGATCTGGCATTTGTCCTTCACACGAGTTGCACCCACGCACTGTAAGTAGCTGGAGTGCAGGTCACTCAGGAGCATAGGCTTGCCACAGGAGGTAAAAGACTTGAAGACCAGCGAAAGGGGCATGCCTGGCACCTGGGGCGAAAGTCCCTCTATGACAGGAACTAACTATTTACACTAATTATATACACTAAAACTACTTGAATCCATATACACTACACTATGATAACAATGAACACAGAAAAACCTCAGAAAACCAATAGGAAGAAGCCTTGCCAAAGCAACAAGGGCTGTTCCAGCAACTGTCACGTGCTGTAAGAAGGAACCGAGAGGGTGAGGGGCCAGCAGCGTCCCTTATACCACTGCATAACCTGTGGCATCAGAGGGCCATAGAGCCAGCCCAATGGATACTACTAAGGGAAAAATCTACGGCAACAGTGCACGTGGTGTGCGCACACACCTAGTATGGAATAAACATGAACGAGCAGATGTTTCTGACAGGGCCTCTCTCTGCTTGTTCATGATTTTCTGAGGCTAAAAATCGGATGGGGATCAGGTTGTAGTGCTCTGATCTGAAATTCACAATGGCAAGACAAGAGGCAACGGGTTCAAACCACAGCATAGCAGATTTAGATTAAATCTCAGGAAAAACTTCCTCTAACTGTAAGAACAGTTCAGGACAGGGGAACAGACTGCTTAGGGAGGCTGCGGAAGCTCCTTCCCTGGAGGTTTTCCAAAGGAGGCTGGATAGCCGTCTCTCTTGGATGGTTTAGACACAACAAATCCTGCACATTGGCAGGGGATTAGACTGACCCCTGTGGTCACTTGTAACCCCAATGATTCTGAATCCTTCATTCATGTCACAGCTTTTCCCTGGGTTGCTGAGATTGTGAATGGGACAAAGTTCATCTTGGCATTCTTGCATAGTCCCCTCTGGACAATGTCCAATGACTTCATTTAGTCAAAGTTATTAGTAGCCCTTTTGCTCTCAAATTCAAAGAGCCAGGCACCAATCTGGGGTCTAACTCCAAATAACAAGGGTCAGGAGACCTGCAGATAGCTCTGAGGCAACTGAGGGCAGTTATTGACCCTGTACTTGTTCTAGCTACCACTTGCAAAGAGATATTTTCTCCTATTGCACTTCACAGATTGCTTCAACTTGCCATATTACATCTATTCCTTTCTACAGTGTTTGGTAGGAGTTAGAATTAAAAGCCAACTTTTCTGATGACTCTGAATAGCCTCAGGTTTCCATAAAGTTCCCATTGTATCACTAAGATAGCTGGGGATGAGATGCTCAAACAAATCAGCTTCAAGACCTCATTTACCTGCATGTAAAAGATTTGAGTCTCTAGTTCTCTCTCTTCAGGGAGAAACCCTTCAGCCATGTGAATTTTTTAGGTTGAGAAGACTACACTTGTAATATTGTCCAACCTGATGAGAGCGACAAGGGTGCTTAAGGTGGCAGATGACAGTTCATGTTTGTTTGTTTCTGTTGACCTGCTCCCTGAGAGTTTTCATGCTCAAAGGAGGGGGCTGAGGCCAGGACTGCCTGGACTCAGTTGCTTGTGAAGGGCCTGCACAGTGAGGAGGCCATTGTCTGGTAAAAATCTCCCCCAGTTATAAATGCTGAGTCCTTGACCACCAGGGATAATAGCCACACGTATCTTTGTTAGAGACAATGGGACAAATTTTGTCTGGTGCATACTGAGGAACCTTCTGGCCTTATAAACTTTAGACTGTGTGGGTGGTCGTGAGTGCGAAAGAAGTAAATGGTGGAGGCTCCTTACAGCCTGTCAGTTCTTCCACATTTGGGCAGCTGTCACGCTCATCACTCCACAGCTATCTGCTGGGGGGTAGGGGGAGGTGGAGTAGAGGCATGGCAGCCTGCAGCAGAAACTTCGAGCAATAACCTGGATATTTGAGCATGGCGACCCACAGCTGGGAACGCCAGCCCAACAGCCAGGGCATGGCAACCCACAGCAGCAGCAGCTGATGACAACTTGATACTTTCTCAGTCTTGTAGGTCTGTCAGGACACCTCTGCCCCTTTTATATATCTTCCCAGTGTGTATGAGGACAGATAGTTATAGATCGTCTAGGGCAATGCAGACCCCCTAAGTGTAATTTTACAGTTCTCATTACACTCTTGCCTGACAGTCTCTTCTCTATTTGGTTTCAATAAAAAATTAAAGTTTACGATTTGGTTCTCTAACTTGGATGTGAAATGCTGACCTTCCTTTCCTAAAGTGGAAGAATTCCCCTGGTGGTGGGAGAGATCTGCATGCTTCAAGAATCAGCACATCTATGGCCTGGTCCTTTCTGCACTGATATGCAATGCTGCACTCTGAAACTGAGGAGGGAAATGGTGCTGAATGTATTATTCATTTTATCCTCCTTTGGGGAGTTTGTCCCTATGATCCTGCTTCAGACAGAGGAGCAAACCTGAGCTCAGAGACAATCTCCTCAAAAATCCAGTACAGCCTTGGGACACAACTGGGAATTAGACAAGACATTATTGAGTCCAACTGTTAGTCTACAAATTTGAAGCAAAGTTTGGAATTTCCCTCAGAAAAGCTTTGCAGCAGGGAGGGTGGTTGAGCCACTGGCTGCTGTAAAGGCAGAAAAAACTGGAGGGAACATCAGGAGGCAGGAAATAACCCCTGCTCCAGAGACTGACAGGAGGGATTCTGCCCCTAATCTGTAAGACTGAAGTACCCATTGCAATGAATGTGTGGACCTTAGCACAAAAAAGAAAACATATTCCAGGAAGATATAAAACATCCCTTATGTAGCAGCAATGGTTTGGTTAGGTCAGGAAGATTTCTGGACCTATCCCTGAGAAGGGCCTCATTCTTCTGTAAACAGAGTTGGGAAGGGTGCGCAAAAAGTGGTAAAGACTCTTGGCCTGATGTCACATAAATAAGGCTACGATTTTTTCACGGAGGTCACGGAATCCATGACTTCTAGAGAACTCTGTGAATTCAGCCCTGTCGACCAGGAACTGCAGCGGGGGGACCCCAGCTCCCCTGGAGTTCCTGGCCACTGTGGGCCCCAGGCAGCTCTTAACTGCTCCCCCCAAAGCTCCCAGCTGCCTTGGGTGGCAGGGCTCCCCTCCCCCACTGCAGCTCCTAGCTGCTGCAGGCGGCGGGACACCTGGAGTTCCGAGCAACCGCAGGCACTGTAGGTCCTTCAAAGCTTCCGGCGGCCGTGGGTGGTACCTTGGAGCTCCGAGCCCCCACAGCTGGTGGGGGCCCCCAGAGTGGCCCAGCAGCTGCCAAACCTCTGAAGGCGGTGCGGGGATCCCGCAGCTAGGCTCTCTACTTTGTCAGGGATATTTTTAGTAAAAGTCAGGGACAGGTCATGGGCTTCCATTAATTTTTCCTTATTGCCAGTGACCTGTCCATGACCTTTACTAATAATATCCATGACAAAATCTTAGCCTTACTCATGAACTATGTTAACCTCTTCCTTCTATATATAGAAACACAGGACTGGAAGGGATCTTCAGGGTCATTGAATTCAACCCCTTGATACTGCAGGCAACTTCGTCAGATAATCATATCCATAAACTAAAACTAGTTGGGTTATTTACCCGCACCAATCCTATTGGGAGCCTATTCCAGAAACTCACTGCTCATGGTTAGAAACCTTCTTCGAATTTTCAGCCTGAATGTATGCACAGCCAGTTTATACCCATTTGTTTTTGTGCCAGCATTGTTCATTTTGCTTAAATAGCTCATCTCCTCTCAGGTGTATGTATAGACACCAGTCATATCTCCTCTCAGCCTTCATTTTGCTAGCTACACAAGCCAAGCTCTTTTAGTCTCCTCTTGTAAGACAAGCTCAATTCCCATGATCGGCCTTGGAGCCCTTCTCTGCACCTGTTCCAGTATGAATACATCTTTCTTGAACATGGATGACCCGAACTGCACACAGTTTTCCAGATGAGGTTTTAACCAACGCCTTGAACAATAGCATATCTCCCTATTTCTACTGCAAATACTTATACACAGATATGCCTTTATCTGCATCAGGGACTTGAAATGGTCTTCTTGCTCACCAGCTGAGACTTTGCACTTAGGACCCCATGGATTGGCCTCCACCTGCTCCTGTATTCACACTGGTTCTTACCTGCATTCACACTGGTTCTTACCTGCATCTGGGACCCAATAACTGTATTATTGCAGGACAACTCTGTCTTGTTGATTGTGTCCAGCACAGCAGTTTTGCCCACAAATTCTTTATTGGCACTTAGATGCTGTTCCAGGAGGTTCTGTACATCAGCACTGTACTGGTTAGTAAAGGCTTCTTCATACTGATCTGTCCAGAGCCGTATCCGGTTCTCCCAACCCTCAGCTGTGTTCTCATCCAAGGCATGTGCTTCAGAAGGAGAATTCTGCATCAGAGAACATAGGGTGAATGAATAGTACTTGCTGGGAGAAAACTCAATCCTAGAAGCTCTGGTGGAAGTGCTGGAGCTCACCAGTCTTCTTCCTCTGTTGCCAGAACTAGAAAAGTGAGTCGCACACCAGCCCTGGGCCCCACTCAAATACTCAGATGACCACATGGGTATCCAAGAGGTGGTACCATTACATTTTCCACCCTCTATCACAGAGCTGCTTCTTACTAGTGAGCCATGGAAAATTTAGCGTTGGGTGAAACCCATAAGGGACACACTGCTTGAGTTGTCCTATATGGAAAGGAGACAGACTCAGAGGCATGGGGAACAGAGAAACAAGACCTGTTTTTCTCACTTGCCTCATGACCTCCTCCTTTTTCCCTGCTCCTCTTGCCTACTCTTCCCTTTCCAGCCCTTTATTCCCCACTCCTCATTTTGCTCTCGCCCCAACATTCCTTCTATAGTTCCCAACCCCAACAACAGAAAGGACAAAACACTAAAAGGTAAATGTTTAAGAATAAAAAGTAGCAATAAGCTAGTAAAAATGCACACTTGTGTAGAGGTTGCAAAAAGGGAAAGGCAGAAATAACAGAACAGGTGGAGGATTAAATAGTAGAAATAGACACATAATAAAATTGTTTATATTTTGTTATTTTTAACTAACACTTCACTCCGGCTTGGAACATTACAGCTGTGCCCATTGTCCAAGGGTTCATCATCCTGTGTCTTGATTACTGCAACATCCTGCCCTCTGATCTTGACAAATGCAATCTTGCTCCACTCATATCCATTAAGAATGCTGCTGCTAAGATCATTTTCCTAGCCCGCGGTGGCCAACCTGGGGCTCCGGAGCCACATGAGGCTCTTCAGAAGTTAATATGCAGCTCCTTGTACAGGCACCGACTCCGGGGCTGGAGCTACAGGTGCCAACTTTTGAATGTGCCGGAGAGTGCTCACTGCTCAACCCTTGGCTCTGCCACAGGCCCTGCCCCCACTCCCCCCTTCCCCTTCCTTGAACCTGCCATGCCCTCGCTCCTCTCCTTCCCCCCCAGAGCCTCCTGCATGCCACGAAAACAGCTGATCAGGAGGTGCGGGGAGGGAGGGGGAGGCGCTGATCGGCAGGCCAGTGAGCGGAAGGCGCTCAGGGAATGCTGATGGGGGGGCTGCTGATGTATTACTGTGGCTCTTTGGCAATGTACATTGGTAAATTCTGGCTCCTTCTCAGGCTCAGGTTGGCCACCCCTGTCCTAGCCTGTCACTTTGATCGTGTCTCTCGGTATCTCTCCACCAGCTCCATGCTCTCTACTGAATCAAATGTAAGTTGCTTGTATTCACTTTTAAGGCCACTCAGGATCAATCCGCACTTTACATATAATTTCTCATTTGCTGCCAACTCCTGCCTCCAATTGACCCGTGATTCCAGCCTCCATCACCTAATTGTAAAGTTTTCACAAACAAGCACCTTCGTGCTTTCTCCCAGGCTAACCCTGCATTTGCAAGGCACGCACCATAAACACCTACAAAGCTGCCTCATTATCCTCCTTCAAATGCTCCTTTGCTGGGATGCCTAGGAAGAACCCGACAACAGTCAGGCTGCTGGTGTGCTGAGACCCCTGCCTACCACTAATACTCTCTCACAGATTCCCTGTGATCCCACACCTCTGTATACATCTGTTTCTTGTTTCACACTTAGATTGTAAGCTCCTCGGGGGCAGGAACTGTCTTTTTGTTCTTTGTTTGTACAGCACCTAGCACAATGGAGTTCTGGTCCATGACAAGGGCTCTAGGTGCGACAATGATGTAATTAATAAATAACTGTAAAATAAATATGTAAGTATACAGTATTAGCACTAAAAGAAAAGGAGGACTTGTGGCACCTTAGAGACTAACCAATTTATTTGAGCATGAGCTTTCGTGAGCTACAGCTCACTTCATCAGATGCATACCGTGGAAACTGCAGCAGACTTTCCACGGTATGCATCTGATGAAGTGAGCTGTAGCTCACGAAAGCTCATGCTCAAATAAATTGGTTAGTCTCTAAGGTGCCACAAGTCCTCCTTTTCTTTTTGCGAATACAGACTAACACGGCTGTTACTCTGAAACCTGTCAATATTAGCACTGTTACCTTGTCCTACCTTCCCTTCCATTGTTTTCACACTCATTTGCTGCATTCTCTCAAACCAGACTGTGTTTTACATGTTAGTGCAGCACCCAACACAGTGGAGGGCTCTAATCCTGAGCACAAATAGCGTGGGTGCAGAACGGGCAATGAAAAGTGGCTAGAAGCATGGAAAGACCTCTGCATAAGATGATACTGAGAAGACTGGGATTGTAGTTTTGACAGGAAATGAATGAGGCCATGATAAAGGCATTATTAAAAGTGAATGAGAGAGAACGTAATTAGGTGCTCCTGTTTACCCTCTCCTATAAGACTACAGCAAGGGAGCCAAACAATAACATTGGAAGGCAATGTATTTAAAAGGGAAATTCTTTTTACATGACATAATTAACCCATGGAACTCTCTGACACAAGATACCGAGGCCAAGAACTTAGCAGGATTCATAAAGGACTGAAATGTTTTTGGAACGGATACTTCAGTGACAGGCACCACAGAATAACCTCAGAGCATAATAAGAACATTCACAATTATGTTAGATTAGATAAACAAAGGATAACAATATTCAGAAACTTGAGTTACATATATAACTGTCCACTACAGGATTTTGTGCAACTTCCTCTGAACCATCTGATATTGGCGACTATCAGAGCCAAGATACTGAACTAGGATGGTGAGACATACCAGGGTACAATCCAGACTAATGAGCTGCTGTGTCACCCCTGCCCTCTATCCTGGGGTGCCCTTTACAATGCTTTGCTGCCGTAGCCTCCAGCCTAGACTGTACCCTGGTATGTCAAAGTGACGCAGCAAGCAAAGTTTATGCACAGCTTGTTATTTTAAATGAGGCTTACACTTCAAGCACTGGTACACCAAATTTTGAGCGAGTCTCAAGTGTGGTGGCTGGAAACAGTCAAAGAGAGGTGTTGTCTGTGCTGCAAGAACACAAAGAGGGGTTTTCTAACAAGCCAGGGAAGACACTTGCTAACTCAAAAAAATCATTACAGAAGGGCCACAGCCACCTTTTCCAGCAGACCCTACAGGGCCCACTGTCAAGGTACAGGAACAGAAATACAAAGCATGGTGGACCTAGGAGTAACCCCAGCGTGGCTGGCAGGCTGCAGTTGCACAGACACTCAAGGTGTGGCTTGCACACTCAAAGGCTGTTTGTGAACAATCCAAGTGGGAACTCCTTCAGCAAGACATTGTACGGCACCCAAAGCTGCAGGGCAGGGGTGACATAGCTGCTCATTAGTCAAGATTGTACCCTGGTACATCACAGATGGACCTTGGTCTGATCTGGTAGGATAAATGCTACATTTCTAGGACAGTGCTTTGGTCCAAATGTAATCCTTTCCCCAGAAATGGTACTTGTGAGACAACCATTACCAACCCAGAAAGCCTGAATACTTGCATTCATCCATCCCAGTTCATGGGGCATGGAGAGGAACAAGACCATTTCTGTTGTGGACCCCAATATTATTTAAACTTAACGTACAAGTACATTAGATTAGATGAGTCAAATGACAGCTTACCTCACTAGATACTGGGCCATGACTCAATCCTGCATTCTCACACTCAAAATCTCTCCTCACAGGTGTCACTGATCAACCTCACGCTAGGTGGCAGGGTGGGGTTTACCCAGCAGAGAGAAATTGATAAGCCCTCTCAGATGAAAGCAGAGTTCACCAACCAATGGGAAATTCCTCTAACACCAACTCAGAAAGGGTTCCTTTCTGGTGCGTGAAAGGTCAGGGCTTATCCAGAAGCTAGTGTCAGAATCAGAGAGCCCCAGACAGACAAATCAGGAAAAAAACTGCTGAGAGAAGTGACACAATCATGCAGGCAGCTCAGTTCCACTCACCTTCATCCGCAGAGATTTCCGTGAACCTTCTCGAAAGGCCTGTGCCCAAAACAAGAGAACGATGCCCATCAGTATTTATACCCTTTCTTTAGATTTCTATAAAGCTCTCTCCCCCACCACTCGATGGAGTCCAAGGATCACATTTAAATTAGATAACATTAAACATGTAAATTACTCCCAGCCCAATGGCCCAGAGATCACAGCATTTCACAAAAAAATGGCAGAAGCCACAGGAAGATTTAAACAGGAGGTGCTGGACCTGAACAGAAAAGCTCCACAGAAGGACTCCAGCAGACATTCTCAGAGAGGGAGTTTCACAGACATTATTCCTGAACTGAGAAAGTTCATCCCCCCTGACCTGACTAAGGAAAAACCTTGGGACCACGAGAAAGAGTGAGCTGACCAATCTCAACTGCCTTGGTAAGGAGGAGGGTCGGGGACCATCTCTCATTGAGCTTTATTATTCAGTAATTCTAAGAATTGAACCAGCTGGTTTATCAGCAACCACTGCAGATCACAGAGGGATGGTGCTATCAATTCCTTAACCCTAACAAGTAAGCCGCATTCTGCTATCTCTGTGGCGGCAGATCAATTTCACGGAAAGCCCAAGTAAGTAGCAAACTACACTAATCAAGCTGCTGGTGAAGAAGACACAAACAACATGTATTGTCTGCTTCACAACACAGACAGGCATGACGAAGAACAATCCAAAGCAATTCAAAATCCCCAAATCCTTTCATCAGCCTCATACCATCTCAAAGAAAGCCACCCAGAAGTGCCACAACTTGTGGGAACTCCAGAAAGGGGGCTGTTAGACAATGAAAAGCACCCATGGAGATCTCCTTCCCAAGAATCAGCCCACCCCCACCAGTAACTGCATCCCAGACACACAGCACACACCTCTGAGAAAAAAGAACAGAGTCCTCCTAACGTTTCAGTCCCATCGTATCAATGAACCTTCTGCCACAAGCAGATGTGGACCCCTGAACAGGTTTTTCTGAATTCTGATGAACCAGCAAGAAAAACGGAGATGCAATTCAAAACCGAACCTAAAGCCTCTGAATGCCAAAGGGCAGTACAGGGAAACAAAGGGGAAGACAGATCAATCTGCAAGCTCCAGGCTGGGGTGGCTAAGCAGCTCATAAAGATGAGGCAGTGGTGGGACATGAGAACTTCCTTTCCATACAGGCTTACTTGAAGTAACCAAAGGATGACCCACTTTTGGGCATGCTGACCGCAGCAGGGGTCAGCCTGCACTCACCAATACTGTGCCCAGCATTTGGTCTGGGCTGTTTTTGCCATGCTCACATACCTTGATCTTCTTGGCCTTTGGTGCAGTGCGAGCTTTCTCCATACTCCTTTTCCGCTTCTTAGGTTTGTTTCTACGGACCCGATTAACAGTGAGAGTGATGCTTGTTGGTGTGTGCTGCGTAGCTGTGTACAACACTGTGGAGGGAGAGAGTTCCTCATCCCAACTCTCGGTTGCACTACTGTCTCCACCTGCAGGGAGGAGTATCATGTTAGCAACTTTATGTCTATCTTGGAGAGATCTGCATGCTTCTTGGTCCTCCTTCACAATGATTTGCTAGCTAGACATTGCTCCTCAACCTCAGAGCCCCGCAAGTTCAACCTCCCCTCCACCGCTCTCCCAACCTTCTGACACTGCACAAGATGATATTACTGCATATTTGGTCTCTCTGCCCCGCAGAGAACTTGCCACATCCCTTGACTCCCAAGGGTGGAGAGAAAAAGACACATTATTGTGTTTATCACAGCTACAGGTGACAGCACTGAGAGACAGGAACAAAGAACCTTCTGGCCCTGTTGGAGGAGACAACAGTGTCACCTTTACTCACAGCATGATTGCAGCCTTACCTGACACATTGTCCTGCTTCCGGCGGCGGAGTCTGATCACTTTTCCCCTGCTCATTCCCCTGCAAAAAGAGAATGAACAATTGAAGCCAGTTTTGTAAGGGTCAGTCAACTTGAAAGTCAACCAGATGTCACAAGCTGCATGCCCTGCAAGGGGCCCAGGGTGATAAGAGCATCAATTTGTCATTCTCATCTCCACTCCTAGTGCCACCAACACTTGTCAGGTTGACAGAACAAAGGGGGAGGACTGATACTTGGCAAAGCACTCGAGAGAACACTTCAACCAGCAACAGAAAGTTGATCCCCAACTCAAATGTGATGGTCTGGCAATAGAAGTGAAAGCAGGAACCGTTCCATTCTGCAATGTATCAGAAGTTACCTGCATTTGTCACACTTGATGAGGAAGCCATCTTGAGAGAGAGTGCAGTGACACCAGCTGGGAATGGACTCTCCCTCTGAGGTGCTCTCACTGTCCCCAGAGTTCTCCTCGTCAGGTGAGTGCAAGCCATTCAGCTCGGCCCGAGGGATGATAGTCTGAACTGGGGGAGATGCTGGAGGGGTCGGAGGAGGAGGAGCTCCATAATTATGATCCTGAAAATAAACATTTCCATCAGTATTATTTTGAACATAGGGAGTTCAAAGTCTTAGAGTATGTCTACACTGCAGCTGTGCTGCTGAAGCACTTCTGGTGAAAGTGCTTTAAGCCGACAGGACAGAGCTCTCCCATTGGCTTACTAACTCCTGCCTCCGCAAGAGGCAGTAGCTATGTTGACGGTAGAAGCTCTCCTGCTGACATAGTGTTGTCCACAATTTACATCACTCTGGAGTGTGGCTTATTCACACCCCTAAGCGACAGAAATTATACCAAAGTAACTTACAGTGTAGGCATAAACTCAGTTCTAACTCAACAGCCATCCAGGAAACCAACAAACAATCTGAATGGAAAACAGCCTGCAAATAGCTTGAAGCAATAGTTCTGAGAGATGTGAACTGCACAATTTGTCTCAATGGGCTGTTGACATTGAAACCTCTGAGAACAATTCAAATGTCAATATTGACTGTTTCTCTGCTAATCGTTTTGAAAAAACTTCCAGCTAATGTGCTTAACCCAAAATCTCAAACCACTTTCCATGCTTTCCCTCTGCATATCTCAAGTCTTTAACTTCTCCCCCACCTTCCCAAGTTCTGACAGTTGTGTTCTCAATATGAAAATCTGCAGCACACTAAAAACCAAGTGTGAAGACAGTGTAAAATAAATTGCAGTTGGTATCAAACACTACCAGCGAGGATACTGTGGAAGGTGTTACACATTCATATAGTTCATTCAACAAAATCCTCCATTTTAAAATTTAAAGGAAGCTGTTGCAGATTTTCCTATTTGCCTCCCAGAGCATTGCAGGAAAAGACAGTTACCTTTTCTGTAACTGGTGTTCTTTGAGATGTGTTGCTCATGTCTAGTCCACAATAGGTGTGCGTGCTCACCACATGCACCACTGCCGGAAGTTTTTCTCCTAGCAGTAGCCATAGGGGGGAGCGCCCCGCCCCGACACCTGGAGTGGCACCTGCCTGGCGAGGTATAAGGGGAGCTGCACGCTTCCCCCTACCCTCAGTTCCTTCTTGCCAGACAACTCCGACAGAGGGGAACAAGGGCGGGATGTGGAATAGACATGAGCAACACATCTTGAAGAACACCAGTTATGGAAAAGGTAACTGTCTTTTCTTCTTCGAGTGATTACTCATGTGTATTCCACAATAGGTGATTCCAAGCTATATCTGTTGGAGGTGGGTAGGAGTTCACAAGTTCCCACGATGGAGTACCACCCTGCCGAACCTGGCATTATCCCTGGCCTGGGAAATGATCACATAGTGCGAGGTGAACGTGTGAACCGAAGACCACGTGGCGGCCCTACAAATGTCCTGGATGGGGATGTGGGCCACGAAGGCAGCTGACGAGGCCTGCACCCGAGTCGAGTGTGCCCTCACAATGGGCGGCGGGGGAACCCCTGCCAGCTCATAACAGGAACGGATGCATGAACTGATCTATTTAGAAAGGCGCTGAGTGGAAATCGTCTGACCCTTCATGCGCTCAGCCAAGGCGATGAACAATTGCGAAGACTTTCTGAACAGCTTGGTCCACTCAAGGTAGAAAGCCAGAGCCCGCCTCACGTCAAGCGTGTGGAGACGGTGTTCCTCACTAGTAGCGTGAAGCTTGGGGCAAAGAACTGGCAGAAAAATGTCCTGACCCATGTGGTAGGCGGAGACCACCTTCGGAAAGAATGCGGGGTGTGGGCGGAGCTGGACCTTGACCTTGTCCTTATGAAAAACCGTATAAGGAGGTTAGGGCCCTGAGCTCCGAGACTCGCCTTGCCGACGTGATGGCTACCAGGAAGGCCACCTTCCACGAGAGATGAGACCAGGAACACGTGGCCAGTGGCTCAAACGGGGCCTTCGTGAGATGAGCCAGCACGAGGTTTAGGTCCCACTGTGGATCCAGGGGCTTGGAATATGGGTGGAGACGGTCCAAACGCTTAAGGAACCAGCCGGTTATAGCATGGGAAAACACTGTGTGCCCTTGCACTGGGGGATGAAAGGCCAACATGGCCGCCAAGTGTACCTGACTGACAAGGGTGCCAGTCCCTGGGCCCTCAGGTGGAGGAGGTAATCAAGGATAAGCTGGATAGGGGTGGCTGTCGGGGAAACACCCTGCCCTGCAGCCCACCTCGAAAACTGAGACCAGTTTGCCACATAGGAGTGGCGAGTGGAGGGCCGTCTACTTTCGAGGAGGACATGCTGAACCTGTTCCGAACACGTCCTTTCCTCGCCACCTAGCCCCTGAGCAACCAGGCTGTGAGGTGAAGCGCTGCTAGGTTGGGATGGAGGAGGCGGCGGCCCTGGCCCTGAGAGAGGAGGTCTGGCGGAGCGGCAACTGCCATGGCGGAGCTACCGCCAGCCCCGAGAGGGTCCCGTACCAGTGCTGCCTGGGCCATGCCGGGCCAACGAGGAGGACCCTCGCTTTGTCCGTCTTTATTTTCTCCAGGACCTTGCTGATCAGAGGGAACAGGGGAAAGGCGTAGAGGAGCTGGCCTGACCAGGACAGGGTAAAGGCATCGGAGATAGTGCCCTTCCCTAGGCCCCCCCTGGAGCAGAAACGGGGGAATCATCGGTTCTGCCTGGTCGCAAATAGGTCCATCTGGGGAGTACCCCACCTTCGGAAGAGCTGGTGAGCCATTGCCGGGTGTAGAGACCACTCGTGCTGAGAGGCAAAATTCCTGCTCAAGCGATCCACCCTGACATTCCAGGCACCTGGCAAGTGGAAGGCTTTTAGGTAGATGTTGTGGGCTATACAGAAGTCCCACAGACTGAGGGCTTCATGGCAGAGGATCGAGCTTCGTCTTGTCTGTTGATACAGAACATCGAGGCCGTGTTGTCCGTGAGGACCCTGACTACCTTTCCCTCCAGGTGCGAGTGGAAGGCCATACATGTCAGTCACACCGCCCTGAGTTCCTTGACTTTTATATGAAAGGGTAGGTCTTGTAGAGACCACAGGCCTTGGGTCTGAAAGTTCCCCACATGGGCCCCCCAACCCAGGTCCGACGCGTCGGATAGCAGCTCCAACGACGGGGCCCTGTCCCTGAACGGAACCCCTTGGGGCACATTGTTTGGGGCAGACCACCACCGCAGGCAGGTGATCACTGAGTTTGGCACGGTGAGGACTTTGTCCATTCTGTCTGTGGCCTGGGAGAACTGCGAGGCCAGCCAGAGCTGGAGGTGCCTCATTCTTAGTCTGGCATAATGGAATGCATCTGTGCACGCAGACATGTGACCCAGCAGTTGCAGGCAAGCCCTGGTTGTCATCACTGGGAACCTTGTGACCAAGTCGATGAGCCCTTTCAGGGTCTCAAACCTGTCTGGTGGGAGAGACACCCTGGCCGACGTTGTGTCCAGTAGCGCCCTGATAAACTCTATGCATTGGACTGGGACTAACATGGACTTGGCGTTGTTTATCAACAGTCCCAGGGCAGTACATGTGGACAGGAGGAGCGCCACATGATCCCTCACCTGCGACCGGGAGGTGCCTTTGACTAGCCAGTCGTCCAGATATGGGAATATTTGGACCCCCTGGCATCTGAGGTAGGCCACTACCACCGCCATACACTTTGTAAAGACGCTGAGGTCAGTGGACAGACCAAACAGTAGGACCGTGAATTGGTAGTGACTCCGTCCCACCACGAAACAGAGGAAGTGTTTGTGCCCCTCGAATATGTGGATGTGGAAGTACGCGTCCTGTAGATCGAGGGCAGCATACTTGTCCCAGGGATCCAGGGAGGGGATGATGGAGACCAGGGAAACCATGCCGAACTTGAGTTTCACCATGTAGTGGTTCAGGCCTCGCAGGTCCATGATGGGCCTGAGCCCCCCTTTGGCCTTCGGGATAAGGAAATACCGGGAGTAATACCACTTGGGCACAGCCTCTATAGCTCCTAGGTCCAGGAGCCGCCCCACCTCCTGCTCGAGCAGAGCCTCGTGAGGGGATCCCCCAGGAGGGATGGGGGCAGAGGCGGGTTGGGCGGGGAGCAGGTAAATTGAAGGGTGTAACCTTGGGAGATGGTGTTGAGGACCAATTGGTCCGAGGTGAGCCGCGACCATTCAGGGAGGAAAGCACACAATCGATTGGGCTTTACTGGGGGTAGGTCCCGTCTGAGAACCAGCGGGGTCCCCCGGAGCATCCTGTCAAAAATGCCTTTTGCCTGCCCGCCCGCCTGCCCTTAGAAGACCCAGGCTGGGGAGCAGGCTGAGATTGCCGTTGCGGGCACTTTCTATAGTCCCGCCGCTTTTTGTGGGCAGCCTCGTACTTTGGGAGGGCGGCCTGGGCAGGAGCCTGCTGCGGCTTGAACTTGGGTTTTGCCGGAGGAGGGACATAGAGGCCCAAGGTCTGGAGGGTCGTGCGGGAGTCTTTCATGCCATGCAGCCTTGTGTCTGTTTCCTCAGCAAACAGAGCCTTCCCGTCGAAAGGGAAATCTTGCATTGATGACTGCGCTTCGCTGGAGAGGCCAGGGAGCAGAAGCCATGACGCCCGTCTCATGGACACCACTGAGGCCATGGACCATGCGGCCGTGTCCGATGCATCTGAAGCGCCCTGCAGGGATGCCCTTGCAGCCGCCGCCCTTTCCTCCACAAGTGCCTTAAACTCCTTATCGCGCTCCCGGAAAGAGTCCTCAAACGTGGGGAGGGATTCCCAGAGTTTAAACTCGTAGTGGCCCAGGAGAGCCTGACGGTTTGCTACTCGTAGCTGAAAGCTTGAAGAAGAATAAACTTTTCTCCCAAAAGTATCCAGCCTCCGAGAGTCTTTCTTCTTGGGGGTCGAGGCTGGTTGCCCCTGCCGCTCCCTGTGGTTGACCGACTTGACCACCAAGGAGTTGGACGCCAGGTGGGTATACAGATACTTGTGTCCCTTCGTGGGTACAAAGTACTTGCGCTCCACCTTTTTAGAGATGGGAGCCAACGAGGCTGGTGTTTGCCACAGGGCATTTGAAATTCTTGCCACCCCTTCATGGAGAGGCAAGGCCACCCTGCCCGGTGCTGAAGGGGACAGCACATTGAACAGGGAGTCTGAGGGCTCTTCCATCTCCTCAGCCTGGAGGTGGAGGCTCGCTGCCACCCTTTTTAGGAGGTCTTGGTGGGCCTGGGAGTCCTCCTGTGGGATGGAAGGGGGCGGGGCTGCAATCAGCTCCTCCAGATGGGGCGAGGCCAGTGTGGTGCTTTGGGTGTCGTCCAGCACCGGAGGATCCACCACCTGGATGGACTCCAGGCATGGTACCGAGGACACAGGTCCCCCCGACCTTTTTTCTGGTGGTCGAAAGAGGGATGCTGAGGCACCGGTGGGGCCAGCTGTTCAGGCTGGCTAGCTAGGCCTGTAGACGAGCGGCTGTGAGGGGAGGCCAGGCTGGGAATGATCCGCTGCTGCCTCTGGACCAGGAGTATCGGCGGTGCCGGGATCTACGCCAGCCACGGGACCACGATCTCGATGCGGAGGAGCGGCACTGACGGTAGTAGCTGCTTTGACGGGAGGACCCGCGTCGGTGAGACGCAAGCATTCGATGGCCGGGGCTTTGGTGCCTTGGCGGGGACTTGGAACAGGAGTCCGAGAGGGAACGGCATCAACGATTGTGTTGCAACCAACTGTGGTATGTCCTGTGAGACGAGAGACGTCTGCCACGGTCCCGGCGGTATTCGCTTCGCAAAGACAAGCGGTGCCGGGAGTCCCGGTCGGACGGCACCCATCCGGACAGTCTGGCCGGCATTGAGGGCGATCCACATGGACTGAGCCCTGAGTGGTGTCGGGAACGTTCCCTCGACTGAGACTGGTACTGGGCCATTGGTGACTATGGTGATCCCAGTCGTGGCGTGGGGCCAACATCGGCAGAGCTCCGAGCACCGGCATGGACACGATGTCCCTGGCTGCCTGGAGGGCTTTGGGTGTAGATGGCATCCGGACACCCGGAGAGGCCTGCTCCGAAGGGGCCTGACTACTCTGCTCAAAGTGAGTCGGAGGCCTAGAGCCCGATGGGGATCAAGGACTAGCTGACATGGGCCTAGCCTCTCTCCCAGACTTCCTCTTCGCAACGGCACCGAGGGGAGTCTTTCCGGTCCTCTTGGCGTGCCCCATGGATGGGGAGCGGTGCCAACTGGACGATAGTACCAGAGGGTTTCCACGTACTGATGCCGCAGTGCCGGGTACCAGTTTGGAGTGGCATGCTGGGGTTGGGGCCAGCGCCGACTCCATCAGGATGGCCCGGACCCTAATGTCCCTTTCTTTTTTGGTCCGGGGCTTGAAAGACTTACAGATCTTGCACCTTTCGCTGATATGGGTTTCTCCCAAGCAGCGCAGACTGTCCACGTGCGGTTCGCTCCTTGGCATAGAGCGCATGCAAGAGCCGCATGACTTAAAGCCTGCGGTGCGGGGCATGCCCCGGCCTGGGCTCAATGACTAACTAAACTAACTGAATTAGCTAACTGACTACAGGTACTACTGAACAAACGAAGAGTTCTGGGGACGAGCTGCAGCAAGGCTGGGGCTGAGCAGTTCCGACAACCTTCACTGATGGCAAGAAGGAACTGAGGGTGAGGGGAGAGCAGCCCCCCTTATACCGCGCCAGGCAGACGCCACTTCAGTGGTTGCAGGGGGGTGCTCCCCTCTACGGGCACTGCCGGGGGAAAATTTCCGGCACCGGTGCATGTGGCGAGCATGCACACCTATTCTGGAATACACATGAGCAATCACTCGAAGAACCACCAGGGGATCTTGCCACTGAATCTACGTCAAGCTTGCTGAAGAGAATGTGAGGCCTTGAGAGTAACTAACACACAAAATGGAGCAGGTATGGCAGGACTCAGTCACACTGCAGTTGCCCCAAAACAAGCTAAACCAGCAGTTTTCAAACCGGGGCACACATACCCCTAGAGGTACATGAGCTCTCATCAGGAGGTATGCGAGAAAAATCTTGTAATGGAAACCAACGCATTTTATTTAGTACAGAGGTTTAGTATTTGGGGGGCAAGGAGGAATGTTCTGGGGGGCAAGCAGCAACACCAGCCCCTGCACAGCGTAGCTTGGAGAGGGACCGCCACCTCCACTCCCTGACTCACCTTACCAGGCCAATTTCGAAGTTTTTGAACTGAGCCTCCCCTTGGAGGTACAATTTTTGGTTGCGCCCCGACCAACCAAGACAGACTGGGTGGCCTGCTGAGATGAGGTTTGCCCCACAGCTTGAAAACCTCTAGAAGCTGTTGCTAAATAGAAGGCAGAAATCTGGGGAGGCACGTGACCCCGCATGCCCGCACCCACTCATTGCCTCTGTCTCTCTCAGATAGAGGTACACAGTAGACTATATAGTATGCAGCCAATAAAGTTGGAGCTAAATAAAACAGCACTTCAGTGTTATGTGGGGGAGGAGCAGAGTATAAAGTAAGGGGCTAGTACAGCGTAATCCTCTGCAGATTAAGGAGTGAGTACTCACTGCATAAGGCAGTCCTCGATAGCTGTGCCTCTGGGTGGCCTCATAGCCATGACTGGAGTATACATTCTTCTCATCGACAGCTGGACTAGCTTCCACGGACTCTGGGCTGCAAAAAATTGCCAGAAGTAAGACACATCAGTGTAGCACCAAATTCCCCCTTATCAGGCACTTGCCAATATCTCAGCATTCTCCTCTTTCCCACTTGGCACAACTGTAAATGCACTGTTAAGAGATCTCAGGGAAACTGAGGTACATTATCCACTTCACAATGTGGCTCATACATGGAGGATGGGGGTGTAGGATAAACCTGTGATTGACAGAACAGGCAGCTAAGCAGAGGTCATGCTGAATAAGGAGTAACTAACTTATCTTCTCACGCTGAAGCAAGAAAGGAGTAAGAAACATGCTGACACAGCCAGCCACATTATGTGCACACTTTCATATTCCTTCACGAGCTTCCCATTCACCTCTGGATAAAGTTCAAGATTTCCTGCCTTGATTTTAAAACCCTCTACGGACTTGTTCTATCTGGGCCTATCACACCCTTCTTGTCCCCCACTCCACACCCTCTGCCTGGCCAGTGCTGATTTAGTCTCAGTCTCACCACACTGACACACCACCACGTTCTCCTCCTCTCAGTCCAAAAAGAGCATCTCCAAATTGCAGCTGAACACACCCCTCCTGCCTTTATGCCTGTTGTTCTTCCTCTCAGCGCCGCTGTACGCTGACAGGAGAGATCTATCCCGGTGGCATAATTAACCCCCCCCACCCCACCCCCACAATGAGTGGTGGTAGCTGTGTCGGCAGGAGAGCATCTGACATAGCACTGTCCACACCGGTGCTTTTGTCAGTGAAACTATGTTGGTTGGGGTGTGTGGTTTTTTTCACACCCTTGACTGACAAAAGTTTTGCCGACAAAAGTGCTGGTGTAGACAAAGCCTTAGTGTCACTTAACTTCACAGTGTTTGGGGAATATAATTTGTGTGGAAGATACAGTTGTCCTAAAAAAATCTTGCACAGTTTGGGATGGTTAAGATAATTCCATGTTGCAAACAAGGGTCAATAAAACTCATGGCTTGGACAGAAAAGGGCCACAGGCAAAGCAGGTTGGCTTTGTGCTTCCTACAACTGTTGAATGGGAATTTTGCTGCTAACTTAAAGTGACAGTGCACATTTTCACCACATGGTGGTGAAAAACATCAGGTCAAAATCAATTGTACAGTGTGCTATTGGTGAAGGACTGCAGGAGTCCTGGGTAGAGGAGGGATAGTTGCAATTCAGCAGAGGGAAGTGGTAGGTAACGAGGTCAGCAACAGAATACCAGAAAGGAAACATCCTCTCAACCGAGAAGCATTCCAAAACAGGAGACGGAAGAGGACACACTACTACTGCACGTGCACCATTATGGCTGCACTGGAAACGAGACAGGAAGTAACTGAATCACATCTGTAGTTCCAGGGCAGATCCACGCTTAAAATGCTGCAGCAATACAGCTGCGCTGCTGTGGTGCTTCTAGGAAGATGCTACTTCTCCAACAGGCGGCCTTTTCCCATCAGGGAAGGTGCTCCACTTCCCCAGGAGGCAGCAGCCGTGGCGATGGGAAAAGCCCTGCCATCAATATCGTGCTGTCTACGTCGGGGGTTAGGTCGGTATATCTGCGTTGCTCAGGGGTGTGGCTTTTTCTCACCCCAAGCAAAGTAGTTATACTGATGTAAGTTTATAATGTAGACCTGGCCCCAGTCTTCCCTTCAAAGATTATAGCATGGGAGAAAGGACAAAGCAGACAGAAAAGCAGGATTCTCTCTCCTGGGTCTTGTGTTGCTAGTGTGAATCCAGCAGAACTAGAAACACTAAGGGCATGTCTACACTACAAAATTATGTCTACTTCAGTTACATCGGCATAGAGCCACCACAGTAATTAAATCACTTTTGTGTGTCCACACTACACTCGTGTCAATGGTTCGTGTCCTCACCCGGAGCGCTTGTACTGACTGTACTGTCAGTGTGGGGCATTGTGGGATGGCTTCTGAAAGCCAACAACAGTTGATGTAACCAATGCAGTGTCCTCAGTGCCACTGCATTGACCTAGCTACATTAACTCTACACTGCTTGTGAAGGTGGAGATATTCAGTCAGTACAGCAAGGCAGTTACGTTGATGGGAGCAAAATTTTAGTGTAGACACTTACATAGTTACATGAGCTGCCTTGCGTTGATCTAACTCTGTAGTGTAGACCAGGCCTAAGGCTTCGTCTATACAGGGATATTTAGGAAAAATTAATCTGCATTAACTAAAGGTGTGATTTTAAAGTGGATTAGTTAAACTGCATTAAGCGTTTAATTCAGTTTGGTTTATGAATTAAGCTGAACTGAATTAAGGGTGGAGCACCTGCAGCCTCCAAGGCAGCTTCAGAGATAAACAAGGCTAAGATGGCCAGGCCCTTCAGCATACACTGCCACTCACGTTTCCACCTCTGCCCTGAACATGAAGGATAAGTTGATGCTGAAGACCCTTACAAAACACTGCCTGGCAATGGAAACTTCATCAGTGACAGTGCAGCCAGCTAATACTTATTATTCAGAGCCAATGCCTAGCTACCACCAACTTCACATGCCAAGATTTGTAGGGTTTCAGGGACTCTGCATATGGGGAAGTCCTTAGCTTTGAGGGATTGGTGCAGGATGCTTCAGACGCAAACCTACTGTGCTAGGACTGTACAGAGGTGGGTGGCTCCACCTGGCACACAGCAGTTGAAACCAACTCAGGCTTACATTTTGAGGATTTTTCTTTCAAAGCACATCAGGCTAGCTCTATGCTGGACATACAGAAGTCTCACAGCTAGGGAAGGAAGACTGTGCCCTGTAGAAGGGTTGGAGGGATTCTGAATGCTTTGAGTGACATCTGCAGGTAGATCTGACTCCCCTACATGTCCTAATTGATCTCCAGGCAGAAAACATGCTGAATGTCTTAGCCTGTTACCAACATTCTCCTGCTGCAGTTTAAAGTTACTGAGATCCAAGACTTCAAAGTGAAATAAGGCACTGAGGTAAGAGGTGCTGATGGTTACAAAGCTAGAAATAAAGAAGTGGTCCTGGACTCAGTGATCCATCAGATCATAGAATCATAAACGTGTAGGACCGGAAGGAACTCAATAGGTCATCTAGTCCAGTCCCTTGCACTAAGGTAGGACTAAGTATTATCTAGACCAGTGGTTCTCAAACATATTTGATCGCGCCCCTCTTCTTCGTGTCTGTAGTAGTTCCCCCCCGCACAAGTACATATACTGCTAACAAAAAAAAAAATCAACGTGCAACTCCCACAAAATATTAAAGCCAATGCGGCACTGATTCAGACGGTGCCATTTAACTCTCTGGCCGACCAGCTGTGAGGCAGCGCGACCGCCAGCCGCAGCACAGAACTAAGGGTGGCAATGCCGTACCGTGCCGCCCTTCCTCCTGCCCGGCTGGCGGCAGCAGTGCTGCCTCCAGAGTGGGCACCCAGCCAGCAGCCGCTGCTCTCCACTCCGCCTTCCCATGCCTCCCAAGTATACATTCCGTGCCCGTCCCAGTTTGAGAACCCTACACCACTGTTTCCCAAGCTGCAATTTAAGCTCATTATTTCTTGTCCTGTCCTCAATGGCTACGGAGAACACCACTTGAAGACTGTAATCACATCTGCCCCCTCCCCCGCTTTCTCTTCCCCAGATTAAACCAACCCAATTTTTTCAATCTAACCTAAGTCATGTTTTCGAGACCTTTAATCATTTTTGTTGCTCTCCTCAAGACTTTCTCCCATTCGTCCACATCTTTCCTGAAGTGTGGTGCCCAGAACTGGACACAATACTCCAGCTGAAGTCTTATGAGTGCTGAGTAGTGTAGAAGAATTTTTTTCATGTCTTTCTTACAATACTTCTGCTAATACAGCCCAAAATGATGTTCTCTTTTTTTTGCAACAGTGTTACATTGTTTACTCATATATTGGGGTGTTAATGAAAGAATCAATGAAAAATAACCATACTAAGAACCACTGGACTGGGAAGGGAGGGTCACAAAGAGAAAAGGATACCTGTAGCAGGAGTTGCCCTCCCCAGCCTTGTGGTATCCCTGGCAAAGTTCATTTGCTTTCACCCGGCACTGCTACTGATCCCTGTTACACCCCTTTGCTTGCATCCCCAGTGCAAGCTGCCTGTTCCGCAGCTGTGTTTGTATCATGGACTCACAGGCCCTAGGCTCTCTCGGCTCCTTACGGTCTCCGGGAGGAACCCTCCTTCATCGTGACAGCCCTTCTCGAGGGGACCATGCTCTCTTGGGGGATAAGCCCTGGGCTCCAGTGCCTCCTGGAACCACACCTCTCTGAACCTCTAGGATGCCTGTCTCTCACCATGGGCCCCCTCTGGGAGTCTTCTTGCTTGGGACCCTCACGGGTATCACAGTCTGGGAGAAGCTTAGCCAAGACTCTGGTGCAGTGTGACTCCCCTCACGGCATGATGTCCAGGGCAAGAAGTCTCCTTGGCTTTGGCACTTCCTGGGTCCAGTCTCGGAGCATTCAGCACCCCTGTTCACACTGTGAGTTCCCCGCAGTGAGTCCACCTGAATGGGATGCCTGGGGAAGCCTTGCATGCCCCCAAAGGGCCCTGCACCCCAACTCCACAGTCAGAAATGACTCTCAGCCAGTGTTGTAAAACAGAAGGGTTTATTAGTCAACAGGAACATAGCGTAGAACGGATCTTGTTAGCACAGAGAGTAGGACCATTCAGTAAAGTCCACCTTGGTGAGAGGGAAACCCCAGAGTCTTGGAATCCTGACCCTCCCCCTGAGTCTGACCCCTTCCAGCTGCCTAGCTTCCATCATGCCCATTGCCCCTCCTCCAGTCTGTGTCTTGTTTCCTGGTAAAGTGTCACTTGGTCGCATCTCCCTCTTGGTTCTCAGGTTATGAAGCGGTTTGGCCATTGTCTACATGTAGGCAGCTGGAGCAGTCTCATCTGCCCCTAGGGGTCTCAGCAAAAGACACACACCCTTATCTCCACCGCGTAGGCATTAGTGTCATGCGCAGGGGAAACTGAGGTACATACAGTATTCATGCAAAACATTAAGGTTCACATACAACTAAGGGGAAAAAACCCACTTCCTCACGGCTTGCACAGCGTCTTCTCTCCACAGGCCCTGGAGATGCAACACTTCTTGCCTGTTCCAGGCAAAAATGCATCTAGTACCTCTCTGTATGTGCCGGACACAAAAAAAGATGAGCTGCTAGGTATGCTTGCTAAGATGGGCAACCAGGAAAGGACATTTCAAAAAACATATAAGGTATCTAAAAGTGGGGGGCTTCCAGTTTCTACCACCCCTAAGTAATAGAGTTTAAAATTGTGAATAGAGAGGTCACTGCTGTGTGGCCTGGGGTTCTGTGGGACATTGGCTGGAGGACTGTTAGTGTTGACATGGCTCAAGCAGTGTCTACACTCTCACTGCATTGACCACAGTAGGTCGATCATAGTTTTACACAGTTCAGGAAGGTGATTTTACTGTGTCACTGTAATGGGTCACTTATGTCAGTCAGAGATAAATTTGGGCAAAAATGCACAAACAGGCCCATGCAAGGCAAGTTACATTGACCTAACTTTGTAGTGCAGACTAGGCCTGAGAGATAAAGAGCAGGAGCAGCATCTACTGTGGGGAGCTTCTTGGTTGAGCACAATCAATATCCCAAGGGAGAAAGAGGACAGTTCATAACCTAACCCAAAGTCCTTCAGGATCAACGTTAACAGAGCTTCGGGTGGTCTGTCTGATGTTGGGAAGCACAAAACTCAGGTATGAGAATCCTGTGCTGACGATATCCTTAGAGAATAGGTAAATGCAAAGAAAAAAAAATAAACAAGTGGCCCATCTCTCGGAGACAGTAGATGCAGTCAGGACTTCACGGAGAGGTGCAGGGGAATAGAAGCTGGAAGTATACTGGTTTGACGATCTATACTATTATGGTCACCACTTTTACATGACTATGATAAATTTTGTACAAAGTATGCCTTGTGAGGCATCACCTGAAAACTCAATCTGTTGAACTTTATTGTCCTGGTAAAATACGTATAACAACACTGTACATAAAGTAATACGTTTCTACTGCATAACGTTGTCACATGTTCCGGAGTTTGAAAAGCTGTTTTTGACCTGACTTTCTGAGACAAAGACATACTAGCCCCCCAGTTAGGTGTTAAAGAGCAAATCACCAGCTTAAACAGCCATTCTTCAGCAACAGGAAGGTGTAAACAAGGAATTTACATTTCATCACAGGGATGGCTCAACCCTCACATCCACAATAGACTACTTTTATTGCCTGCACCCCAGATAGGAGTAATCCTCAAAGAGGGGAGGCTGACATAAAAGAGAGAGAGACAAACCTTGTGGCCTCCATTTCACCTCTCCTCCCATCTCTTTGCTCATGTTAGCAACATCTCCCAAAGAACTGAACTAAGGGGGAGTGGTCCCAGGCTGAAGAGAGACCAAGCCTGTGAAATTTACATCAGCATATGATGAGACAAAACCCTAGCTTTTAAGGGCACTTAGCTTGTTAAGACAGTGTGACAGGATCCCCGGGGCACAACCTGGAAAAGTGTGACTGCTGTGCCCCCTTGACTCTCCAGCCTGGGCTGTCTCACACAATGTTATGCCAGTGACAAACAACAAACCCCTCTAGACACTGTGATCACTCAGTTATCAGCATGTAGAGCTCCACACCCAGCTAAATTGCATGAATGCGCTCTCAGCCAGTCACGAATTATACAGAGAGGCACCAGCCAATCACCGCAGTTCCCAGCCTCTCACCCCAGAAATATACTGTCTTATACTGGTCAAGTTTCAGAGTAGCAGCCGTGTTAGTCTGTATTTGCAAAAAGAAAAGGAGGACTTGTGGCACCTTAGAGACTAACCAATTTATTTGAGCATAAGCTGCGCGAATGCATCCGATGAAGTGAGCTGTAGCTCACGAAAGCTTATGCTCAGATAAATTGGTTAGTCTCTAAGGTGCCACAAGTCCTCCTTTTCTTTTTGCGTATTCTGGTCAAGACTCTCTTGGAGACTGCAAGCTCATTAATTAGTTCGCCACTCTTACAAAGGGTAGTGGACGTGCAACAGCCCTTGTTAAACTGAGCTGAGATTTCCCAAGCACTTCCACCGAAAACACAGCGTTTTAGGTAAAATATAGCACAGATTTATTAACTACAGAAAGATAGATTTTAAGTGATAATAAGTAGCAGGCATAGAGATCAAAGTTGGTTACATAAGAAATAAATATAGAAACGCAGTCTACACTCAGACTAACCAAGATTTTAGTTGAACAGCTTTTCTCATCCTAATAGATGTTACAGGCAGCTCACAGTCCTTAATACAAAGGCTGTACTTCCTTTGAGCCTGGGACCAATCTCCCCAGTTCAAAGTCTTTGTCTTCCAGGCAATATTCCAGGTGTTAAGATGAGGGAGGAGAGAGGTCAAGTGGTGATGTTACTGTCCCTCTTTTATACTTTCCTCCAGCTGCTAGTAAGATTCTTGCTGTGTCACATGAGTTAGGCCACCTCCACAGTGTACCTGCCCGCTGAGGAGTCTCTGAGATGGCCACTGGAAGAGTGGATTCCCTGAATGGGCCATCAAATCATGTCTGGCTAATCCTGATGTAAATCTGTCTCATTAGGTGCTCCTTTGTTGCCCCTGAAAAGCTGGCTGTGGACATCTCCCAAGCTCACAACATATTTCAGTAACACACAGCAATACTTCGTAACTTCAGATGCAATAGGAACACACAATTCAATGGGATAGTAATGTTCAACAAATCAAGACTTCTGAAATGATACTTCACAAGGCATAGAATTGAACATGGAGGTTTAAGGGTGCTATTTTGAGGTGCAGAGTGTCAGTTAGGAATCAGCTTGCATATTACTGTTATTTCTTTTGTAGCCAATCTTGTCTTTTATGCATTATCACTTGTAACCACTTAAAATCTATCTTTCTGTAGTTAATAAACTTATCTTATTTTTTTTTTATCTTAACCAGTGTGTTTGGATTAAAGTGTGTGGAAGCTCCATTTGAGATAAGCCAGGCTGGTGCATACATCATTTTCCTTTGATGAAATGATGGAGCTTGCGCTGTTCGGCAGCATGCACATTTCTGGGGGAACAAGGCTGGGACTAAGAATTTGCAGGTGTTGCCCTGTATGTAATTCATGAGTGACCGGTTACAGTGCTCATGTATTTAGCTGGGAATGAATCTGCATGCTGACGGCTGTGTGAGCAGGCCAGATATGGATGTTCTGACAGCACAGAGATGTAAAAGGCACCCTAGGCTAGAGAATTAAGGGGACACAGCTGTTCAATGGTCCAGTTTGTACTCCAGGTAATGACACAACCAGACTCTCTTAACCCACCCTAAATGAAGCCTCCTTTGGGGTAGAACATTACAGCTATCTGCACTAGCAACACCATACAAAAGAGATTTTAAGGGAGGAAGAGAAAAATACTGCAGAGGTTTGAAATTTTACCAGACAGCTACTCACCAGAGTCTGAAACAACAGTCCTGCCACAGGGTCAAAAAACAGAACCATGTGGAGAACTTCAGCACCCACAACCAAGGCTCATGCAAAGGGGGCACTTGAGGATTTCCCACAAGGATGTTCTCCCCGGAGCCTGTTCAAAGGGGGCAGCATATATCTTTTGAATTGGCCTTGGGAAGGAGGAATTCGATACCTTTGGAGCTCCCCCTTCCCCTAATTGCGGTCTCAAGTTCATCTGTTCCCTCCATTCTGAGTTTGCCAGACATGCTGGAGTCTGAAAAGGAGCTCACCTCTGCCTCTGCATTCACTCATATGCATTCAGAGGAAACACCACTTACTCGGATCCTGCAGCCATATCTGAGTAGGATGTATCTGGTGTGGTGACTCCCAGAGCGATTGCAATGCTCATGACGTCCGTCAGGGATCACGGAGTCCAAAAGGTAGCGACTGGCTGCTCCAAGGGTGGGGAGGAGCCGCAGAGCCTCGGCCAGCACGTCACGGACATGGGGAAACCTAGCAGGGAAAAAACAGTATGTTGCATTTTTGTTAACCTTTGTTATATGAACATATTTTTCCCTATACCACTCCCGCATGGGGACTTTCAGAAGAGGGGGCGAGAGAGAGTAAGCAGCTTTCCAGCAGGTGGCATGCACAACCGCCTGTGCTTGTTGCTAAACTATCACCCGCAGCCCCAAAGTCCTTCTTTACAACCCGCCTCAACCTAAAAGGAGCCAATTTGCTACTTTCTCCAAACTAAACTCAGTGCTGATTAACAGACAAGCTGTTCATTCCTTTTGCATCCAATTACTAACAGCTCTTACCTTTCCCCACAACCCTTCATGAACCTAGCCCCATCCCCTCCGCAAAATACAAACAAACCCCATTCTGAGTGGTAGGGCAATAAGGAGCCAGACGTCTTTATTTACATTCATGTCACATACACTGCCATTGTGTCCGACCTGTGGGCAGATTATTTCTAGGTCACATCAAGGCTGCTCTTTACATGAGAGCCCATCCCCTGAATTCTGTAATGATTACTTGGGGTACAGCTCATTGATACAGAAGACCCCAAGCTTCCAGAATCCCATCTTGCACCTCTCCTAACAGTCAAGCCAAGTCATAGGTTACGTTTTTTTCTGATAGATTAATCCAATAAGGAACACTATAACCTTACTAGTTCATTTCAGAAAAAGAAGGTGGAATCATGATCACTTCACCCTGAGAGAGCAGTTGTGGCCCACAACTCTGCTGAGTGTGGAGTGAAAAGAACTCCCAGTACTGTGACAAGAAAACCCAGGCTTAAGCTCTATATTCACTGCTGCCCAAAATTTCTGCAAAGAAAGCCTATAGAATTGATGAAAATGTCACAGACTTTTGAGGGGGAGAATACTGAATTATGTAGAAACCCAGGGTAAATCCCTGCTTAGAAAACAAACTCGAGAATATAAAAGTTACTGTAGGAGGAAGCCATCACTTTCAGTCCCCATGTAAAACCTCTCCAACGCATCAAGGAACTACAACCTATCCTGAAGGATGACCCATCACTCTCACAGATCTTGGGAGACAGGCCAGTCCTTGCTGACAGACAGCCACCCAACCTGAAGCAAATACTCACCAGCAACCACACACCACACAACAGAACCACTAACCCAGGAACCTATCCTTGCAACAAAGCCCGTTGCCAACTGTGTCCACATATCTATTCAGGGGACACCATCATAGGGCCTAATCACATCAGCCACACTATCAGAGGCTTGTTCACCTGCACATCCACCAATGTGATATATGCTATCATGTGCCAGCAATGCCCCTCTGCCATGTACATTGGTCAAACTGGACAGTCTCTACGTAAAAGAATAAATGGACACAAATCAGACGTCAAGAATTATAACATTCAAAAACCAGTTGGAGAACACTTCAATATCTTTGGTCACTCGATTACAGACCTAAAAGTTGCAATTCTTCAACAAAAAAAACCTTCAAAACAGACTCCAACGAGACACTGCTGAATTTGAATTAATTTGCAAACTGGATACAATTAACTTAGGCTTGAATAAAGACTGGCAGTGGATGGGTCATTACACAAAGTAAAACTATTTCCCCTTGTTTATCCCCTCCTCACCCCCCACTGTTCCTCAGATGTTCTTGTCAACTGCTGGAAATGGCCCACCTTGATTATCACTACAAAAGGTTCTCCCCCCCCGCTCTCCTACTGGTAATAGCTCACCTTAAGTGATCACTCTCGTTACACTGTGTATGGTAACACCCATTGTTTCATGTTCTTTATGTATATAAATCTCCTCACTGTATTTTCTACTGAATGCATCCGATGAAGTGAGCTGTAGCTCACGAAAGCTTATGCTCAAATAAATGTGTTAGTCTCTAAGGTGCCACAAGTACTCCTTTTCTTTTTGTAGGAGAAAGGTGTGTGAGATACTCTGAAACCTACCATTTTAGGGTAACAGGCGTGTTAGTCTGTATTCGCAAAAATAATAATAATTCTTGACGTCTGATTTGTGTCTATTTATTCTTTTACGTAGAGACTGTCCAGTTTGACCAATGTACATGGCAGAGGGGCATTGCTAGCACATGATGGCATATATCACATTGGTGGATGTGCAGGTGAACGAGCCTCTGATAGTGTGGCTGATGTTATTAGGTCCTGTGATGGATTTGAGCTGGAAATGGCCCACCTTGATTATCATACACATTGTAAGGAGAGTGGTCACTTTAGATAAGCTATTGCCAGCAGGAGAGTGGATTGGTGTGTGTATGTGTGAGTTGCGGGGGGGGGTTGAGAGAACCTGGATTTGTGCTGGAAATGGCCCAACTTGATTATCATACCCATTGTAAGGAGAGTGATCACTTTAGATAAGCTGTTGCCAGCAGGAGAGTGGGGTGGGGGGAGGTATTTTTTCATGCTTTGTGTGTAAAAAGATCTTCTACACTTTCCACAGTATGCATCTGATAAAGTGAGCTGTAGCTCACGAAAGCTTATGCTCAAATAAATTGGTTAGTCTCTAAGGTGCCACAAGTACTCCTTTTCTTTTTCCTAAAATGGTAATATAACCATATATGAAGCTGGCAGAAGGATCTAAATGAAATACATCTAAACTGTTACAGACAACCAGATGGGAAAACCATCTCCTGTTTAACTTTTATTTTACGCAAACCCCAGAAAGTTTTACACTACGCTGCTGCATTTCACAGATGCACACACAGACAGAGCTGGAGCCAAAGGGGAGGACAGGGAAGACTGGGTGGACATGCGGTCATTGAGGGTATGTCTACACTATGAAATTAGGTCAATTTTATAGAAGTCGATTTTTAGAAACCGATTTTATACAGTTG
Organism: Eretmochelys imbricata; assembly: GCF_965152235.1. NCBI lineage: Eukaryota > Metazoa > Chordata > Testudines > Cheloniidae > Eretmochelys > Eretmochelys imbricata. Next base: position 471,923 of record NC_135578.1, on the reverse strand, counting down.
ATTGTATATGTCCACATTAAGTGCATTAAGTTGGCGGAATGTGTCCTCACTACCGTGGCTAGCATCGATTTACAGAGCAGTACACTGTGGGTAGCTATCCCACAGTTCCCGCAGTCTCCGCTACCCACTGGAATTCTGGGTTAAGCTCCCAATGCCTTATGGGGCAAAAACATCGCTGCGGGTGGTTTCGGGTACATGTCGTAAGGCCCCCCTCCCTCCCTCTCTCCGTGAAAGCAGCGGCAATCATTTCACGCCTATTTTCCTGGGTTACCCGTGCAGACGCCATACCACGGCAAGCATGGAGCCTGCTCAGTTTGCTGTCACCGTATGTCTTCTGGGTGCTGCTGGCAGACGCAGTACTGCATTGCTACACAGCAGCAGCTCCTTGCCTTTGTGGCAGATGGTACAGTAGGACGGATAGCTGTCATATATCTCCTGGATGCTCCTGCAGACCTCGGTGAGGTCGATCGGGGCGCCTGGACAGACGTGGCTATCCTCCTCTTAGAGCACCGAATGGGAGCCAGAGACTCCAGGTCATTCTCTTCTTTAACTTTTGTCTCATGGAGATTCAGTCTTGCCTGGAATATCATGAGAGTTGGAAGCTTCTGCCTCAGGCTGCTCTCCCAGCCAGCAGCACTGCACAGTCGCACCTACCCCACCCTACGCCTTGCTCCCATGGCTCATGAAGCCTGGACAGTAGTAGGAGCAGTTCAGCTATAGGCTCAGCAAGTGCAGAATGGCGGTAGAATGCGCCTTTGAACGTTTAAAAGCTCGCTGGCGCTGTTTGCTGACTAGGTCAGACCTCAGCGCAACCAACATTCCCATTGTTATTGCTGCTTGCTGTGTGCTCCACAATACCTGTGAGAGTAAGGGAGAGACGTTTATAGTGGGGTGGAAGGTTGAGGCAAATTGCCTGGTGTCCAATTTTGAGCAGCCAGACACCAGGGCGATTAGAAGAGCAGCATCAAAGAGGCTTTGAAAACCAGTTTCACGACTGGCCAGGCTTTGGTGCGACAGTTGTGTGTGTTTCTTCTTGATGCAAACCTGCCCCCTTTGTTGATTTTAATTCCCTGTAAGCCAGCCACTCTCCCCCCTTCGAAATAAAGTAACTATTGTTTTGAAACCATAATTCTTTCTTTATTAACTAAAAAAAAAAAAAAAGAGATAATGGACAAGGTAGCCCAGGTGGGGTGGGGGAGGAGGGAAGGACAAGGCCACATTGCTTATCGTAGCCACACTAAAAACCAAACTGTTTGAATGACAACCTTCTGTTGCTTGGGCCATCCTCTGGAGTGGAGTGGCTGGGTGCCCAGAGCCTTCCCCTCTGCGTTCTTGGGCGTTTGGGTGAGGAGGCTATGGATCATGGGGAGGAGGGTAGGCAGTTATACAGTGGATGCAGCAGGGGTCTGTGCTCTTGTTGGCTTTCCTGCAGCTCCAACAGACGCTTAATCATGTCCGTTTGCTCCCTCAACAGACGCTTCATCATGACCGTTTGCTCCTCCATTAGCCTCAGCATCGCATCCTGCCTCCGCTCTTCACGCTCACTTAATTCTTTCCTGGCCTCTGCCACTGAATGCCTCCATGCATTAAGTTTTGCCCTATCAGTGTGGGAGGACTGCATGAGCTCGGAAAACGTAATCATGAGTGCGTTTTTTTCGCCTTCTAATCTGTGATAACCTCAGGGACAGAGATGATAGGGGGAGCGTAGAAACATTCTACATACTACGATTCTGGGGGGACTGCATGGTCACCTGTGCTACTGAGTTTGCCATGCTGACTAAACAGGAAATTAAATTCAAAAGTTCCCGGGGCTTTTCCTGTGTACCTGGCTAGTGCACTGGAGTTCAAAGTGCTGTCCAGAGCAGTCACAATGGAGCACTCTGGGATAGCTCCTGGAGGCCAATACCGTCAATTTGCTTCCGCACTACCCCAAATTTGACCTAGCAAGGTTGATTTTAGTGCTAGTCCCCACGTTGGGGAGGAGCACAGAAGTCAATTTTAAGAGCCCTTTAGGTTGACAGAATGGGGTTGGTTGTGTGGATGCAGTCATTTTTAAATCGACCTAACGTGGCTAACTTCGACCTAACCCCGTAGTGTAGACCAGACCTGAGGAATCCTCTTTTCTGGAAGGAAAGCTTTACTTGTATTGAATTCAGGCTCACCCTGAATAATTTTTTCCCAGTTTATACCTCAGGACTGGAAACCAAGGGATTCCTTTATGGCTTGGAGATTGCCAATCCACATCAGACAGTTTTCTTGGTAGAGACCCACTTACTCCCTGGGTGTTTTAGGTATGCTACGAGGCATTCAGTGAACGCTCTTGGGCTACAGAAAGGCCGATTCTTTGCATTAGTAGAGATTCTCTCACATTCAAAAGTGCAGTTACTTTCCATGAGCTGGTCTGATATGAAGGCCACCTCTCTTGCAGTACAAAGACATTTCCTTTGCACTGCATTGGCACTTCTATTGCTCTCACCCTTAATAAAGAACCCACTTTAGCTCTGAGCAATATCTTGTGAGAGGGCTGTCTGTAGTGGAATAGACAGTAGGAGTACTACATGGAAGAGAACTGGCTTATCGCCAACACACAGAGATTTCTGGTAATTTCATGCCATACCACAAGGAAATCACAGAATATAGAATATCAGGGTTGGAAGGGACCTCAGGAGGTCATCTAGTCCAACCCCCTGCTCAAAGCAGGACCAATCCCCAATTAAATCATCCCAGCAAGGGCTTTGTCAAGCCTGACCTTAAAAATGTCTAAGGAAGGAGATTCCACCACCTCCCTAGGTAATGCATTCTAGTGTTTCACCACCCTCCTAGTGAAAAAGTTTTTCCTAATATCCAACCCAAACCTCCCCCACTGCAACTTGAGACCATTACTCCTTGTTCTGTCATCAGCTACCACTGAGAACAGTCTAGATCCATCCTCTTTGGAACCCCCTTTCAGGTAGTTGAAGGCAGCTATCAGATCCCCCCTCATTCTTCTCTTCCGCAGACTAAACAATCCCAGTTCTCTCAGCCTCTCCTCGTAAGTCATGTGTTCCAGACCCCTAATCATTTTTGTTGCCCTCCACTGGACTCTTTCCAATTTTTCCATATCCTTCTTGTAGTGTGGGGCCCAAAACTGGACACAGTACTCCAGATGAGGCCTCACCAATATCGAATAGAGGGGAACGATCATGTTCCTCGATCTGCTGGCAGTGCCCCACATATACATCCCAAAATGCTATTGGCCTTCTTGGTAACAACGGCACACTGTTGACTCATATCCAGATTCTCGTCCACTGTAACCCCTAGGTCCTTTTCTGCCGAACTGCTGCCGAGCCATTCGGTCCCTAGTCTGTAGTGGTGCATGGGGTTCTTCCGTTCTAAGTGCAGGACTCTGCACTTGTCCTTGTTGAACCTCATCAGATTTCTTTTGGACCAATCCTCTAATTTGTCTAGGGCCCTCTGTATCCTATCCCCACCCTCCAGCGTATCTACCTCTCCTCCCAGTTTAGTGTCATCTGCAAACTTGCTGAGGGTGCAATCCACACCATCCTCCAGATCATTTATGAAGATATCGAACAAAACCGGCCCCAGGACCGACCCTTGGGGCACTCCACTTGATACCGGCTGCCAATCAGACATGGAGCCATTGATCACTACCCGTTGAGCCCAATGATCTAGCCAGCTTTCTATCCACCTTATCGTCCATTCATCCAGCCCATACATCTTTAACTTGCTGGCAAGAATACTGTGGGAGACCGTGTCAAAAGCTTTGCTAAAGTCAAGGAACAACACGTCCACCGCTTTCCCCTCATCCACAGAGCCAGTTATCTCGTCATAGAAGGCAATTAGAATAGTCAGGCACGACTTGCCCTTGGTGAATTCATGCTGACTGTTCCTGATCACTTTCCTCTCATCTAAGTGCTTCAGAATTGATTCCTTGAGGACCTGCTCCATGATTTTTCCAAGGACTGAGGTGAGGCTCACTGGCCTGTAGTTCCCAGGATCCTCCTCCTTCCCTTTTTTAAAGATGGGCACTACATTAGCCTTTTTCCAGTCATCCGGGACTTCCCCCGATCGCCATGAGTTTTCAAAGATAATGGCCAATGGCTCTGCAATCACATCCGCCGACTCCTTTAGCACTCTCGGATGCAGCGCATCCGGCCCCATGGACTTGTGCACGTCCAGCTTTTCTAAATAGTCCCGAACCACTTCTTTCTCCACAGAGGGCTGGTCACCTCCTCCCCATGCTGTGCTGCCCAGTGCAGTAGTCTGGGAGCTGACCTTGTTCGTGAAGACAGAGGCAAAAAAAGCATGGTCCAAACGCCCTCAGAATGGAGAAGGGAAGGGGGGAAGCACACAGGCAACCCATCAAATTCAAATCTAGCTGGTTGTTCAGGAAGAACAAGCAACAAAAGACCTGGATCTTTGTTGACAGTGTCTCCTTTTACACAGTTTCTTCTCTTAGACTACTGGAGAAGAGGGGGCAAAAGGAACCAGATGAAAGATGCCTCCAAAATTGAAAATAAACAAATAAAATAAAATAAAATAAAAAACAAAACGGGGTGTCTCCTTCTCTGGCTAGGAGGACTCAACCCCAAAGACTGCAGATAATATCTATCCTACAAATTCTTACCAGTTTTGCTGTTAAACAAATGGTCATTCTCCAAGGGGAGATCTTCTATGCAGGTCTGAGCCACAAATAGGCTGATCGACTTAAGCTAATATTACTGGCAGAGAGTAAAGTCAGCCATCAGAATTCCTGCTGATCTACCTGATGCATCATAACAAGCTTTAGAGGAGGCAGGGGCACACGGGGCTTTGTAGTAGTGCTCACCTAAAAACTCTGTGGCCCTGAGCAATGATGGCTCTTGCTCCCTTCCTTTGAAACTCCAGGAAGGAATCAAGTAAAGGGAGCATGCACTCCAAAAAGATGTAGCTGATTATATCAGCCAGAAAGATCTGATCATTGGCACCATGATTCCTAGTGTACCTGAGTCCATCTTTCTGCCCACATTGTCAAGCTTTCTGGCTTCTGTTGCATAGTGTGATCATCATTTAACCTCTTAGCTGCTTATAAATCAACAGGGATGGAGATTTCCAGAGTGGCTGCTGGGCTCAATATTTCTAGGACCTTTTGTAATTTATCAGATATCTTGGTAGCCGTAATGGGTATGTTCAAGTGGGAGCATTCCCTTCACCAGAACTGTTCAAATGCTCAAACCATTTTATTGCCACAGCAGTAAACTCCTATTACTGGAAGAACATCAGCTGAGACAACCATGAACAAACAAAAACAAAAACAGTTTGGCAGAGTTATTCTGGTTCAATCACCTTGACATTGACCTGTGAATGTGAAGTCCCAAAAACCTCTGTGCCAGTGTCCTGTATAGATCTAAGGGAAAGACGACTGGCAAACCAAAACACAGTAGGCAGGACTACACAAATTTGGAAAACTACACACATCTGAACAAAGTAAGTGGGTTGTATGATCATTCTCCTCTACTCTGTTAGTTCCTATCCAATCCACCCTTCCTTGTACACAACCTGTCTCTTTCTCTATCCATAAAAGCACCAGCCACACACTGGTATTTCCCTCAGATAGGGACATGCACCCTTTTCTGCTCACAAGGCCCTCTGCAGAAAGCTTACTCCACATCCCATTGACTACAGAAAACAGAATATTTAGTCTCCTATGACATAACAGAGTCTACATTGCAATTTTATTCCACCACTGAGTCAGTGACGCCCAAACCAGTGCTGAGACTTGAATCTAGGTGAATCTAGGAAGCCTTAACACCAACAGACTGGAGTTTCTCTCAGAAGAGTTTTCAAAAGTACTTCTCTGACAATCCCCCACCAGCCGCGAACAATCTCACCCTTCCTGTTCAATATGTATGTGCCTTAGGGGAGACGGATTGACTAAGCATGTTGGATACTGTATGAGTGAGAAAGGTGGTAACTATCAGCATCTTCTCTGGCTGAGTTCTGAGACCAGAACTGCTACTGGATGCACTAGAGATGCTGAACAAGTTGTGTTCCACCACTTCTGATCTAAATCTTTCCCCTCCAGATGAATGAAAACTAGGGATAAGACGTGGGACACATGGACAAGAATGGCTAATGCCAGCTGTTACGCTCTAGCTCAAAATTACCTGAACAGCAACAGCTGCACTGCTTATTACAAAGGCTGGAACTCCCTTCTTTTGAGGAATACTATTGGGAAAAAGGGATTGTGGCCACCACACAGATTCCCTGGAACCCTATCAATATGAATTTAAATACAGGGATGGCACAGAGACTGAACGGTTAGTTGTGCCTCATCTTTTCCTCCTAGCACAGGATGCAGATAATCGATCCATCGTAATTATTAGATCTATCCGCAGCCTTCCATGTCACTGTGACCCTAAGACTTCCATGCCAGACCTTTAAAATGGTTATAGTCCCTCCAGCAAAGACAGACCAGAGTAAATGCTCACAACTATGTCCAAGGGCCCCTGCACGTTCCATTCTCTCTCCCTTCCTGTTCAGTGAGCACGCGTCACTAGGGGGAACAGATTTCAAGGACCTGCAGTACTACCAGGAAGATGACGACACTCAGCTTTTTTGGGTGTGTTAAAACCCAGCTGCTGTTTCTCTGCCTTCTTGTTTCATGGTCTCTGTGTATATAATGCCTTCTGCAGTTTCCACGGTGTGCATCCGATGAAGTGAGCTGTAGCTCACGAAAGCTCATGCTCAAATAAATTGGTTAGTCTCTAAGGTGCCACAAGAACTCCTTTTCTTTTTGATAAAAAAAGAAAGCATCAGGTGACCAGACATTAGTCACGTTGCTTATCGCACGACTGGAAGACACTTAGATATTACAGTCCTGAGAGAGCAGTATAAGAAACCTATATAGAACAGAACAGAACGGGCCGAGGCTGAGGGGCATTACTATGGGTATATGCTCATTCTGCCAACATGATTCAGCTACAGTATCATGCTGGCTCCTGGGTGCTCCTGGATCCTAAAGTAGCTAGTAATTCCATTCTCATCTAAATCTGACCAGGCTGCCCTGAACTGTTCCTCTTGAATGAAGATCTCAGTCATCTATGACTATGTCACCTTCAGGCTGGATTATGGCAATCTGCTCATTTTAAGGCGACATCTGCAAAGCGTCCAGAAGCCATAGCCAGTGCAGAAAGCAAGTGCCAGAGGTGTAGCCAGTGCAGCGAGATGGGGTGCTGTGAGCTCAGAACATCTACTAATTCACTTCCAGGTGCAGTCCAAGAGGGGAGTTATGATCATTGAACTTTAAATGATCTGGGATCCAGTTACGTAAGACTTCCCTCTGCCTCACGCCATCCCCTGCATAACAGCACAGCAGCAAAGAGCGGCTGGGTGCCCTCCAGATCCACTAGAACCTAAGGAGCCAGTTCTCCTGACACTCCATGCCATAAAAAAAGTTTGGTGAGCTTCAGGGTACGGCACAAAGCTTCTTTGCTTCATCATAACATTTTTTTTAAACAAAGTGGTTTCCTGCCAGGTGAAGGCAGGGATTGTGTTTGTTAATACAGGGCTGACTCAAATCGTTTATTGTTTTTGAGAACACAGCACCCCAAAGAAGTACTTGTGTTTCAATCTCAAAGCTCCCAGCCTCTTTAACCAGACATACTGAAAGTAAAAGGTTGAGAACCCCTGGCTTTGGTCACAAGTAACCAGTACAGAAACAATTGTTGTTCCCAGAGTCTACTAGGCAGAGTCTACATTGGCTTCCCCACCCCCTAAAGTTTCCCAACACTACAGATCCGCCACTGGAAGCCCTAATGCAGACAAGCCAGCAGTTTTTTACCACCATGTTATTACTTATTTGTATTGGGGTAGTGACCCCAACCATGGACCAGGGTCTCACTGTGCTAGGCACTTTGCACAACAAAAAGAGGAACTCCTTACCCCAAGGAGCTTACAATTTTACACCATGTCATTTAACCTTGCTCAGAGATGGGTGACTCCACCCTTTGGATATGTCTACACTGCAATTGGTATAGCCTGTGTAGGCATAACACCGGCAGGCTTTGATTGAGTTAGCTTGATAAAAATAACAAGGTAGCCAGCCATATGATGGCATGGGCTAGCCACCTGAATATGTACCTAGGACCTTGCGCCACTAGCCCATGCTGCCCTGCTATCGTTAGCGAGTGATCCTGATCAAAGCTAACTTGTGTATGACTGTGTGTGCTGCAACTGTCTCTCCCAATTGCAGTGAAGACATACCCTTTGAAAAGCAAGCACTGCCAATTCTCCAACACAAGCAATGTGCCAACCCTCCTCATGCAGGGTTCAGATAGTCACAGGAAAGAGGGAACTAACTTATTAAAACTAAAAACAGCCCCCCTCACCCCCCCAAGTCTTTGGAAGCATAAGCAACTAGCTCTAAGACAATTCAAAACCTCAGCGGTTTAGAGACCTACTGTTTCAATTATTAGTGTCTTCGAGGAACCTTATGCTCCCCGGACAATCTCACAACTAACCAGAAAGCATTAAAATAAAGCCCATGCTTGCCATGTACTATACTTTACCTTGAAAGGCACTCAGACACTTAGGATGACAGGCTCTCTTATATGTACCTAGACAGACACATTGGCTCACCGCAGATACAGCCTCAAATAACTTAGCTCCAACACTGCATAGGACTTGGACTTCTAAAAATTATTTGAGTTATGCCTTATTCTCCCAATCTGAATCCACAATTATGCTGTGAAAGCAGGTTGGCTTCACTATAGCTGGCAAGGGAGTGCTTATCTGCAGCAGCTGTGTCAGGTGGTGGTTTCTCAGAATGGCAGATAAAAATGTTATTTGTATGCACCATTATTAATTATCAGTAACACCTACAATCTGCTGGCTGACTAATGAGACAAGAGCAAGATATAAAACAGTCCCACCCTTCTAACATGACTCTGTATCCAGTAGGGAGCTAGTGCACTGCCCTCTTCTCTTGGACCTGGGCACTGTGATACACACATTAGCAACCTGTGGGTTTGATTACTGCATTATACACGGAAATGCAGATGCCAACCATAAAACACTAACTGGTTCAAAATGAACAGCCCATTTAGAACACAACACCTCATGGCTTGTCTAGATGGACAGTGGGCAAGCTGGGATGTAAATCTATAGCACACTGGTGTGCCATGCGTTCACTGGCCATGTGGACCTTGCTGCTGCACGAAGTTCCATGGTGTGCAGGAGCAGGGTCCACATGACCAGCAAATGTGTGGCACACCAGTGCACTGTAGATTTACACCCCAGATTTCCATGCCCTAACTCTACGTCTAGACAAACCCTCAGTGATGCACTAGCTCCCTATGGGATACAGAGTCAAGTTTAAGGGTTCTGTTCTCATCTTTAAAGCTGTCCATAGAAGCACCTGAAGCTACCTAAAGTTTGGTCTACACAAGGGGTGGCCAACCCGTGGCTCCGGAGCCACATGCGGCTCCTTGTCCAGGCACCAACTCTCCAATGGGCCGGGGGAGGGGTGGGGGGGGCGCTCACTGCTCAATCCCTGGCTCTGCCCCAGGCCCTGCCCCAACTCCACCCCTTCCCGTCCCCTCCCCTGAGCCTGACGTGCCCTTGCTTCTCCTGCACGCCACGAAACAGCTGATTGGGAGGTGGGGGGAGGGAGGCGCTGATCAGCGGGGCTGCCGGTGGGCGGGAGGCGCTGAGAGCAGGTGGGAGGGAGCTAATGGGGGGCTGCTGACATGTTACTGTGACTCTTTGGCAACGTACATTGGTAAATGCTGGCTCCTTTTCAGGCTTAGGTTGGCCACCCGGGTCTACACATACAACTTGCACTGTTTAGCTACAATCAGTTTTGTCACTGATTTGGTTAAACACATACAAAGCCCCGTATGGACACACTTAAAAATTAGTTTAAATCAATTTAGCTTAATTTGGTAAATTACTGAAACCTACACAGTTACCTCCCTTATGCTTCTGAGCCAACAGTAAACAAATCTTAAGTGTGTCTACACATGGGTTTCCACTAAATTAAGGAGACACTGATTTTAGCTAAGCCACTGTAAGTTGCCTATGTAGACAATGCCTAAGTCCCAAGGGACTGCCTCGCCTCTGTGATCACAACTGCCCATCACAACAAAGAACCAATGAAAAATGGAACTATCAACCACAAGAAACTAGGAGGTGCACAAATGAGCCCTCCCAGGAGCTGGCCTAAAACTGTGAAACTCATTCACGGGAGTAACAAGAAAGAAAGTTTACTTACCTGTACAGTAAAGGCTGTTCTTCGAGAGGTGTTGTGCACATGTACAGTCCACTGAAGATGTATGTGCATTCACTCCACTTCAGCTGGAGACTTCTTGCCAATAGCACCACTAGACAGCGCATGCACCCCTGCTCTCTTTGTGCTCTCAGGTGAGGGCATAAAAGGGGTGTGGGTGCTGACTCCTCTGTTACGTCACAGAGGTAACATCCAAAGTAGTGAGGAAGGTACGAGGGTCATGTATTGTATCTGTGCACGAAGCACCTCAAAGAACAGCTACTGTACAGCTAAGTAAATGCTTTTTTCTCCTTCCAGTGATTGTCCACATACACATTTCACTGCAGGTGACTCATCAACAGTTCCCTTAAAGCGGAAGGACTTTGGATCATCTGAACAGAGATTCGCAAAAAGAAAAGGAGGACTTGTGGCACCTTAGAGACTAACCAATTTATTTGAGCATAAGCTTTCGTGAGCTACAGCTCACTTCATCAGATGCATACTGTGGACAGAGATTGTAATACTTGCCAAAGCTGGCATCATCACAAGAGGCTTGAGTGATGGCACAGTGACTGGAGAAGGTATGTATAAGTGAACATATTGCTGCTGTGCAGGTATCAGCTACTAGGACAGAGGTGGGCAAACTACGGCCTGCGGGCCACATCCGGCCCATGGGACCGTCCTGCCCAGCTATTGAGCTCCTGGCCAGGGAGGCTAGTCCCCGGCCCCTCTCCCGCTGTCCCCCCTCTCCCGCAGCCTCAGCGTGCAGTGCCGTCAGCGCGGGAGGGGGCTGCACTGCGGGGGCAGGGGAGAGCAGGAAGGGAGGCTCATCTGCAGGCTCAGGGGAGCAGGCGGGCGGTGCAGGTGGCAGGAGCGTGGGAAACGCAGGTGGAAGACTCAGGAGGAGCACCGGGTGGCTGCGTAGCTGGCCGGAGAGAAACGGCGCTTTCAAGGGGAAACCGCTGCTTCTCTCCAGCTGTGAGGCCTCCGCTTATGTTCGCAGACCCACATTCTGAAAAGGGCTTTAGAAGGGGGGTTGGATGGGGGTGGGGTCCCAGGGGGGCCTGTCAGGGGGCAGGGGTGTGGATAGGAGTTGGGGCAGTCAGGGAGTGTGGGGGGTAGAGTCCTGGAGGGGGGGCGGTTAAGGGCAGGAGGTCCCAAGAGGGGGTGGTCAGGGGACAAGGAGCAGGGGGGGGTTGGATGGGTCAGGGGTTCTGAGGGGGGCAGGAAGTGGGAAGGGACTGATAGGGTTAGGGTTTGGGGATGCACAGCCTTCCCTACCCGGCCCTCCATACAGTTCTGAAACCCCAATGTGGCCCTCAGGCCAAAAAGTTTGCCCCCCCCGTACTATGATATTGCTCATAAAGGTTGATTAAAGGGACTGAGCCCTGGTAGAGCTGCTTTTCCTCAATGGAGGAGAGATGTTAGCAAGACTGTAGCACAGGGGTTCTCAAAACTGGGGGTTAGGACCCCTGAGGGGGTCACAAGCTGTCAGCCTCCACCCCAAACCGCACTTTGCGACCAGCATATAAAATAAAATAAACAAACAAACAGTGACAAGTTTTTAAAGTGCTTATACACAAATGCTAGAAGTCTAAATAATAAGATGGGTGAACTAGAGTGCCTCGTGTTAAAGGAGGATATTGAAATAATAGGCATCACAGAAACCTGGTGGAGTGAGGACAATCAAAGGGACACAATCATTCTGGGGTACAAAAGAAAATGCAGAATCAAATGAAACAAAAATCTTAAACGAATCCACGGGAATGGGCAAGGATGTTTCTACCTATGTCCAGTCTTGTGAGGTGTGCCAAAGAGTGGGAAAACCCCAAGACCAGGTCAAAGCCCCTCTCCAGCCACTCCCCATCATTGAAGTTCCATTTCAGCGAGTAGCTGTGGATATTCTGGGTCCTTTTCCGAAAAAGACACCCAGAGGAAAGCAGTACATACTGACTTTCATGGATTTTGCCAGCCGATGGCCGGAAGCAGTAGCTCTAAGCAACACCAGGGCTAAAAGTGTGTGCCAGGCACTAGCAGACATTTTTGCCAGAGTAGGTTGGCCCTCCGACATCCTCACAGATGCAGGGACTAATTTCCTGGCAGGAACTATGAAAAACCTTTGGGAAGCTCATGGGGTAAATCACTTGGTTGCCACTCCTTACCACCATCAAACAAATGGCATGGTGGAGAAGTTTAATGGAACTTTGGGGGCCATGATACGTAAATTCGTAAATGAGCACTCCAATGATTGGGACCTAGTGTTGCAGCAGTTGCTCTTTGCCTACAGAGCTGTACCACACCCCAGTTTAGGGTTTTCCCCATTTGAACTTGTATATGGCCGTGAGGTTAAGGGGCCATTGCAGTTGGTGAAGCAGCAATGGGAGGGATTTACACCTTCTCCAGGAACTAACATTCTGGACTTTGTAACCAACCTACAAAACACCCTCCGAACCTCTTTAGCCCTTGCTAAAGAAAACCTAAAAGATGCTTAAAAAGAGCAAAAAGCCTGGTATGATAAACATGCCAGAGAGCGTTCCTTCAAAGTAGGGGACCAGGTCATGGTCTTAAAGGCACTCCAGGCCCACAAAATGGAAGCATCGTGGGAAGGGCCATTCACAGTCCAGGAGTGCCTGGGAGCTGTTAATTATCTCATAGTATTCCCCACCTCCAAACGAAAGCCTAAGGTGTACCATATTAATTCTCTAAAGCCCTTTTATTCCAGAGAATTAAAGGTTTGTCAGTTTACAGCCCAGGGAGGAGACGACGCTGAGTGGCCTGAAGGTGTCTACTATGAAGGGAAAAGTGCTGGTGGTGTGGAAGAGGTGAACCTCTCCATGACCCTTGGGCGTATGCAGCGACAGCAGATTCAGGAGCTGTGCACTAGCTATGCGCCAACGTTCTCAGCCACCCCAGGACTGACTGAATGGGCATACCACTCCATTGACACAGGTAATGCTCACCCAATTAGAGTCCAACCTTACCGGGTGTTTCCTCAAGCTAAAACTGCTATAGAACGGGAGATCCAGGATATGTTACAGATGGGTGTAATCCGCCCCTCTGAAAGTGCATGGGCATCTCCAGTGGTTCTAGTTCCCAAACCAGATGGGGAAATACGTTTTTGCGTGGACTACCGTAAGCTAAATGCTGTAACTCGCCCAGACAACTATCCAATGCCACACAGAGATGAACTATTAGAGAAACTGGGACGGGCCCAGTTCATCTCTACCTTGGACTTAACCAAGGGGTACTGGCAGGTACCGCTAGATGAATCTGCCAAGGAAAGGTCAGCCTTCACCACACATCTCGGGCTGTATGAATTTAATGTACTCCCTTTCGGGCTGCGAAATGCACCTGCCACCTTCCAAAGACTTGTAGATGGTCTCCTAGCTGGATTAGGAGAATATGCAGTCGCCTACCTTGACGATGTGGCCATATTTTCGGATTCCTGGGCAGACCACCTGGAACATCTACAAAAAGTCTTTGAGCGCATAAGGGAGGCAGGACTAACTGTTAAGGCTAAGAAGTGTCAAATAGGCCTAAACAGAGTGACTTACCTTGGACACCAGGTGGGTCAAGGAACTATCAGCCCCCTACAGGCCAAAGTGGATGCCATCCAAAAGTGGCCTGTCTCAAAGTCAAAGAAACAGGTTCAATCCTTCTTAGGCTTGGCCGGTTATTACAGACGATTTGTATCGCACTACAGCCAAATCGCTGCCCCACTGACAGACCTAACCAAAAAGAAACAGCCAAATGCTGTTCAGTGGAACGAAAAGTGTCAGAAGGCCTTTAACAAGCTTAAACCGACACTCATGTCTGACCCTGTACTAAGGGCCCCAGACTTTGACAAACCATTCCTAATAACCACAGATGCGTCCGAGCATGGTGTGGGAGCAGTTTTAATGCAGAAAGGACCTGATCAAGAATTCCACCCTGTAGTGTTTCTCAGCAAAAAACTGTCTGAGGGGGAAAGCAACTGGTCAGTCAATGAAAAAGAATGTTACGCCATTGTCTACGCTCTGGAAAAGCTACTCCCATATGTTTGGGGACGGCGTTTCCACCTGCAAACCGACCATGCTGCACTGAAGTGGCTTCACACCGTCAAAGAAACTAACAAAAAACTTCTTCGGTGGAGTTTAGCTCTCCAAGATTTTGATTTCGACATCCAACACATCTCAGGAGCTTCTAACAAAGTGGCTGATGCACTCTCCCGTGAAAGTTTCCCAGAATCAACTGGTTAAAATCGTCCTTGAGATGTAGAAAAGATTGTTAGTCTTTATGTACTTGGTAGTATATTTAGAGATGCATGTGTCTTATTAACTCTGTTTTTCCTAGAGCTCCAGGAAGAAATCCCAGCCAGTGTTTCACCCTAGTTGAGATTTGGGGGGCGTGTCATAAATATAAAGGGAAGGGTAAACCCCTTTGAAATCCCTCCTGGCCAGGGGAAAGCTCCTCTCACCTGTAAAGGGTTAAGAAGCTAAAGGTAACCTCGCTGGCACCTGACCAAAATGACCAATGAGGAGACAAGATACTTTCAAAAGCTGGGAGGAGGGAGAGAAACAAAGGGTCTGTGTGTCTGTCTATATTCTGTCTTTGCCGGGGATAGACCAGGAATGGAGTCTTAGAACTTTTAGTAAGTAATCTAGCTAGGTACGTGTTAGATTATGATTTCTTTAAATGGCTGAGAAAAGAACTGTGCTGAATAGAATAACTATTTCTGTCTGTGTATCTTTTTTGTAACTTAAGGTTTTGCCTAGAGGGGTTCTCTCTGTTTTGAATCTAATTACCCTGTAAGGTATCTACCATCCTGATTTTACAGGGGGGATTTCTTTATTTCTATTTACTTCTATTTTTATTAAAAGTCTTCTTGTAAGAAAACTGAATGCTTTTTCATTGTTCTCAGAGCCAAGGGTTTGGGTCTGTGGTCACCTATGCAAATTGGTGAGGCTTTTTATCCAACATTTCCCAGGAAAGGGGGGGGGGTGCAAGCGTTCGGAGGATCGTTCATTGTTCTTAAGATCCAAGGGTCTGGGTCTGTAGTCACCTAAGCAAATTGGTGAGGCTTTTTACCAAACCTTGTCCAGGAAGTGGGGTGCAAGGTTTTGGGAAGTATTTTGGGGGGAAAGACGTGTCCAAACAGCTCTTCCCCAGTAACCAGCATTAGTTTGGTGGTGGTAGCGGCCAATCCAAGGACAAAGGGTGGAATATTTTGTCCCTTGGGGAAGTTTTGACCTAAGCTGGTAAAGATAAGCTTAGGAGGTTTTTCATGCAGGTCCCCACATCTGTACCCTAGAGTTCAGAGTGGGGGAGGAACCTTGACATGGTGGCATGAAGTGAGCTGTAGCTCACGAAAGCTCATGCTCAAATAAATTGGTTAGTCTCTAAGGTGCCACAAGTACTCCTTTTCTTTTTGCGAATACAGACTAACACGGCTGTTACTCTGAAACCTGTCTCTATGGATAATAATTCCATGCTTTAATAAGACTATAACAGTAGGGATCTATTATCGACCACCTGACCAGGACAGCGTAAGTGACTATGAAATGCTAAGGGAGATTAGAGAGGCTATCAAAATAAAGAACTCAGTAATAGTGAGGGATTTCAGTTATCCCCATATTGACTGGGGACATGTCACCTCAAGACGAAATGCAGAGACAACCTTTCTCGATCCTTTAAATGACTGCTTCTTCGAGCAGCTGGTACAGGAACCCACCAGGGGAGAGGCAACTCTCGATCTAGTCCTGAGTGGAGTGCAGGATCTGGTCCAAGAGGTAACTATAACAGGACCACTTGGAAATAGTGACCATAATATAACAACATTTAACATTCCTGTGGTGGGAAGAACACCTCAACAGCCCAACACTGTGACATTTAATTTCAGAAAGGGGAATTATGCAAAAATGAGGAGGTTAGTTAAACAGAAATTAAAAGGTACAGTGACTAGAGTGAAATCCCTGCAAGCTGCATGGACACTTTTCAAAGACACCATAATAGAGACTCAACTTAAATGTATACCCCAAATTAAAAAACATAGCAGGAGAACCAAAAAAGTGCCACCATGGCTAAACAAAGTAAAAGAAGCAGTGAGAAGCAAAAAGGCATCCTTTAAAAAGTGGAAGTCAGATCCTAGGGAGGTAAATAGAAAGGCGCATAAACACTGCCAAATTAAATGTAAAAATGTAATAAGAGAAGCCAAAAAGGAGTTTGAAGAACAGCTAGCCAAAAACTCAAAAGGTAATAAAATGTTTTTTAAGTACATCAGAAGCAGGAAGCCTGCTAAACAACCAGTGGGGCCCCTGGACGATCAAGATACAAAAGGAGCACTTAAAGACGATAAAGTCATCACAGAGAAACTAAATGAATTCTTTGCTTCAGTCTTCACAGCTGAGGAAGTTAGGCAGATTCCCAAACCTGAGCTGTCTTTTGTAGGTGAGAAATCTGAGGAATTGTCACAGATTGACGTGTCACTAGAGGTGGTTTTGGAATTGAGAATCTTAACTGTAACAAGTCACCGGGACCAGATGGCTTTCATCCAAGAGTTCTGAAAGAACTCAAAGGTGAAAATGTGGAACTATTAACTATGGTTTGTAACCTGTCCTTTAAATCAGCTATTGTACCCGATGACTGGAAGATAGTTAATGTAACGCCAATATTTAAGAAGGGCTCTAAAGGTGATCTTGGCAACTGCAGACCGGTAAGTCTAACGTCAGTACTGGGCAAATTAGTTGAAACAATAGTAAAGAATAAAATGGTCAGACACAAAGAAGAACATAAATTGTTGTGCAAAAGCCAACATGGTTTCTGTAAAGGGAGATCATGTCTTACTAATCTATTAGAGTTCTTTGAGGGGGTCAACAAACATGTGAACAACGGGGATCCAGTGGACATAGTGTACTTAGATTTTCAGAAAACCTTTGACAAGGTCTCTCACCAAAGGCTCTTACGTAAATTAAGTTGTCATGGGAGAAGAGGGAAGATCCTTTCATGGATTGAGAACTGGTTAAAAGACAGGGAACAAAGGGTAGGAAATAAATGGTCAATTTTCAGAATGGAGAGGGGTAACTAGTGGTGGTCCCCAAGGGTCAGTCCTAGGACCAATCTTATTCAACTTATTCATAAATAATCTGGAGAAAGGGGGAAACAGTGAGGTGGCAAAATTTGCAGATGATCCTAAGCTGCTCAAGATAGTCAAGACCAAAGCAGACTGTGAAGAACTTCAAAAAGATCTCACAAAACTAAGTGATTGGGCAACAAAATGGCAAATGAAATTTAATGTGGATAAATGTAAAGTAATGCACATTGAAAAAAATAACCCCAACTGTACATACAATATGATGGGGGCTAATTTAGCTACAACTAATCAGGAGAAAGATCTTGGAGTCATCATGGATAGTTCTCTGAAGACGTCCTTGCAGTGTGCAGCGGCAGTCAAAAAAGCAAACGGGATGTTAGGAACCATTAAAAACGGGATAGAGAATAAGACAGAGAATATCTTATTACCCTTATATAAATCCATGGTATGCCCACGTCTTGAATACTGCGTACAGATGTGGTCCCCTCATCTCAAAAAAGATATACTGGCATTAGAAAAGGTTCAGAGAAGGGCAACTAAAATGATGAGGGCTTTGGAACGGGTCCCACTGAGGAGAGATTAAAGAGGCTTGGACTTTTCAGCCTGGAAAAGAGGAGACTAAGGGGGGACAGGGTAGAGATCTATAAAATCATGAGTGGTGTGGAGAAAGTGAATAAGGAAAAGTTATTTACTTGTTCCCATCATATAAGAACTAGCGGCCAACAAATGAAATTAATGGGTAGCAGGTTTAAAACAAATAAAAGGAAGTTCTTCACTCAGCACACAGTCAAACTGTGGAACTCCTTGCCTGAGGAGGTTCTGAAGGCTAGGACCATAACAGGGTTTAAAAGAGAACTGGATAAATTCATGGAGGTTAAGTCCATTAATGGCTATTAGCCACGATGGGCAAGGAATGGTGCGCTCCTAGCCTCGGTTTGTCAGAAAGTGGAGATGGATGGCAGGAGAGAGATCACTTGATCATTACCTGTTAGGTTCACTCCCTCTGGGGCACCTGGCACTGGCCACTGTCGGTAGACAGGATACTGGGCTGGATGGACCTTTGGTCTGACCCAGTATTGCCATTCTTATGTTCAGTATTTATAATGGTGTTTAATATATATAAAAGTGTTTTTAATGTATGGGAGGGGAGCGCACTCAGAGGCTTGCTATGTGAAAGGGGTCACCAGTACAGAAGTCTAAGAACCCCTGCTGTAGCAGAACTTAATGAAGTCAGAAATCCAATGTGAGATTTGCTGAGCTGATAATGATTGACCCTTAACTCTCTCACTGTAGGGTACAAAAAGGCTCAGAGGTGTCCTGAAGGACCTAGTGTGGTCTAGGTAGAATGCCAAAGCGCTATGAAAGGGGTTTCAGGAAAACTACTTAAAGATGAATAGCTTAGGCTTGCTCTCCACTACACACACTTATGTTGGTATCACTACATCCCTCAGGGATGTGGAAATCCCAGGGCCATAGCTAGTGCCTCTCAGGGAAGCGGTGTGCCTACGCCGATGGGAGGCCCTCTAGCATCAGCATAGGCAGCGTCTGCACTAGGCGCTGCAGCTGTGCCACTGCAGTGCTCTGTGTGTAGACAAGTCCCTAGCTCAGATGGAAACTGACCTGACTTTAGGGATAAAATTTAAGGTGTGATCTAAGGGAAACCTAGTCTTTATGAAAGACCATGAAAGAAGGGTCAAGCCAGGAAAGCCTGAAATTGTTAAAATTTTCCTGTGGAAGTGATTGCCACCAGAAACAGTCTTCACAGACAAAGGTAGTGAGGTTGTAGCCATAGGTTCAAAGGAAGGTCCTTTGAAGGAACTGAGAAAGAGGTGGTGGACACGACTCTTTTATGCCCTCACCTGAAAGCATGAGGTGAGCTAGGCGGATGTGTCGCCTAGTGGTCCTGCTGGCAAAAGTCTCTGATTTGAGTGCACTGGGTGCACATATACTGGCAGTGGAATGTACATGTGCACAAATCACTTGAAGGAAAAAGTACTAAACTTTAGCACAGTGCTTCTCAAACTTTTGCACTGGTGACCCCTTTCACATACCAAACCTCTGAGTGTGACCCCCCAATAAATAAAAAATTCTTTTTAATATATTTAACACCATTATAAATGCTGGAGGGAAAGCGCGGTTTGGGGTGGAGGCTGACAGCTTGCAATCCCCCATGTAATAACCTCGCGACCCCCTCAGTTTGAGAACCCCTGCTTTAGTGTCTCCTATAGTAAATTATGAAGATACATAAAAATCCGTCCAATATAGGGACAGAGGAAAAACTCTGTCTGTGCATTTCTTTCACAACCAGTAAGGATCTCAACATAACGATAAGAACGGCCATACTGGGTCAAACCAATGGTCCATCTAAGACCAGTAACCTGTCTTCTGATAGTGGCCAGTGCCAGATGCTTCAAAGGGAATGAACAGAACAGGCAACCATCTGATCCATTCCATCATCCGCAAACAGAAGCTAGCGACATTCAGTGCATGCAGTTGCATCCCTGACCATCTTGGCTAACATCCCTTGATGGATCTATCCTCCATGAACTTATCTGGTTCTTTTTTGAAACTTGTTATAGTTTTGGCCTTCACAACATCCTCTGGCAACAAGTTCCACAACCTTCTCATGGTCACCGCTGAGGCCATGACTGACTGAAGTATCCACGACATCCAGTGCAGACAGCAACACAGTCTTAGCCACCAAGCAGCCTTCGAAGATGAATGCCCCAAATTCCTCCGATATGACTGATGGTGATGGATGGACAGACAGACAGTGCCGCCACGATAACGCTGGCAATGCTGACAGCACGGGTGCCAAAGAAGTTCCCAGCGCCGAGGACATCCCTTGTGCTGAGCCCAGCACTGTACCCACTTCCACAGACAGCGGAAGGGAAACACCAGTGTTCAGTGCAACAGACCGACAGATTCAGCAGCCTGCCCAGCTAACAGGGTTATACAACACAGCCATGGCAAAGTCCCGAACCAAGGGAGAGGTCAGGACAGAAAGGCAGAGGTGGTCCATTGCCACCTTATATGCTGCTGGCTCAGAAACAGCCAGTGCTGGACTCAACAGATGCCCTGGGGCCAGAACCAGAGTCGATGGTACAGGGTCTCAGACTTACTTGTGCAATACCAGGGTAATGGGACCTGCTCCATCCCGTGCACCAGCATTTACACTGTGCCAGTCCACATCTAAATTCCCTCTAAGCTGTGCGGCCACCTATTAAGCCCCGTGCAGAGGCTCAGGGCTGAGGTGGGGAAAGATGCCTCTCCCCAACCATGGAGTTGCTGCGGTGTGGAGAGGCGTCCCTCTGTGCTAGGCACAGCGCAGACCTGCCCCAGATATGCCGTGGCTAGGGGAGAGAAGCCCCTCTCCTGCCCCGGCCCAGCCCAGCCCGAGCTGCCGCGCCCAATGAGAGGCGCTTCTCCCCCAGCCCCAAGCTGCTGCGGTGAGAGAGGGCTGGGGGGGAGTCCTCTCTCCCTAATGCAGCCCTGGGGTAGCCTGCACTCCAAACCCCTAATCCCTGGCCCCACCCCAGAGCCTACTCCCCCCACACCCCAACCCTCTGACCCACCCCAAACCCCTCATCCCTGGCCGCACCCCAGAGCCTGCACCCCAAGCTTCTGCCCCAGCCCTGAGCCCCCTCCCACACTCTGAACCCCTCGGCCCTACCCCGACCACATGAATTTTGTTATGTGTCCCAATATGAAGGTGATGTGTCACACCTCACCTCCTTATTAGTGCACATAACAAAATTCATTCCACACACAGACATAAAAAATTAAGAGGGAACACTGGTCCACGCTCCTCCTGAAGATTCCCCACATGAGATGGAGTGACCTCTATCAGTCTTATATGACTTTTCCCTCAGCACACTTGATGTGGAGCAATGCCTCCATCTCTTTGGAGAAGCGCTAGCTTCAGGATGAGACGTGGCAGTAGTCTCAGAACCCGAGGGCAGCCTCTGATCCAAAGCAGGCTGCATGGCCTGTTCAAGCAGTGCTGCTTTAGATGAAGATCCCTCACCACCTGAGTCCATTTTGTGAATGATTTGCAAATTGAACCCTGCTTCTTGATGTGGGTATCCCCTAAGCACAGTTCTTTCCCACACGACAGACAGTTTAAACCAGGGGTGGCCAACCTGAGCCTGAGAAGGAGCCAGAATTTACCAACGTGCATTGCCAAAGAGCCACAGTAATATGTCAGAAGCCCCCACAATAGCTCTCCCCACACCTGGTCCCAGCGCCTTCCACCCACCGGCTGCCCTGCCGATCAGCGCTTCCTCCTCCCTCCCTGTACTTCCCAATCAGCTGTTTTGTGGCGTGCAGGAGGCTCTGGGGGAGAGGGGGAGGAGCGAGGGCACGGCAGGCTCAGGGGAGGGGGTGGGGGTGGGAAGGGGTGGAGTGGGGGCAGGGCCTGTGGCAGAGCCAGGGGTTGAGCAGTGAGCACCCCCCGGCTCATTGGAAGTTGGCGCCTGTAGCTCCAGCCCCAGAGTTGGCACCTGTGCAAGGAGCTGCACATTAACTTCTGAAGAGCCGCATGTGGCTCCGGAGCCCCAGGTTGGCCACCCCTGGTTTAAATCCTGATGAGGTCCATCACCAGGAAAATACTTAAACGAAGCTAGCCAACAGTATACCGATTGTACTAATTAACTGTATAAGCCTAGAAAATTGTAAGGTTAGGAACCACATGAAGCTTTGACTCCAGCCACAGGCAGTAAGAAAGAACTCGGGGGGGGGGGGGGGGGGGAAGTGTGGCACCATCTCATGTAGCCAGGGACGGGCTACAGCCACGAGTGCCCCCCTCTACCAGTACTGCTAAAGCAGTGGTCCCCAAAATGTGGGTCACACACCATTAGTAGGGCACAGAGGAACATTCAGGGGGATGCAGGGGGGCCCAGTCAGCCCCCATGTGGTGCAGGGGCACCACTCAGTCCCACTCTGCCCCCAGCTCCACTATGGCCCCACTCTCAGCCCTGGCCCCAGCCCCTGGCTTGGCCCCCAGCTCCGTTCCTGGCCCCAAGCCTTGGCCACAGCTCTGCTCCCAGCCATGGTCTCCAGCCGCAGCCCTGGCTCCCAACCTCAGATGCTCCCAGGGCAGGGACACAGACAGGTTCCATTACAGAGATGATGGGGCATGATGGAAAAAATTTGGGGACCACTGTTCTACGGAAAATTCTCTGGCTCTGGTGCACTGGGCACGAACATACCGAAGTGGAATACACGGCTGCATCTGCTCGAAGAACTGACTAAGCAAAAAGAATTATCAAATACACAAAATAAACAATGAAAAAGGAATAATACTTCTCTCTACTCTGAGTTTTAGAAATCTTAGATAAGGGACAATAATTGGGAAAACACATTTTGCAAGCAGCTGGATAAATTAGCTGTCCTAAGGGGTCTCTTTCTTCTATAATTTCTGATTCTATCATTCTCTTCCTCTCAACAGGTGGCAGAAAACTGTCAGATGTCAGTGTGTCACAAAAGTGAGTGAAAAATAAAAAATTAAAATATTTTAGAGTACTTATTGAGATTAAGACTAAATTAAAGGTTAAAATTTAAAGAGGTTTGTCCTCACGGGAAACTTACAATGCATAAGCCAAGACGTGAATTCAAACTGACATAGCTATGCCAATAAAATTCCCTGTGTGAACACACTCATTCCAGTATAAGAGAGTGCCTTTTTCGGTTTAGTTTATGACATGCGGGAAGGAGGCCTAAGCTAAACCAAAAAAAATAAGACACTATTACACTGAAATAAGAATGTTCACACAGAGATCTATATTGGCATAACTGGTAAAAGTTTCTTGCAAAGACAAGCCACAAATTAAAGGGGCTGTCAGACAGAAGGCGGCGTGCTTCTTTGAAATGAATGTCTGGTGGGGCCACCACATTGAAGGACTTGCAATGAAAATCCCATGAAGCCTGCTGGGTCGTAGCGAAATGGTGCAATAAAGGGCAGTGGCTAGTATGGAATTCAACCCTACCTTGGCATAAGAATCTAAGTACACCAGAGAATCTCTATGGATAGAAATTCCATGCTTGAACAAGAGGAATATAGCAGTAGGAATCCTGACCAGGATGGTGATGGTGACTGTGAAATGCTCAGGGAGAGGAGAGAGGCCACAAAGACAGAAAACGCAACAACAACGTGAGATTTCAACTATCCACATATTGACTGCGCATACATCATCTCAGGAAAGGATGCAGAGAGAAAATTTCAAGACACCATAAATGACTGCTTCTTGGAGCACCTTGTCTTGGAACCCACCAGGGGAGAGACAATTCTTGATTTAGTCTTAAATGGAGCACAGGATCACATAACATAACTAGGGGTCACCTGATGAAATTAGTAGGCAGCAGGTTTAACAAAAAAAAGTAGTATTTCTTTGGACAACACCCAGCCGACCTGTGAAACTCATTGCCAAGGGATGATGGAAAGGCCAAAAGCATACCGGGTTCAAAAAAGAATCAGATAAGTTCAAGGAGAACAGCTCCATCAATGTCTGTTAGTCAAGATGGTGAGTGACGGAACCCCATACTCTGGTTGTCCCTAAACCTCCAACTGCGAGAAGCTGGGACTGGACGACAGGGGATCACTTGAAATTGTCCTCTTCTATTCATTCCCTCTGAAGCATCTGGCACTTGCTACTGTCAGAGACAGAATACTGGTCTGGATGGACCATTGGTCTGACCCAGTATGGCCATTCTTATGTTCAGCATCACAACTCCCAGGTGAATTCAAACAGTCCACATGAAGTTGCGGGAAGTTACTGAATATAGAACTAGAATTAGCAGAATTCAATGGTACTGAACACAAGTGAGCTGTAGCTCAGGAAAGCTTATGCTCAAATAAATTTGTTAGTCTCTAAGGTGCCACAGGTCCTCCTTTTCTTTTTACTCCAGAAGTTGTGACTAGTGAAGGCTGATCATGAACATAATTTTCCGGGAAATGACTATAACCATATTCCTAGGATTGGAAAGAATTTCTTGATCCTGGTGAGGACTCCACATCTCAAGTCTGGCTGTATGTCCTTTATACATCTATTTAAGGACCCCATGTGACAATCCACAGAGCACTGACTGCCTCACCACTCCCAGAAAGAGCAAACAAAACAGCTCTAGAGCGGATTCCGACAGGGATTTCAAGAAACACATTGCATCAGCCAGGTGTACAGGAAGCAGCTGGGAGAAGGAAGCTGACTTACTGAGAGGCTCTCAGAACAAGTTTGTTTCAGGAATCCTGTGGAAAGGACAGACAGGAAGAACAGATACTTCAGAGACAGAACAAGCCTCATCTGCTTCAGAAAGTCTTTGTACTAAGGCTCCGGACCTGGCCATTCTCCCAGAGATGACGCAACCCTGAGAAACAAGGTCTGTGCCAGAGAAAAGTATTCACAGCCTATGCAGATGGCAAGACAGCCAAGGATCTCTGATCAAAACATTTCTGAGCCAATCCAAACATGGCAAACCCCCTCCCCCATGCCACACTGGATGCAATATAGCAAGAATCCTCCATTTCAGGGAAAGAAAAAGGGATCCTATGACAGGGAGGGAGAGGATGATGAAAGACCAAGTAAAATTTAATTCCTCCCGTAGTACTAGAGTTCACTCTACAACCCACTTGAGAATGCAGACTGGCAAGAAACCGAACTACTGTTCAAAGTCTCAAAAACCTAAGCTCTGGATCTCTCTGTAATCACTTTCTTGCCAGTGCAAGACTAAACTTCCTGCACGCATACAGCAGCTCCACTCTGACTGCTAGCTTCAGTACCACTCTCAAAATCAAGAAACCATGCACAGGAACCATGGCAACACAATACAGGGACACAATTATGGAGCAGTGGCAGCCACTCCAAAGTTAAGGTTCAGTCTCACTTTCCATTGTAAGATTCATTTTAACCCTCCCTGCTAAAATCACCACTAAATATCCTTACAAGCTTCAATTCGAGCATGCGTGGCCCGTGGACAGCAGACAATTTTTTCATTTTTTCAACCAGAATTGAGGTATTCAAATAACTTTTTAAAAGGGGGAAAAGAAAAAATAGACATTAATGTTAGTTTGAAAGTTATTCTAATGCTAAAAAACAGCTTGTCCAAGACACTTCAAATGCGGGTAAGCTGAAAGATCTTTCTTTTACGTTGAAGAAATGCAAACTAAGACTGCAGATGTTCAAAAGCACATTTAAAAGTTATGCAATGGCAAAGACATCAAAATCCATGAACTTCCCACAGGTAATAATGGGCTCATACGATCTTTAAGTTCAGACTGCTAAAGTACCCTAATATCAACGTATTCAGGCTCTGTCTGCACAAGTGCTACAGCACCCCAGCTGAGGCTACAGCGCAACGGAAGGGATTTTTACGTCATCATAGTAAATCCACTCCCTGGAGAGGTGGTAGATAGGTCAATGGAGCAATTCTTCCATTAACCTAGTGGTGTCTATGCTGGGGTGGTGGCGTTAACTTCTTCGGAATGTGAATTTTTCATACCCCGAGTGATGTACCTAGGTTGGCCTAAGTTTTAGGCGCAGACCAGACCATCAGGCCTGCTATAGAACTCCACAGGCTACTGCACTGTCCCAGACACTGGAGGTGCCAAAGTGCTTCTGATCATTTTAAGCACTGAGAGTAATACAAGGCTTGAAAAATTTACTCAACACCTATTAGCCAAACGTAGATACAAAAGATGTGGTGTGGATACCTATCAGCAAGGTCCAGAGACAATGTCACAGTGAGAAGTCCAGATCCTCTGTCACCCCCATATGCTAGGATTCCTGTCTGGAGTTGACCCTGAACACAGCTCAGGGGCTCCATCTGAAGCATAAGCTTCTGGCCTATACGAGTCACATTTTATTCTCGCTCACCCTTTTTCTATAGTTGATGGAATGGAGAAGCTGTGTCTTTTCCCTGACTTCACAGTCTCCTGGCTACTACTTTTGGAGGTGGGGTTTTCCTTCCACTATTTTATCCTTGCCCCAACCTCCTGGCTGCTGTAAGGGAGGAGGTTTCTTCTCTAATCCACCCCCAGGCTGCTTTTTGGGTCCTACTTCCTATTAGTAGTTCCTGCAGATTTGAAAAGACCACGCTGATTAGAGACGGTAAGCAATGTAGACTGCATTAAACCTTGAAGCTGAAAGCCTTTGCCGCGCATAGGCCCAGTGCTTTTCCTCCAGCAATTCCTTTGGCATTAAGAAAGGAAATTCACAGTTGCTAAACAATCTATTTCCTGCAGAAGAACAGCTCAGAGTTTCCATGAGCAGATTCTGGGTACAAACTGCAGCTGCCTTTTGACGCATCCTATACTAAAGTACTTCCTCTTTGCTTTATAGTTGGTGAGCTGGCAGTGATTAAGCAACACAAAGTAACAGCGCACAAAACATCCAAGTCGCCCAGGAGCAGCACTGGAGAAGGAAAATCTGTATAATTCAAATAAGGTTGGAGCTATAGCATATCCCCCAGTTTCTGCTGAACTTTTCATATCCACAGAGAAACTGCTTCCCTTTTCAAATAAATGCTCAAATAAATTTGTTAGTCTCTCAGGTGCCACAAGTACACTCCTTTTCTTTTTGCTTCCCTTTTGTGGGACTCAGAGGAGTCTACAGTCATTAAACTGCAGCCAGCATGAAGATAAACTATAGCAAAGCAAGTAGACCTACAAATGACCAATGCACCAAAAATAATGAAGCAGGTGAGGAGGGTGGCTGCAAGAAGCAGCTGTTCTTTAGAGCTTCTGGAGAGAACTTAAGAACACCCCAGGTCTGCAGCAGCATTTAGGGCCAAGGAAGCCTGTGGAGCGCAGAAACTCCCAGGCACTGATCCAAACAGCACTGAATGGGTGAGTGAGCATGTAAGGAACACACATGGCCTGGAGAAATCGCCAATGGAGCCACTAAGTTTCAGAAGGAAATAAGGCAAGCGGAAAAGCATGAACTTTCAGTGCTCCAAAGCTCTGAAGGGGACTGCAATTCAAACAGCAGGAAGACACAGTGAAGCAAGTACCCAGACTCCATCAGAAATCCTGTCTTTGGACAATCCTTAAGCATTTTTTCAAATATAAGAAAATTCCCAGACAAGAAAAAAACCATTAAACTGCAGTTAAGGTTGAGAGCATGCATTACAATAACTCAAGGATAAAAGCTCTTACAAGAGCATTGCATTTATAAAAAAAACACTGGAAAACAGAACATTCAGATTTCAGGTTAAAATTAAAAAATTCAAACTTCTGAAAGTATGTAAATGCACATTTATGGTCAAATAGCCTACCCCCTGCCCTCTAGTGGCACCACTAGTTATATTGACTTTGATATGTTATTTTTTAATGTATGACTCTTATTAAGGGCTGAGAAGTCGGTAGGCTTCTGCTGTGGGCATCTAGAATTTGGAAAAGCTACTGCATGAATAGTCACAGCCATCTCTTCCTCCTCCTCCTCCTATGAGCTTTTAGAAGTCCTCTCCACATTTAAGGTGTGGCTGAAGATACCATACTTTCACAGCTTTTTGGTGGAGTTTTGAAAATGTGAACCACACAGCATAAATTTTATAGTTGGTTTTACACACACATGGTGCAACTTTGTCACCAGGCTAACCTTTGCTCTTTTTATGTTAACTGATGGGTAAGCACACATGCACTAGCTCTAGCAATTCCTGAATAGGACATAACCCTAATGCCAGAAGGAACCACTCTGATCATCTAGTCTGACCTCCTATATATGCAAGCCATAGAATTTTCCCCAGAAGGTGGATTACAATGTTTTTAGAAAGATATCTAGCCTCATTTTAAGAGCTCCTCCACATGATGGTGACTCCAACACACTCAGTGTTTAATCTGCCCTTACTGGTATAACGTCGTATCATATTTCAAGGCTCAGTTTGTCAAACTTGAACTTCCAGCCATTGGTGTAGAGCGGTTTTAGAGCTCCCAGTCCTCCACAGTTATCAGAAAGGTCCAGGATGTGTTGCAGGGGGAGCAGAACAAACAAGGGGACTTCCCAGTTATGGGGGTTCTCCAGCTGCTGCTCAGGGGCATGGCTCTTTGTGATTACACCACATGGTGTCAGAAGTGAGCGAATCCCTCTCTCTAAAGAAGGAATAAGGGAAAGGAGAGAGATCTCCAGTCTTCCAGAGTGGGGAGTGTGTCACAAAAGCGGAAAATCAGGGAGGAGATCTATGAAAACTGCAGCAGAGAGGCAGTCCTGTCTCAGCACAGCAATGGATCCCATAGTACAAATGGCTGTTAGAGAAGTTGAATTTTGGCATCTCTGGCTGCTGGCCATGCTGGATTCGGAGATGAGTGATTTCAGATGGCTTCTGATTTACCAGAGAAAGCCAAAGAGTACCAAGTAAATGCCTTGCTATTTGGCACTGATGCCGCTGCTATCCTATGTGCTGCATCCCTCATTGGAGAGGAAAAGATCAAAGCCAAAGAAGCTTTCGATGCCCATGTCATAGACAGATAGAATACAGTAAACGGCCAAATTTAATAGAAGGTGCAAGGAACAGGGGGAAATAGCTGATATTTTTATTACTGCAGTTCATAGTCTTGCTGAACATTTCAAATATGGAACATTAAAAAAACTAATAAGAGACAGGATAGTTTCATAGATATTTAGGTCAGAAGGGACCATTATGATCATCTAGTCTGACCTCCTGCACAACGCAGGCCACAGAATTTCACCCACCACTCCTGCGAAAAACCTCTCACCTATGTCTCAGCTATTGAAGTCCTCATATCGTGGTTTACAGACTTCAAGGAGCAGAGAATCCTCCAGCAAGTGACCCGTGCCCCATGCTACAGAGGAAGGTGAAAAACCTCCAGGGCCTCTTCCAGTCTGCCCTGGAGGAAAATTCCTTCCCGACCCCAAATATGGCAATCAGCTAAACCCTGAGCATATGGGCAAGATTCGCCAGCCAGATCTACAGAAAATTCTTTCCTGGGTAACTTCAGATCCCACCCATCTAATCAAGGTGGGCCATTGATTATCTTGATTATCACTACAAAGGGTTTTCTCCCCTCCACCCCCCACTCTCCTGCTGGTAATAGCTCATCTTAAGTGATCACTTTCCTTTTCCACTGAATGCATCCGATGAAGTGAGCTGTAGCTCACGAAAGCTTATGCTCAAATAAATTGGTTACTCTCTAAGGTGCCACTAGTACTCCTTTTCTTTTTGCGGATACAGACTAACACGGCTGCTACTCAAACTTGTTGGTATAAGACTCCAATTTACCATCACAGCTTCAGTTAAACCCTGATCTCACACTAGCAAAAGCAAGAATCCATACAGAAATAGCAACGTGACTTGCATGTTAGCAGCATACGGGAGACTGCATCAGACAATATTGAAAGGAACAATCAGACCAAATTCATGACATAAGAACTGTGCACAACTAGAAAGCTGGAGACCAAAGAACCTTAACAGGGGGGAAGAATAGAGAAGCTGTGGAAGATATGGCCAGACACCAAATCACAGCTGGCAAAAAAGTAAAGCAAAAGAAGCAGAATGTAGGAGATGCCTCAAAAATGGGGCATTTTACAAAAGCATGCAGGACACCAAGAGCAGTAGGAAACAATTCAACAGGCAGGGTTGTCCTCAGACGACAATAAGTCCATGAGATTACGTCCTCAACAGAACAGACACCACCTTGGTACACTAGCATGAACTTACATTGTCAAAGCCTTAAATTAAAAATTGATACTGGGGCAGCGATCTCTGTAATTCCAAAAAAATATTATAAACTATCCTGCAAAGACCAGATAAAATTAACATGGGGTTAAGTAACAATACATTGGATGTTTATGTTTATGGCCAATTCCCTCAGAAACCAGAAAAAGGACGGAACAAGCTCTTCAACAAATAATATGTAATACAAGGACTACACCTAGTACAGAAACTGGAATGCATTAATGGCAGAAAGAGAACTATACAGGAAACACATCTATGTCTTCACACATCTAGGAAAGCTGTCAGGGGAGTACAAAACAACTGGTGCCATCAGGGATTCCATTTACTCTCACAGTCCCACCTCCCTATACCCTTGCTAGGGAAAAATTAAGGTGAATGAAAAATTGTATGGGAATGGTTCTAGTACCAAAGCCCAATATCAACATCCGTACTTGTGTGGTCCTGTCTCAACAATGACTACATTCATCACCCCACTTAGAAGTACTCTTTTGATCAGCTTCCATTTGGC
The DNA here is from genome assembly GCF_965152235.1 of Eretmochelys imbricata. NCBI lineage: Eukaryota > Metazoa > Chordata > Testudines > Cheloniidae > Eretmochelys > Eretmochelys imbricata. The sequence goes on along the minus strand of NC_135578.1, from coordinate 441,416 downwards.
CTATATTCAGCACCAGAACATTTCCAAAAGAATCTCTCAGATTATGTCAGGTTTGCCTGGGATTCCTTTCCATGCAGATGATGTATTGGTAAATGGTAGAGATAAAAATGAACATGATTGAGCAACTACATGCAGTTTTGAGATGCTTCCAACAGACCAGCCTCCCTTTGAATAAAAACTGTGAATTTGAAAATGAGCATATAAAATGTGTACAATGCATAATTAACAAATAGGGAATTCAAATAGATTCAGACAAACTAAACGCATTATTTGCCTTTTGCGAACTCCAAAATGTTTCTGCTGTAAGAAGATTCCCGGGCATGACAGATTATTTGGAAAATTATTATCAAATGCAGCTTATTTAAAAAATATCCATTAAGAGATCTCCATACTGGTCACAAAATATGTGGATATGGGAGAGCATATCACAAAATGCATTTAATAAAATAAATGAACTACTGACCTCTCCACCCGTTTTGGCACAATACTCAGTAAACTATTCAACTACAGTAGCAGCAGACGCATCTTCATATAGTTTAGGAACAGTGATCAAATGAAAGTAGACAGAAGGAGACCAGAGATCTTTTGAATTTATATCAAGAAGCCTCACAGAAGCCAAGCAGCAGTATGCTCAAGTGGAAAAAGCAGCTTTAGGAGTCACTTGGCCCTGCAAACAGCTCAGTGAATATCTCAGCTTGGATTTTAACAAAGAGCAGATCACAAGCCCTTACTGGCATTACTGGGTTCGAAACCACTGGATGACCCTCAACCTAGGATTCGAAGATTGCTACTGCAGCTGCTGCATGTTTCTTTAAATGTTGAACACGTACCAGGGAATGCATTCAGAGCAGATGGCACACTATCTAGAACCCTGATTAAGCAGCCAAGAAAAAAAGGCTTTAGAGAAAGACCAGAAGTATGGCAAGAGACTATCATGGTTTAACCAGGAGATCTTCAATGATCTGAAACTCAAAAAAGAATCTTACAAAAAGTGGAAATTAAGTCAAATTACAAAGGATGAATATAAACAAATAGCACAAGTATGTAGGGACAAAATTAGAAAGGTCAAGGCACAAAATGAGATGAAATTACCTAGAAACAAAGGGTAACAAGAAAACATTCTATAAATACATTAGAAGCAAGAGGAAGACCAAGGACAGGGTAGGCCTGTTACTCAATGATGGGAGAAAAACAACAACAGAAAACGTGGAAGTGGCAAAAGTGCTAAATGACTTTTGTGTTTCAGATTTCACCAAAAAGGTTATTAGCAATTGGACATCTAACTTAATGAATGCCAGAGAAAATGAGGTAGGATCAGAGGCTAAAATACGGAAAGTTAAAAATTAGACAAATTAGATGTTTTCAAGTCACCAGGGCCTGATGAAATACATCCTAGAATACTCAAGGAACTGACTGAGGAGATATATGAGTCATTAGCGATTATCTTTGAAAAGTCATAGAAAACAAGTGAGATACCAGAGGACTGGAAAAGGGCAAAATAATGCCAATCTATAAAATGAGGGGGAAGGACAACCCAGGGAATTACAGACCAGCCAGCTTCAGTACTCGGAAAGATAATGGAGCAAATAATTAAGCAACCAATTAGCAGACACCTAGAAGATACGGTGATAAGTAAAAGTCAGCATGGATTTATCAAGAACAAATCATATCCAATCATCCTAATAGCTTTCTTTGAAGGGTAACAAGCTTTGTGGATGGGGGAAAGCAGTAGATATGGTATATCTTGACTTTAGTAAGGCTTTTGATATCATCTTGCATGACCTTCTCATAAACAAACAAGGGAAATACAACCTAGTACTATAAGGTGTATGCATAACTAATTGGAAAACTGTTCCCAGAGAGTAGTTATCCATGGTTCACAGTCAAACTGGAATGGAATGTCGAGTGGGGTCCTGCAGGGATCAGGTCTGGGGCCGGTTCTGTTCAATACCTTCATCAATGATTTAGATAATGCCATAGAGAGAGTACACTTATGAAGTTTGCAGACGATACCAAGCTGGGAGGGGTTGTAAGTGCTTTGGAGAATAGGATTATAATTCAAAATGATGGACAAACTGGAGAAATGGTCTGAAGTAAATAGGATGAAATTCAATATGGATAAATGCAAGTACACCACTTAGGAAGGAACTATCAAATGCACACATACAAAATGGGAAATGACTGCCTAGAAAGGAGTACTGCAGAAAGGGATCTGGGGGTCATAGTGGATCACAAGCTAAACAGGAATCAACAGTGTAAGACTGTTGCAAAAAAAAGCAAACACCATTCTGGGCTGTATTAGCAGGAGTGTTGTAAGCAGGACATGAGAAGTAATTTTTCTGCTCTATTCTGCGCTATTAGACCTCAACTGAGTATTATATCTAGTTCTGGGTGCTACATTTCAGGAAAGATGTGGCCAGATTGGAGAAAGTCTAAAAAAGAGCAACAAAAATGATTAAAGGTTTAGAAAACATGACCTATGAGGGAAGATTGAAAATTGGGTTTATTTAGTCTGAAGAAGGGACATGATTACAATTTTCAAGTATACAAATGGTTATTACAAGGAGGCGGGGGAAAAATTGTTATCTTTAACCTCTGAGGACAAGACAAGAAGCAATGGGCTTAAATTGCAGCAAGGGAGGTTTAAGTTGAACATTAGGAAAAACTTCCTGTCAGTGTGGTTAAGCACTGGAATAAATTGCCTAGGGAGGTGGTGGAATCTCCATCATTGGAGATTTTTAAGAGCAGGTGAGACAAACACCTGTCAGGGATGGTCTAGATAATACTTAGTCCTGCCTTGAGTGCAGGGGACTGGCCTAGAAGACCTCGAGGTCCCTTCCAGTCCTATGATTCTATGAAAGACGTCTAAGTCTACTTATTCTGGCAGCAATTCTTGAGTCTGCCTACCAACTTAAGCAAATTAGCAATGAACAATGCAAGGATGACACAATGCCAGAAACTTACTCAACTCTGCCAAAGAACGTGGGGTTGAAGGAGTCAACTTCCAACAAGCCTGTCACCATACTGCCAGGACCAAAATGATCTGTGCACAACCACTGGCCTGCTTCAGACAGGACGGTGCATTTTCATCCCTATGGTACTCTAAAAACAGATGGTCTCCAAAATCCATGAACACCAATGTATAAGTGCAGAACATGAGCACAATTATTTGTCTGGTGGACTGGTCCGAGTAGGCAAATTCAAACCTTAGTAGAGGGCTGAGAGGTACATAACTAGGGGGAAAAGACCAAAGCAAAAACCCATTGCCTGAACGGTTACTCTACAAAGCTACCTAGCAGACCTTGGCAGCATGTAGTAACGTATCTTTTTCTGGAAAGGGCAGCCACATGACTGTAGTTATTTCTCCACACATATAGACTTGGATACATTTACATAGACCTCACCAGCACAGGTCATCCAGTAACTAAAGTTAATATTTGCAAGACATGGAATTCCTGAAGCCCTCACATCTGATAATGGGCCTCAATTTAATATTGAAACACTCCTACCTAGCCTCTGCACAGAACTTTGATTTTGAATATAAGACTAATAGTGTACTTCACCCCAGAGCAGTGGCTAGAGCAGTGCAGATTTTTAAGAGACTTCTGCAAAGATCAGTGGACCCACATAAAGCATTCCTCCCACTCCACCAACGCCGTTTGCGTGTGGACTGTCTCCAGCAGAACTCCTGATGGGAAGATGAATAAGAATGCTTCTGCCTGGGGCACTGACACGGCTTACACCTACGTGGCCCAACCTGAAGGAATTTTGAAAACAGGATGCTGAAATAAAACTTTGGCAGCAATAAAACTTCAAGGTCTGTCATAGAACACAAACACTACCTGAACTGAAACCAGGGAACAAACTGTGGATCCAAGGCTCTCAGACTTATGGAACTGTTCAGAATTTGGCAGAAACTCCCAGATCCTACCTACTACAAACTCTAAAAGGATTTCTCCAGAGGAATGGAGTTCATCGTCAATATTTCCCGACAAAAAAAGAGTCTGGGACCTGTGGATATTCAGTCGGGAAGTGAGATCTCTCTACAGGGAGCTCCACATGCAAATTCAATAGAAGTGAGAACATGGTGTGTAAGACTGATCAGAGCCCCTCAAACACCTAATCTTTAGAAAACTGCTCAGAACTACTTAATTGCAGTTGATAAGGGCACATGGCAGCATAACTAGTTTTACAGATTTTGAAGTTTATTTTAAATTAGTGTGTGTGTGTACACGCACAGGTTTATAAAGAAAGGGAGACAGTTACCAGAGAGAACCTGTATGTGATGCAGTGTGAGCATAACAAACAGGGGGACTTCCCATTCTCTAGTTCAGGGGTGGGAAACCTGTGGCTCTGGAGCCACATGCCGCTCTTCAGAAGTTAATATGTGGCTCCTTCTATGGGCACCTGTAGCTCCAGCCCCAGACTCAGTGCCAACTTTCCAATGTGCTGGGGGGGCGCTCACTGCTCAATCCCTGGCTCTGCCACAGGCCCTGCCCCCACTCCAGCCCTTCCTGCCATGCCCTCACTCCTCCCCACCAGAGCCTCCTGCACCCCACAAAACAGCTGATTGGGAGGTGCGGGGAGAGGAGGAGGTGCTGATTGGCGGGGCTGCTGGTGGGCAGGAGGCAGCTAATAGGGGGCTGCTGAATGTATTACTGTGGCTCTTTGGCAATGTACATTGGTAAATTCTGGCTCCTTCTCAGGCTGGCCACCCCTGCTCTAGTTGCTGCTTAGGGCCTGGGTCGTTATGTTTATGTCCCCATATTACAACTGGATTTTATTGTGCCTTTGTCTGGAAGATTACACATACAGACAAATGTACATAACTTTGCCATACATAAGTACCTACATACAAAGAAAAGGAGTACCTGTGGCACCTTAGAGACTAACAAATTCAGAGACTCACGAAAGCTCATGCTCAAATAAATTTGTTAGTCTCTAAGGTGCCACAAGTACTCCTTTTCTTTTTGTGGACACAGACTAACACGGCTGCTACTCTGATACCTACATACAGTGACCAAATCACCTCTCAACCTTCTCTTCAATAAACTGAAAAAACTGAACTCTTTAAGCCTCACATTGTAAGTTTTGTTTTCTAGCTCTTGGATCATTCTGTGGCCCTCCTCTGAACTCTATCCAGTATTTCCATATACTTTCTGAAGTGTGGACACCAGAACACAGTGACAGGTGTTCAGAATGGTAGCCGTGTTAGTCTGTGTCAGCAAAAACAATGAGGAGTCCTTGTGGCACCTTAGAGACTAACAAATATTTGGGCATTAGCTTTAGTGGGCTAAAACCCACTTCATCAGATGCATGGAGTGAAACATACAGTAGGGAGGTATAAATACACAGCAAATGAAAAGATGGGAGTTGCCTTACCAAGTGGGGGGAGGGGGTCAGTGCTAACGAGGCAATACAATTAAGGTGAAAGCAGAGGTCTTACTTAAACTGCATGCAGAAGAAAAATGACTTCCCTACTTTGACTTGCTATTCCCATTTTTGTACGTCTAATGATCGCTTTAGTCTTTTTTTCCACAGGACTGCACTGAGAGCTTGTGCCAACATGGTTATCTATGTCTGCTAAGTCTGTTTTTGAGGCTGTGCCTATCCTAGGAGCACTTTACCAGTATACTAGATCAGAAAGACACTCCTAGTGCGGATACACCTCTACTGGCAAAGCTGCAACACATACAAGTATAATAAAACCACCCCTATGAGAGAAATAAGACACACTGGTACAAGCGCAGTTTTGCCAATATAACAGTCTGCTCGAGGAGCTTCTGCCAATACAGTTCTGTTGGTCAGGGACCACATCTTTTCACACCCCTGACTGATAGAACTGTGCCGTTAGAGGTCCCTATTGTAGACATAGCTGAGTCACTGCTTTCCAAGACAGTCTCATACCCTGTAGGCATAGCCTGCACTCTTCGTTCCCAGATATATTATGTTGCATTTGGCTTTATTCACACACACTTTGTTGCTTGTGATCATTTAATGAGGTAATTCAGATCATTCCCTAACAGTAACCCGCCCTCCTCACTATTATCCCCCTCCAATCTGTTTCATCTGCATTTTACCAGCAAAGACTTTACATTATTGATTAAAAATTGAGCTAACACAAAACAAATTAACTAGATAAAAATAGTCGTGATTCATTGCAGTTTTACTTGCACTGTTAAACAACAGAATATCAATTTAAAATTTTATTATAAATATTGGTGGATTTTTTCTACAATTTCAAAAATACTGATTTCAATTACAAAGAATACAAAGTGTATAGCACTCACTTCATATTATTTTTATTACAAATATTTGCACTGTAAAACAAACAAAAGAAATAGAATTTTTCAATTCACCTCATACAAATACTGTAGTGCAATCTCTATCATAAAAAAGGTCCAATTTACAAATGTAGATTTTTTTATGTAACTGCACTCAGAAACAAAACTTTAGAGCCTACAAGTCCGAAGCATGAAGGGGGCATATGAATGGTTAGCATATCTGCCACATAAATACCTTGCAATGCTGACTATAACAGTGCCACGTGGATGCCTGTTCTCACTTTCAGGTGACATTGTAAATAAGAAGTGTGCAGCATTATCTTCCGTAAACGTAAACAAATTTGTTTGTCTTAGCAATTGGCTGAACAAGAAGTAGGACTGAGTAGACTTGTATGAGGTGAATTGAAAAATACTATTTCTTTTGTTTATCTTTTTTACAGTGCAAATATCTATGATCAAAAATAATAATATAAAGTGAGCACTGTACACTTTGTTTTCTGTGTTGTAACTGAAATCAGTATATTTGAAAATGTAGAAAAACATCCACATATATAATAAATTTAAATTGGTCTTCTACTATGGTTTAACAGTGCGATTAAAACTGTGATTAATTGTGACTATATTTTTTAATCTCACGATTAATTGCAAATTTTAATCATGTGACAGCCCTAATAAAATTATTTATCTGTTCATGGCAGCGTGGATAAAAATCAATGATTTAAAAAAAGAAATCAGATTTTTTTGATAAAACGCTTTTTGAGGAATAAACCTATCTAAAGATAGTTTTAATTAAGGTACATTATAGCTCAAAGATATCTCATCATGGAATATGGATTATAAATTCTAATTCTGTAGTTTGAGACAATATATTCATGTAATGATTAAGAAAAGTTTTACAAATGAGTTCCAATAGTTCATAGATTAGGGACCCAATTTTATGGGGTTGCACAGGCTTCTGTATAGATTTAGGTTAATCTTTCTATCTACCAAACAGAATTCAGTGCTTAGTGCAGAAGATCCCATCAGAGATGCTTAGTTTTGCACTTTTCAAACTGTGGATTTGTCTCCCCAAAGGTAACATGCTTGTTAACAGCAAAAATGTTTTAAAATAAATAAATAATACACAGAGGTGAGAAAACAGACCTCAACTCTATTGTCCCTCTGCAAATTTGTGTACACCGAGTCAATCCCTTACCTCTCTCTAGAAGAAAAAAGTTTCAAAAAGTTCAAAGAATAGAAGATTGTTGGGGGGTGGAATAGATCTGGACAATGAGAAGAAGTCTGGAGATAAATGTGAGAAGCTAGGGACATACACTTGTTTTGTTAAAATATTATATGTTTGCTGTTGAAGAAAAAATATCCAGAATACTTAAATGTTATTGTTTTAGTTAAATAAAACAATTTAAATGTCTGTATGATGATGTTCTCCTCCTAATACAGCATGGCAAGAAAACCCTCCAAATTTTAATGATTAACCTGTTGAATTGGAGATAGCTCACCTCCCTATGACTTCATAAATATCTGCTTCAATTACCTTTGGTAAATGAAATAACCAATTATTCATTTTCTGCTATAGCTGTAAAACTAATCTGAAAACTTTTCAGAATAAATCACTGTTTAAAAATGTATAGTGTGTACCTTCTAAAAATGAAACCTACATCTATCTCTGAGTTGTGAAGAATATGTATTAAGGTTATAACAACCAACAAGAATGCACTTTTATGTAGAAAACCATGATTAAATCGAGTCTTCCTGACTAGTGATTTAAATCAAATCCATCCTGGTTCATGGATTCCAAGGCCAGAAGGGGCCATTGTGATCATAGCCTAACCTCCTGAATAGCACAGGCCAGAGAACTTCCCCAAAATAGTTCCTAGAGCAGCTCTTTTAGAAAAACATCCAATCTTGTTTTAAAAATTATCGTTGATGGAGAATGTGCCACAACCCTTGGGAAATTGTTCCAATGGTTAATTACTCTCTCAATTAAAATCTTACATCTCATTTGCAGTCTGAAGTTGTCTAGCTTTAACTTCTGTAACTGACCCCGGATCCAGTTGCTCAGATGTGCTGCGGCCAACCACACCAGCCGCTGCTGGAGCGGCCCCAGGGCCAGCTGTTTGGGCAATTCCTGGGGCCAGCTGCACCGTCTGTCCCTGGGGATGCCTGAGCAACAACAGTCCCGGGAGTGGCCAGAGGAGTAGCCCAGGGGAGCACCCAAGCATCAGCCCCAGGGGAAGCCCCAGGGAAAGCCCGAGCAGCAACGGCCCCGGGGTGGCTAGAGGAGCGGCCCCAGAGGTGGTCAGTAGAGCAGTCCCTGGGGGCCTTGGAGCAGCGAGCCACCAGGGGCAGTCAGCCTCCACTGCTGGAGCATGGGCTCCCAAAAAAGCAGGGCCCCAAGAGCAGGGATTTAGTCATCATAGGTATTTATACTAAAAGTCTCAGACAAGTCAGGGACAATGAATTTTTGATTACTGCCCGTGACCTGTCCATGACTTTTACTAAAAATGCCCATGATTAAATCTCAGCCTTACCCATTATGAAATATTTGTTCCCCGTGTAGGTACTTATAGACTAATCAAGTTAACTCCTAACCTTCTCTTTGTTAAGCTAAACAGATAAGACTTTAAGAGCTCAATCGCTATAAGGCACGTTTTCTAATCCTTTAATCATTCCGTGGCTTTTCTCAGAACCCTCTCCAATTTATCAACATCCTTCTTGAATTGCAGGCACCGGAACTGGATACAGTATTCCAGCAGCAGTCACACCAGTGCTAAATAGAGGTAAAATAATCTTTCTACTTCTGCGTGAGAATCCCCTCTGCTTACGCATCCCAGGATTGCATTAGCTCTTTTGGCCACAGGGTCACACTGGAAGCTCATGTTTCAGTTACTGCTTTCCAGAATAGAGTCTACCATTCTGTTTAAGTATGGACTACATTCTTTGTTCCTAAATGTACACATTTACATTTAGCCATTTAAACACACATTATTTGCTTGCACCCAGTTTATCAACCAATCCAGATCATTCTGTATCAGTGAGTTGTCCTCTTCACTTTTTGTGTCATCTGCAAACTTTATCAGTGATAATTTTATGTTTTCTTACAGGCCATTGGTACAATATTAGAGTAGAGCCAAGAACTGATCCCTCTGGGATCCCACTGGAAACACACCAATTCAATAATGATTCCCCATTTACAATTATAGTTTGAGAACTACCAATTAGCCAACTTATGTGCCATGTTAACTTTATATTGTTGAAGTTTTTTTTAATCAAAATGTTGTAGGGTACACAAGTCAAACACCTTACAGAAGTCTATGTACATTACGTCAACCCTATTCCATTTATCAACCAAACCGGTAATCTCAAGCATTGGACCAATAACGGATATGTGGGGAAAGAGTGCCTTTTTGTAAAACGTGACAGCCAGAGAGCTGCACGACTCTTGTTTCCTGATGAAATTTACATTTATTATGGATGATTAAATTTGTCCCAAAGTTTGATGGTCTTCAATGAATCATTACGGACTCTGAGTTGAGGTTGTTTGAGCCAACTTAACTGTGGATTTTCATGTTTTCAGAAGCTATGGGACATAAGATTTAACCTTAACTCTGCATTCACATCCTAGGTTGGTTTAAAACAAAACACCACAAAACACCACAGATATTTGTTGATTTTTCAAGCTCTATACATCTGAACATCACTCAAGTATTTAAAAATAGGACTCTCTCTTTTCATTCTCAGCCCATAGTAGGAATAGCTTGTTCATAGACGAGACCGACAGAACCAACTACTGAGGGAAAGCTACAGGGAAGAGATGAGTTTTGCATTTTAGTTCTGAACATGGGGAGGCCCTTCACCCATCAGGCTCTTAATCTTAACTTGGTTTTGAGTACGGGAATTAGCTATTCATAGAATCTTAACAGAGAAACTGCATACTTGGGGTCTCATTGCACACACAGCTTTCTCTACTATCACTCCCCACCCACATCCCCGCTGGGACTCAATATGTGTTCTGTTTTCCCCTCTAACTTCTGCCTTCCCCATCCAGGGCCCCAGAGCAAACACAACTCTGTCTCTACTAGTTTTTAACTCTGATCCACTTTCCTGGGGCCCTAAGTGCATCCTCACCTCCATGTCCTTGCCTGAGGCCTCAGACTGCACAAATGTTACATATTTGAGGGCCAGCAGTGACTATTATGATCATCACCTGACCTCCTGCATAACAGAGGCCAGAGAATTTTACCTAATCATTCCTACAACTAGCAGAGTAACTTGTGATTGAAGCAAGCATATTTTTCTACTTCTTAGGCCTGGTCTATGCTTAGAAGTTTTACTGATAACTATTTCAGCTAGGGGTGTGATTTTCCCCCCTAGAAATTACGCAGGCAAAAGCCCTAATGTGAACAGAGTTATACTGGTGTGAAGATGACACACTGGAACAGTTAGTGCCCCTCCCATACAGGAATAGGTATAATGGTAAGAAGCAGCTTGAGATCAATACAACTGAGTCCAAACTAGGGGGGCTCTTCCACTTTAACTATACTGGTACAGTAACTTTTATGTGTAGACAAGCCTTTGTAGTCCCCTCCACATTAGCTTTCACTCCTGCTTCAGATCACAGACTGCACTCCTTTTGACAATAGCTGGAAGCCTCTCAACCTGGGGGGCATGCAGACCAGGGTCCAAAGGCAGCTCACTTCATGCATCCGTAGCTCACGAAAGCTTATGCTCAAATAAATTGGTTAGTCTCTAAGGTGCCACAAGTACTCCTTTTCTTTTTGCAAATACAGACTAACACGGCTGTTACTCTGAAATCTGGCATTATGATGGAGATGGGCTGTCAGCTACAGGCTCAGGTAAGCAGTTTTCACCAGACATTGCTTTAGTCAGGAGGGAGGCGATTTACTGTGTACACACAAGGTAAAGGAAGATGACCATGTCACAGTTAGACAGAGACTTCAGATGCTACAAGACTGGAAGCTGCATTCTGGAGAAAGGAAATGCTGGCTCTAGAGATTTGGCCTGAGGTGTATTGTTTCCTTTACCCCCCTCTTTCACCCAGCTACAGAGATACTGAATTTTCCCCAGCACAAATACTATAGAGAATACCCAGAACAGCAGCTTTTAGTCAAAGGAAATTCCACACACACTAGTGAACTCAGGGCTGAGTTCATTTCTCCACAGATGAAAAAAGGAGAAATCTCAGAACCTGGGATTTTAACACAGTGGGAAGTTACTGGTGATTTCTGGCATACTAAATGTTACTAGACTCTAGAACACTAAGCATCTACACAGAAGTTTGCTACACATATTCTAAGGGGAGCTTAATACCATTTGTTAGCCCTTATGCCTGCAAGTCTAAATAATTGCTTTGAGCCCATCTGGTAATATTACAGTACTAGTGTACCCAGGAACTGGCAAATTAGCTCACCCAGTACAATTATTCCTACTACTGTCCCACAGTACACCAGCCACCCCACAAACCACTGCTCATAGCAATTATTCCAGGAACTCGGGTAGAGGGTCACAGAGGGCAGTGTCCTTGCATCATTTTACTATACTGCTGTATGCAGCCTTAGGGATGAATGCAAGTGTGGAAGCTCTGTAATATATCAGCTACACACAGGCCAATACTAACATTCTAATTTTTCAGCATAGTGACAGCAGAGAAGTCTAAGGCAGTCTAAATAAATCATAGGAGTTTAAATGGGAGGTCCTGTGGCCTAGTAAATAGAGCTCTAGACTTGGATTCAAGAGACCTGAATTATATTCCTGGCTCTGCTACTGGCCCGCTGGATGACCATGGGCAAGTCACTCCCCCTCTCTTTGCCAACATTTCTCCATGTGTAAAACGGGGAATAGTGACACTGTTTTGTGAGCTCCTAGTGAAAAGCACTATATAACAACTAAGTATATTAAGAGAAATGTTGCACTGCTTTAACTAAATGGATTTTAAAGGAATCTCTATCAACTGATGCAAAGTCCAACAGAGAGATATTTAAACTAGTTAAATCAGTCTGGCAATTTGATAATTCACTGACAGAAGCTAAACTAGTTTAAGTCATTAATAAAGAGTGTTTTGACTAGTTTAGCTACATAGATTTAAATTCTACTTAAACAACGTGACTTTTCTCATACAGACAAGGCCTAAATCAAAGTTTTTCCACTTCTAATGACAGCCTGCAGCAGCTCAGGTTACTCAAGGTACATTTTTATTTCTTAACCTCACACGCTACCCTTGTCTAAAAGCCTCTTCCCTAAATTTCAAAGAGCCACACAAAAAACATTTATGCTTGTTCTAAAAGAGATTGCTAACTTGTCATCACTTTTGGAATATACATTAAATAGACCATTTTTTGGTTTGTCTGCCATCTTGCCCAAAAACTCTGATGGCATAATTCCTTCAGCGTGTTGCACTGGCTCTCACACCCTTACAGTAAAGAGAAGTGAACCCATAAGTGCATGGAAGAAGGGAGTCAATCCTCAAACTCTTGCGTTATAGTGGCACCATTAAGTTTCAGATTTGATTCCTTTCCTGAGACTGATTAGCTCCAAAATCCCCTCAAGTGAAATGGCCAGTGGCGGGTGGATTCTAGCTGAAAACTCCAAGTACTGTACCCAGAGTACCTAGTGGTTTTATCTGCAGATAACATTCCCAGTGCCAAAAGCCCTGAATCAGCAGTGGTTCCAAAGGTCATCTAATATGCCGCCACTTCCATGTCTTGTGAGTCTTTCAAGAGACCCAACCTCTACATGCAATACCACTGTAGCTGCAACCAGAGGCACTCAAACTGGCATCCCGGATTTAAAGACGAAGGGAGGGTAGTAGCAGGATATATTCTGTGAGGGGACCAATGATGCTGGAATGCACTACCACTTCTTGGCATGCCAAAGACCAGATTGGTTAACTTTCCGGGGATGCTATAATGCCAGTCTTTTTACCCATACACATTTAGGGTATAGGGCCATGAGATAGGGATTATACTGCATGTTGGTCTTACTGTTAAGTATTATGGTGGTTTATGTGAGCAGTTATTTGGTAATTTATCTTTCTGCAGACTTTAATTGCCAGGTGTAGGTGTTTTAAACTGAACTGTAATCAAGGACCATACCAGACCTCCAGTAGCCAATTAGAATCCACCAAAAGGCAGTGCCATTCTAGCTTCTGGAACCTCTCTGTTCAAAATGTTTATAGCTCCTTTACTAATCCAGCCGATGCTCAAAGGACATTGGAAACTAATCTAGAAAAAGTGACAACCAACACTTTTCTAGCAGAGCCAACAAATGATAAACTTCATAAGTAAAGGGATCCCATCAACTTAAATTCCATGTCTGGAAATCTTGTACCTTCTATACTTAAAACGTCTATGGTTACTAAAATTGAAATTTAAAGGAAAAAAATATGTTTTTCCAGGGTCTTCTTTTTGTGTATTGTGACAGGGTCGGGCCAGATGGCTACAGGAGGGTAACAGAAGGCGGATATCTATATTAGCTCCAGGCTAAGTAGGTCCTTTGTCCCTGGGTAAGGTAACAGGGAAGGTTCCAGAACAATCAGGAACCTTCTGGAGACAATTAAGACAGGCTGATTAGAACACCTGCAGCCAATCAGAATCAATTAAGGCAGACTAATGAGGGCACCTGGGTTTTAAAAAGGAGCTGAACTTCAGTTTGTGGTGTGCATGTGAGGAGCTGGGAGCAAGTGGCACTAGGAGCTGAGAGTGAGAACACGGACTGTTGGAGGACTGAGGTGTACAAGTATTATCAGACACCAGGAGGAAGGTCCTATGGTGAGGATAAAGAAGGTGTTGGGAGGAGGCCATGGGGAAGTAGCCCAGGGAGTTGTAGCTGTCGCACAGCTGTTCCAGGAGGCACTCTAGACAGCTGCATTCCACAGGGCTCTGGGCTGGAACCCGGCATAGAAGGCGGGCCCGGGTTCCCCCCAAATCCTCCCAACTCCTGGTCAGACACAGGAGTCGTCGACCTGGACTGTGAATTCAGAAAAACGGCCAAGCTGAGGGCTGCTGTGAAGCTCCAAGGTGAGCAAATCCACCAATAAGCGCAAGACCCACCAAGCTAGAGCAGGAACTTTGTCACAACTGGTGTTAGCCGTGGGATCTGGTGCGCACAGCACAGCGGAAGGAGGAGGGCGTTTGGAAGGGGGAAAAAAAAAGGGAAGAGGGTCTATTTTTATTTTTTTTTTCACCACAATGGAGGAGGTAGTGCAGACACTGATACAAGCCACGGCTGCCCAGCAGGAGGCTACTACTGTCCAGGCAACCGGCCAACAGGAGGCAGTGCAGCTGCAGCAAGAGACTAATCGCCTGCTGATGGACCAGGCTGCTCAAGACCGGGCTATGTTGCAGGAACTGATAAACCAGGTAAAGGCCCTTACAGAGCTGAACCACGGCCATGATGGGACGCAGATCATGCGGGCCAGCAATTGGCTGCAGAAAATGACATGGGAGGATGATGTAGAGGCATACCTCCTGGCCTTTGAGAGAACAGCCCTGCGGGAGGCTTGGCCCCGAGAACAGTGGTCTGGCATCCTCGCTCCATTCCTGTGTGGGGAGGCCCAGAAGGTCTACTATGATTTGCCTGAAGAGGCTGCGGCAGACAACCCCCAGGTGAAAGCAGAGATCCTGGCCAGATCTGGGGTAACGACCGCAGTGCAGGCCCAGCGATATCATGAGTGGAGGTACCAGGAAAACAAAACCTTGCGGTCCCAATCATATGACCTCATCCATCTCGCACGAAAGTGGTTACAAACTGAGTCGATACTAGAGGTTCTGGTCATCGACTGGTACAAGAGAGGACTACCACCAGACCTTCGCGCCTGGGTAAGCCAGAACGAAACCTCCCCCTACGACGAGGTTGTCGCGCTGGTAGACAGGTGAAGGACGGCGAGGGAGCTGACCCGACCGGTTAAGGAAGAAGCTCCCCGGGTTACAGTACAGCACCAAGCCCTAGAGCTCGGGTGACTGGGCCACCAGGAAAGCCCAGTTGGAAAAAGAGAGGGGCTGAAGGCCACCAGAAGCCACAAAGAGTCAGAGCACTGAGGGGGAAGAGGATCGTGATGTTAGACTGCCCAAACCAAGAGACCAGGGAACGCCTAGGGCTCCATACAGATGTTACGCCTGCGGGGAGTGGGGACACATAGCTGCAGTGTCCCAATGCTGAGGAGCCTATGCAGTGTAACCTGGGGAACTGGGCAGACCCATGCTCCCTAATCCACCTTGTGGGGGTCTCACTAACCCCACATATGTACACTAGACCAGTGAAGCTAAATGGGGTAGAGACCACAGCACTGGCTGATTCGGGGAGTGCTATCACGCTTGTCTCAAGGAAGCTCGTGAAGCGTAGTCAGCTGCTGTGGGCTAAGTGTATGTAGATAACATCCGTCCAAGGGACAGTTGGTTATTACCCCACCATCCCAGTAAAAGCTGAGATTCAGGGGAACACTACTGAGGTAGCAGCAGGTGTAGTCCCTAAACTCCCATACCTGGTGCTCATAGGGAGGGACTTCCCAGGGTTTGGAGACTCACTCCTGGTAGGGGAATTGGAGAAAGGGGGAAGCCCTGAAAGTAGTGAGGCATCCACAGTAGACTGTCAACCCCCAACCTTCTCTGAAATATCCTCAGATTTGTTCTCCACTCCCAGACAGCATAGAAAGACAAAAAGGGAAAGAAGGGCAGCTAAGGCCTTGGGAACCCGAATACTGGCCCAAAGCCAGAGGGTCGCTCTCGTAGGTAGTCGGACCCGAGCAGCTGAAAAGGAGACCACCCAGGAGGGAGAAGCACCCGAGTCTGACCCACACCCTAACGCCTCTGAACCAGTAGAGGCAACAGAGACTGGCCCCCTAGATCTCTGGCAGATTAGCCCCGGGGGAGGAAATTTTGGATGGGACCAGGCTGAAGACCCAAGGTACGACAACATTAGGAAGGAGGTGACTGAAATAGATGGGGTCCCTGTGGCAGGGAAAACCCAGGGACCAGACCCTACTTCATAATGAAGAAGAATCTCTTATACCGAGTTGCACCAGTACAGGGCAGAAGGTACAGCAGATCCTAGTACCTCAAAAACACCAGAATGCTGTATTAAGTCTGGCCCATAGTCATCTTTTTGGGGGGCATTTGGGGGTAGAGAAGACCCTGGCATGGGTCCTGTGATGATTCTTCTGGACTGGAGTACATGAAGAAGTGCGGAGGTACTGTGCGTCCTGCCCAGAGTGTCAGCTGCACAGTCCCCGTCCCCACTTGAGGGCACCTTTAGTACCCCTTCCCATCATAGAGGTCCCCTTCAAGTGAATAGCCATGGACCTAGTGGGACCCCTGGAGAAGACAGCCCGGGGCCACCAATATATACTTGTTGTTCTGGATTATGCTACTCGCTACCCAGAAGCCGTCCCCCTGCGGAACACGGCCTCTAAAACGATAGCTAAAGAGGTGGTGGGGATCTTTGCCTGAGTGGGGCTACCAAAGGAGATATTAACAGACCAAGGTACCCCATTTATGTCAAAGCTAATGAAGGACCTGTGTATGCTGCTCCATATACATACCCTGAGAACTTATCATCGGCAGACCGATGGGCTGGTAGAAAGGTTTAACCGAACCCTCAAGGCAATGATAAGGAAAGTGGTAAGTCAAGACAGGAAGGATTGGGACCCCTACTACCCTACCTTACGTTTGCAATCCAGGAGGTACCTCAGGCCTCAGCCGGGTTTTCCCCCTTTGAATTATTATACGGACACCACCCCCGTGGCACACTAGATATCGCAAAAGAAATCTGGGAAAGGAACCCAATGAGGGGAGGAATGTAATTGACCATCCGTTGCAGATGCGAGAACGGATAGCCCAGGTCACCCCTATTGTACAGGAACATTTGGAAAAGGCGCAGGAGGCCCAGCGAACCCATTACAATCGCAGGGCAAAAGTCCGACCGTTCCAACCAGGGGATCAGGTGATGGTGTTAGTACCCACAGCAGAAAGCAAGCTTTTGGCTCAATGGCAGGGGCCCTATGAGGTGGTTGAACCCATGGGGGAAGTAATCTACAAGGTGCGGCAGCCAGGACGCCGGAAACCAGAACAAATTTATTACATTAACCTCTTAAAGCCTTGGCACCAACGAGAAGGGTGTGTAGTGGCCCAAGAGACCCCGATCCAGGGAAATACTATGCAGGAGCAGATCAGCATATCCACTGATCTGACACCAAATCAGAAGAAGGAGGTAACTGAGATGATCAACCGATACCAGGACGTGTTTTCAGCCAAACCAGGCCGGACCACCTTATCACAGACCCTGGGGCAAAGGTAACTTTAAGGCCCTATCGGGTCCCAGCAGCAAAAAGGGAGGAGATCAAGGCAGAGGTAAAAAAGGATGCTGGAGCTGGGAGTCATCGAAGAGTCCCACAGTCAGTGGTCAAGCCCAATTGTGTTGGCGCCCAAACCCGATGGCACCACTAGGTTTTGTAATGACTTTTGCCAGCTGAATGAGATATCCAAATTCGATGCATACCCCATACCCCGTATTGATGAGTTAGGGCATTGCCCAGGCAGTCAACTATTTTTGACCACCCTTGATTTAACAAAGGGATACTGGCAGATTCCCCTTGCCAAAGATGCAAAAGAAAACACGGCATTGTCTACATCAGAGTTATGCAGCAGCATACCTGGATGATGTGATTATTCACACCCCCGACTGGGAAACCCACTTAGGAAAGGTGGAAGCGGTTCTGGACACGCTAAGACAGGCTGGCCTCACAGCCAACCCAGCCAAGTGTGCTATAGGGCTAGCCGAGGCTAAATACCTTGGCTACATAGTAGGAAGGGGCATTGTCAAGCCCAACTAAACAAACTAGAGGCTATCCAAAATTGGCCCTGGCCGAATCGGAAAAAGAGAGTAGGGGCATTCCTGGGTGTGGTGGGGTACTACCAACGATTTATTCCCCATTTTGCTATCAGAGCAAGTCCTCTGACAGACCTGATAAAAGCCTGGGGTCCGGACATGGTGAAGTGGACAGATGCCGCAGAGAAAGCAGTCATGGATTTACAGACAGCCCTCTGCAGTAGCCCCGTGCTTATAGCCCCAGACTTCAACAAAGAATTCATTTTACAAACAGATGCATCTGAAGTAGGATTGGGGGCTGTCCTATCGCAGATGGTCAGAGATGAAGAACACCCAATCCTCTACCTCAGCAGGAAACTCCTGCAGAGAGAACAGAAGTATGCCGTGGTTGAAAGAGTGCCTAGCTGTGAAATGGGCCATGGAAACACTACGTTATTACCTTCTCGGATGACGGTTTACCCTTGTGATCGACCATTCACCCCTCCAGTGGATGCAGCGAAATAAAGAGAAGAACGCAAGGGTGACCAGATGGTTCCTTGTCCCTACAACCTTTCCAATTCACCATACAACACCGGGCTGGAAGCCACCATGGCAATGCAGATGGCTTGTCACGAGTACACTGCCTGACGTCCCAAGTTGCCCAACCCCGTAGTGTTGAGCAGAGGGGGGCGATATGTGACAAGGTTGGGCCAGATAGCTATAGGAGAGTAATAGAAGGCAGATATCTATATTAGCTCCAGGCTAAGTAGGTCCCTTGTCCCTGGGTAAGGTAACAGGGAAGGGTCCAGAACAATCAGGAACCTTCTGGAGACAATTAAGACAGGCTGATTAAAACACCTGCAGCAATCAAGAAGCTGCTAGAATCAATTAAGGCAGGCTAATCAGGGCACCTGGGTTTTAAAAAGGAGCTCACTTCAGTTTGTGGTGTGCATGTGAGGAGCTGGGGGCAAGAGGCACTAGGAGCTGAGAGTGAGAACGCGGACTGTTGGAGGACTGAGGTGTACAAGCATCATCAGACACCAGGAGGAAGGTCCCATGGTGAGGATAAAGAAGGTGTTGGGAGGAGGCCATGGGGAAGTAGCCCAGGGAGTTGTAGCTGTCGCACAGCTGTTCCAGGAGGCACTCTAGACAGCTGCATTCCACAGGGCCCGGGGCTGGAACCCGGCGTAGAAGGCGGGCCCGGGTTCCCCCCAAATCCTCCCAACTCCTGGTCAGACACAGGAGTCGTCAACCCGGACTGTGAAGTCAGAAAAATGGCCAAGCTGAGGGCTGCCGTGAAGCTCCAAGGCGAGCAAATCTGCCAATAAGCGCAAGAGCCACCAAGGTAGAGCAGGAACTTTGTCACAGTATTTAGCAGCATTGTGTGTTAGAGGTAGTTTCACTGTTCCCCTTAAAACTCAGTCAAAGTTTCTCTTGCTGAAAAGACCCTCAAATATCAAGAGGAACAGAAAAAGAACACTCTTGGTACTCAATGGAATCTGCCACCTTTCTGGTGGCACACTGCCAACTGAAGAAAGACCCGAGCCTCAGCTGAATCATTAGATGTCAAGATCTTGTAATTATAGCCACTCAGAGCCGGAGTACGCAAAACCCCCAAGGTAGCAAGAGTGGGCCAAATATACCACAATTCTGAGGCAAGCACTGTAAGTACTTCGGCAGCTAGGCCTTGCTGCCGCTAGCCCCGGTAGGTTCAAACAACCATTCAGACACATTGCTAAAGGAACAGGTACGTTCTTGGAGGGGGGGAGAAGGGGGGGGGGCAGAAAAGGGATAGGTTGCAAATATCATGGTGTAGAGGCTTAAACAGGTACACTTCAAAATGAGTAACAGCAGCTCTTGTGTGGGCTCCGAGGGCAGTCCAATCAAGGGTTAGGGCTCTTCAGGCCCAGTGCCTGGGGGTCCCTCTCCAGTTCAGTTTCTAGACAAACCAATAGGAGCTTGCAGGTCTCCAGGCCAGACCCAGTGGTATTTCTCTCAACGGGGTCCCGCAGCACTGGCTCCCTGCCCAAATCCCATGCAGACCTGCACCCAGCTGTAATGCCCAGCAGTCACAGCATGCTCCACATGTGTCTCTATGCACAATTCCTGGAGGTGCTTCTAGCAGTTCCTGACTAACGCTGCTGGCTGTTGCTTCCCAGACAGCTCACTCAAATCTTGGTTCAAACACTTCCTCCTACCCGGCCAGGGGAAAGAGCAGTGTAGTGGGAGGGAGCTGATGGGGGTTGTGCTCCCCTGCTTATCAAATCCATCACAAACCGCATTTTGCCATATGACAGGTTTCAGAGTAGCAGCCGCTTTAGTCTGTATCTGCAAAAAGAAAAGGAGGACTTGTGGCACCTTAGAGACTAAACAGATTTATTTGCGCATAAGCTTTCGTGAGCTACAGCTCACTTCATCGGTTGCATTCGATTTTCCACTGAATACATCCGATGAAGTGAGCTGTAGCTCACGAAAGCTTATGCGCAAATAAATCTGTTAGTCTCGAAGGTGCCACAAGTACTCCTTTTCATTTTGCCATATGGTGCTAGATTGCAGCGCTCAGGTTTTCCTACAGCACCCATGACCATAGAGTCTAACAGACAAGACCCTGTGAACAGGGACAGCACCTCTTGAGGACATCTAACAAAAGACTGGACACCCCACATACATACCAACAGCAGGTCCAGCACCAAACTGAGAAGCTGCAATCTTATGAGCAGATGGCAAATTGCAATCCAGATGATGATGACCTGGCTAGGTTAGTATAACATGGCTTATTTGGAGCTACCCTTGAACGCTTTCCATAGGACTGCAGCAATTAATAGTTCACCACCAAAATTGATTAGGGGCCTTTGCCTTTCATAATAGGTGATACCTATGGTCCACACTACCTGTTATAAAGCAAGTGCACTTGCTGATCTTGCAGGCCATGTTTAAAGCTGTAAATAACCTAATTCCAGCCCAGGGTAATGCCTGAGTAACACAATATGGCCAAATGGCTGTATTCATCTATAGAGACTACAAGTCCCAGCATGCAATAAGAATAAGATGCCTGACTGGAGAATTGCATACCAGGATCTGTAGTCTGGATAGACCACCTCTCCATATTAAACACAAGAAGCTTCAATACACTGTCATATACAAAAGTTAGAGGTGGGCCCCTAACAAAATTTCCAACGCAGCCCCTTGGGTTCAGACATACTCTTATTTTACAGAAAAGTCCTTTCCAGCACAGGTATCCAGAAGATATCTATAACCCTGACTTTTTACTAATTCATTTCTATGCATAAATGTGACTATATGACAGTAAAACCTCAGTAATTCACAATTTTCTATAGTGCTTTGATATTTTACAAGCAAAACAGAGATTATAACTGCAAAAGTCACCATGAAATAAAGAATTAGCTAATTTCTGAGTAAAAAAGGGATAATCCATCACAAAATGTACTTTGTTCATTTATTTGACAAGTATTTAGTTTTGTTTACAATACTGTATAAAGAAAAGGAGTACTTGTGGCACCTTAGAGACTAACCAATTTATTTGAGCATGAGCTTTCGTGAGCTACAGCTCACTTCATCGGATGCATACCATGGAAACTGCAGAAGACATTATATACACACACAGAGACCATGAAACAATACCTCCTCCCACCCCACTGTCCTGCTGGTAATAGCTTATCTAAAGTGATCATCAAGTTGGGCCATTTCCAGCACAAATCCAGGTTTTCTCACCCTCCGCCCCGTATAGCGTACTAAAGAATCTTTTGTAATATATTTTACGGCAGTAATGAGACATCACTGCAGTTCCCTGCTATTAAAACTTGTGAGAAACGGGGAGAGACTGCCTTATATGTGCAAATTATGGGGTGTGCAAATCAGTAAATTTTATATTTACGTTTTCTAAAAATATTTAAAAGAAAGGTTTTTCCATTTTAAAACTCAAGTTAAACAAGACTTATTACACTACCACCTTGAGGCCCCAACTGACATTGAGCCTCCATTGTGGGAGGCACTGTAAATACACATAGTAAAAGGTCCCTGCCCTGAAGAGCTTACAAACTAAACACAGGACAAGCAAGGAGGAAGAAAGGAAGCATTACCTCCATTTTCCATGAGGAACTCAAATGCAGACTAAGTGTTAGCTCAAAGTTACAAGGGAGACTGTGGCAGAGTCAAATAACCACACCACCTGAGTCCCAGTGAAACACCCCAAGCACATTCCCTGCACCCTAAGAATTCATAAATCTACAAAGATGCTTTGAATTGCACATGGGAAGCCAAGTGAATCCCAACCACATCCTACTTAACTTGCCCATTTAAACATGTAACTTTTTCCTAAAGAAAATAGCAATGGTAAACTTTCTTTTTCTTTTTTAAGTATAGCAGAACATAGTGGATCACACTTATTGCAGTACTAAAAATTAATCTAAAATCACATTATTGGAAACATTTATTATGAAGTGCAACTTTACAGGATCTGAAGTCAAAACCTTGAGAACACAGTAGAAACTTATTCACTAAGCAGTATCTTTGGTTAATAGCCATAATGATTTAAAGGCACACTTTGGTCATTGGAGAATTCCCATACCGTTTCATGAATTTAAATGACTAAAAGTATTTAAAACAATATCACAATGGGGAGGTAACACTGCTATATTTAAGGTTGAGATAAGCTTACTGTTTAATATATGAACTGCAAGTTTAATTCCAGAGGCATTCAAAATTTAATAGAATATGTTTTGCTCATTCAACAAAAGAATAAGACATTTTCATACAATACAGTCCTCAATAAATAGTGAGCTCAAATGTCAAATTATTTTTGCAACACTGGAAGCCTGTGCACAAAAAACCCCCACTACATCCTTTAGTATTGTCAAGAAAAAACTCCAAGTTCCTCCTTAAACTTGATCTTGTCCTGTGGTATCAATAGATACGCTTCAGTTAAGAAGCATGGTTACATATGTGATTTCATATTCATTCTTTATCAGCAACTTGCATACCAAATTGGTTCACTTCAAAGATAAAAAAGGATTATCTTAGCACCAGCACTCCAAACTGTTTCCTCTGCCACTGACTCAACAGGTAGAGAACCTAGATCACTCTCCTTGAGTGGAATGAGCTCTGCAGGGCCAACCGGAATAGGCTTGTTTGAATCAGTAAGTTAGCAACCATGACAAACACAACATCTGTTAACAACAGGTAAAGTGGTGACATTTTCAGTCTCTCTTCTGACTATAAACACACTAAGGGTGATATGGGGTTCCATTCTAAACTCCTTTTCGATTAATAGTTTTCTTAAAATTCTTTAAGGGATAAAATTTCTCAGATTATCTCAACCCAGAAGATTTTGTTTTTAAGTGAGAAAAAGATCAGTTCAGCTAGTTTGGAGTTAAGTGGGTAAACAAAGTTTTCCTTTTTAAACTGCTTTTTTATGAGAGTGAGAGAGAGAGAGATTGAAATACCAGCTTTGTTCAAACACAGGCATTATTATTACTTGGAAGGGCTATGTGTTACATTGGTTTTCATCCATAGATCTCAAAGCACTTCACAGTCCTTAATATACTTATTCTCACAACACCCTGTGAGATAGGGAAGCATCATCTTCATTTTATAGATGGGAAACGACAGCACAGAGGCTAAGTGAATTGTTCAAGATCAACAGGAAGATCATTAGAGAGCAGGTTTCAGAGTAGCAGCTGTGTTAGTCTGTATCCATAAAAAGAAAAGGAGGACTTGTGGCACCTTAGAGACTAACAAATTTATTAGAGTATAAGCTTTAGTGAGCTACAGCTCACTTCATCAGATGCATCCGATGAAGTGAGCTGTAGCTCACGAAAGCTTATGCTCTAATGAATTTGTTAGTCTCTAAGGTGCCACAAGTACTCCTTTTATTAGCGAGCAGGGAAACAAATCCAGGTCTCCCAGTGCCCTAACCACCGGACCATCCTATGCGCTCCAAGTTATGAGCCACTAAATCTAAGTACTTAAGCTTAGAATTTCAGGATTTTTGTACATTTATGATTTCCAGAACAATGTTCACTAGAACACATTGCACATACCATTCTATAAGGTTCACAGTTGCAAATGTTAGTGATAAAGTTATGTACAAATTTCCAATGTAACTTGTTTTCACTTTCTGCAAATTTCTTCTTTGGGCCCTATAACTTTTCAATCTTGATCTCAGCCCTTAGACGAAGTTTTTAAAAAATCTCTTTAGGCTCTTTCTAAAGTAAAGGAAAATTATCACAAGACTCCAGTAACTGAAAATTGGCTGAACAAAAAATCTCCAGACTTGTCACATAGTTCATCCTCCAAGAGGAAGAATGCATCTTTGCTAATTACAGAAAAAATTAGAAACTGAGAGCAGCTGAAAAATTGTTTCTTCAGTATGCTCAGTGGGACTTAGCTAAGATTTCAGCAACTTAATAAGCCCCACCCCTTTGTAGCTCAGTGAGGAGACCAGGCAAATTGCATATTCTCCCTGCTCAGTAGGGACAGGAGCTGCTGCTAGGAAGACTTGCTGCTGGAATACTGGAAAAGTGCCACTGGAAGAGCAAATTCCTGCCAAACAGCAACTTCAGCAAGGAAAGGAGAAAATTGAAGACATGAAAAATTGTAGATTCCACAATTTCTAGATGTCTAATTTTTGCTTATGATTAAAGGTTAGTCCCCTTTTCCTATTGTCAAGATACTTTATGATGTAAACATCAATGTCATTGTCATATTACCCCAGACTTTTACTGTCTACAAATGAAATAACACGAGCAGCAAAGGTGCTACAAACTAACTGCTGCCACAGCCTATTCCTTTACATGAAGCATGGGACTTTAGAGTACATATCAGCCTAATAACTATGTGTAAAAGACCAAAAAAATTAAATACAAAAGTGGTTAATGTAATAGGTTTATTTAAGAGCGAATAAGTGAAGACACAGAACTGTTAAGGTGTTCATATTAATCTTCATTTGCCCATATCACATGTGTATTTATTTAAATATATATTCATTACTTGCTCACAATACTGATTATGCTAATGTTACTATAAAAACCTTCACATACTTATATCCTGATGTGTACTAAAAATTTACAACCTTAATATTTCATTAGCATATTTTACATACATTAACTTATGCATTTAACAGCTCAAAGAATAAGTCCAATGTGCATGCACAGGAGCAGAGTAACTTTACGTGAACCTTGACTTTTGAATTTCTTGAACTTTGTACATTTGCTATGTTTGTATTACCACAGTGCCTTAAAGGAACACTGTTCAAGATATTTAAAATCCACATTTTTGTCTGTTATCGCATTAAAAAATTAAATATTTTTCAAAAGCTGACTTGCTGCATTTCTCTCAGCTGGGACACTGAAGACAGACAAGTCAGTCTGTCAATTTCATTTTCAAGTTATCATGCACTAAACCCCAGTATTTCAGCTACAGAAAGTGCAGTATTTTAAAAAAACTGTTTCCACTGGAAATACTTGTATATTTCATGTAACATTTCTACTGATCTTAAATTTTCTAAAGGTTTGTTCTTAAAGAGCATAAACTTGGGGTGAAATCTGCTCCAACAGTATCTCTTAAATATTGCAATATTAAACTTTTTTCTAACTTAGCTTGAATGAAAACAGTGCCTCTCAAAATGAGAGTTGGCTGCAACTGACAGCTACTGTAAAAGGGAATTAAAGTATATGTAAAAAATGGTCATACCACCTTGGATTGTAATCTCAGATATCATTAGCTAATCAGTGTTGCATTCAGGTCAGGACAACTCCAACAAATCCCAGGGTGGTCTAGAAAGTGTTGTCAGTATTGTCTTCTCACTGAGTCAGCAGTGAATTAATGCCCCATTTATTGTGTTGGGGGCACTGCCCAAAATAAAGTCTAACTTGCAACTACTGAAGATCCCTTCATGCCTTTTACACAAGCAAGGAAGTAAGACCTGGTGCCCTGTCCAAATTCTAAATGGGGTAATTACTGCTGTCCTGTTGTAGTGTACTATTAAATAACTGCCACGTTCCACCCACAAGGTGGCTACATTTCAGTTTGTGCATGAAGAGATTACTCTAAATTTACTTTCTAAAATACTGTGGGATCTCCAACTCAAATATAAGATGTTATGCATCAATTATATTGTTTTGGAATGAGAAAATTATTTCTGACAGTCAAGCAAATTTATTACAAACATTAGTTTAGATAAAATGTACAGTTAATCAGAAAACTACAAACTAAAATGATATTTTATGAAGAAAGCCTAGTAGTTAGATTTTCTTTGCAAACACCCATCTGGTTTGTGCTAAGATCATGACTGTTTTCAAACACTGGGGTACACTTGTTTTACATATAGCTTTATCACTTTGTTACATGAATTATGTATACAAATTTCAAGTTTTCAGATATATTAATTTTTAAATATATATTTTTAATTGGGGTATGTTTTTATCTCAATAATTCAACATGGTACAGACAAAGTCCAACACAAGATGTACCTCAAAAAGTAGAGTGGTTAGATTTAAATAGTTTTTTAAGTCAATTATTTCTCCTAAAAAGGAAATCTCTATTAAAACCAATTAGACAGTCCACTGCAGTGTTGCCTGCCAGCTGCTCTTCACACAATACACAGTCCTGGCAAAAATGGTCCTTTGCCACAGATCCTGCAAATTGTTGCTACATTAAATGTTGCAGGCAGAGTGACATGTCTGCAGATATGGCATTTGACATATATTTCACTATCTACAGCAGGGAAAATATTTCCTACATCTTTTTGTAGGCATCCAACTGCAGAAGAGGCTATATGCTATACATTTTGCTCTGCGGGTACAGCAAAAGGGGGAAAGTTCTTTAGACTATGTTTTGTTGCTAGTTCCAAAGTTGAGCTCAGCCACTATTTTGACTGTTCTCTGCTGTGAATGGAAAATCCCCTCTCAGCAGTAGCAGGCTGGTGTCTGCAGCACACACCCACTGCACACAGCAGAAATTCCAGTCAATAAGGCAAATGGGGCCCAGCCGATGGAAGGGGAGGAAGGAGACATACGAACAATAAGGAAAGCATCTGGCTGTATGACTAACTGGAAAGGAGACTGGAGTCAGATGTAGATTGCAGTCCCAGATCCAAGGCTACAACTGTCTCTCTTGCTACAGGAAAACCGTATCAATTCTCACTGTCCTAATTTTGCATAGAGAGAGACAAGATGGGTGAGGTAATACCTTTTACTAGACAACTTTCAAGCTCCACCAAACTCTTCAGTTCTGTGGAGCACAAAAACTTGTCTCTTATTGGACCAACTTCTGTTGGTGAAATAAAAGATATTACTTCACCCACCTTGTGTCTCTCATATCCTGGGACCAACACGGCTACAGCAACAGTGGAAACTAGTTTTGAACAGTTTTGAATTTTGAACAGAATTGCACTAGTATGTTTAGCTGGAAACAACTAAAAAAAGCCAGCTCAGGGTTTCCAGCCCACATACTAGTGCAATTCTGTGAACCAAACAATGAAATCCAGCCTGTAGTTTATCCAGCTGGAGCAAGATTTACACACTTCTGCTTCAGAGCTATGGAAATGCAAAAGCAAAGCCCTTTCTCTGAACAGGAACCAGCCATCTCCTAAGCACAGTACTAATGGAGGCTGTTCTGCTGTCCTTCCCTGGAGACAGCAGCCAGCACTACTGAAGCTTCTCACGTAGCAACCAGAGCTCCAGAGCCAACTGCAGCTGCTGTCACTGCCTTGAACACTTACCCACAGGATCCAAAGCAAAGCAACACCCTCCTTCCTTCCTTCACCTTTGTGCTTCAAGCCAGAAGGCTGGAAACAAAATGACTTCCTGGGCCAGTTACAGAAAAATTCCTAGTACCTCCTTCATAGGTGAAAAGGGAAACTCCTACTCCCTATTAAGGACATACTGAACTCTTTGTCTAGCCTTAGATTTTTGCTTTTAACAGCAACACCTCCAGAGTGTCAATTTGGAAATTAAAAAAAAATAATGCTACCAAAATCATGGGTTTTGCAACAATAGTCCCATCCCCCACAAGATATTAATTCACTCTCCTGCCCACAACCTCTGCCTGAGTGAACCTTAAACACTCCAATTACATAATGGGACAGAGAGAGACTGCAGGAGGCCACTGCAAGGCCTGCAAAGAGCTATTATCTCCTTAAAGCAGCATTGGCCTCTGCAGAGAGCTGGAAGAATCCCAATAGTATATTTTAATCACTGTACAATAAAATCCCAGTACCCCTCTGCACAACAGACTATCTGCTGCTGATTGAGAATCCCCTTTATTACATCAATTTTCCCCGCTTAGTAGCACAAGGAACCACATCTCGGTTCCTTCCTTCTGTCAGGGAACAGGAATGTGAAGTTCTTCCCAGAGCCACTTTCCAGCTTAGACAGCCAAGCCCAACATTTTACAAGACATATGACATACAACAAAGGAGCTCTGTTTGAACAGTAGGCCATTGGCATCCAAGGACGAGCTGCTGGAGACACAGGTGACCTTGTCACAGCTGTATGCTGTTAAAAACATGAACTGTGTTTTAGTTAGGTCCTGAGCCTAAACAGCCAGGTAGGGAGGCTGGGAAGCCACCCAGCAGGAAACACACGACAGACAACCCAATGCAGGAAAATCCGTGCTGCAGCCTCCAGCACAAGGCAAGAAAAGAGGAGAGGATTATTAGTGAGCACACTGTACAGGCACCATGAGAAAGCAGAAAATGCAGGTCAAACACCTCCTCCCCCATACCCCGAAGGGACCAGCAGCTCAGAGCTGACAGCAGGGACAGGAAAGGAAACAGCAGCCCAGAGCAGGCTGCTTCAAGACAGAGGGTGATCCTCTCATTCCTGTGAAGCAATAATTTTGGACTAGACGTGATTAGCACAAAAGGGGGCTTTCCCACAATAGTGACTTTCCCCTCTCCTTCTCTCTACAAGCAGCTCAAAGGCAACTGACAAAGCCCTCCACTGTACCGGCCACCACCCACACACAGACTTGCCTGGGAACCAAAACAAACTGAATTAATCAGAATCTAAATCACCCTCGACCACGATAGCGACAACTCTGTCCTCCCAAGACAGGCAGATGCACACACAGAGGAGAAACGCCATGATTCCCTCTGGCAGTGAGCGAGGATCCCCGTCCCCACCAGCCCCCGAGCTGGGTAGTCCCCCATACCCTGGCTGGGGCTCCCATCTGTACAAACACCTCCGCACACCCAGCCGAGATTCCCTCCCACTTGCCCCCCCCCCCGCCTCCGCCTGAGGGCTTACCCAAGGCTCCCCCCGGGCTCGGTCCCCCCCTCCCGGGCTCGGTCCCCCCCTCCCCGCGCGCGGTTGGGCTGCGGGTGCCCCCCCGCCAACCCCCCAGCGCGGAGTTCCTCTCGCGCAGTCCCGCGGGGACGGAGACAGGGCAGCGAGCGAGCGGCGGCGGCCACAACGAGAAGAGAGGCAGGTCAGGAGCGGCTGCAGCCGGCCGGCACCCGTGAGGTGCTACCGGGGACGCAGGCCGCGGGCCCGTCACCCTGCGGGCGCCCCGGGGTTCCCTTCCCCCCAGAGCCCGCCCCCTACCTGGCCGGCCCGATGCCCGGGCCCCCGCGCACCACTAGGCCCGGCTCGGCGCCACGGCGTTTCCTGGGCAGCAGACGGGACCGAGACCCTCTGCGGCGGCGGCGGCAGCAGCAGCAGCCTCGGCCCCTCCCCCTCAGCACCAGGGGCTGCACCTCTTCCACGGGCCTGGCGGAAACGGCACTGAGAGCACGGGGCTCCCCAGCGCTGGCGCCAGGGGCCATCCGGACACGCCCACTGCCACTCCCCATTGGCTGCTCCGCCGCCTAGCTCCACCCATTTCAACCATATATTGGCAGCAGCCCCTCTTCGAGCCTCACCTCCTCACACTTTCGATTGGCCCCTGGTTGAGCAGGCCACGCCCATTCCCACATCTCATTGGCTACAGTTGGCCCGCCCAGTGGCTCTCGCCACAGAGGCGGCTTCCTATTGGTGTCCCAAGCTGCCACTGCGACGGGGGTAGCGACGACACAGAAAAGGCGCGAGCGGCTGCCTTACTGCTAGTACAGGAGCCCCGCCGCAGCTTGAAGGGCGGTTCCTATTGGCTACGGGGTGTATCAGGCCGTCTTGAAAATATGCTCTGGTTGGCCGAGCTTCCCGTCAGTTAGGGACAAGTACCCGCCTTGCGCTACGTGAGCGGGGAAGAGCCGGCCTATGATTGGCTCGGCGCCGCTTGCACCACGTGGGTGCGCCCCTCTCCCGGAGTGTAACTCCCGCCTCGGGACACGTGGCAGACAGAAGGGGTGGGGCGGTCTGCGAACCGGACTCCTAGAGCTCGCAGGACACGCGCACGCAGCTTCTCTCCCTCCCCGCCCAGCCGACGAAGGGGGCCGCGCGCCGGAGGCGCGCTCCCTGGGGGCTCCCGGCTGGGGCGCGCCCCCGCACGCGGAGCGGGTGACGCGCCGGCCTGCGGCGCCTGGTCCCCGGCTCGCGCAGAGACGCGGCCGCTCGGGTTTCCCCTCGGCCCAGCGCCCCCAGGGGCCGCTTCCAGCCGCAGGCCGGGCTGGGGCGGCCTGCCCTGCGCGCGGCGCGGCCCGCTGGAGCGGACGGCTTTGGGCCTTGTGAAGCTTTTAGAGAACCGGGGACAGCGGCCGCCCCTCGGTAAGGCTTGCTAAAGGGGCGGCCTCCGCGAGCGGCGAGCCCTGCGGAGAACCCGCGCAGCGCCTCCCCGAGCGGCGAGCCCTGCGGAGAACCCGCGCAGCGCCTCCCCGAGCGGCGAGCTGGTTAACTGCCCCTCCGTTGCTGGCCCGTCTCTCGCCCCACACCTATCAGCAGCCTGCTGTAACACCGAGAGAGAGACACGCTGTCCCAGGCAAGCCCTTCTCCCAGACTGGCAGCGTTCTGCTCCCCGGCCTCTGCAGGAGGAGGTCAGCTAACTGAGGGAAGGGCAGCTGTGGACCAGGCCCTGCCCTCTGAACTCCGTCTTCGCTCGCTGTAGGAAAGCGAACATTAATTCCTGGATGCTCTGAGGGGACCCAATGACAAGGTAAAGTGTGCCAGGGTCACCTCCCTGCACATTGGAGCCAGTCTCCCCGGCAGCTTTCCTAGCTGCAGCTGAAGGATGAGTCCCGCTGAAGCATGTTCCTCACTGATTTCCCAACGGAAAGAGTGGCTTCGTCTTCCTCAAGGTCTTTGTCACGCTGTCGCTAGTGCAAGGGGATGGGGCTACTGCAAAACGTCTGAAGAGGACAAGCTGCCTTTTCATGTTACTTTTACTGAACAGTAACAGATTTGGACATAAGGTTTTGTGGGTAAAAAAAACATTTCTTCAGATGCATCTGAAGTGGGTTTTCTACCCACAAAAGCCTATTCCCAAATAAATCAGTTAGTCTTTAAGGTGCCACCGGACTCCTTGTTTTTGTGGATACAGACAACACAGCTAGCTCCTGATACTTTACTGAACATTGTGGGTAATGCATTTTTTCCTCATGGCTTTGTTCCTATGCCAAATGGAGGACACATTTAATAGTGGTGCAGCCAACATGCTTCCTGTCACTTTAGTCATTGCACTAATCTCAGAGATCTCAGCACAGGGCTAGAAAAAAAAAGTTGAAAACCCCAAGCCTGATTCACTTAGAGTCAGGCATATAATCCAACAGCCTAACTCCTCCCATCCTCTTGCAGGATCTAGAGAACAAACTGATGCAGCTTCCCAGAGTCTTATCTGAAATACAATTGAGGGCCATCTTGTGGAGGAAATGCAGTCTCTACACACACTGTATGACAAGATACATATTGTGAAGTCATTTTAAGTACATAGGGCACAGCATGTGACTGGACAGCAGGAAGTGGCATCTTACTCCTCTCTATACTGCAACAGGTCTATTATGTTCTTTAATTCAGAGTTCACCAAGCTTTGCCTGGACCCTGAGGATTCTCAGCACTCTCCAGTGAAATCCTCATCTCCACTACACCAGGCACCCTGCCCCATTTTCCAGTCTCGCTACCTTCACTCTAAGAGGATACTGCCCTGGCCTGCTCTCCCCATAATCCTTTCAAATACCATCTCCCCCACAATGCAGACAGTCTCAATATCTTCACCTACCTACTGCCTCTTTAGCAAAGCTGGTGTGGCAAAGGGTTTTCCACCTCATCACTACTGCTGCTGCTTTGAAGATTGCTACTCTCGGTGGATATAGCAACAGAGAAGACAGGACATAACAGGAGTGCCACCTAGAGCAGCAAGAGGCAGATGAGACTCTGAAGACGTTCTCACCCCAATCTCTGGTACAGTGCCTGCCAAAAAAAAAAAAAATCTAGGGAAACTCTGGAAGTTGGAATCTTTCCAAAGCATTAAATTCTCTAGCTGCATCATCATGATGTCGTCATGTGGAACAGTCTCAAAGTTTGAAAAAAATATAGAGTTTGGCACTGAATATCTTGAACTACCGTGGGCCACGTGTCTTCCTGGTTTTACCTATCCCTGAGATTGTAAGAGCACACAGGTGACTATGCAGAGCTTTCAGCATCTCATCCAATGATTCTTCCAAAGCAGATGTTGTAACCACATCATACCTGACTGTTGTGCTCATATTTTACCCAGGAACAGCCTAAACAAATCTGCTGCTATCAGCAGGCAAGAATTCAACTGCACTCAGTAGCACCTTTTCTTATCAGATATGTTCAAAACAGAGAGTCATTCAAATCATTCAACATGCAGCTGTTTCAGGACCCCACTGAACTCATGGGTTCTCTCCTTTTCCCAGAGTCTCAGCCACAGCAAATGGAGAATCTACAACAAGAGCATTTCCTGTACTGCCCCTGAGTCATACACAAAGGGAATGCTGAATAAGCCAGGCAACTATAGAAACCACTCCCCCTTCCCCCATGAAAAGGGAAGTGGAAGAAGGAAAGTGGGATATTCTACTCTCTTCCTGAAGGCAAATAAAAGTTCATAGAATATCAGGGTTGGAAGGGACCTCCAGAGGTCATCTAGTCCAACCCCCTGCTCAAAGCAGGGCCAATCCCCAATTAAATCACCCCAGCCAGGGCTTTGTCAAGCCTGACCTTAAAAACTTCTAAGGAAGGAGATTCTACCACCTCCCTAGGTAACGCAAGTTGTAACAAAAACCAAATCAGAACAGTACAACCATCAGGAAATACTACTTTTTGGGATAGGGTCCATGTCAGGTTGTACCACACCGGGCGTAATGAGGAGCTACTGGGAGCCTCTGGCTTCTAGTGCAATTTAAGTTGCATGGTTATTCTGCAGCATCACTTTGTAAATCTAGGTACTTATACAGCCTCAGTTTCTATAGTGAACAAACAAACAGGGAGAAAGTGGCAGAACCAGGAACTGAATCCAGATGTCTTGAGTCCAGGTCTCGTGCTTCAATTTTAATGCTATTCTACCACTCTATAGGGCACCTCCAACTCTTACAGGTAGATTTCAGAGTAACAGCCGTGTTAGTCTGTATTCGCAAAAAGAAAAGGAGTACTTGTAAGTACTCCTTTTCTTACAGGTAGAGTATCTTATTCAGATGGCACCCATCAGTTTTCATTCACAAACTTATTTTCCCTCTTTAAATTAACATATGATACAGAAAATATCTACCAGTTGTTGGGCAACTACAGTTAGCTATAAATATCCAACATTACTTATGTACTGGATAATTGTGTGCTTAACAGCACTGTTTCCATTAAAAGTCATCCCTGACTTCAGGAAGTTTGTGACTGCCATAAAAATGGTCACCTCTACTCCAGCAAAGGATCTTATTTCCATAACATCTTGCGCGTTCTACTGCAATCTGCAACATAGGCACGTTCCTATAATTTGACAAAAAGTCTTAAATTTGCTACGCAGGTGAAGTACAAACAGATAAGTGCTGTTAGTGAACTTTAAGCACCTACACTGCCAGAAGCTGGGAATGGGTTACAGGGTATGGATCACTTTAACCTGTTCTCTTAATTCCTTCTGGGGCACCTGGCATTGCCCATTGACGAAAGACAGGATACTTGGCTGGATGGATCTTTGGTCTGACCCAGTCTGGCTGTTCTTATCTTCTAACACTGACACTACAGACAAGCATGAGGGTTTCCCCCCCAAGAAACTATTCAGGCACATCAACACCTTGCTTATTAACAAGCCTCCAAGTTTAGTGTGGAGACCATATCGTGTAAGCCAAAAAAGTCTCTCCATAGGGAATACAGGAGGTCTAAGCAGGTTCTCATCACAAGCCTTATGACAAAGCAATGCCTCTGCTTCTTTCCCCCCTCAGTATATGTAACTTTTAAAAACCTGTCTTGGCAGTTCAGACCACAGGTAATAAGATCCAGTTCATGGGACAGCCCCAGTTTCACCTCTTCCAATTCCAGAACTGTTCTGTATGGGGTACTTGGCATGGAGGTGTTATGGGCAAAAAATGAACACTACAGAACCATGCAAACCTGGATGCTGCTGCCATCGGCCAGTACCTAAAGACAGATACAATCAGCCAAGCCTACACATAACTAAAAGCCATTACTGTCACCCAAAACACCCAGGGCTATTTTCTACCAACTGGATTGAATAAAGTTCACTAGAAATTCCACCTAAGCACATGTGCTACAAAACCACAACCAAGACCTAAAAGCAGGATGTTAGGGGTGGGGAAAAAATTACCTCCCTCCCCTCTTGAATGTGAAATATTAATCCTAATTTAATACCCATTTTCCTCACCTACAGTAGTTATTTCAACAGTATATTTCATAACAAGATCAAGCCTGCACCCCTGCCACTATTCAATTTATACTACCAGAATAGGCTTTAGAAGAATAGGAATTGCCAAACCAAGTGTCTATTTCAGGGGGAGCCAACCTGAGCGTGAGAAGGAGCCAAAATTTACCAATGTACATTGTCAAAGAGCCACAGTAATACATTAGCAGCCCCGCCAATCAGCATCTCCCAGTCAGCTGTTTCGTGACACGTAGGAGGCTTTGGGGGAGAAGTGAGAGCATGGCAGGCTCAGGGGAGAGTGGGAAGGGGCAGAGCCAGGGGTGGAGCAGTAGCGCCCCCCGGCACACTGGAGGGTTGGCGCCTGTAGCTCCAGCCCCAGAGTCGGTGCCTGGACAAGGAGCCGCAGATTCACTTCTGAAGAGCCGCATGTGACTCCAGAGCCATAGGGTGGCCATCCCGGTCTACTTAGTCCTATATCCTGTCTTTGACAGTGGCCAGTCCCAGATACATAAGTGCAAGAAATTCCCGTAGAAGGCAATTATGGAATAACCTGCCCATAAGGGAAATGTCTTCCCAGCTCTGAAACAGGAAGGTTTATTGTCCCTTCTTATCTAGCTGACCCCCATAAACCTATGTTCTTAGTCATTTAATCATCCAATATTTGAAACCCATTTTTATGCAGGAGATGAAAGGACATACACCTCCCCCCCACAAAAATAAAAAGCCCTCCCATCCTCGGCATGGCAGTGTACATTCCCTGGATTCCAATAAGACTCTAGAATTTCAGGCTGTATTGACAGTGGGAATGAACAGAGTCATAAGCTCACCACACAGACTTCAACGAAAGGCAAGGTATGTCAGAATTTCATCTTGTTCATAAGCACGCTTCAGAAAATACAAGCCTTGTTTTTCCAAGACAATTCTAGGGAAGCTAGAGGTAGAACTGTGCAGCAGTCTGATCCACTTGCAGCAGAGCAGCAACCCTGCCTCTCACCATCCTGGGCTAGCAAGACGGACTCCCTCAGACAGAAGAAGAGTGCTGCCTCTTCACTCGAGCAGCACGCCTCCCCTGAGCTCCAGCAGGCAGAAAGGAGAGAAGCCATCTGGTTCCCATGACTCTCTGAAGGGCCCGAGATGCTGTTAACGGGTGCCTCTTTCTCCACATTGCAAGTGACCTCTCTGCAAATTCCACGGCATGTAGTCAGGTACAGCCCAAAATAGGCTTTGGTGCTGCTCTCAGTTCAAAAGCCTCAGCTTCCCAGTCACCTGATTCATTATTCCTTCTTCTCCGATAATGGCAAGGACAGTGTAGGATCCAGCTGGAATCTGCAGTGGAGAGATGAACATGCAATTGTGTCAACAGCAATTCAGATGATGGTAAACGTTCAATTTTGATTTAAAGACTTCAAGTGAAAGAGTCCACCATATCCATAAGTTGTTCCAATGATTAATTATCCTCACTGTTAAGAATTTGCACCTTTTGTAGTCTGAATTGTCTAGCTTCAGTTTCCAGCCATAGGATCTTGTCATGCCTTGGTCTGACAGGAGGAGTCCACCATCAAATCTTCTCCCTGTGTACGTACTTATAGATTGGGGTGGGCAAATTATGGCCTGCAGGCTGGATCTGACCCGCCAGCCATTTTAATCCAGCCCTTGAGCTCCCTCTGGGGAGCAAGGTCTGGGGCTTGCCCCGCTCCAGCTGGGGAGCAGGGTTGGGGGCCGCTCCACACGGAAGCGGCGGCATGGCCCGTTTCCGGCTCCTACACATAGGGGCAGCCAGGGGGCTCCATTCTGCCCCAAGTGCCGACCCTGCAGCTCCCATTTGCCAGGAATCCCAGCCAATGGGAGCTGCAGGGGCAGGGCCTGCAGATATGGCAGCACGCAGAGTCTCCCAGCCACGCTTCCATGTAGGAGCCAGAGAAGGGACATGCTGCTGCTTCTGGGAGCCTCTTGAAGTAAGCGCCACTTAGAGTCTGCATTCCTGAGCCCCCTCCTGCCCTCCAAATCCCTTGATCCCAGCCTGGAGCACCCTGCTGCACCCCAAACCTCTCATCCCCAGCCCCCCCTCCAGAGCCCATGCCCCAGCCCAGAGCGCCCTTCCACACCTTGAACTCCTCATTTCTGGCCCCACCCCGGAGCCTGCACCCCAACCCCAATTTTGTGAGCATTCATGGCCTACCATACAACTTCTATTCCCAGATGTGGCCCTCGGGCCAAAAAGTTTGCCCACCCCTGTTACAGATTGATCAAGTCACCTCAACTTCCTGGATAAACTAAATAGATTTAGCTTTTTTAGTCTGGAAAGTACACACAGTAAAAACTCAAATCGTTCTTGTGGATCTTCTTAGAACCCTTTCCAACATGTTTTAAGAGTGTTGGCACCAGAACTGGACATAGCATTTCAGTAATCTCCTTAATGTTGTATATAAAGTTAATACCACCTCCCTAATTCTACATCATCCAAGGGTCACATTAGCTCTCAACCACAACACTGCATTGGACCTCACATTCAGCTGATTTCCACCCTGATCCCTAAGTCACTATCAGGGTCAGTGCTTTCCAGGATGCAGTCCCCCAGCCTACAAGTGGGTCCAGCCAACCAGTCCGACATAGCTGGGGCTAACGGTTAAGGTTGGTTAATGGTAAGCCTAATGCTTACCGGTTAACCTTTTACATCCCTAGGATCTACATTCCTGGATCCTAGATGTATGACCTTGTGTTTGGCATGCTCACTCACAGGCACATACACTCTCCCCCTCAGTGATTACAGGTTACCGCATTGCACTGTTCTGGAGCACTATTACTCCAGAAACTGCTAATTTATTGTCATTGCTATCAGTGTCTACTTTCCCCCTCTAATTTTTTTTTAAATTTAATCACTTCTTTCAAATCCCTTAACTAGAACAGTTTAACTGAAGAATCATTTGATAATTGTTGAATGATGGGGTTTTTCAGACATCTAGTAAAGTTTTCTTAGAGTGACTTCCCATTATTATTCATATTGTTTTAAATTCTTCCTTCCAGTTTTGCTCACAATTGTTTTCAAGCTTTGGGACATTGGCCCTTTTAAAGTGCCAAATGTATTGTATTAGTTACACACATGCACTCAATTCCTAACTTGGTTACCTGTGTCCTCCCTGCATCCTGCACCAGGTACGTTGGCAGCTCCAGGCTCAAAGCCAATGCTTGGAGATCCATCAGGTGGGCAGTGTTTGATCCTTGAACTACAACCTTCTTTGCACTAACAAGGAAAAAGCAAGTGATCAGAAAGAGCACCTACTGTCCTGCGACCTCTTATCACAGGCTGCTTGACTAGGGGAGCAGTGTACAAGCTAAGGAAGTCATTAGCCTAACAAAACAGTTAGAGATCCATCTCCCATTCATCTAGCAACTGCAAACCCATTTGCTTCAGATATGAGAATAATTATTCTGAATTTATTAAGTTAAATGTCAGATAAATTATCTACAAGAGACACAAAAAACCCAGATCAGAAAGGCTCCTCCCCCTTTTGGCCCTTTTAACTACCAAGTAGAATGAGAACATTCTGATGTTGACTCACCTTTATCTGTTCAACCATTTCAGACAACTGCTTGAAGAACCATTTAGTGAGAATGCTAAATTAGTGACAGGGGAGATTAAGAGGGACAGCCAAGGAGAATCCAGTGTGAAAGCTCTGCTGCTACTGCCCCGCAAGCTTAGTCTTTGATATTGCCTGTTATTTCAATCCTTTACCCTCCCTCCCAACAAGGAAGCCTGACCAACATGAGTCAGAGTGCCACTCATTCAGTCAGAGTCTGAATTTTACAACATATATTCGAAGGGATGCCTGGACACTTGTCTGTCAGGCACACATTACCATCTTACCCACATTCATCCCACTGGCAGATCATCTCCCTCCCAGTGGATTTTTCCTGTATTAACTGGTACAGGCCAACAGCTGCATGTCCAACCTGGGCTGCTATCTGTAAGGTGAAACATTACATCTGAATAGGGTGAGCCACTGAAGCCACTCCTCCCACTGGTGTGATAATAGGGGCACAAGTCCTCTGCATTCAAATAAGGCCTTCAGCAGGAGGCAGTCCATCACCTTCCCAGATTTGAAGGGGAAAAGGACCCCAAACCTCTCATCCCAGCCCCCCCTCCAGAGCCCATGCCCCAGCCCAGAGCCCACATTGGCTGGCACCTAGCTCTTTTCACAGGTGGCTCCGCAGTCTGGGCAGGGCGGGCGACCACTCCCTCCCCGCACCTTGGCCGGCCAGAATTTGGGCTGCTCGAAGCTTTCTCCGGGCCACCCGTGAACTTTACCTTCCCGACGCCCATGGCGAGCTCCATGTTCACCACAAACACCATCTTGTAGCAGCCGCCACCATCCGCCTGCTCCTGGAAAAGAAACCTGGGTGGAGGCCCCGGGCTCCGCGCGCGAGCGGGGGGTGGGGTGGGGTGGGGGGGCGCCGCCGCCGCCAGGACAGGGGCCCCGGGCTCCGCGCGCGAGCGGGGGGTGGGGTGGGGGGGCGCCGCCGCCGCCAGGACAGGGGCCCCGGGCTCCGCGCGCGAGCGGGGGGTGGGGTGGGGTGGGGGGGCGCCGCCGCCGCCAGGACAGGGGCCCCGGGCTCCACGCGCGAGCGGGGGGTGGGGTGGGGTGGGGGGGCGCCGCCGCCGCCAGGACAGGGGCCCCGGGCTCCGCGCGCGAGCGGGCGGTGGAGGGGGGGGGCGCCGCCGCCGCCAGGACAGGGGCCCCGGGCTCCTACCTGCCTCTCCAGGCCGCCGAAGTAGAGCTGCGCCGCAGCCTCCGCGGACACATTCCCGGTCAGGGCCAGCGCCTACAGGGTGGAGAGAGCGCGGCGTGAGGCGAGGCGAGGCGAGGCCAGCCCAGCCCAGCCCAGCCCAGGCCCGGCTCACCCGGCAGGGGTCGCCCCGGCTCACCTGGCGCGCCGCCGCCTCAGGCACCCCCAGCTCCCGCAACGGCCCCAGCAGCGCCTCATCAGCCTCCATCCCACCACGTGACTTGCAGCCGCTCCGCTCCGCTATTGGCTGCGCCCGCCGTAGCCAGCCCAATCCGATTTGTTCCTCGCTTCCATGTGATTCCCGGCCACGCCCACACCCCGGCCAGGAATGCCCCCCCATCATCTGCTGTCCTTTGCCCCTCCCCTCCGCGACCAAACGTCCCCCGCGCCACGCCCCTCGTCTCTGCGTCCCGCCTCCAGCCGCTCTGCAGGGCCAAGGCCGCTCACCCCCGCCCAGGCCGCCCCAGCCAGGGCCACGTGCCCCACCCTTCCCCCACTGCCCCCACCCCGCCGGGCCAGACAGCCCTGCCCCGCCCCCAGCAACGGCACGGGCTCAGCGGGCACCCGCGGTACTGTGGCGCGGACCCCCACGTCTGAGCTGGGGCGAAGAAACACTGCGCCCACATGAATTTGCCCCACAAGTGCATTCACAGAATCAGAAAAAGAAAAGGAGTACTTATGCACCTTAGAGACTAACCAATTTATTTGTCTCCAAGGTGCCCCAAGTACTCCTTTTCTTTTTGCAAATACAGGCTAACACGGCTGCCCCTCTGAAACCTGCCATAGAATCACAAAATCTCAGGGCTGGAAGGGACCTCAGAAGGTCACCTAGTCCAACCCCCTGCACAAAGCAGGACCAACCCCAACTAAATCCTCCCAAGGGCTTTGTCAAGCCGGGCCTTAAAAACCTCTAAGGAAGGAGATTCCACCACCTCCCTAGGCAACGCATTCCAGCGTTTCACCACCCTCCTAGTGAAAAAGTTTTTCCTAATATCCAACCTAAACCTCCCCCACGGCAACTTGAGACCATTACTCCTTGTTCTGTCATCTGCTGCCACTGAGAACAGTCTAGATCCATCCTCTCTGGAACAGCCTCTCAGGTAGTTGAAAGCAGCTATCAAATTCCCCCTCCTTCTTCTCTTCTGAAGACTAAACAATCCCAGTTCCCTCAGCCTCTCCTCATAAGTCATGGGTTCTAGACCCCTAATCAGTTTTATTGCCCTCCGCTGGACATTTTCCAATTTTTCCACATCCTCCTTGTAGTGTGGGGCCCAAAACTGGACACAGTGCTCCAGCTGAGGCCTCACCAATGTCCAGTAGAGGGGAACAATCACGTCCCTCGATCTGCTCGCTATGCCCCTACTTATACATCCCAAAATGCCATTGGCCTTCTTGGCAACAAGGGCACACTGTTGACTCACATCCAACTTCTCGTCCACTGTCACCCCTAGGTCCTTTTCTGCCGAACTGCTGCCGGGCTATTCGGTCCCTAGTCTGTAGCGGTGCGTTGGATTCTTCCGTCCTAAGTGCAGGACTCTGCACTTGTCCTTGTTGAACCTCATCAGATTTCTTTTGGCCCAATCCTCTAATTTGACCTCTGCGTTATAATGCTCAGACACATAATTAGCATGTGGAATTCAGTCACAGGCTATAATTGAAGACAGAATTCAGAAAGATATTGAATAATTATATGGATAACATGAACATTCGCAATTACATTAAACAGGATTAAAAAGGCATAGTCTGTAAACCCTGAAGCCTCAGGCCATGAACCAGCTGCCAACTAAACAGGTTTACGAAGAAATTGCCCCTAGGGGGAGGCTGCTGCATAATTGTCCCTTATGAGGTTTCATTCACCTCTCTCTGCAACATGAAGTACTGGCCAATGTCTAAGAAAGGATGCTACTTTAGACAGACCACTCAGAGGAATTGCCAAACTTAATCCAGGGTCCCTCTGTATTTAGTGTGTTTACCCCTCAATTCCCAAAACCCATCAAAGTATGGTATTTGCATATACTTACAAACCATTCAGGAATAAAGGGATTAATTAAACTGAAGCCTTTTCAGAATTAGGCCTGCTTAAGATAAAGAACATACAAATATAAAGATGAGATACTGCAGCTAAAACAGCTGGAATATCCTTTGATGCAGGATCCAACTGAGAAAGCTTCAGCAAATGCAATGGTACCTGGATGGCCAGTGAGACAGAAGCATCCACATATGTGGTAACTGGGCTGTGGAAATGGCATCAGGGAGGCCAGTACTGGGATCAGATAAGGGGAGAGAAGGTAGTTCTCTTCTCCTCCCCATCCTACCTGTAATCCCAGAGGAGCTGAGTAATATTGATAAAATGATCAGCATGGAAATAGTTAACAGTGTTGACATGCAACTCACCATCATTAGAGTCAGAGTTAACACCCATCATCAAAATGTACTAGATCACCGGTTCTCAAACTTTAGCACCCAAGGACCCCAATTTTAATTTAAAATTTTTCTCAGACCCCCAAGCTGGCTTCTAATTTTCCCCAGGGTGCTCAACCCCAGCCCAGCCCCAAGCCCCACCCCTACCCTTCCCCCAAGTCCCCCCCCCCATCTTCATACCCCCACCCCTCCTCTTCCCTGCCTCTTTCTACCCCATCCCCCAAGTGAGCCCCATCCCCGCTCCTCTCCTTCCCTCCCAGCACCTCCTGCACACCACTGAACAGCTGTTCTGCGGCCTGCAGGAGGTACTGGGAGGAATGGGGAGGAGATGATTGGCGGGGCTGGCGGTCCTGGACATGACTCGCGGACTCCAGTTTGAGAACTGCTGTATTAGATAGTTCACACTAAAAGACTTGCGGGTCCCCTCTCTTCCTCATTCCTGCCCCAGGCAAAAGTCAAGCAAAGGGGCTTTTCTCACAGAATTTAAGATTTGAGGGGAAAGAAATCCTTCCCAAAGCCTGGCAGCTTCTCCAAATCTAGAGTAACTGATGGAGCCCATGAACATTCCCTACTTGGTTAGGGGGCTAGGCCTAAAGATCTGCTTCCAGCAGTACCACTGTCGGTCCATGAAACCCCTTTATGGAGCCTCCTCGCACTGCCTGTACTCTGATTCAGAGAAACTACAGTGGTTCCAGTGTGCTTAGCTCTTCTATACCTGCTGAGGGAGAAGGCTACAGCATTAGCTATTTGTGTCTTTCTACATTCAGCAGGCAGCAGGCTAGAGATCTCTGCACCGAGGACTAGAAACCTAACTTTTCTTTTAATGGAAGTCTAGCTTCTGCAGAAATCAATACGGAAGTTGAGTTATGCCATCTCCATAGACAGATTGGTGGCAGGTTCATAGATGTGGCAATAAATGGGAAAGTAATGGAGTAAAAGCACCTAGGTTCAGGAACAGAGGCGATGGATCCATAGGAACAGATGACAAGCTACTGAGGAAAGAGCGTGAGACTCAATCAGGCTGTTTGGATTATGGTGTTAGGGAAATGGAGCCTGGTGAAGGACAGGAACACAGTGAGAGAAAGGCTGCCAATGCTTGAATTCCACTATGAATTCTATGGCCTGCATCTTCAACAGATTTGCCATCTGGTAGAGTTCTATGTCCTGTGGAATAAACTTATTTTCTGTGTTCCATCTCCAGAGAAGGAGTCACAAGGCTGATCTGGACACTGGTTACTCAGCCATGGGTGTTGAAGGCATTTCAGTGCTGTTGTCCGTTTGGCTGGTATGTATTCCAGCATTGGCAGAAGGAAGCTAGTAAATGGAGCGGCCTCATGCTTTGTCCAGTTGTGTCTGTCCATTAGGGTGTTGTACAGACTGCAGGGGAAAAGCCTGGAAATCCGTAGGAGAGCACCTACCAAAGACGACATAAACACAATACTTCACCATTGAGTATAAAAACCTCCTAAATCCCTCTCCTCTTGCTGCTTTCTTACACACCACCTCCTCCTGGATTCTCCCTGTACCACCTTAAATAATTCTCCTGCTCTTCACTCTTTATACTTATTCGATACCTGTAAGGTGCCACCTGTCAGCCAGTTGTGCTGATCTTTGAACTCCCCCCAGTATGTCAAGATTGCTCTGGTAATAATATGCCCAAAAGTGAATTAAATATTTTAAATGCAGTCACACCAGGGGCCATAAAGTCAGAGACCATCACCTCCCTGCTCCGTGACGCCTCTGTGAATGCAGCCCAAAAATGCACTGGCCCTTTTTTGTTGCCATATCTCACTGCAAACTCATGTATAATTTCTTTATTATGATTATTGCTTTTACAGGCCCAGAAGTCTGGTAGACACTTAACAGAAGACAGAAGACACAGTCCTTGCCTAAAGAGCATGCAGTAAGTCAGGTTAGGCATGGGCAGTACCCAATGGGTCAGTTAAATTTACAAATATACACAATTAATGAGAAAAATATAAATAATGACTATCTTTTGACTCAGTTCTTGTTGGCACCATGGAAGGAAAAAAATGGTTACCTACCTTTTCGTAACTGTTGTTCTTCAAGATGTTTTGCTCATGTCTATTCCATTCTAGGTGTGCATGTGCCCATGTGCGCAGTTGTTGGAGATTTTTGCCTTAGTGGTATCTGTAGGGTCAGCAGCTAAGTTCACTGTAAGCTGCGCAGCCGCAACCTACTTAGCACCATGTAGATGCTCAGGGAACCTCCACGGGGACCTGCCGCAGCCGGGGGAGGGACGCCCCTTCCCCAGCCTCCACCTAGCC
Organism: Eretmochelys imbricata; assembly: GCF_965152235.1. NCBI lineage: Eukaryota > Metazoa > Chordata > Testudines > Cheloniidae > Eretmochelys > Eretmochelys imbricata. The sequence continues at coordinate 397,102 of NC_135578.1, read as the reverse complement.
CGGCTGCCAACCTGCCGCAGCCGGTGGACCCCTCCCCCGGCACCAACTCTGCTGAGGCCCTGACCTGCCGCGGCCAGGGCAGCCCAGCCCGGCCTGGGATCCAGGTGCAGCCGGGGAGGCCCCTGCACCCAATCCTCTGCCCCAGCCCTGAGCCCCTCATGCCCGGCCCCACCCCAGAGCCCACACACACCTGCACCCCAATCCTCTGTCACACATCACGTCCATAGCACATAAAATTCATTTCACACATGGGTGGGGAAAAATTAGAGGGAACACTAGTTGGCAGTGGTGCCCCCGTGAGTACTGTATATCATGCGCTGGCCCTATACCCCCTCATTTCTTTCTTGCAACTCCAACAGAGGGGCAGGAGGGCGGGTAATGGAATAGACATGAGCAACACATCTTGAAGAACAACAGTTACCAAAAGGTAGGTAACCTTTTTTTCTTCTTCAAGTGCTTGCTCATGTCGATTCCATTCTAGGTGACTCACAAGCAGTGCCAATGGAGATGGGCTCAGGATTCATGGTCTTGCAGCTTGCAGCACTGCTCTGCCAAAGCCAGCATCGTCCTGGGCCTGCTGGGTAAGCGCACAATGGAATGTAAATGTGTGGACAGACAACCAGGTAGCAGCGCTATAGGTCTCTTAGATGGGCACCTGAGCCAAGAAGGTCACTGATGACACTTGCACTCTAGTTGAGTGCGCTATGACTATTGCCAGTGAAGGCACATTCGCTAGCTCGTAGCATTAGCGGATGCAGGCTGTGATTCAGGATGAAATTCTTTGAGCAGACACTGGTCAACCTTTCATCCTGTCTGCCCCTGCAATGAACAGCTGCGTTGACTTGCGAAACAGCCTCGTCCTGTCGATATAGAAGGCCAGCACCCTCCCGACGTCCAGGGTGTGCAACCTGCATTCCTTTTCCGATTTATGAGGCTTCAGGAAGAAGACAGGCAAATATATGTCCGGGCCAGTATGAACTGGAAAACTATCTTGCACAGGAACGCTGAGTTCAGTCGCAGCTGGACCTTATTCTAGTAGAATATGTTGGGCGGTTCTAAAATAAGAGCCCTGATCTCAGACACCCTGTGAGCAGACTTTACTGCATCTTCCAGGAGAGAAAGAGAAGAGAGCAGGAAGCCAGAGGTTCAAAGAGAGACCCCATGAGTCTCGACAGCATGAGATTCAAGTCCCAAGAAGGACAAGCTCCCGGATGTGAGGTGTGACAAAGTTCCTCCTCTGCCTTGGTGGGTCCTCTGCTTATTGGCGGGTTTGCTCGCCTCAGAGGTTCATGGCAGCCCTCAGTTTGGCCACTTTCATGGCTCAAAACTGCCCTTCACTCAGTTAGCCTCATCACTGGCCAGCATGGGGAAAGGACGAACAATCCCCGCAGTCTCTGCTGATCCACCTAGTGGATCGGGGAACAGGCCAGAGACTTTCACCTCTGGTGGAATCCACAGTCCATTTCAACTCCTCTGGTATCAAGTAGGGAGTTGAGGGGATGGGGGGAACCCTGGCCCACCCTCTACTGCGGGTTCCAGCCCAGGGCCCTGTGGATTCCAGCTGTCTACAGTTTTCAGAGTAACAGCCGTGTTAGTCTGTATTCGCAAAAAGAAAAGGAGTACTTGTGGCACCTTAGAGACTAACCAATTTATTTGAGCATGAGCTTTCGTGAGCTACAGCTCACTTCATCAGATGCATACCGTGGAAACTGCAGCAGACTTTATATATACACAGAGAATATGAAACAGTACCTCCTCCCACCCCACTGTCCTGCTGGTAATAGCTTATCTAAAGTAATCGTCAGGTTAGGCCATTTCCAGCACAAATCCAGGTTTTCTCACCCTCCACCCCCCCACACAAATTCACTCTCCTGCTGGTGATAGCCCATCCAAAGTGACAACTCTTTACACAATGTGCATGATAATGAAGTTAGGCCATTTCCTGCACAAATCCAGGTTCTCTCACTCCCTCACCCCCCTCCAAAAACCCACCCCCATACACACACAGACTCACTCTCCTGCTGGTAATAGCTCGTCCAAACTGACCACTCTCCAAGTTTAAATCCAAGTTAAACCAGAACATCTGGGGGGGGGGGGTGTAGGAAAAAACAAGAGGAAATAGGCTACCTTGCATAATGACTTAGCCACTCCCAGTCTCTATTTAAGCCTAAATTAATAGTATCCAATTTGCAAATGAATTCCAATTCAGCAGTTTCTCGCTGGAGTCTGGATTTGAAGTTTTTTTGTTTTAAGATAGCGACCTTCATGTCTGTGATTGCGTGACCAGAGAGATTGAAGTGTTCTCCGACTGGTTTATGAATGTTATAATTCTTGACATCTGATTTGTGTCCATTTATTCTTTTACGTAGAGACTGTCCAGTTTGACCGATGTACATGGCAGAGGGGCATTGCTGGCACATGATGGCATAAATCACATTGGTGGATGTGCAGGTGAACGAGCCTCTGATAGTGTGGCTGATGTTATTAGGCCCTGTGATGGTGTCCCCTGAATAGATATGTGGGCACAATTGGCAACGGGCTTTGTTGCAAGGATAAGTTCCTGGGTTAGTGGTTCTGTTGTGTGGTATGTGGTTGTTGGTGTGGCTCCTGTAACAGCTGCGTGACAGCTAAAACTCCCTGGGCTACTTCCCCATGGCCTCCTCCCGACACCTTCTTTATTCTCACCACAGGACCTTCCTCCTGATGTCTGATAATGCTTGTACTTCTCAGTCTTCCAGTAGTACGCCTTCTCCCTCTCAGCTTCTTGCACCTCTTGATCCCAGCTCCTCGCATGCGCCTCAAACTGAAGTGAACTCCTTTTTAAACCCAGGGTGCCCTGATTAGCCTGCCTTAATTGATTCTAGCAGCTTCTTGATTGACTGCAGGTGTTCTAATCAGCCTGTCTGCCTTAATTGTTTCCAGAAAGTTCCTTACCCAGGGAAAAGGGACCTACTTAACCTGGGGCTAATATATCTGCCTTCTATCACTCTCCTGTAGCCATCTGGCCCGACCCTGTCACAGAGGGCAGAGACACTCCAGACCTTTCAAAAACCGGGCTGTCATGTCATGAGCGAAGACTGACCTGCCTTGGAACGGAGGGTGGAAAGCCAAAATAGTGGCCAGGTGGACCCTGACTGATGACAGGGACAAGCCCTGGAGTTTGAGGTACAGAAGATATTCCAGAATAACCTGCAGCAAGGCCTGCTCAGCCTGGATGCGTCGTTCTGAAGCCCAACACACGAACCTTTTCCACTTGGCCAAGTAAGTAGCTCTGGTGGAGGGTTTTCTGCTACCCAACAAAGCCTGTTGAACCTTGGCCAAGCATTCCCACTCTTCCGCATTCAGCCATGCAGTAGCCATGCTGTCAAGTACAACACCACCAGGTTTGGGAGCAGAAGACTGCCATGGTTCTGGGGCAGCAGGTCCAGCCAGAAAGGTAGCCGCACTGGGGCAGCTACCACAAGGTCCAGCAGTGTGCTGAATCAGTGCTGGCGAAGCCACTTGGGGGCCATCAGGATAACCTTTGCCCTGTACTGTTTGATCTTCAGGAGGACTCTGTGGATCAATGGCACTGGCAAGAAAGCATACATCAGGGCCCTTGACCACAGGAGCAGGAAAGCATCTGACAGGGAACCCCATCCATGCCCCAGAGTGAACAGAACATGTGGCATTTCCTGTTCTGACGGGACGCGAACAAGTCCACTGGAGGGAGTTCCCCACTTCCGGAAGATCATACTGGCAGCCTCCAGATGGAGCGATCACTCGTGGTGAGACGAGAAGGTCCTGTTGAGGCTATCAGCAAACACATTCCTGCTCCTGGGCAGATGTGCAGCTACCAGATGAATGGCCTGCCACTCAAAGAAGTCCCAAAGGCTGGGAGCTTCTTGTCAAAGGCCTGGCTTTGCCCTGCCTCTTGATGTAATATATCGTGGCAGTATTGTCTGTCAGGACTTGCACCACCTTGCCCCTGAGCTGCCTGACCTTGATGTGGAGGGCCAGATCGTCTCGCAGCTGGTGGCCTTGAGTGCTGAGTTTGCCCAGGGGGGCTCCCCAGCCCAGGTCCGAAGCATTGGAGACCAGGGTCAGTAAAGGGGACACAGCTGTGAAGGGAACTCCCTGCAACACCAAGCCGGGGCTCATCCACCATTCCAGGGACAATAGGATGTGATCCGGCACCCTGACTACCCAGTCTAGGTCATGCCCGTTGGGGATGTAAACCAACACCAGCCACACTTGCAGAGGCTGGAGGTGGAGCCGGGCACGACTGACTACATATATACAGGCAGCCATGTGGCCCAACAACCGTGGGCAGGTATGAGCCATGGTGAGCGGGTGGTTCTTCACATGGGAGATCAGGTCCTACATGGCCTGAAAACATGCCTCTGGAAGGAAGGCTCTGGCTCACGTGGAGTTGAGAACCGCCCCTATGAACTCTATGCGCTGGACTGGCCTTAAGGTGGATTTTTTCTCATTTACCAGCAGGCCCAGGTCATGGCAGATCAAGGCTTCTCTGCACTTGTTCCTGAGACCTGCCCTTGATAAGCCCGTTATTGAGATATGTGAAGACCTGGACCCCTCAACATCTCAGGTCAGCGTGCACTGGCGCCATACATTTTGTGAAGACCCTTGGGGCCGATGAGAGGCCAAAGGGGAGCGCAGTAAATTGGAAATGGCGTCCGCCCACTATAAAACAGACGAAATGCCTGAGACCTTGGAATATGGAAATAACCATCCTTCAGGTCAAGGGAGGCATATCAGTCTCCTGGATCCAGGGAGGCGATGATGGAGGCCAGGGAAACCATGCAAAACTTCAACTTCGTGAGAGACTTGCTGAGGCGCTGCAGGTCCAAAATGGGTCTGAGGCCCCCTTTTGCTTTCGGGATGAGGAAGTAGTGGGAGTGGAACCCCTTTCCTGTCATGTCCTGAGGGATCTCCTCCACTGCCCCCAGGCACAGGGGGTTCTCGACTCACAAACAAGGAGTTGCTCATGAGAAGGGTCCCTGAAGAGGGATGGGAAGGAGGGCAGGTGAGAGGGAGGGGTAGCCGAAAACTGCAAGGTGTATCCTTTGACACTGTGTCCAGCACCCAGGGGTCTGAGGTGACCCAGGCCCAGGCCGAGTGCTAGGGACGAAGTCAGTTGAGGAAAGAATGGGATGGATCCTGGGAGTTGACTGGGACATCGCTCTTGAGCGCCCTCTTGAAATGAGTGCTTCCGACCCCTGAGATGCTTTGCTGGGGTGGACTGTGCAGGCAAGTGGGAGGAGGAAGGGCGGCGGCAGCGGTTGAAACTTATGTCCACATCCCTTCTCCTTGCAGGCCCTGGACGGGCTGCCAAAAGGCATGCCTCATGCACTGACCTAGCCCGGTGCCGTCAGTGGCACCAACTGTTGCTCCAAGGCGGCGGCAGATGCGCGGTGCAAAGAGGGCGTCAACATGACCGGCACTCCCCACGTGCTCCAATAAGGCCACTGCGCTGGCCACTGGCCATGCTGCCAAGGTGCTGCCATCAATGTCGATGCGGCCTCAGGTGCCCAATTGCACCGGTGGAGTGTAGGTGAGGGGCTGAACTGCTCTTCCATGCCAGTGGAATCCCCTTCCAGTGACCGTGATGGGGCTGTCGACGCCTGAATCTGCCTGCTGACTGTCGCTGCTGGAGACCAGTGCCTGGAGCGAGAGGATCAGTGCCATTATCGAGGGGACCGGTGCCAGGGGGACCAGAGCTGTGACGGGGAGTGCTCCCACAGGGCAGGCGACGGAGATCTGTGCCGAGAGGATGACCGTCGGGAGGACAAATGGTGCTGGTAGCATGGAGACAGGCGCCTCCCTCTAGGCAATCCGCCTCGAGACAGCAGGGACTGCGATTGCGGCGCCGGGGACAGAGGGTGAGCCTGAGAGGATCCGGGCTGTGACTCCAGTGATCTGCGGCATGGAGGTAGAGAGCACTGTCTTGTCTCGAGGGATCAGTGGCGCTCCAATGCCCCTTGAGGGGTCTTAGCGGCTGGCTTGCCCTCATAGGGAACCTTTGCCCTTCCTCTGGCACATGCTGTGTTGGCGGCACGGGTAGAGGCTGTGCTCTCTCGGCTCTTGGGAAGGAGTCAATCCCATCAGGAGTTTGGGTCCCATACCACTTTCGGGAGTCGGTGGTTGATCCTTCAACGGGCTAAAGGCCCCGACCAGGGAGGCACGTCCACATGGCTCTGGAGTGGCTGGGCAGCCTGAACTGGGTCCTTTGCCCGATGTCCCATGGCCCTTCTTGTCTGGTGCCAGGGAACCATGCTTCCTTGCTTTCTTTTCGGGAACAGGCGGTAGGGAGCGGTGCCAGGTGGAGCTCACGGCTGGGGGTGTGCTGTGACCGAGACCAAGGGGAGTCTCGGTGGGACAGCTTGGAATCTGGATGAAGGGCACATCTCCATGAGGAGAGCCTGCAAACGAATATCCTGCTCCCTCTGAGTCCTGGGCTGAAAGTTTTTACAAATACAGCACTTGTTCTTCACTTGTGATTCCCCCAAGCAGTTGAGGCAGCTGCTGTGGGGATCACTTCCAGGTCTAGGCCTGTTTCAGTCCGCACAGGGCTTAAACCCAGAGACCGGGGCATACCCTGCCTGGGGGGACTCTAACTGCTAACTACTTAACTACACTTAACAAGTACTTACCACTAACTACTATAAACGATTGGTCTCGTTAGAGCTGGTATGGCAACCCCCATTTTTGCATGTTTTGTGTGTGTGTGTGTGTGTCTTCCTACTGTATTTTCCACTACATGCATCTGATGCAGTGGGCTTTAGCCCACAAAAGCTTATTCTCAAATAAATTTGTTAGTCTCTAAGGTGCCACAAGTCCTCCTCGTTCTTTCTACTATAAACAAACTATTTACAAGGCCTTAAGACTCAAGTCAGTAGAGAGGAAACCGCTAACCCTTGTGATGCAATGAAAGGTTCTCCAACTAACCACCACAGGAGCAACCGAGAGGGCGTAGGGCCGGTGGCGCCTGATATACTAATGCATGAGCATGGCACTCAAGGGAGCGCCACTGCTGACCCTAAGGATACTGCTACGGCAAAAATCTCTGACAACCACACACACCTAGAAAGGAATCGACATGAGCAAGCATTCGAAGGAGAATGAGCCTTCAAGAGGGACCTGAATGAGCTGGGAGGAGATTGTCAGACCAATATTTGGAGGTTCTCCCAGGTATGGGAGCATGATAGAGCACTAAAAAGGCACAGAAATGGTAGTGAGAGAAAAATATTAGTGGCAGGTCCTTTGAGGCTGTTTCACTGGCTGAGTGGAGAAAGGAACATAGTAAGAGACTAAGTGGGAAAGTGGGGAGGGACAGTGTTAGGTAGGGCCTTGGAGTCAAGGACAAAATGTTTAAACTTGATGAGCCAAAGGAGAGGCAGCAAAGAGATTCAAACAGAGGAGAGGGCGCATTTTAGACAGACTGGGCTGGAGGCAAAGGGGGCGGAGCTGGGAAGAGAATGTGCTTGTCCTCTCTCAGCATAAATCCTGAATTTCAGGCTTCTGCCAGCTTGACTCTCATTTAATTATTTTCATCCCGTTTCTACTCTCTCTCTCACTGGACTAAGAAACTGCTACCAACTTTAGAATTTTGTACAGGCATCCATCTCCTGAGTAACTCTCCAGTCAAAAGGTTGGCATAGCAAGGTCCTAGAGGACTTCATGGAGTCTTCAGCTCTCCTCCCTGATAACAGAGAGCTTTGCTTAAGATAGCTTTTTGTTTGTTTTTCAAAGAGCAAGTTATTTAGGGGTGGGTCAGAGATCTGCACCCTTCTGCACAGGTGGCGACTTTCCATTGTGCCGGGGGGTTCTTGACCCCTGGTTCTGCCCTAGGCCCCACCCCCACTCCACCCCTGTCTCCAAGGCCACACCTCTGCCCTGCCCCACATCTTCCCACCCCTGCTGTGACTCTTCTTGCCCCGTTCCATCCCTCCCTCCAGTGTGCCATGTCCTTGCTCCTCCCCTTCCTCCTTCCAGCCTCCTGCATGCTGCAAAACAGCTGATTGCAGCAGGCAGGTGGGAGGGGGAAGTGCTGATTGGCAGGACCCACTGGTGGGCAGGAGGCACTGATACGAACAGGGCACTGGGGGGAAAGGGAGGTGGGGGATAGGGAGCCTGTCGGTGGGTGCTCAGCACCCACCATTTTTTTCCCATGGGTGCTCCAGCCCTGGAGCACCCACGGAGTCAGCGCCTCTGCCTCTCTGGGTAACTCCCCAGCTCCTATTTTCACCTTGTCCGCTGAAGAATTTTGATGACTGTTTCCAGGAGAAAGCAATTTTAGGAGGAATTCTTCCCAGGAGTTCAATGATACGAGCAACATGATCTAGAGAGAGAGAGAGAATGGGGGAAAATGAGAGGCTCGATATTTAGATTTTATGACCATGTCATCAATAAAGTCACTGAAGATGACAGAATCCTACCATCATCTCTGGAGAAATATTTCCCAGCCTGGGGTTCAAAAAGGAGGTTGCCGGTCGCCATTTCAAATGCCTGGAAATGAAATAGCCTATTAATCCAACTCAGTGCCCAAGCCAGACAGTCAAGAGAGTCATTCTTCACCAGTCCCTCCACTCCCTCAGCACCACCCCATTCTTCACTTCTCCAATACTCCATGACACAGGAATGTTCCCAAGATAAGGAAACACCTGCAGGTGCTCTGCCACCACAGACATCACATTCCCCTTTGCCTGGGTAAATCTCAGTGTGTATCTGGTTCAGTTTGACATATGTTAGGTTCCATATATAGGATATTAAATTGCCTTGTAATCAATATAGGGACAAGAAAATTAAGAGGAGGTTTATCTGCAGTACAACTTTGAACAGAAGTTGGTATTTGCAGAGTGCCTATTTTTAATAACATGACTTCTTCAGACAAGATTTTTCTTACTCCCAAATGCAGTAAGATAAATTGATGGCTGCAGACAGATATTTTCGCAGGGTTGCTGGTGTGTCATTCATGTTCACATCTGTGGTAAACTGCAGTCACCATGTCCATTGGGCTGAGAGTCCCTACCAGGCAGGCTGTGCTCCAGATATCTGCAGGAGTGCTGTAATCTAACCCAAGAAGAACTTCCAGGGCTCGGTATGGCTGGGTCTGGATCTCTTTGGAAAGGGGCTTGTACTGCAAGAGAAAGGACAGACTATGGCTAGTGGTTCACAACTGATTAAAAACAAAGAAAATCACAGCAAAGTCCAGGACACAGTGGGACAGACCATGGATGGAACATGCTGAATGCACATACCCAATCTCATGCAGGATACAGCAGATCTACGTTCTGAACCCCACAACACCTGGTGTGATTTCCCTTCATTCTCTTCATGATTAGACATTTCTACTTGATTGACATTGTTTGACATTCCTAGCTGTAGAAGCTAACTGTATGCACATACAAGCTTGTCCAAAGCATGCAGCATGACCCAGAGTATAGAGCTCAGCTCTGAGCTGGAAGTGCAGAGGACAAACACACACATTACAAGATGAGATCACTCTCTCTTTCACAGCACACGCTGCAATAAAACTTTTCAAGGAGATGTACAGTGATGGACAGACACCAAGATCAGAGTCAGAAAAGAGAGAACAGGCTCCTTTATCATGGGGGGGGTGAGAGTTGAAACTGACTCACGGTCCAGCATGCGCTGCCTAGGTCTGCAATTTTCACTCCCATTTTCATTATATTGTAATGATCCAATTGATTGGCAAGAATTCCTGAATGAGGAAAAACAGAGCTTAAATTCACAACTTTGCTAGATACAATAAATCATGGTTTTAAGACAGACACTGGATTTATGGTTTATTACAACAATCTGTAACCCACTAATCCCCCTTTTGTCCTATGACTCAGACCCTATGAAGGCCACTTCACCTTAAATGATCCCTCAGCATATGTGCTAAGCACGAAAGCTAAACTATCTGATTGATCTTGTATTTAGCTGTGACTCCCTGAGTACCTTTCCCAGACCTGAGGAAGAGCTCTGTGTAGCTCCAAAGCTTGTCTCTCTCACCAACAGAAGTCAGACCAATAAAAGATATTAGCTCATCACTCTTGTCTCTCTGTCTCCAAACTAACAGGTATCTCATTCAACACAGATCATTCATGTATGTTTTTGCCTTTATCTAATGTCTTTCAGCCCAAAGGATCCTACAGTGCTTTACAGAGAGGTGATTCCTCTTTACCTACCACTGAAACTTCTATGTGCTTAGGAGAGGACACAAAGAAGAATCTGGTATCCAGTTAGATCGGCAAGAAGATTTTAGAAGAACAGCCTGTCATTGTCTGAAGTGGAGCATTGGGGTCAGCACCAACTGAGAGGGAAGAGTGCCCCCTACTCAGTCACTCACCCACTCTGCATCACAGTGCCCTTACCACCAAGCTGGGGCACTGGGGCCAACACTGACTCAGGAAAGAGCACTCCCTCCTAAGTCCCTCAGACCAGAGCCATAGCACTCGCTTTTCTCCTCTGACAATATCAGCAAAAGGAAATATGACCCCTCCAGGGTACTGACTTCAGAGCAGATTCTGTCTGCCAGACAATTGAAAGGCGACCAGCTACCTTTTCACAGAATCATAGAATATCAGGGTTGGAAGAGACCTCAGGAGGCCATCTAGTCCAACCTCTTGCTCAAAGCAGGACAAACCCCCAACTAAATCATCCCAGCCAGGGCTTTGTCAAGCCAGGCCTTAAAAACCTCTAAGGATGGAGATTCCACAGTGCTTCACCACCGTCCTAGTGAAATAGTGTTTCCTAATATCCAACCTAGACCTCGCCCACTGCAACTTGAGACCGTTACTCCTCATTCTGTCATCTGCCGCCACTGAGAACAGCTGAGCTCCATCTTCTTTGGAACCCCCCCTTCAGGTAATTGAAGGCTGCTATCAAATCCCCCCTCACTCTTCTCTTCTGCAGACTAAATAACCCCAGTTCCCTCAGTCTCTCCTCATAAGTCATGTGCCCCAGCCCTCTAATCATTTTCGTTGCTCACAGCTGGACTCTCTCCAATTTGTCCACATCCCTTCTGTAGTGGGGGGACCAAAACTGGACACAATACTCCAAGTGTGGCCTCACCAGTGCCAAATAGAGGGGAATAATCACTTCCCTCGATCTGCTGGCAATGCTCCTACTAATACAGCCCAATATGCGGTTGGCCTTCTTGGCAACAAGGGCACACTGCTGACTCATATCCAGCTTCTTGTCCACTGTAATCCCCAGGTCCTTTTCTGCAGAACTGCTGCTTAGCCAGTCGGTCCCCAGCCTGTAGCGGTGCATGGGATTCTTCCGCCCTAAGTGCAGGACTCTGCACTTGTCCTTGTTGAACCTCATCAGATTTCTTTTGGCCCAATCCTCTAATTTGTCTAGGTCACTCTGGACCCTATCCCTACCCTTCAGCGTATCTACCTCTCCCCCCAGCTTAGTGTCATCTGTGAACTTGCTGAGGGTGCAATTCATCCTATCATCCAGATCATTAACAAAGCTGTTGAACAAAACTGGCTCCCGGATCAACCCCTGGGGCACTCCACTTGATACCGGCTGCCAACTAGACATCGAGCCATTGATCACTACCCGTAGAGCCCAACAATCTAGCCAGCTTTCTATCCACCTTATAATTCATTCATCCAATCCATATTTTTTTATCTTGCTGGCAAAAATACGGTGGGAGAGCATATCAAAAGCTTTGCTAAAGTCAAGATATATCACATCCACCGCTTTCCCCATATCCACAGAGCCAGTTATCTCATCACAGAAGGCAATCAGGTAGGTCAGGCATGACTTGCCCTTGGTGAATCTATGTTGACTGTTCCTGATCACCTTCCTCTCTTTTGATTTTTATCTTGGAAAAGACATCCCTTTCCCTCAAATATCTTCCAGATTATGTTACTTTACAATGAAGTGCTCATTAATATGTCATACACTACCATGCAAGCCTGATTCAAGCAAAAATCTGTCAATAATTTAGTGTCACCATTCACCCTAGCTCAGTGGTTTGAGCATTAGCCTGCTAAACCCAGGGTTGTGAGTTCAATTCTTGAGGGGGCCATTTAGGGATCTAGGGCAAAAATTGGGGATTGGTCCTGCTTTGAGCAGGGGGTTGGACTAGATGACCTCCTGAGGTCCCTTCCAGCCCTGATAGTCTATGATTCTATGATTAGGCCCATGAAACAGCAGCACCATGAGACAAGCTCTGACATAAAATGTGTTACATCTCCCAGATCATTCCTAGAAGGTGAGGAATATCTCTGGTGCAAAGACTCAGACTACAAGTGCTGGTGTTGTGTTTAAATTACAGAAAGGAAGTAGGTTTCAGAGTGGTAGAGTCTGTGTCAGCAAAAACAATGAGAAGTCCTTGTGGCACCTTAGAGACTAACACATTTATTTGGGCATAAGCTTTTGTGGGCTAAAACCCACTTCATCAGATGCATGGAGTGGAAAATGCAGTAGAGAGATATAAATACACAGCATATGAAAAGATGGGAGTTACCTTACCAAGTGGGGGGTCAGTGCTAACGAGCCAACTCAGTTAAGGTGGAAGTGGGCTATTCTCACCTTCACTGAATTGGCTCATTAGCCATGACCCCCACTTGGTAAGGCAACTCCCATCTTTTCATATGCTGTGTATTTAATCATAGAATCATAGAATATCAGGGTTGGAAGGGATCTCAGGAGGTCATCTAGTCCAACCCCCTGCTCAAAAGCAGGACCCATCCCCAATTAAATCATCCCAGCCAGGGCTTTGTCAAGCCTGACCTTAAAAACTTCTAAGGAAGGAGATTCCACCACCTCCCTAGGCAATGCATTCCAGTGTTTCACCACCTCCTAGTGAAAAAGTTTTTCCTAATATCCAACCTAAACCTCCCTACCGCTCTACTGTATTTTCCACTCCATTCATCTGATGAAGTGGGTTTTAGCCCAAGAAAGCTTATGCCCAAATAAATTTGTTAGTCTCTAAGGTGCCACAAGGACCCCTCATCATTTTTTTTTAGAAAGGAAGTAGCATTCTCAGAATAAGAACCTAAATAGAACAGAATAGAATGGAATAGTTTAACACTGAGAACATGAACTAGATGTTCTCCTCTGAAGATTTCTTGTCAAATGTCACTGTCTGGATCACAAGTGAGGACTAGTTTGCAGTGACAGAGCTGTGTATATGTGTGAGCAGGAGTAAAAGGCATCAGCAGATCTGTAGGAGGGAGTGGGAGGAGATGCTGCAGGGCTGGATTGAGGGGCATCAACTGCGTCAGAATAGCAGGGGGAGCTGCGTGTCCATCTCATCGTGATGTCCCCATGAATTGCATAGTTTTGAGGCTGCTGCTCCCTTTCAGCAGATCAGATTTGTTTCCATTCCTGTGCCAATACAATCCCCCTCTCTGTTTCTGATATTCTGGTTGTCAGACATGGTTCTCAGATCTATGGTGATAAATTTAACTGGGCAAAGAGTGGCTGGATAGGAATTCCTACTTCGTCAATTTTGATGGGACTAATGGAAAGCAACTGGGCCTTGCTGGTGCCCCAGTCAGGCAAAGACATTTATTGGGATAACTGTACTCTCTGAGACACGAGAGCCTGTCGCAGCAGCTCTTGATGCCAGGACATTGAGCTTTGTGAAACAGGAGTTTGATCTTGACTGTGGCTGCTGTTAAACTGTCTCGGAGAAAACAGAAGTCACAAATGAGAATGTTTTATTTTAAAGTCACAGAAGCCAGTGCATAAAGCAAAAAAACAAAAAAACAAAAAAACAAAAAACAAAAACCCACCCAAACAAAAAAAAACAAGGGAGGGCTTTATTTTCCAGCATTTGCTGTTTATGAAGGCTGTTGGTCTATCTGCACTGACTCCAGGGCTCACAGACTGCCCCAGGTGAAAGAGGACACAGGAAAAAACATTAGCCCATTGAGTTACATAGGTACTATCCACAACCAGAAGAAGCACTGAGATGAAGAGACCCTGAGAAGTCATTACAATGCCTATATAAGCCTGAAGAAGAGCAGTAAACACAGGTCTCCTTTAAACATCAAATACTAGAGATGGGCCTTTGCATGGTTAAAACAAAGTACTTTGGGTTACAATTAGCACGAAAAGTGCTATACAAGGTGGACCTGTATTGTACTGTAAGGCTGTGAGTAATTTCTCAGAAGTGATGGAAATGTACAGTATCAGCAAATGCTCATAATTTTCCAGTTGCTCCTACACACAAACCCATCTGCAGCAGCATGTCTATGCACAAACAGACCTAGACTGGGATTTGAGTGATTGGTATATGAGACAGATAGGCTTACTCCTGGAAACTAGAGGTGGAAAAGGCATACCAATACAGGGTCATCTAGGCCAATGGCCTCTTACCAGGGAGTGGAGGAATTTCTCCAACTGTATATTTACGCTTGGTATGAAGTCTCCATAGGCTGAAGTTGGGGTGTAGTAAGCAGGAATGTTCTTGTTCCTCGCAGGAATCCTAGCACCTGTATGAGTCCCACTTTCTGTACTAAACTCTGCAAATCTTTACCCTTTCCAGCCTACCTGGTTTCTTTAGGCCCAGATCTATGCTTTGGATCCAGGCAGCCGTGTCATGCAGAAGCTTCTGGAGACTCTCTTCATCCACCTGCAGCAAGATGTTCTCTGGCTTGATGTCTGTGTGGATAATCCGACAATTGGTATGCAGGAACTGCAGCCCTGCCAGTACCTGTATGAACCACAGACGGTGATTAACAATCAGGAATGCAGAGACCACTCCTAGCAGCAGCTTTAGGTGATGTCACAAAAGAAAGAGTCCAACATAATAGACTTGGTGTTTCACACAGATTCTGATGTTTATGAAGAATGAGACACAGATGACATGGAAAATTCTGAAGGAGGCCATCCCAATATAGGGAATCCCATGCATCTGCTTGGAGTCAGCATCTGTGACAGGGTGCTGAGTGAGAAGGATTTCCTCAGCCCCTGTCACTCCAGCCTCAATCAAGGGGAATGGATTGGGGCTGGGTGAATAGCCCAGTGTCTACCTGGTAATAGGCAGTACCTGCCAGCCTCATTAGCCAGGGCTATAAAGGCTGGGAGGAAGCTGGAGGGAGGAAGGTAGGTAGGTGGGGGGAGGCCCAGGCCGGCCAGGCCAGGCCAGGCCCGGCCCGGCCCGGCCCGGCCCGGCACAGCACAGCACAGCACAGCACAGCACAGAGGGAGGTGGGAGTCTTCTGGTTTGTTGCTGGCCAGGCCTGCAGTTGGCTGTGAAACCTGTACATTGGTGGAAAGTGGTGGCAGGAAAACAAGTGGAAATAAAGAACACTGGTGTTGCATCAAGTTGAGGTGTTCCTGACTGACTGGAGAGGGCAACAGGGGCCGAAACCAGAGGGGCCCAACATGCACCTTGCTATACCTGGGGGCTTGTCCGAGATCTGAAGCCAGCACAAAAACTTGGTGGCTCAGAGATGGAGGGAACCCTGCAGTGGCTAGCAAAGCAACAGGAGAAGATGCAGAAGGCACTGCAAGCCTTCCAGCAATCCCACCAGCTAGAGAGGCAGGCCTTACTTACCTGGCAGGCGGAGCAACAGAAAACTCTCCAGGACTTTATAAAGGAGCAGGTCAGTGTGCAGCAGCAGCTCCTACAAGACTGGTGAATCCCCTGTGAGGTGAGGGCACCCGTGCAACGGTGTTAGGCCTATGTAAGATGGCCGATGACCCGGACACCTTTCTTTGTAGCTTTGAGTGGGTAGCCATGGGTGCCAGATGGGATAGGGCAACCTGGGCCCTACAACTGGCTCACTATGTGGCCGGCAAGGCTCAAGCCACCTATATGCCACTGAGCAACGACCAGGCCAAGGACTATGAGGTGGTGAAGGCAGCCGTCCTAGACCGCATAGGGCTGTCAGCAGAGAAATACTGGCAGAAGTTTGTCTTACCTTACCTACCTTGACTGGCTAGAGGGGCATTATGGGAGCAAGTGGTGTGATACAACTAATGGTTTCATCATAGGACCTAGAAAGAAAGAGGTGACGTCTGAGCTACTTGGATTTAGCATAGTGAGAAATGGGGAACTCCCACATTGCACTAGTACAAAGAAAGTAGATTTTGGGGAACCAAGTAGCAAGGTGCAATGGAAGGAAGTATTACAATCCACTCATAAGAAAGTGGCTGGGGACACTATAATTAAGGTGCAAAAGGATATAATTTGACCAGGAAAAATGTAAGCAACAAGACATGGCTTTTCATGAACTGGCTCAGATTTGTGATCACTAATTATCATGCTGACCAACATCATCTCATTGTTTCTTGGTCTCTCTAGCCTCACCCACAACTGTTTGTTGCATCAATCTGTTGTCTGTAATCTTACACTTAGATTGTAAGCTTTTTGAGACAGGGACTTTCTCTTTGTTATATAGGTTTTTACAGTACCTAGCACAAAGGGGCCTTGGTCTCTAGGCACTACCATATTACAAATAAGTAGAAATAAAACCTGCAATGGTATTGGGGAGAGACCCAAACAAGAATATATAGAGTTAGTTAAAGTGTGTAGGGAAAAGAGAAGGACAACGGTTCATCGCTGCAGGAAAAGGATACCTTGTTATGGAGCACGGAAAGTCTGAAGAGTCAAGAATTTAGGGACTTAACTGTTTGGGAAGAAAACATACTCTACACATGGAGAATAACCCACTAATGAACATTGATTAGTAAATGAAGGTTTTAACAGACTCACTGATACTCACAAGACATTGTTTCTGAGTTAGCCAAATATAATATCAGTAGCAGCAGAATGGCTACTGAAAAGTCCTGTTTTACACTCTAAGTCACATGTTGACAGATTTTCTTAACACTTTCAAAATAAACCACTTTCTGGGCTGCACATCAAATAAGGAGAAATTTCAGCCTCAAAGATAATTTGTGGGGGGGAAGAGTACCTAACCCACTTCAAATGGAGGGAACAGAAGGAAAATGCCACCTCAGCAGTCCCTAACTCTAGTAATAAGAATTATTGTTTGCTTAGCACTTTAAAGACCGGTATGAAGACAAAGGTTCCTGTCTCAAGATCTTAAGTAGACAAAGGATGGAGGAAGGGATACAATAAGAAGCAACGTTTGAGTGAAGTTGAGCACACAGCTTGTTAGTTCCAAGATGTTCAGATGAATTTTCCCATGGGAGCAGGAGTTAATTCAGAGTAAGATGGCCTCTTAATTCCCACCCATAGAGGGTTTCAGATGCTATTTGAGAAACAGGCTAAAGGAGGAAGAGTCCATTTCATCTACACCAAGCCTCTGGAGGAGGCTGGGGTGCTTAGGTAGCAAATGTTCCTCTGACATCTTGACAAGTGGATCACAGAAAAACTCAAGAGTTCTGAGATGTACCATGTGGTTGTAACTGAACTTTGAGATCTGTTAGCCTTTTCCATTCCCTAGCAGTTCATGGACACTGTGTAAGAAACATCGTTTCTGGCACGTTTGTTTAAGTAAAATACCAAGACTATGTGGAGGATGGAGAAAGATTGTGGTTCTGATCAGAGCATGGGGGATTACTCCCTGAATGAAAATATCATTCAGCCATGGCACTTGCTGCAGCCCAGGCCTCTGGTTGTGTTGTGTGGAAGGAAAGAGAGAGCTATGAAGCAAAGTGCTAGCAATTTGTAATACCATGAAGAAAGCTATATAGACAAACCTCACAGTGAAACTGGAGCCAACTCAGGACTGCTTAACTAAGTGGTCTCCATGTGTATCTTGCTTTCAGTGCTGGCTATGACTGCACACTGAAGTCAGCTTGTCAACAGCAGATTTTTAATTGTGGAGGGAGGAAAAAAAAATTTTCTATGATGTTGTCAAAGCTACAGCAGCCAGATGGAGGTTCTTATGTCAACAGACGGTATGGATGACAGGCAGGTTTGTTTCATGTGTCCCTGTGGGCAGCAGATTAATTTTCAAGAGTTGCTCAGTGAAGTAACACTCCATAATACTGACTATTCTGAGCTGAACCAACTTTCCAAATATGTCACTTTGCAACCTGCAACCTCAACAATATCAGTAGTGACAGGTTTCAGAGTAGCAGCCGTGTTAGTCTGTATTCGCAAAAAGAAAAGGAGTACTTGTGGCACCTTAGAGACTAACCAATTTATTTGAGCATAAGCTTTCGTGACAAAAGCTTATGCTCAAATAAACTGGTTAGTCTCTAAGGTGCCACAAGTACTCCTTTTCTTTTTGCGAATATCAGTAGTGAATTTCCCAGGCACCGGTCTACAAAAGACCACTGAAATCTGAATAAGCAGCTCTTTTAAAATTCCAGTAAAATTAGGGGTTAGGCCAGGCTAGGCAACCCAAAGGTCACGCAAGGACATTGATTCTTTTCACCGTATGCATTTTAATGTTAGGTACTGCCACACAATTCAGGTTAAAACATATACTTGTATTTCCTGTTAGCTAACAGCTTTTTAGTTATTTCATCATTTTGGTATTTTTGTTAACTAATTTTGTAATGTCTTAAAAATATCTTGGATTTTTATTGACTTTTCATAGCAAAAAGTCCTGATGCGTTTGACAAATAAATCTAGACAGAGCTTATTTCTGCCACTGAAGTGCAGGCACCTCTGGAGCAAGACGAGGAAGTTGTTTTGTCATGCACAGTAACAGCACACATCAGTTTAATACATAAAGAAGTGCCTCAGTAGTGCCTCCGGGTCTGTTTCTGCAACCTGAGGCTGCTTTGTTCGAGCTCTGGTGGGCGAATATGGCTGTACCGGTTTGGAAGACTCGCAACTGGTCCTGCTAGCCCAAGAGATGAGACCTGGGCACAGCTTTTGCTCTGTTTGTTCTTCCTTGGATTTATGTCACATTTTTACTTTTTGTTTTCTTCCCTGAAGGGACGACGGGCCAGTACTTCCTTGTAACAGGTTTGACCCCTTTGGTCTGTTCCTCTGTGGGTTTATTTTAATGACACTGGAATAAACTGCAGACAAACCCAACCAGTATATTGTTAGCTATTCCAGTCCTCTTCACTGGAAGATAAAAACATACTAGCCTAAGATGTGCATGTGAGAGGGCAGGTGTGTAATTGGGTAGGGAAATGATCTCCATCTCACCAGAATTGTATTTAAATTTGGGACAAAACCACATTTGGATTTTATGCTTTAGTAAAATAATCCTGAGTGTTCTAAAAGGTTCCTCCACTGCACACCCAACCTGCCCAGCTATCTTCTCTACCCCCAGGCCTCCCCCACCCCGCTCCCTGTGTCCTCACGCTTCCAGTGCTCCGAGCTCTCACCTGCTGTAGGACTTTTTTCACAAAGGGCAAGGGGAGACCCTGGGCTCCATGGCTCCTCATCAGACATCGCAGAGAAGGGCCCAGCAACTCAAATACCAAGCACACATGTAGGAAAGTCAGGGATTCACTGAGAGAGAGAGAGAGAATGCTATCCCCACTCACTTTGATGTTAACTAGACAAGCCACAGCCAACCCCTCCCTCCCAGCTGCCATCCTACGCCCCACTCCCCAGGCTGGCCCCTGACTCCCACTCCCAGTGCCATCCTATGCCCCCCAGACTGGCCCCCGCTCTCAGCTGCCATCCTATGCCCCCTCAGCTAGTCCTTCGCTCCCACACCCAGTCCCCATCCCACACACCCCCTCCCCCAGTCCAGCCCCTCTCTTCCACTCCCAGCTGCCATTCTACATACCCCAGGCTGGCCCCTTGCTCCCAATTCCAGGCCCATCCCTCCCACACGGACACAGCCAGTCTTTTCAACAGCATAGCATTCTGTCTGGCTGATGGCATTGCAAACAGAGAAAGCCACTATTCTTAGCTGAAGGATATGGAAGCCATTTGCTCCAATCATTTTAAAGTCATCTAAACAATGGATAATATTCTTCCCTGCCCGGTCCTTCTTCTTCATGCTGCTCACCTGAGAGTGGTCAAAAAAAAACAACCCTCTTATTTAGTGGAATACATGTATCGGGTCTCTCTCTCACTCTCTGCATTTTTATCCTGCCATCCACCACCATATCTGAGCCTCTTCCATGTAAAAATCTATATCAAGGTCCCTAGAGGATTCTATAGTAAGTCTCTCCATTTTTTTGAGGCTAATAGCTCTGCTTGGGGTATTTTGTTTATGGATGGTTGCTTAATTTGGATGCTTTCATGTATGTTCTTTTGGTGAAACCCAACAATGAGAGAATTGAACAAACCCAACTCCAATTACATTAGCGGAGTCCGATCCCTGATGGTGAATTTCCTCATAATTATCCAGCTGTATCCCAGGTGAAGGGTAGACACAATTCCCCATAAATAGCCTAGCTGTCTGATCAGCTCAGATATTTCCTGACAATCCCCCTCTGGGGTACTTACCACCACTAAAGCCATCACAACTGACTCCCTTCCAAGGGTATTTCCCACATATATGGAAAGGTTGTTTTTCCACATGACCACAGCTTATCATGCTCATCAGAATTGTCTCATTACTTCCTTGTTTGTGTACCCCCATCCAGTTGTTCTCTCTTGGCTTATGTTTATATTGTAAGCTCGTTGGGGCAGGGACCATCTCTTTGTTGTTTGTTTGTACAGCACCTAGCACAATGAGGATGAGATATCTAGAAACTACTGCAGTGCAGGTAGCAAATAATAAAAATGGTATCACTTCAAGAACCTGAAGATTAGAATTTTTGGCCCACCATCTGGGTATAACAAATTCTGTTAGTCCAGTGAAAAATATGTCAGCATGTTGGCATGTTTCCTTTTAGAAACTTATAGCTCCCCTAAATATTTTCTTGTAATTAGGGCTGTTGCGCGATTAAAAAGATGACTAGAATACCATTTATTTAATTTTTTTTTGTTTTCCCCATTTTCAAATATATTGATTTCAATTACAACACAGAATACAAAGTGTACAGTAGCTCACTTTCTATTTATTTTTGATTACAAATATTTGCACTGTAAAAAAGTATTTCCTTTCACCTAATACAAGCACCGTGGGGCAATCTCTTCATCATGAAAGTTTAATTTACAAATGTAGAATTATGTACAAAAAACCCTGCATTCAAAAATAAAACAATGTAAAACTTTAGAGCCTACCAAGTCCACTCAGTCCTACTTCTTGTTCAGCCAATCGCTAAAAGAAACAAATTTGTTTACATTTATGGGAGATAATGCTGCCTGCTTCTTGTTTACAATAGCACCTGAAAGTGAGAACAGGCGTTTGCATGGCACTGTGGTAGCTGGTGTCGCAAGATATTTACATGCCAGATGCGCTAAAGATTCATATGTCCCTTCATGCTTCAACCACCATTCAGAGGTCATGCACCCATGCTGATGACGGGTTCTGCTTGATAACAATCCAGAGCAGTGTGGACCAACGCATGTTCATTTTCATCAACTGAGTCAAATGCCACCAGCACAAGGTTGATTTTCGTTTTTGGTGATTTAGGTTCTGTAGTTTCTGCATCAGAGTGTTGCTATTTTAAGACTTCTGAAAGCATGCGCCACACCTCATCCCTCTCAGAATTTGGAAAGCACTTCAAATTCTTAAATCTTGGGTTGAGTGCTGTAGCTATCTTTAGAGATTTTACATTGGTATCTTCTTTGCATTTTGTCAGACTTGCCGTGGAAGTGTTCTTAAAACGAACAACATGTGCTGGGTCATCATCTGAGACTGCTATAATATGAAATATATGGCAGAATGCGGGTAAAACAGAGCCGGAGACATACAATTCTCCCCCAAGGAGTTCAGTCACAAATTTAATTAACGCATTATTCTTTTAATGAGCGTCATCAGCATGGAAGCATGTCCTCTGGAACGATGGCTGAACCATAAAGGGACATATGAATCTTTAGTGTACCTGGCATGTAAATATCTTGCGACACCGGCTACCACAGTGCCATGCAAACGCCTGTTCTCACTTTCAGGTGCTATTGTAAACAAGAAGCAGGCAGCATTATCTCCCATAAATGTAAACAAATTTGCTTCTTTTAGCGATTGGCTGAACAAGAAGTAGGACTGAGTGGACTTGGTAGGCTCTAAAGTTTTACATTGTTTTGTTTTTGAGTGCAGTTATGTAACAAAAACCGCTACACATTTGTACGTTGTACTTTCATGATAAAGAGATTGCATGACAGTACTTGTAAGAGGTGAATTGAAAAATACTATTTCTTTTATCATTTTTACAATGCAAATATTTGTAGTAAAAATAATATAAAATGAGCACTGTAAACTTTGTATTCTGTGGTGTAACTGAAATTGATATTTAAAAATGTAGAAAAACATCAAAAAATTTAATACATTTCAATTGGTATTCTATATTTTAACAGTGCAATTAATCACGATTAATTTTTTTGAGTTAATCACGTGAGTTCACTGCGATTAATTGACAGCCCTACTTGTAACATCTCTCAGACCTAGTACTGGAGAATTATGGTCTGCTACGCTGCTAAATAGAAAGGGATTTCAAACAAAACTATTTCTAAGTTAAGACTAAGACCAGGTCTACAAACAAAGTTATATCAATATACCTAAAGGGGCGATTTTATACCAATATAATTAAGTTGTTGCAACTTTGTGGGTGGACTCATATCACTATAAACCTGTCTTATATCAGCTTAACTCTAGGCCTGTAAATTTACCAGCCCAAACTAAACCAATACCATAAAGTCCAGAAAAAAAGTTGCACTGGTTTAACTAAGCCAATTTAAATTAATTGGTGCAACTTCTGAACGTAGACAAGTCCTAAGACTTGTCACCACCACCACAGACCTAAAAGTTCAGGTTATCTTCAGGAACAATTAGTGACATCACTAATAGGTGCAACTTTAATGGATGAGATATGCATGAGCACACAAAGAAACTCAGGCTACATGCTTAGTGTCTTGTTATACTTTTTGCTGCATTATACGCTTTTTGCAAAAGTTATAAATTATTTGTATTGCCATAGTGCCTAGGAGACCATTGTGCTAGGTACTGTACAAACACAGAATACCCCCCTTCCCAGACGAGCTTTTCATTTAAAGACAATGACCCAGATCTTCCATTTAGGCACCTAAATACCTTTGACGAGCTGGAGCAATGTTTCCACCTTTTCCTGTTGCAAAGGTGGAGATCCTCCACCCTGAGGCTCTCCCTCGGTTTGTTTTATTGGATATCTAGAGCAGCTTGCAGGAATGAGGCCAGAGTGGAACAGCTCAGCTCACCCTGTGAATAGTGAGAGTAAAGACTACGGGATGGAGGAAGAGGACGCATCAGGAGGAGAACCACCACCAAGATACTCAACAACTCAGGATAATTAGTGTTATAGTGCACTGAGAGATGGTCTGTGTTTCCGGCAGCACCCAGCGTAAAGGATGGTTACTTACTGGTATTGTAACTGTTGTTCTTTGAGACATGCGTGCAGATGTATTTTCCATTCAAGTGACTCACAAGCAGTTCTCATAGGAGGTGGGGCTCACAATCTGCCTAAGCAGTGACTGCAGGATTGCCTTCCTAAAGTTTGCATCAGATCTAGATGCAGTAAAAGTATGTTTAGATGACCAGGTAGCCGCCCTGCAAATGTCCAATATTGAAATATCACTGAGGAATACTACTGCCGTTGCTAAGGCCCTCGTCAAATGAGCTCACAATCTCTGTGGAGGCATGGTCTGAGCCACTTCAGATGCTGGTGTAATGCAAGAATTTATGAATTTGGAATGGTTTTCACAGAGACCACCTGACCCCCCTCCTTCAATCCACATAGGAAATAAACAAATGAGGCAATGCTTGAAAAGGTTTAGTTCTGTCTAGGTAGGATGGCAAGTGTCGCCTCATATCCAACATCTGAAGACACTGTTCATTTGTGCTGGAGTCCAGTTTAGGAATGAACTCTAGAAAATAAATCCTTTGGTTAAGGTGAAACTGAGAATCCACTTTTGACAAAAAGGTGGCTGCTGCTCCAGGGCCACACTGTCCTTGAAAACCTGTGTATGGGGGCTGTGCCATTAAGGCCTGCAGCTTGCATAATGCTGCTGCAGCTATAAGGAAGCCTGTCTTCTGGCACAGGAGGGACAGAGAACAGGTTGCTGGGGCTCGAAAGGAGTACCCATGTGGGGAGCCAGGACAATATTAAGGTCCCACAAGGGAACTGGCTCTTTCACAGGTGGATGGAGACAAATGATCCCTTAGAAACCTAACCACCATGGGGTTCAAGAAAAGTGGCTGATCTCAGATAGGCAGATGAAATGGCAAGATTTGAAATGAACCCACGATGAACTGAGTGAGAGACTAGAAGACTCAAAGTACAATAGGTATGCTAAAATGTCCTGAATACAGGCAAGCATCAGCTGGCTTCCCCAAGCAAGCGACCAAGCTGAAAAACACTTCCACTTGATTACCCTACTAGAGGTTTTCCTGCTGTTAACCCACAGCAAAGCAACACCTTCCAAATATCCTTCCTCCTCATTTAGCCATGAAGCATCCACATCATGAGATGAAGAGGGGTGACTGCTGGAAGCAAAACTTGATCATAGTGCTGAGTTAGTAAGTTGGGATGAAGAGGCAGCGATATGGGAGGTCAAACCAATAAACCAGTACGTTGGAGGGCTAACATTGCCTGAGCCAAGCTATAGCAATAAGAATAAGTTTGGTATGATTCCGCTTTAGCGTGAGAATGACCTCTGGGATTAGAGAGAAGACGTACCTCAAAGGAGACCCCCACATTTGAGGTGGACGGTGTCACTTAGGGAATCTGTATCGAGACCCACTTGAGAGCAAAAATGGTGGCACTCCTTGTTGTGTCTCATCGCAAACAGATTGATAGTTGGAATGCCCCATTCTGCAAAGATGGACTCAGCACCCTGGACTTCAGAGACTACATGTGATTGTGGGAGAAATTCCTGCTGAGGTGATCAGCCAAGTGAGTCTGGACCCCAGGTAAGTGAGCTGTTGTGGGAACAATGCTCTCCCTGATGAAGAACTGTCGTAACTTTATTGCTTCCTGACACAGTTGGTTGGAGGAGGTTCCTCCCGGCTTGTTCATATAGTATTGCGGTGGTAGCGTTACTGAGTATATGAGCCAGTGTGCCCCATATGTAATCCCGTAAAACTTGGCAGGCATTTTAAGTGGCCCAGAGCTCCAGAATGTTGATTTGGAGGGAAACTTTCTGTTCTGAGCACAAGCCAAGAACTTTTAACACTCTTAGATGTGCTCCCCAACCAGTGACTATAGTCCTGGCTGGGGGGAGGACGCACAAAGGGACCACCCTGGCATACGTTGCTCTGAACTGTCCAGTACCATAAGGATCTTCTGAGGAACTCAGACAAGCCTGTCCAACGTATGACACGTTAGGCCATAGAGCAAATTCAATCACACTTGAAGAGACGAAGGCGCAGTCTTGTATGCTGGATGATGTAAGTACATGCAGCCATATGACCTAGTAATTTCAAGCACACATGGACCATAGTTGAAGGCAGACATTGTAGTGCCAGACATAGATGCTGAATTGTTTGAAATCATTCATTCAGCAGAAACATTCTCAAATTTGTAGATTCTAATAGGGCCCCAATGAACATAATCTTTTGAGTTGGTGCTACCATGGACTTTTTTTTGTTCAATATCATTCCCAGATGACTGAAGAGACAAAAGAATGGCCATAATGGATCAGACTAATGGTCCATCTAGCCCTGTATCTGGTCTTCAGATAGTGGCCAATGCCAGATGCTTCAGAGGGAATGAACAAAACAGGGCAATTATCTAGTGATCCATCCCTTGTCATCCAGTCCAAGCATCTGGCAGTCAGAGGTTTAGGGACGTGCACAGTATGGGGTGCATCCCTGATTATCTTGGCTAATAGCCACTGATGGATCTATCCTCCATGAACTTATCTAATTCTTTTTATAACCCAGTTATACTTTTGGCATTCAGATCATCAACCGCTCGCAATGAATTCCACAGGTTGATTTTTGTATTGTGTGAAGAACTACTTCCATGTTTGTTTTAAACCTGCTACCTATTAATTTCATCGGGTACAACACTTCCTTGTTCACTTTCTCCACACCAGTCCCGATTTTAATAGACCTCTTTCATATCCCCCTCAGTCATTTCTTTTACAAGCTGAACAGTCCAGGTCTTTTTAATCTCTTCTCATATGGAAGTTGTTTCACACCCCTGATAATTTTTATTGCTCTTCTCTGTACTTTTTCCAATTCTAATGTATCTTTCTTGAGATGTTGCGAACTGCACTCAGTATTCAGGGTATGGACGCACCATGAATTTATATAGCAGCATTATTATATTTTCTGTCTTATTATCTCTCTCTTTCTGAATGGTTCCTAACATTCTCTTAGATGTAGTGTGAATTGGGAAAACATGTTCTTTGAACTTGTCTCTCACTAACCAATAGTCCAGGTTCAGGAAAATATTAATTCCTCTTTTTCTGAGGTATGCTGACACTACAGTCAGTCATGTGTTTTTTAAAAATGTGAGGTGCTGAAAGGAAGCACAGTGTACTGATAGTGTTACCCCACCATACCAAATCTCAGAAATTTCCTGTGGCTCAGGAAAATTGCCATATGGAAATAAGCATCCTGAAGGCTCAGGGCAGCAAATCAATCATTGTGGTTCAATGCAGGAAGGATAGTTGCTAGGGTGACCATATGGATTCCAACGTATCTAGTGTATTTGCTGAAGCTGCAGAGGTCAATAATAGGTCTCATCGCTGCTTTGAATTTGAGGACCAGGAAATACCAGGAACAGAACCCCTTTTTCTGATGCTGTAGAACCTCCTCTATAGCTCCATGTGCAATCAGACTCTGGACCTGCTGCAGGAGCAGTGACTCATGAGAGGGGTCCCTGCAGAGGGATGGGGTAGAGGGCAATGGCCAGGAATTATGGCATGACCCGATCACATGGTACTTAGGACCCCTTTATCTATGGTAATCACATCCCAAGCACTGTAAAAGTGAGACAGCCGGTCTCTGAACTGAGGAGACGTAGATGCGGAGGTCACAACTAGAATGCTGCCCTGGACAGGCAAGTCAAAATATAGGCTTGCTGGACACTGGAGCAGGACTATCTAGTTGGTTGAAATTCCATCCAGAAGACCTCCTCCTCTGTGATCTTATGACCCTCCTTGGAAAAATCTGCGGTTTCTCAGAAAAGGATGAATGGCAGCAAAAATGCTGAGAGTAGCATTGCTACTCCCTCCCCTAGTGGTGCCTCTTTGTGGCTGGGGTATAAATATCCAAGGAATGCGAAGTAGCCACGGGCTACTTAAACAAATGTCAAGTGTTGTCAATTTCTGAAAACAAAAATGACCATCAAGACAAGTCTTCTATGATCCACTGAGCATCACAAGCTATGCTAGAGTTCTGCAATGACAAGGCCCTCCTCATGGTCACAGATGATGCCACAATTCCAACTGAAGCATCTCCTACGTCCAGAGTTGACTGCAATGAAGTCTTGGCCTCCAGAGGGGCCTCTGTATCAAAAGCCTCAAATTCCTCCCGGGAGGCTTGCATCAACTTCTCTGTGAATCTGGACAGAGCACCCCAATTAAGAAAGCCACAGTTGTATAACAGAGCTGCTGATTTCCAATGCACATCTACATTGATGAACTCATATAAATTTTCCTCCCAATCAAATCTAACCTCTCAGACTCCAAATCCTTTGGAATGGACTTGTACCTCCCCTGTTCTGATCTTTCGTTTACTGCTATCACCACAAGAGAGTTAGGAGTTGGAAGAGAGTAAAAACACTTGAAGTCCTGTATGGGGACTGTCGCAGGGCAGAGGTGCAAAACCTTTCGATCCCTGCTAAAGACCTGGCTTCCCCCTGTTTCCCTGTAGGGTGGCCGGGTACATGGGCCAAGACCCTTAGCTGGGAGCCCAGCTGCAGGCCCTAACGAGGGCAGGCTCAGAGTAATCTGCTGAGCCAAGTGGAACCAGCTGGGTTGCTGACTGGGAAGAAATATAAACCCAAGGAGGAGCTCGGGTGGGGAGGCTAGCCGGGCAGGAGGATAGGAGGGTTGAGGCTCTGTCTCTAATGGCTGACACAAGCCTCAAAGGCCAGGGGACCCAGCAAGGGGTCGGAGCGGGGACCGGTGTTGGGGGAAATTGGGACTGTACAGCTACTGTAAATAAAAGAACACGGGTGAAGCACCTGCAAGAGGCATCTGAGACCCTTTCTTTTGCCAGCCCAAGCACAGGGCGCAGGGACAAGGGGAAGGAAACTTGTGCCTGTGACATGTGGGGGCTTGTCTGGGATCCCTCCTAGCCACCGATACCAGTGGCTGCCTGTATGGAGGAAACCCTGAAATGGCTGGTTACTGCAGTACAGGAGCTGCAGTAGTCCCAGCAGATGGAAAGTCAGGCCCTGACGGCGTGGCAGGGGGACCAACAATGGGCCCTCCAAGAGTTCATCAAGGAGCAGTCGGCAGCCCAATAGCAGATCCTCCAGCGGGTGGTGAGTGTGGCAAGTGGGGACGGAACCAGGACAGTAGGGTGGGGGCTCTGTAAGATGGGCCCCACGGACAACCCTATAGAATCATAGAATATCAGGGTTGGAAGGGACCTCAGGAGGTCATCTAGTCCAACCCCCTGCTCAAAAGCAGGACCAATCCCCAATTAAATCATCCCAGCCAGGGCTTTGTCAAGCCTGACCTTAAAAACTTCTAAGGAAGGAGATTCTACCACCTCCCTAGGTAACGTATTCCAGTGTTTCACCACCCTCCTAGTGAAAAAGTTTTTCCTAATATCCAACCTAAACCTCCCCCACTGCAACTTGAATCTCCCCCACTGCAACCGGAAAACCCTGATGCCTTTCTGGGGACATCTGAACGGGTGGCTAAAGCAGCAGGCTGGAAGAGTTCAACTTGGGCCTTGCGGCTAGCCCCGTACCTGGGAGGTGAAGCCTTAGCAGCGTTCATGGCGCTCATGGCCCGCTGGACTGAGAGCCTGAGACCCAGGGCATTTGCCCGGAAGTTAACTGACTTGGCCACTAGGTGGCTGAGGCCCACGGCCAGACAGTGGAGGAGATAATGGACCAGGTGATCCTGGAACAATTTCTCCAGGGGCTCCCGGACCCAGTGTGTGTTTGGGTCCGATGACATCAGCCGGCCCACGTAGCAGATGGAGTCCGGCTGACAGAAGAGCACATTGAGGCAGAGGCACCCAGGAGGGCGGTGAAGCCCGTTAGGGGAGTAGGACCTGCCAGGAGTCCACCAGAGCCTGCACCCAAGAGGGGGATGGACCCAGGGCCCACCCACAGCCATGAACAGACCTGTTGGAAGTGCGGGCGCACTGGCCATAAAAAACAGGACTGCTCTCAAATGGAGTTTGGGCTAGTGGACTTTTGTGGGTGGACCAGGGGGCAGAAGGGACCGGTAAAACAGCCCTTAACCACCATAACCGTGTTGGTGGGGAAGAAGCCCCGAAAGGGTTTGGTGGACTCCGCCTCCACTCGCTCACTGGTCTGTAAGGGTCTGGTGAAGGCACACTGGATGGTTCCGGGGACAAAAGTAGCCCTTCGGTGTGTCCATGGGGACACCCAGAGCTACCAGATGGCCCAAGTTCCTCTGGAGGTCTAGGGGTGCTTCCGGTGGCAGCAGGTTGGGGTAGTGCAGAAATTACCCTACCCAGTCCTACTGGGAAGCGATTGGGGACCCCCTTCTTGAGAGACAGGAAGTCAGATCCTAAGGAAGGGGGCTGGGAGAACCCAATCAGGGAGGTGCATGGAAGTGGGGGTGTGTGGAACCCCCAAAAGTAGCAAGAACCCCTAGACCACCGAAGGAGAAGAAAAGAGTAAGGGATAGCGGGGAGCCCAGGGTAGAAGAGAGGGGACTTTGCTGGGAGGAGGAGGGCCAGGCCAGGCACCCCGAATCCCCCCTCATCTGCTGTGCCTTGGGAATGTGGCAGGGGGTGTGTGGAAAAGAAACTCCTAGACAGCAGTGGGAAGAAACCAACAAATATTGGTTTTGTGGTAACAAAGACCCCTCCAGGCAGGAGTGCAGCCCTCATGAGCCCGAGGAAGGCAAGGAACTTAGGGCCTTGGAACCGACCCTGGAGTTGGGGTATCTAGGCACCCAGCCATGCCAGAGAGAAGGCCAGGGGAGGCAAGGGAACACTCAGGCACGGCCTGAACAGGAGTGTGGACTCTGTCGGGCCAAGGGACATGTGTGGGAGACTTGCCCCTACCTGGGAGGGAGGTCCTAAAAACCCCAGGGAGGACCCGCAGGAACTCACAGCAGGGGTAAACGAACCCCCTCCAAAGGGCCAATATGTCCATCCGAGAAGAGGCCGGAGCTGGTTGAGCCTGGCGGCTCATTAAAGTAGGGAGGTGTGTCGCAGGGCAGAGGTGTAAAACCTTTGGATGCTCTGCTAAAGACCTGGCTTCCCCCTGTTTCCCTGTAGGGTGGCTGGGTACATGGGCCAAGATCCTTAGCTGGGAGCCCAGCTGCAGGCCCTAACGAGGGCAGGCTCAGTGTAATCTGCTGAGCCAAGTGGAACCAGCTGGGTTGCTGACTGGGAAGAAATATAAACCCAGGGAGGAGCTCGGGTGGGGAGGCTAGCCAGGCAGGAGGATAGAGGCTCTGTCTCTGATGGCTGACATAAGCCTCAAAGGCCAGGGGACCCAGTGAGGGGTCGGAGCGGGGACCGGTGTTGGGGGAAATTGGGACTGTACAGCCACTGTAAATAAAAGAACACGGGTGAAGCACCTGCAAGAGGTGTCTGAGACCCTTTCTTTTGCCAGCCCAAGCACAGGGACAAGGGGAAGGAAACTTGTTCCGCCCTGTGACAGGGACATAATACCACTTTTCACACCACTTAGCTGCAGGCTGTAACAATGCTGGGGTATTCCCAAAGGACTTAGCAGGCTCCAAAAGAGCTTCATTTATTGAGAGAGCCATTCTCCCCAGAGCTGAGGACTGGACGATATCCAGCAACTTATACATGTTCTTTTGCCCGTATTCAGCTTGGATCTCCGAGGTGGACACTATATGCCTGAGAAGGTCCTGGTATGACAAAGTCCTCAGGCACCAGTGAGGAAGAATCCAGTATTGCAGAGTCACCCAGAGGGGAAGAAGAAGAGTGCAGGGCCAATGGAGGCTGTTGGGGACGGGGGCAGCTCCTACACAAGAGGTTCAGTCTGGACCAGCTCAGGAAGAATAACCTCTGACTGCACTTGCAATAGAAGTGGCTCATGGATAGAAACTCCTGCTTGACCTGGACTGCATCAAACAGCAGGATCTCCCATACCAAGGCTCAACCCAAGGATTCCGTGGAGGCCAATGGAACAGGGGTAAAGCATTGGTGGCCAATAGGTTGTAGGCCAGGATCCCTATCCCTACTGCAAGAACAGTGCTGAACCTGGTACCACTGGTGATCCAAGGATCAATAACAGTGCTTCAAAGGTGAGGGGGAAGTAGAAGTAGTCATCCCCACAACAGAACTTGAGGAGCCCTGGGAGTCATCTAGTGGAAATGGAGGAGCGCACCCCTGAGAGATCAAAAAAACTATCATCCTTGTCCAGAACCAAACAAAGAAATCATTGGTGCCAAGGATGCATGAGTGGTTGGTATCAGGAGAGGCATCGCCCTTGTAGCTGGCACATGAGGGTGCTGAAAGCAAGTCAGTACTGAATCCAATGAAGGGGTCTGTAGCAAGGACAGCATCCATGTCAATGTGCCCCTCACTACCACAAAGGAAGATGGCTGCAACTCTGCTGTCCTAGCCCCGGAGGGTGCGTAATGCAGTGCCAACAAGTGATACAGCCAACAACCCCACCAGATGGCGCCAACAGTGCAGCAGAAGACGACAATGTAGAAGGCACAGCAACTGACAGCCCCTGAATTACAGGGGAAATTAGGAATGGAAAGGCAGAGCAGGTCTGATGCTGCCCGATATGCCAATGGTGTGGAGATGGCTGAAGGAAAAGGCCAGGCAGTGACCATCGAATCGTGGAAGTAAATGCATGGCTATGCAAGTGGTGTGAGCAAGAAGGCTTTGATAACAAGCTGATATTCCAGGAATGAGGATTACTGTGCTGGGATGAGCTCCATCTACCAAATATTGGGAAGAGCATCTTTGGACATTGTCTGGCTAACTTGATGAGGAGAGCTTTAAACTAGGTCTTATGGGGGATGGTGACAAAAGTACAGCCAATGCACATCTAGGCTCAAGTAACGAAGAAAAGGGGAAGTGGCTAATTTCAGGAGAAGGATCTAGAAATCACGACTGCATTAAAAAGGAAAAAAGAAAAGCAACAAGGCAATCTGCAAAATATCTTTGATGCCTGTTTACAAATGCAAGGAGTATGGGGAACAATCAGGATTAACTGGAAATCAGAGTATATGAAGAATATTATGACTTCATTGGCATCACAGAGACTTGGTGGGACAACTCCCACGATTGGCATACCGCATTGAGGGATATAGCTTGTTCTGAAAGGATAGGTATGGGGAAAAAGGAGGTGGCGTTGTGCTGTACGTCAAGCATGTACACATTTTCTCCAAGATCCAAGGGGACGTGAGCAACAGACCCACTGAGAGTTTCTGGGTGAGGATAACAAGGGAAAAGAACAGTAGCAATGTTATGGTGAGGGTCCATTATAGACTACCAAATCAGGAAGAGGAAGTGGATGAGTCATTCCACAAGTAGGTAAGATTAGCTAACGCACATGAGCTAGTATTAATGGGGGATTTTAACTTCCCTGATATCTGTTGGAAGACTATTGCAGCAAAACATAATAAGTCCTGCAAATTCTTAGTGTGTGTAGGGGACAGCTTTCTGATTCAGAAAGCAGAGGAAACAACTAGGTGGTCATCCATTTTGCATCTCGTTTTGACCAACAGAGATGAATTAGTTGAGAACATAAAGGTGGTTGGGAATTTGGGAGGAAGTGATTGTGATTTGATAAAATTCAAGATTCTATGGAAAGGAGGACATGAAAACAGCAAAACAAGGACACTGGACCTCAGAGCTGAAATCTGCCTTTGACTCAGAGAAATAGTAGGGAAGGTCACATGGAAAGACCAAGTAGGAAGAAAAGAAGTCAAAGGAGGCTGGCAGTTCTTAAAAGATGTAATACTAGAGGCTCAACATCTTGCAGAGGAAACACAAGAAAAGCCACAGGCGGCCAATCTGGCTGCACAAGGAGCTTTTTAGATATCTAAAACCCCAAAGGGATAAATACAGGAAATGGAAGGAGGGGAATGGAAGAGGATACAGAGGCAAAGCTACTCAATGACTACTTTGCATCAGTTGTCTCACAAAAAATAGAGTGTGACCAGATGATTAGCAAAAGTTACCACAGACAATGAAGAGGAAGAGATGCAGATTGGGATGAGTAAAGAACATGTCAGAGATCTTCTGACCAATTTGAATGAATTAAAATCAGTGGAGCTGGATGCTATCAACCCAAGCGTACAGAAGGAATTAGCTGAAGAAATCACGGAGCCACTCATAGATGACAGGAAAGGTCCTGGAAGACTGGAGAAGAGCTAACATTGTGCCCATCTTTTAAAAAAGGGGGGGAAAGGAGGAGCTGGGGAACTACAGACCAGTCAGTCTTACTTTGATACCTGGGAAGCTATGAGAACAATGTATAAAACATTACATTTGTGAATACCTGAAGGACAGAGGGTGATCACCAGCAGCCAGCATGGATTTACCAAGAACAAATCATGCCAAAAAAGCTTGATTTCCTTCTTTGACAGGGTAACTGGTTTGGTGAATAGGGGGAATGTGGTGGACATAATATACCTGGACATCAGCAAGGCTTTGGACACAGTCCCACATAACATTCTGATAAGTAAGCTGGAGAAAAGCAGGCTTAACAGAACTACCATTAATACATACATAATTAAACAACTGCAAACAAAAAGTAACTATTATTGGAATGTTGTTGGATTGGAGGGAGGTCTCAAGTGGAGTTCTAGAGGAATCTGTTCTGGGTCTAGTGTTGTCTAACATCTTTATTAATGACCTGGATGTAGATACAGAGAGCAGACTGATCAGGTTTGCAGATGACACAAAGCTGGCAGGGGTAGGGGGAGGTTGCCAATACTTTGGAGAATAGATCTAAAATTCAAAATGATCTTGATAAATTGGAGAACTGGACTATAGACGACAAAATGAAATTCAACAAAGACAAATGTAAGGTGCTACACTTAGGGAAGAAAAATCAAATGTACAAATACAGAATGGGGGGAAACTGGCTTGGCAGTAGCACTGCTGAGAAGGATCTGGGAGTTGTGGTACATCAAAGCCTCAACATGAGTCAACAGTGCAATGCTGTTGTCAAAAAAAAAAAAAAAAGCAAATGCAATTTTAGATTGCATTAAAAGAGGCATAGCATGCAAGTCACGGGAGGCGATAGTATCATTCTATTCAGCGCTGGTTAGATCTCAGCTGGAGTAGTGGTGTCCAACTTTGGTCACCAATGTATAAAAAGGACAGAGAAACTGGAAAGGATCCAGAGGAGAGCAACAAAGATGACCAAAGGGATGGAATGCAAGCCATATGAGCAAAGGAACTGGTTTAGTTTCGAAAAGAGGAAATTAAGGGAGGGGATCTGATAGTGGTCTTCAGATACTTGAAAGGCTGCCACAAAAAAGATGGAGAAAAGTTGTTCTCTTTTGCCACCAAGGGCAGGACAAGAAGCAATAGGTTCAAACCATAGCAGATTTAGATTAAAGCACAGAAAAAACTTCCTAACTATAAGGACAGTGGAACTGACTGCCTCGGGAGGTTGTGGAACCTCCTTCAGTGGAGGTTTCCAAAGGAGGCTGGATTGCCATCTGTCTTGGATGGTTTAACACAACAAATCCTGCACTTTGGCAGGGGGTTAGATTAGATGACCGTTGCCGTCCCTTCTAGCCCTACGGTTCTACATTGCTGATGCTGCCATTATCAATACCAGACTCAATAGACGTCCCATGGCCAAAACCAGAGGCAGTTAGATGGACTGGCATCAGGAGTCCACAAGGAGCTGCTTGTTAGCACTTAAAAGGGCTGTTTGAACTCGTTGAAACCCTGGGTGAGGGGAAGATCAAATAAGGGCTCATCTGCAATACTACACCTCCCTGCCAGGTGACCACGCTGGGTCAGACTGGAATGGTGCCAGCACTACTAAGTCACATTAACAATGAACTATATACAATAAATTCCTAGAGAAACTGAGGAAAAAACATGTAAAGTAAAGCACCACAGAATGCTCAAACTCTAGCCACAGGGAGCGAGAAGGAAGTGAGACCGGTCAGGGTGCTGCTATCCTTAAATAGCTAGGGGAAGGGCAAGAGCCACAAGGCATGAGCACTGCCCATAGGTACTGTTAGGCAAAGTTCTCCAGCTTCAGTGCACTGGGCGCATGCCCACCTGAGTGGAATACATGTCTGCATGCACTCAGAGAAGAACAGAATGATCACTAAACATACCAGAAATAAACATACCCTGGGATGGGAGGCTGCTTCCGAAGCAAATGCTGGACCTGAGGCCCTTTTCTACATAGAGTTTGATGTGTTCTCCCTGGTGCCAGCCAGGCTCCCATCAGGCTGAGACCTGTTGGAGGAGTGGACTAGTACTGCAGAGCTCTGAAAACAGCTGCACTCCCTACAGTGCAGAAACCGAATGAGCCGACATGCTCCCTGGAAAGGTACATACACACTGGAGGAGAGAGATTTCATCCTGGGCAGCCTCAGCAAAGCTCTCCCCACCCTTGGCCACCTTCACAGCTACATGCCGCTTCTCTCTGTGAAAGGAATCACACCTGCAGACCAGTGCACAAAAGTTCTGTCCGCCCAGCTTCCCACCATATAGCCTGGAGGAGTCTCCATGTCTTTCCTTTCCTTGTAGTGACCCCCCAATGCCTGTGCTCTGTACTGAGAGAGGCTTCCCTACACCTCTCCTCTGCCTCTAACACCCCCACCCTCATACCTTCTACATACAGCAGGGTGGAGACCTGTATTCATCTCCCTCTGGCAACTATTATTTTAATGTTAGAGCTCCATCGCCCTCTGGGAGCAGAAGAGGTCTGGCCAGGCTGAGATAGAGCACATTATAAATCAGAAAAGTAAATATAAAGAAAGACCTGTCCCCTTCAGAGCCAAATACAAATCCAGTAGGGTTTCCTGCAGGCACAGCTCAGCACCGCAGACTATAAAGCATTCCACCCACCAATGTCATCTCCCTTCTGTCTAACCTAGACTGTTTGCCTAGTGTCCAAGCACCAGCTCCCTTCCTAGAGATCCTTCCCCTCTGATTCTTGCTGTCAGAGTCACCCCCCACTCACTTCAACAGGGCCCTCTTGTAACTGGCTGCTTGGGAAATAATGCCTCACAGCTGAGCTAGCTCTGCTGATCCCCTCTCACCCCCCCCACATCCCTGCCTTCAGGGCAGGCTATTCCTCTGGGCTGTTCCTTCCTCTGCTCAGATAGAGAGGGTCAATTCCTCCCCTTTCCCCCCTGGATGGACTCTAAACTTCCCTTTACAGCCCCATTCTACAGAGTTCCCCTCCTTTTGGAATAGTCTCTATTGTGCTACTCACACCATGTCCTGGCACAACCAGACTGTAGAGAAGTAGCCAAAGCCCAGCTTGTGCACCACCTGGTATCTTCCACTGAATGTGTCTCCCTTCTGCACAGGGTAGTAGCCTCCTACAGACATGGATCACCAATAGCTCCATTAGTGGGACAGGTCTTCAAAACACTACCAAACAGAAAGAGGGACTGACCTCAACAATTCAGCCCAGAGTCTACAAATCTCCCAGGCTGAATTGCAAGGAGGTTTGGATACCAAACTGGTAACACTCGTTGGGACTCACCTGCACAGTACTCTGCAGGGTCCTCCTGGCATCCCCACTCCTCCATGCCAGAGGCTTGCTGCAGTCCTCAGGATGAGCTGGTGTGGGGAACAGGGATCTGACACTTGGAGCAGACACAGCACGATCTTCAGCATTTTACTCCTGTAAATAGAGTTATGTATGTGCATACCTGTTGGTATTTCAGCCAAGCACCCGTGCCTCCCCCTTTGCAGCTTACCTATTCTTCCTTTCGGATCTCATCTTTGATCCCTCTCCCCTCTACGTCCCTTCTTCCTTCCCCTATGTTTCCTCAGAATTGGACCTGGGTTATGAAAATTTCTGGCATTTCCTGAGGGATTAGATATTATTTTAAGATTTCAAAATAGGGACATTGAGATGACTCAGGCTGAGCAGAGCTCCTTGCTGGGTGCAGCTAGAACAGAGAGAGGCAGGAGTCTCAGGTTTCTTGCTGCCTTGCTCGGATTTCCAGAGGATTAGTGGGGACTGAAGGAAAGGGCCAGGCATTCCCTCTGACAGGCTACAGTGCTGGCCTGGCCTCCTGCAGAGAGCACACAGATCCAGCTCAGCAGAGGGAGAGGGCAGGTCTCTAATGTGCGCACAGTCTAACTGAGCTGCAGATTCTCACATTCTATTTTAGTATTAAATATGCACTGGAAACGCCAGTACTCTGCAGCCCAGCCCAGGACAAAAGCTAATTGGCTATAACACAGATTATCTTGAAATAATGCTTCAAAACTCTGCAAGACCACTGGTTTTGGCACACTAGGAGTCAACCATTTTAAAAATAACACCCAACATAACGATTCATGCTAAGGATTTGTCTGTGTAGTGGCCATCTGGCAATTTTCACTAACTTGAATCCTAACAAATGTGATATTAGTTAGCCTGATTAGATTATTAGTATGTTAGAAATACTGCCCTTAAATTCTGAGGAGTTAGTTGGTGAAACCTAAGGGCTAGTCTACACTTGAAATGTACTAGACTAGTAGGACTGTCCATATGAGAATTTATCTGGAATAACTATTTTAGAATAGTTATTCAAGAATAGCTATTCTGGTATTTCCAAGTGTAGACAAAGCAATAAGAGCATTTCCCCAGCAACTCTGGAATGGAATTGTGGCTTCTTCTGTCATTTTTGGTTCTTCAGCTAAGAGCATTTACCACATCCTGCTCTTCCTTTGTTAGCAACAAAGCTACCCTTAAGGACCAAACCTTACAAGCTGTAGCTGCATTTCTGGTTGATGCTGCATGAGTGTGGGGTATGAGCAGATTCCCTGGCCTGTGGCTACACTTATGTAAAGGGAGTCTGGGACTGCAAAAGTCTCCATTGCTCTATTTTCCCCTGCTTGAGGCTGAAGCAAGGAAGAACAGGTTAGAATGCACCATGAAAAGGGACTGTGACTGCCTCTAACCCACTTCCCTTCTTAGTTCTGTTATTGAAGCATAATGCATTACCTCAAGCCTCTGTCTCTTTTTAGATGCAAAGTTCCAGAAGCCCCCATCCTCCACTTGTCACTCTCTTGTAAATAACAACTTTCCATGACCAGATTCATACCAATGTAACACTGAAATCACTGGACTAATCCCCAGTTTGCACTGGGATGAGTAGAGAACTGGGCCTGTTCAATCTACTGCCATGCCAGCAGAGCAGCACAGTGCCCTGCCATCTATCTCCTAACACTCTGATAGGGCATTAAAGAACAGCTACAAGAATGAGTTGACATCTGGAAACCGTGCCTTATAGATGAAGCTTCTCACATCTCACTATTTACATCACTGAAAAAAAAGGTTAAGAGGTACGCACTGCTCTAGTAACAAGTCCTACACAGGGTAGGTCGGGGCGGCCAACCTGGGGCTCCGGAGCCGCATGCGGCTCTCCAGAAGTGAATCTGCGGCTCCTTGTCCAGGCACCGACTCTGGGGCTGGAGCTACAGGCGTCAACTCTCCAGTGTGCCGGGGGGCGCTCACTGCTCAACCCCTGGCTCTGCCACAGGCCTGGACCCACTCCACCCCTTCCCACCCCCTCCCCTGAGCCTGCCGTGCCCTCGCTCCTCCCCCTTCCTTCCACACCCCTGCCCCCCCAGCCTCCTGCATGCCACGAAACAGCTGATTGGGAGGTGTGGGGAAGGAGGGGAGGCGCTGATCGACGGGGCTGCCTGTGGGCAGGAGGCGCTGGGAGCGGGGGCTGCTGACGTATTACTGTGGCTCTTGGCAATGTACATTGGTAAATTCTGGCTCCTTCTCAGGCTCAGGTTGGCTCCCCTGGGGTTGATGTTGCTGATAGTAATCTCTAATCTAGCAGAAAAAGGGATAACAAGATCCAGTGGTTGGAAGCTTTGAAACTAGTCAAATTCAGACCAGAAATAAAGATGTACATTTTTAATAGTGAGAGTAATTATCCATTGGAACACATCATCTAGGGATGTGGTGGCTTTTCCAGAACTCAAAGGGTTTAAATCTAGACTACATATCTTTTTACAAAGAGATGTTCTAACTCAACAGATGTTATGGGATCAATGCAGAAATCACTGCATGAGGTTTTCTATATTGTATTATGCAAAAGGTCAGATTGGATCAGGGGTGGGAAAACTACAGCCCGTGGGCCACATCCGACCCACCAGCCAATTTTATCCGGCCCTCGAGCTCCCAGTGGGGAGCAAGGTCTGGGGCTTGCCCTGCTCCCGCACTCCAGCTGGGGAGCAGGGTCAGGGGGCACGCCGCGCGTGCTGCAGCTCTGCGCAATTTCCAGAAGCAGCGGCATGTCCGCCCTCTGGCTCCTACACATAGGGGCAGTCAGGGGTCTTCGCACGCTGCCTCTGCCTCAAGCGCCACCCCCACAGCTCCCATTGGCCGGGAACTGCGGCCAATGGGAGCTGCAGGGGTGGCACCTGCGGACGGGGCAGCGCGAAGAGCCCCCTGGCCGCACCTCTGTGTAGGAGCTGGAGGGGGGCATGCTGCTGCTTCCAGGAGCTGCTTAAGGTAAGTGCCGCCCAGAGACTGCAACCCTGCTTCCCTCTAGGGCCCCAATCCCCTGCCCCAGCCCTGATCCCCCTCCCGCCCTTCAAATCCCTCCATCCCAGACAAGAGCATCCTCTTACACCCCAAACTTATCCCCAAGCCCACCCCAGAGCCTGCACTTCCAGCCGCAGCCCTCACCCCCCCTGTACCCCAACCCCCTGCCCCAGCCCAGAGCCCCCTCCTGCACCCTGAACTCCTCATTTCTGGCCCCACCCTGGAGCCTGCACTGCCAGCCAGTGTCTTCACACCCTCCTGCACCCCAACCCCAATTTTGTGAGCATTCATTGCCCACCGTACAATTTCCAAACCCAGATGTGGCCCTTGGGACAAAAAGTTTGCCCACCCCTGGATTAGATGATTACATTGGTCCTTTCTAGTTTAAAAAAATAATCTAGAAAAGGAGCAGCAGTGCTACATTGCTGGAGATGCTGTCCTGTACAATCCAACAAGCTCCATCTTCCAGTGTCCCAGAGTGGCTCTAGGGGCAAGCATCCCTCCTCTTGGGTTTGCGTCATCTCCAGGCACCCCTGTGAGGTACATGAGGATACCTGGCATACTCAGTTTTGGAAGATGGTTGTAGAGAATAAAGCAGTTGAACCCACAGAGAACAGTAGATTCTTCTCTCATGTGTGAAAGAGACATATGCCAGGACACAATTTGGGCAGGGCTTTCCAAGTAAGCATCCCTGCAACCCTTGGCACATGCAGCAAAAGCAGCCCTTGCAGATCTAAATACCATTGGTTCTTGACAGACTCACCATGTAGTAGCTCATGGAGGCAGAGCTCATGGCTCTACTTGAGACCTGGGGTGTACAGGAGCTCCTGGAAGTGTGATACTGAGAGCTTCTGCTTTCCTTTTTAGTCTGGTTTGGATGGGAGGGGTGTCCTTGAGCGGAGCAAGTTCCTCTGCACCACTGGAGGTATGTGGTGGGGAAAGGGACATGGGATCAGATCACAGCAAGGCCCTTGGAAACAGCACTGGCTTCAGAATAGACCTTGGACAGCTTGGGATAGGTCATTTTACTGTACTCATAACTTTGCACCTGTTTTAAGTTTCCTGCTTCTAACTCTCTCCTAGCATCAGGTCTATCCAGCCACAAAGTAAATCCTTTGAAAGTTCCCTGGAGGCTATTTATAGATAGGGTGACCATATTTTCCAATGCTGAATACGGGACACCTGGTAAAATTACTCGTATTCAAGCGAGTTCAATAGCACTCAATCAGAACTATGCAGTACAAATGTACAAATTAACATCAAGTTGACTGAGCCCCTGTTAAAAAGAAATACTGTGTAGTTGGATTCTTTTTATTTATCTTCTTATCTTTAAGGCTTTAGGGTTCACATGGGGAGGGGTGACACACACACCACTACCCTCCCCCACTTATACACATAGGGAGATGTCACACACACACACCCCTCTCTCATGGCGGGGGTGGAGGGGTGACCGACTGACCCTCTCCTCCCTGCTGGGAACACTCCACCCTCCATGCCTGTCTGGGCCCCTGGGACGGACACGCCTCTCCTGCTACCTCGTGCCATGTCTTCCTGAGGAAACACAAGTGGGGAGGGGGCATGCAGGATCTCATGCCCCCGCTCTCCAGATTTCTGCTAGAGTGCACACCAGAATGTGGCCTGCAGCAGCCTTTTGGCACTGTGCAAGAGGGAAGGGATGAGAGCTGCTTCCAGCTTCAGGGGCGGCAGGGGGATAGGGGGAGGGAAGGAAGGAATGGCCTGGCCCATGTCTTTGCAGAGCTGATCTCTTCTCGCCGACCCCCGCCCATATGGCTGGAAGCAGCTTGTCCCTTCCTGCCTGCACAGTGTGGAAAGGCAGCTAACACCTCCAGGCTGCTGCTGGCCACCGACATAGCCCAGCCACCTCCTGTCCCCTGGCTACAACACAGGCAGGAACGGGTTAAGCCCTAAGGATGCATCATGCACCAGGGCCCAGGGAACCTGACTGCAGGAGTTTCAGCGAACCCAGCCAGAGAGGCGGCTCAGCAGGGGAGGGTGTCTAGGGGACAGAGCAGCCCCGCGCTCCCTGGGCCTGGACCCGGACCCGGGACAGGGAGGGGCAGGTGAAGAGGGTGCTAAGCCCCTGCCCTGGGGCCTGCTGCGGAGCCTGAAGATTCAGGGTGTGAACAGGCTGGAAATCGCACCTCCCGCCCCACCACTCCAGAGCTTACCTGAGGGGGGGAGAGGCACATGCAGGGCTCTGCGCCTCCTGGCCAGCGCCCTGGGCCACAGGCTCTTGGGCTTTCCTGGGGCGCTAGCCCAGCCAGAGGCAGTGGAGGAAGGAAGGAGGCTGCCGGCCACGCTGCTGGTGAGTTGAGCACTCCAACAAGGGGCTGGTTTTCTGCACAGTGCTGGGAGCTGGACGAGCCCCACCAGGGGGGATATGGAGGAGCAGTGGGGCTGCGGGGGTGAAGGAGCAAAACAGGGAGAGGACAGGAAGAGGGGGAACACATAAAGGGCCAATGGGTGGGCAGCAGAGGCGACATGTAACTGGCCACCGCTTGACGCCTACCCACACTCACCAGCCACCGCAGCTTGCAGCGTGTGGCCAGCACCGGCTGGAAATGGGACGGGCGGGGGGCAGGGCCCTGCTG
This sequence comes from Eretmochelys imbricata, assembly GCF_965152235.1. Lineage (NCBI taxonomy): Eukaryota > Metazoa > Chordata > Testudines > Cheloniidae > Eretmochelys > Eretmochelys imbricata. Next base: position 354,731 of record NC_135578.1, on the reverse strand, counting down.
GCTGAGAACCGGCACACAGCGGGGGCTGCACTGACTGACCAGCAGGGGGAGTAACCAGCCCTGCGCACTGCACCTTTGCCCAGCCACCAGCTTTGCACACCCACCCCAATCAGCAGCCACTTGACTCCCCTTCCCCTTGGCTGTGGGCGGGCGGCTGGCAAGTAGGGATCTGGCTGGCAGCAGGACCCACCAGTACCAATGGGTGGGTGGTGGGGGGGAAAAACAGAAAATATGGGACAATTTGCCCATTTTTAAGAAAAAGTCAGGACACCTGCAAGAGGGCTTAAATAAGGGCTGTCCCTTTAAAAATGGGACGTCTGGTCACCGTATTTATAGAACAAAGTTTACAGCTTAGCTGAGATGGAAATACAAAATCTTTCCTGAACACTGATCAGCTCAACCCCAGGGGTCATAACGCACACAGCTCAACAGCAGTCCTAGTGCGCACGATGAGCAGCAGACAGGGCCTATTAGGTTGATGGCCTTTCTAGTAGGCCCCTCCCTGAGTTTTGTCTTGCCTCTCCTTTATCTCTGCAGGGTCAGCACTCTCCGGCATATGCAGCCCAGGAAACGTGAATGGAATTGCCTGTGCAATCACTACCGTTCATATCCCAGAATCACACTCCCATGAGCACTTATGTGCATGCACAAAAAGCTGGTTATGCAGAATTCCAGCAGTGGCTCTGCTTCGTTTCTCTACCACACCTCCCTTTCAAGTTTTGCAGTACTTTTCCCCCTAGTGTACCAAGAGATTGCATTTTTAGATGTTCTGAAATACCTTGCAGCACTTTGCAGAAAAACCTTAGAAGGGGTTTAAAATTGCCATAAAATTCACTTCCTCCAATTGAAATAATTAGATTGGTAACCGTATCAGGACCCTTTGGGCTGCATAAAAGAGTAATTAGTTTTAAGATAAAGGCTTTAATTACGTAGAAATGAATGATCATTTAAATTTAGAAAATCCAACATGGCTGACCAAAATGGCAGATATAGGGTGAGGGTAGTGGAAGATTCCATCTCTGAGAGATACAGTGTGAGGTAGCAGGAAATTACATTTCCTCTGACATACTAGGGAATTCCACCTCCGGTAGGGAATGACTCAGCAAAAAGCCCTAGAATCCAAGATGGCCTCGGGGAGGAGCTTAAAGACGATATCATCAGAGGATGATATACAGGTACATGGGACGAGGAGGGACTTAAAGCTAACATCACAAGGGAGGGACTAGGGGAGGAGCTAGAAAGCTGATTGGCTGAAGGCTTGAACCATGAGAGCGCACACACTAGATAAGGGCAGCAGCCAATAGGCTGAGCTTGTAATAATTGTTATGGATTCGGAGCTTAAAGGGCAGAAGCTGCAAAATACCTGCAAAGCAGCAGCCACCTGCACGCAGCTTCAAGCAGCAAAAGAAGCAGCAGCAAGAGAACCCTGAGGTTGCCCTGGCAACAACGACCGTAAGCAACTCAGCCAGCAGGCTTCTCCAGCAGCAGCTACCAAACAGCCTCAGCAGCCAGCAGGCCTTCCGTATCTGCCACCAGACGGCAGCATTTGCCTCTGCAGCTGCCTTTACCTCAATGGCAGTTGCCACTGCAGCAAGCAGCTCCCCCCAAAGCAGCAGATAACCATTATTCTCAAAACCAATGGACTCCCTGACAGAACAAAAAGAACAGGAGGACTTGTGGCACCTTAGAGACTAACAAATTTATTAGAGCATAAGCTTTTGTGGGCTACAGCTCACTTCATCGGATGCACAGAATGGAACATATAGTAAGAAGATAAATATATATACATTCAGAGAACGAGGAAGTTGCCATACAAACTGTAAGAGGCTAATTAATTAAGATGAGCTATTATCAGCAGGAGAAAAAAACTTTTGTAGTGATACTCAAGATGGCCCATTTAGACAGTTGACAAGAAGGTGTGAGGATACTTAACTTAGTGAAAAAGAAAAGGAGTACTTGTGGCACCTTAGAGACTAACCAATTTATTTGAGCATAAGCTGTAGCTCACGAAAGCTTATGCTCAAATAAATTGGTTAGTCTCTAAGGTGCCACAAGTACTCCTTTTCTTTTTGCGAATACAGACTAACACAGCTTGGCTTAATGGTGAAATCCTAGCGGATCTTAAACATAAAAAAGAAGCTTACAAGAAGTGGAAGGTTGGACATATGACCAGGGAAGAGTATAAAAATATTGCTCGGGCATGTAGGAATGAAATCAGGAGGGCCAAATCGCACCTGGAGCTGCAGCTAGCAAGAGATGTCAAGAGTAACAAGAAAGGTTTCTTCAGGTATGTTGGCAACAAGAAGAAAGCCAAGAAAAGTATGACAGGTTTCAGAGTAACAGCCGTGTTAGTCTATATTCGCAAAAAGAAAAGGAATACTTGTGGCACCTTAGAGACTAACCAATTTATTTGAGCATGAGCTTTCGTGAGCTACAGCTCACTTCATCGGATGCATACCGTGGAAACTGCAGCAGACTTTATATATACACAGAGAATATGAAGGTGGGAGGAGGTATTGTTTCATATTCTCTGTGTATATATAAAGTCTGCTGCAGTTTCCACGGTATGCATCCGATGAAGTGAGCTGTAGCTCACGAAAGCTCATGCTCAAATAAATTGGTTAGTCTCTAAGGTGCCACAAGTACTCCTTTTCTTTTTAAGAAAAGTATGGGCCCCTTACTGAATGAGGGAGGCAACCTAGTGACAGAGGATGTGGAAAAAGCTAATGTACTCAATGCTTTTTTTGCCTCTGTCTTCACTAACAAGGTCAGCTCCCAGACTGCTGCGCTGGGCAACACAGCATGGGGAGTAGATGGCCAGCCCTCTGTGGAGAAAGAAGTGGTTAGGGACTATTTAGAAAAGCTGGACGTGCACAAGTCCATGGGCCGGACGAGTTGCATCCGAGAGTGCTAAAGGAATTGCAGCTGTGATTGCAGAGCCATTGGCCATTATCTTTGAAAACTCGTGGCGAACGGGGGAAGTCCCAGATGACTGGAAAAAGGCTAATGTTGTGCCAATCTTTAAAAAAGGGAAGAAGGAGGATCCTGGGAACTACAGGCCAGTCAGCCTCACCTCAGCCCCCGGAAAAATCATGGAGCAGGTCCTCAAAGAATCAATCCTGAAGCACTTACATGAGAGGAAAGTGATCAGGAACAGTCAGCATGGATTCACCAAGGGTAGGTCATTCCTGACTAATCTAATCGCCTTCAATGATGAGATTACTGGTTCTGTGGATGAAGGGAAAGCAGTGGATGTATTGTTTCTTGACTTTAGCAAAGCTTTTGACACGTCTCCCACAGTATTCTTGCCAGCAAGTTAAAGAAGTATGGGCTGGATGAATGCACAATAAGGTGGGTAGAAAATTGGCTAGATAGTTGCGCTCAACGGTTAGTGATCAACGGCTCCATGTCTAGTTGGCAGCCGGTGTCAAGTGGAGTGCCCCAGGGGTCGGTCCTGGGGCCGGTTTTGTTCAATATCTTCATAAATGATCTGGAGGATGGTGTGGATTGCACTCTCAGCAAATTTGTGGATGATACTAAACTAGGAGGAGTGGTAGATACACTGGAGGGCAGGGATAGGATACAGAAGGACCTAGACAAATTGGAGGATTGGGCCAAAAGAAATCTGATGAGGTTCAATAAGGATAAGTGCAGGGTCCTGCACTTAGGACGGAAGAACCCAATGCACAGCTACAGACTAGGGACCAAATGGCTAGGCAGCAGTTCTGCGGAAAAGGACCTAGGGGGGACAGTGGACGAGAAGCTGGGTATGAGTCAGCAGTGTGCCCTTGTTGCCAAGAAGGCCAATGGCATTTTGGGATGTATAAGTAGGGGCATAGCGAGCAGATCGAGGGACGTGATCATCTCCCTCTATTCGGCATTGGTGAGGCCTCATCTGGAGTACTGTGTCCAGTTTTGGGCCTCACACTACAAGAAGGATGTGGATAAATTGGAAAGAGTCCAGCGAAGGGCAACAAAAATGATTAGGGGTCTGGAACACATGACTTATGAGGAGAGGCTGAGGGAACTGGGATTGTTTAGTCTGCAGAAAAGAAGAATGAGGGGGGATTTGATAGCTGCTTTCAACTACCTGAGAAGTGGTTCCAGAGAGGATGGTTCTAGACTATTCTCAGTGGTAGAAGAGGACAGGACAAGGAGTAATGGTCTCAAGTTGCAGTGGGGGAGATTTAGGTTGGATATTAGGAAAAACTTTTTCACTAGGAGGGTGGTGAAACACTGAAATGCGTTACCTAGGGAGGTTGTAGAATCTCCTTCCTTAGAAGTTTTTAAGGTCAGGCTTGACAAAGCCCTGTCTGGGATAATTTAAGTGGGGATTGGTCCTGATTTGAGCAGGGGGTTGGACTAGATGGCCTCCTAAGGTCCCTTCCAACCCTGATATTCTATGATTCTAACACAGCTGTTACTCTGAAACCTAACTTAGGGAAATAGATTCAATATGTGTAATGACGCAGCCACTCCCAGTCTCTATTCAAACCCAAGTTAATGGTATCTAGTTTGCATATTAATTCAAGCTCAGCCGTTTCTCGTTGGAGTCCAGGTTGAGGTTGATGGCGGGATGGAAATTGTTGAAATCATGGTGGAATTCCTCAAGGGCTTCTTTTCCATGGGTCCAGATGATGAAGATGTCATCAATGTAGCGCAAGTAGAGTAGGGGCATTAGGGGATGAGAGCTAAGGAAGCGTTGTTCTAAGTCAGCCATGCCCCTCTGCCATGTACATTGGCCAAACTGACAGTCCCTACGCAAAAGAATAAATGGACACAAATCTGACATCAGGAATCATAACATTCAAAAACCGGTAGGAGAACACTTCAACCCCTCTGGCGACTCAGTAAAAGATTTAAAGGTGGCAATGTTGCAACAGAAAAGCTTCAAAAACAGACTCCAACGAGAAACTTTTTTTTTAAGGTCAGGCTTGACAAACCCCTGGCTGGGATGATTTAATTGGGGATCGGTCCTGCTTTGAGCAGGGGGTTGGACTAGATGGCCTCCTGAGGTCCCTTCCAACCCTGATATTCTATGATTCTATGAACTGTTGAGCTTGAATTAATATGCAAACTAAATACCATTAACTTGGGTTTGAATAGAGACTGGGAGTGGCTGGGTCATTACACATATTGAATCTATCTCCCTAAGTGAAGTATCCTCACACCTTCTTGTCCACTGTCTAAATGGGCCATCTTGATTATCACTACAAAAGTTTTTTTCCTCTTGCTGATAATAGCTCATCTTAATTAATTAGCCGCTTACAGTTTGTATGGCAACTTCCTCATTCTCTGTATGTGTGTGTGTGTATATATATCTATATCTCTATCTATCTATCTATATCTTCTTACTATATGTTCCATTCTATGCATCCAATGGATTCTATGCATCCATTCTATGCATCCACAAAAGCTTATTCTCTAATAAATGTTAGTCTCTGAAGTATCACAAGTACTCCTGTTCTTTTTGCGGATACAAACTAACACGGCTGCTACTCTGAAATTTGACAGAGCAGAAGGACCTCTTAGACCATAGGTTCTCAAACTGTGGTCCAAGCTCCATTCAGGTGGTCTGTGGATAGTTCCCTCTAAGGTGCATGCCTGGCCGGCTGCACACGAGAAAATGAAGGGCCAACCACCTAATTAGTGGAGCTGTGCAGGCCGGGCTCCACTAATTAAGTGCCTGGACCCTGGAGAAGATGCACACGTAAGGTGAAGTGGTGGCCTTGGGGGAATAGAGTGTAGGTGGGAGGGGGCAGTGGGATTAGAAGAGGGAGTGGGGGGAATTTGGGATGTGCAGGGCTGCGGCAGCCAGAGAAAGAGGCAACTTTCCTCTGCTCCAGGGCTGCGGCTGCCAGTGAGAGACCTTCCCAGCCCCAGCTCGGGTGCTGCTGGGGCAGAGGAGAGAGGGAGACACCCCTCCTTTCCAGCCCCAGCTCGGGGGCTGCTATGGCAGGGGAGAGAGGGCATATCCATCGCATTAGAAAGGTAGGACGACTGATATTAAAATATGAATGTTAAACTTTTTTTGTTCTACAAGTAAAAGCACACTATTAAGTTTGTTTTTTATAGCGCTTTTATCCAAAGTGGTTTACAATAGTTAACGAACGGTACAAACAACACTTGGGAAGATCATTAAGTGGTCCCCTGAGACCCTTAGCAATTTTCAAGTGGTCCGTGGGAAAAAAAAATTGAGAACCACTGTCTTAGACGATCAGAGGGAATTGTGGTGTCTGTGTAAGCCTAATCTTCTTTCTATTTACTGTCCAAGAGTGTATGGGTCTCACTGTAAATAAAGCCAACTGCCTGTGGTTTGAGTGAGATCTTCCCCTACTATCCATCTGATAACTGCCTGGCCAGTGCTTACTGGATGTTAAATGTTAGTATGTTAAGTTAGTTAAGCGTTAACAGTTAAATGTCTAATGATAAATATTAATGTGACTGTTAAGTAATTGCTTTTAACTGTGAATGTACTCATAGGTGTATACAGAGACCACACATATTTCATTGTATTAAATATTGTATTACTAGAATACTTTGTGTATGTGCAAAGAGAAAAGGAGTACTTGTGGCACCTTAGAGACTAACAAATTTATTTGAGCGTAAGCTTTCGTGAGCTAGAGCTCACTTCATTGGTTGCATTCAGTGGAAAACACAGTGGGGAGATTTATATACACAGAGAACATGAAACAATGGGTGTTACCATACACACTGTATGAGTTTTTTCATGAAGTTGATAGATTTCCACTCCATACAGTTAAATTCAGTGCCTTGCATAATGACAGGTTTCAGAGTAGCAGCCGTGTTAGTCTGTATTCGCAAAAAGAAAAGGAGTACTTGTGGCACCTTAGAGACTAACCAATTTATTTGAGCATAAGTTTTCGTGAGCTACAGCTCATTTCATCGGATGTACTCCTTTTCTTTTCACTCAAGAAAGAGATCTTGGAGTTGTCAAAGTTCCTTCCCCACTCTGAACTCTAGGGCTGGAAAATGGATTTGGTTTTATACACCATCTTGGCAGAAAGAAATTGTGGGGCCCTTTATACAGTTGCATAATCACATTATAGAGGGCCCAGCTCTGAGTCCTTGGAGACCCACAACCCTTGATACCCTACCTATTCCCCCAGGTCCTCTAGCAGCTAGTATTTGCAATGGGAATAATTGAAAACAAGGGTATTAAAATGACATCATACACCTTCCTCCCTCATTGTGCACTGCCTCCTTTCAGTAAAGCTAGACATTCTTTGGGTCCTTCCCTCTTCCAGGGACCCCTACCTGGATCTTATTCCTAAATATGTCTTGCTAATGCTGCACAAGCTGACTTACTGTCTGTTAGGGAAGTCACTGGGGAGGGGTTATCACCTCCTAAAATTAGATCTTCCAGCTAAGCCACAACATTGCATGGGGAGGGGCTAGGGAAGTCAGGCTGTGATTTAAAGAGAGTAGGTCTTTCTCCCCCCTCCCCTCCCAAGCTGCTGTTCCCTGACCTCTAACCCTTCTTCCTCCAGTATTAAGAATAACTGCCAATGCAGACAGGCGGGACAGTGCGGAAAATCCCTATTGGGACGGGCTCATTCCAACCGCCCTAGAGAAATCCTCATTCCTAATTTGGAGCTAGGCCTTGCCAAAGAGCCAAACATCTTGGGTTGGCTACACCCACAAGAGGCACACAGACAGGCCCGCAGTTGTGATAGAGAGCCCCCCACCATATGACTGAGATGAGGAAGGTCACTGAGGCAGGGGGCAGAGCTCCCCCACCTTGTGGCTTGTGCTTTCTTAAACACTCAGGCAGCCTTTGCCTGTATTTTAGTTTGAATGAGGACAGTCACACCCCATGGCTTTCTGCACCAGCCAGCCACACCCCTAACAGCCCCCACCTCCTGTCAGCACTAGCTGGGCTCAAGGGCACTGTTTATTATCAACTAGTTGCAATAATTTCATAGTATTTAAATAAAAGTCTGGCTCTGCCCCCGACCCAGCTCTGTGGCCAGGAAAAGCTGTGGAGCCCCCTCTTGGCCAAGACAGGCTGTGAAGACTCAGATTACATGTCCTAGTTGTGCAACTCTAATTGCTGGCATTTGGTCCAGGCTCTTCCCCCGGGATCTGAGGCAGCCTTTAATACAGGGAAATCAGACCCAGTGAACCCAACAGTTAATGGCACGCTATGGGCTACACTTCCAAAAGGGCTCCCCACCCAGAAGCTCCGATTCTCCTCTATGGAGCAGGGACAGAGGGTCACCATTGTTTTCCATGGGAGCTGAAAATCTGGCCTTATGGAGAGTGGACTGGAATTGATTCTTCTTTCCTCTATGCACACTTCATGGAAAGCAAGATGCCTGACTCAAGTAAGCAAGTAACGTGGGAGGGGAGTGAGGACAAGGGGCAGAAACTAACGGAGGTGCAGCAGGTGACAGGAGGTGAGAATGTGGTGGCAGTGAAGTGAGGGACATGAGTCAAAGGGACATGTAAAAATAGATCCAGCTGCTGCAGAACAGTAGGGTATGGCAATGGGTCAGTGTCCACCTTCCTCCCTGCCTTGAATCACCGGTGCTCTGATACTATAGTACCTGGGCAAGCAGATGGAATGGAGAATCACAGCAACTCCCCAGGGCCTTCCTTTGGGGACAGACAGTATTCCAACAGTAAAAGGTCTGACTGCAGGTGGGTGCCTGTATGCACATTTTTGTTCCTATAACACTTGTCAAACTCATACCTGAACAAGAAACAGAGGGAGAGGAACCTCTTCGTCCCTTCTCTCCTCCTGGCCAAGACCAGCTCTCTGATTCCTGCTGTAGCATGTTACCTAGCAAGCTCTTCAAGGCAGGAGACAGAGCTTTGCTCTCCTCAGAATGCACCCTGGAGCTACAGGCATGTTACAGAGTAAGAGTCACCAACAGTCTCCACAGACAGCAGCCTCTGACACATTCCAGAATGGGGCTCAGATTAGGCTACAGAAAGGTAAGATGACAACACAAAATCCATATCTCTTGTGGCTTTGAGGAGCTGAAGACTGAAAAGATGAAACAATGTCAGCTCCTCTTCCCACTGTCACTTTGTCTTTGAGGGTACAGGTATAGACTGGCCAGACTTTTCACCGCTACAGGCCCTCTTGCAGAACAAGGTCCTCGTACATAAGGTAGCACTTCAGTGGGGGTGGGAGGTCAAATACACCAATGGCTTCAAGCCTCTGATGCCCAAGGGCGGTTCGGATATGCAGGCAGCTGAGGTGTTTCAGGGAGCGTGGCTGCTGGCAGCAGGATTCAATCCAGGATATCAGTGCAGTTTGTGAGACCAGACGCTTAGGGGAGGCTCCTGTCTTCTGAGATAGGAAGAAAGCAGCTGGGGTCAGGCTTTGTTCTGGATGAACATCATCTGATAAACAAACTGAGGGAGGAGAGTGGGGCTAGAGGGTGAGGGCAGGTGCTTGGGGAGCACGGCTGAGGTAGAGAAGGTGGGGTGGAGCTGAGGGGTGAGGAAAGCCAGGGGATAATATTAAGGGCTGGTGCTGTGAAAGGCCACATGGGGTTGAGGTCGAGCAAGCAAAGTCAGCGTTTAGAGTGAATAAATACTCAAGCAGAAGGGTCTCAGCCCACCTGCTTTGACTAGCAGGGAGGGGGTTAAAGCCTAAGCACAGCATGCTGGGAAAGGGTGTGAGGTGGGGTGAAGGGAGTCACTGGGGGCAGAAGACGACTGTGCATACGGTGACCAGACAGCAAGTATGAAAAATCGGGACAGGGGTGCGGGGTAATAGGTGTCTATATAAGAAAAAGCCCCAAATAAAGGGACATCTGGTCAACCTAACTGTGCATGTGAGGGGAGTCGCTGGGATGTCCCATAGAATATCAGGGTTGGAAGGGACCTCAGGAAGTCATCTAGTCCAACCCCCTGCTCAAAGCAGGGCCAATCCCCAACTAAATCATCCAAAGCCCACTCCTTTGAGCCAGAGATGAACCAGCAACCTAAGGATGAGGGAGGGAGGCTCGGACCATGCCGAGAGGGAGGGGGTAGGGGACAACTGCATGTCCAAGAGGAGCTGCTGCGACGTCCCACACCCATAAGAAGAGGGGTGGGGGATGACTGCACATGTGAGGGGAGTTGCTGGGACCGCTGAACTTTGTGAATTTCAGCATGCATTCACACTAAAACACAAAAGGAACACCCTGGAAAAAAGAGAGAGAAAATTTTCTCTAACAACTTTCTGTTAGAACAAACTTACTGGGAGAATATTTGTAACAATAGTAGGTATAATATTTTTCAGAGAGAAATGTGATTCTTCAAATGAATTATGTCATTGTAACAAGGTACGTGAAGCCCTTTGGGATGGAAGGTGCTGTAGTAGGGTCAGATGATGGAACGATTTAACAATTCTTGGTTTGGTCCTAAGGGGAGCACATGATCTGGTCCAAGAGGTGAATATAGCTGGACTGCTTGGTAATAGTGCCCATAATGTAATTAAATTTAACATCCATGTGGCGAGGAAAACACCACAGCAGCCCAACACTGTAGCATTTAATTTCAGAAAAGGGAACTACATAAAAATGAGGAAGTTAGTTAAACAGAAATTAAAAGGTAGAGTGCCAAAAGTGAAATCCTTGCAAGCTGCATGGAAACTTTTTAAAGACACCATAATAGAGGTTCAACTTAAATGTATACCCCAAATTAAAAAACATAGCAGGAGAATCAAAAAAGTGCCACCATGGCTAAACAACAAAGTAAAAGAAGGAGTAAGAGGCAAAAAGGCATCTTTTAAAAAGTGGAAGTTAGATCCTAGTGAGGAAAATAGAAAGGAGCATAAACTCTGGCAAGTGAAGTGTAAAAATATAATTAGGAGGGCCAAAAAAGAATTTGAAGAACAGCTAGCCAAAGACTCAAAAAATAATAGCAAAAATTTTTTTAACTGCATCAGAAGCAGAAAGCCTACTAAACAACCAGTGGGGCCACTGGACGATCGAGATGCTAAAGGAGTACTCAAGGACGATAAGGCCATTGCGGAGAAACTAAATGAATTCTTTGCATCGGTCTTCATGGCTGAGGATGTGAGGGAGATTCCCAAATCTGAGCCATTCTTTTTAGATGACAAATCTGAGGAACTGTCCCAGATTGAGGTATCATTAGAGGTGGTTTTGGAACAAATTGATAAATTAAACAGTAGTAAGTCACCAGATACCAGATGGTATTCACCCAAGAGTTCTAAAGGAACTCAATTGTGAAATTGCAGAACTACTAATTGTGGTTTGTAACCGATCATTTAAAACAGCTTCTGTACCAAATAAGTGGAGGATAGCAAAGTGACGCCAATTTTAAAAAAGGGTTCCAGAGGTGATACCGGCAATTACAGGCCAGTAAGCCTGACTTCAATACCGGGCAAACTGGTTGAAACTATAATAAAGAACAGAATTGTCAGACACATAGATTAACATAATTTGTTGGGGAAGAGTCAAAATGGTTTTTGTAAAGGGAAATCATGCCTCACCAGTCTACTAGAATTCTTTGAGAGGATCAACAAGCATGTGGACAAGGAGGACGCAGTGAATATAGTGTACTTAGATTTTCAGAAAGCCTTTGACAAGGTCCCTCACCCAAAGGCTCATAAGCAAAGTAAACTGTCATGGGATAAGAGGGAAGGTCGTCTCATGGATCGGTAACAGGCTAAAAGATAGGAAACAAAGGGTAGGAATAAATGGTCAGTTTTTGGAATGGAGAGAGGTAAATATTGGTGTCCCCCAGGGGTCTGTACTGAGCCCAGTACTATTCAACATATTCACAAATGATCCGGGAAAGGGGGTAAACAGTGAAGTGGCAAAATTTGCAGATGATACAAAACTACTCAAGATAGTTAAGTCCAAACCAGACTGCAAAGAGCTACAAAGGGATCTCACAGGATGGGCAAGGATGATGTCCCTAGCCTCTGTTTGCAAAAGGCTGGGAATGGGCAACAGGCGATGGATCACTTGATGATTATCTGTTCTGTACATTCCCTCTGGGGCACCTGGCATTGCCTACTGTTGGAAGACAGGATACTGGGTTAGATGGATCTTTGGTCTGACCCAGTATGGCCATTCCTTTGTTTCTTAATTCTTTACATTTTCAGAGCACCTTCCATCTCAAGGCACTTTACAACTATTTATACAGCTTCACAGACACCCATGAGAAGTGGGAGCTGGAAAATCCAGCAGCATAAAGCAACAGTACAAATCAGTTTATATTAGGAAGTGAAGAATCCCATACCCAATTGAAACTGCAGGGGAAATCTAGGGAGGCAGAATGTAATAATTCACGTGGGCACTGGGGCTAACACTCCAGCTCTTGTCAAAAGCTCCATGTAACCTTTAATGACAAAAGACAGGCAGGACCTTTCTTTTTGTTCTCATATGGAAGCTGGCATCTCCAGAACCATGTTGGGGCATCACTTCAGAGATGACTTACTGACACATCCCATGGCATGTTAGGTGTTCCTATGGTACTCTCCCCCTGAGTACCAACCAAACCCAATTGTGCTCAGGTTGTGAAAATGGACAAGAGCCCAGCTCAGGGTGGGGCAGTTACAGACCAGGTTTAGAGCATCGCATGTGCCTTTGTGAATGTCTCCCTGAAACTTAAATACCTTGTTCTTGTAAGTGATGTCAGCGCCAGCCTGCACCAGAAGCCGGATACACTCTATCTGCCCACTGCAAGCTGCCAGGTACATGGGAGTCACTCCCCAGTTATCCTGAAGGTTCACATCAGCACCATGCTGAGGGAAGGGGAGAAAACAACTCCATTTTAAAATTACATACATGTCTGAATTACCAAAAAGCTGCAATAATCAGGCCTGGTAGCCAGACATACAGGCACCCCCATGCCTGCTCTGTAATGGTCACTAAGTCCTGAAATTAATGGTGGTGCTAAAGATCACACACAAAGGCATATAGCATATAGTACAGGCCTGAGCAGGGAGAAAGGTGAGCAAGCCATGAGTGACTGAGTGAGCTGTAGCTCACGAAAGCTTATGCTCAAATAAACTGGTTAGTCTTTAAGGTGCCACAAGTACTCCTTTTCTTTTTGCGAATACAGACTAACATGGCTGCTCCTCTGAAACCAGAAGAAAACTGGGGTTCTCAAACTGGGGGTCGTGACCACTCAGGGGGTTGCGAGGTTATTACATGGGGGTCACAAACTGTCAGCCTCCACCCCCAAACCCTGCTTCGGCTCCAGCATTTATAACAATGTTAAATATTAAAGAAGTGTTTTTAATTTATAAGGGGGGGTCACACTCAGATGCTTGCTGTGTAAGAGCGGTCACCAGCACAAAAGTTTGAAAACCACTGGCCTAGTAGCAGGGAAGGTCTTTGGGTTTCCTTGCTAGAGGTGAAAATAGTCCTTGAGTTGCTCTATTTCCTTCTCCCAGCCCCAGCTCCACTAGTCACTAACTGTTTTGTATCTTTCCCATCTGCTGCCTGTATAATCAGATCCCCTTCAGATGCACAGGGAGCTGCTGCTACTCACCCACAGTGTAACCTGGGCAGTAGATCTGAGACGTTCATAGGAACAGATTATAAAACAACTACTTATTTTGGCATTCTTGCACATTCCTCTGAAGCATTTGACGCTGACCACTGTCAGAGACAGGAGATTGGACCAGGTGGACCCTGGGTCCAATCCAGTGTGGCAATTCCTACATTCAGACATCAGGACAGAACCCAAACTAGATCAGAGTTCTGCAACTCACTTTAGTAATGATCCCAGTTTGCCACGTACTCTGTGTGTCTGATTGCACAGTAGAGGGTCCTCAAAGCAGGACCAATCCTCAACTAAATCATCCCAGCCAGGGCTTTGTCAAGCCTGACCTTAAATACTTCTAAGGAAGGAGATTCCACCACCTCCCTAGGTAACGCATTCCAGCGTTTCACCACCCTCCTAGTGAAAAAGTTTTTCCTAATATCCAGCCTAAACCTCCCTCACTGCAACTTGAGACCATTACTCCTTGTTCTGTCATCCGCTACCACTGAGAACAGTCTAGATCCATCCTCTTTGGAACCCCTTTCAGGTAGCTGAAAACAGCTATCAAATCCCCCCTCATTCTTCTCTTCCGCAGACTAAACAATCCCAGTTCCCTCAGCCTCTCCTCATAAGTCATGTGTTCCAGTCCCCTAATCATTTTTGTTGCCCTCCGCTGGACGTTTTCCAATTTTTCCACATCCTTCTTGTAGTGTGGGGCCCAAAACTGGACACAGTACTCCAGATGAGGCCTCACCAATGTCGAATAGAGGGGAACGATCACGTCCCTCGATCTGCTGGCAATGCCCCTACATATACATCCCAAAATGCATTGGCTTTCTTGAGCAGGACCTGCCTTGGTCTCTCATTAGCTTTTTGGAAGCTTCCCATCATTCTGTTTCATTATTTAAATAAAAACAACTGCTTTAATATTTGTTTCCCATCCCTGCAAACAAGAGACTCATCCCATCTATCTCAGTGGGACACTGACAAGTCAGAATTACAAGCATCTGGCACAGAATGAGGATTCACACGGGTTACTGATGTCTCTAATGCAGTGATACTCAGACCCCAGTGGGTCACGAGCCAAATTAGTGATCAACATTACCCAAAAGAGCCACAGAAGTGAGAATTCCTTGAAAGCATCCTGATTGGTTAATAATTAAATCACATTAAAGGAGACATATTAAAGAGCCACTTGCAGCCACCAAATGTCTGCCTGAGTGTCACTGCTCTACTGTGATAAATCCCCTCCTATTAGCACTTTGAGACCAGCTTTACTATATTTAGTAGGTGTTACTTTTACTTCAAGGAAGGGCTCCACATTTCTTTGCTAGGGATGGGGGGAGGGGATGAATGCTTCACTTGACCCACTTTTCCTTGCTGAGGTGCCCTGGATCTGACCCTCTATCCAGATGTTCAAGGCCACAGCTGAAATGTGGACTGTCACATGCAGCTGTAGCTGCAAACACATAATACATTATAAATGGCTGCCCCTTGCAAAAGGGGGAAGGATTTTAAGCTGAACATTCTTTGATCACAAATAGCTTCCTAGCAGGGTTGGAAACTCTGTTCTCCAAGATACAAATTAGACACGTGGCCCAGGGTGGAGGATGGGCCAAAAGCTTAGGCTCATATTTTCTAAAGTGAGCGCTGATTTTGTGTACTTGCAGTTTTGGATGTCTAATTGTAAACACCTAAGGCCCTATTTTCAAGTGCAGCTCTCTTGGACTTCACTTGGAGTTGTGGTGCTCAGCATCCTAAGAAAAATCAGGCCCCTATATTCTTAAATTGAAAATCTCAAAACTGAGACACCTATTATTAGTAGCCCCTTTTGCACAATGGGGACCTTGAACTGGGCTGGTTTAGGTGCTGCCCAGTTAGAAGATTTTCCACATTTGAGTTCAGAGACATTCTGAGAATCGCAACAGGAGCCACATCACATGGCGATTAGGTGGCAGTGGATTCAAAACACCTTCCCTGTATCAGCAGCAGAGTGCAGTCTGGGAAGAGGCCAATGGCTGCATGAAGGGGCATTCCTCCATGTATACAGCAAGTGTTCACTCTGGCTCCATGTTGTAGCAGTAACTCCATGGAAAGCTTCTGCCCTTTATACGCAGTCCAGTAGCATGGAGTCTTGCCATAGTAATCCTTCCTGTCAACCAGCTCCCTGTCTAAAAACCAAAGGGACATCATCAGCAAGCTCACAGGGAAGCTGCCTGTAGCACAGAGAACTGGCCAGGATGGTCTGGCTAGAGGCTGGCATAAACTGGGGTATTTGAATCTTAAACCTTTAAAGAGCAGAGACAGGAGACACTTTTCCTCTTAAATAACTAGTACCAGTCACTGATAGACTAGACACTATACTAGATGGACCATCATTCTGATCCAGTCTGGCAACTCTTATGTTCCCATGGGAATGTTTGCATTCACTATATCTCCAGTAGCCAGGAAAGGCTCTCTCACACCTGCCCTGCTTTAGGAGAATGACATACCTGAGGTCATTAGGAGTTGTTGGAGTTTCTCCACGTTGCCCCTGCTAGCCTCGTAGTGAAGATCTGTCTATCTGTAATTGTAGCTTGGAGCCACCTGATAATGTCTTGGGGGTGACTGGGAGTCCAGCCACAGACAGCTCTGGACAAGGAGCTGATGTAGAAGCCCATCTCCTTCACCTGAAGAAATCTCTTTCAATAACCACTATCCACCTACACTAACAAAGAGAAAATAGGGCACACTCAGGAGAAAGTATGTTAGCTCTAACATTCTCCACCTCCCTCTATTACACCCTGTGACCTCCATGTGGGGTAGATTCAGGTTAACAGCAATGTTCCCTCTAATTTTTGACAGGTCGTGTGCACAAAAAATTTCTTCTGTGCTAATTTTTGTTAGGCCATGTGCGCAAAAAATTTCTTCTGTGCAAACTGCTGTGCTTCTGTGCAAATTTTTGTGCACGCAGTGTTTCACTGTGTGCGCGGGACTTAGGATCTGTGTGTGCACGCACACGTGCACAGCTTAGAGGGAACAGTGGTTAACAGGATTTCCTGGCTTTAGACGCTAGCTAGCAAAAGAAATAAGGCATCTACAAGGATGACAAGAGACAAAGGGGAATTTAATTAGACTTCAATACAATGGCCTGAGCCGCCCTTAAAAGCCCTTAATAGTGTGGGGACATGTGTAATTCTGTGGGCAAGTTAATGACAGAAAAGTAAGGAAAGTGTCACTTGTTTTGTAAAACTCTACAGAATCATAATTTCAGTGGTGTCACCCTTTGCAGTGTGGCAGGGGGACTCTCTGTCCCCCTTCCTCCCTGGCTCCAGATCCTCCAGTTGGTAGAAATTTTGATAATACAACATTGTTGGAAATGGATCAAGTTGGGGTCTCATTCAAAAGCCCTTTCTCACATGAACACAATGATACCAAACATGACAAACTTAGAACAATTATGGAGACAGACAGTTGAGAAAATGTTTTAAAATCAGTTGTTTTAACTACGCTTTAACACAGGCATGTCAAACGTGCAGCCCTAACAAAGTTAATTTGTGGCCTTCGACTGACAGTACTGTGTTATAGTTAATGCTCACAAATGATACTTGATTAATTTTTTTAATGTTACAATTATTATAAATGGAAAGAGTACTTCAAGTTGATTTACCATCTGTCAGGATTCCACACACCCCACTCTGAACTCTGGGGTACAGATGTGGGGACCCGCATGAAAGACCCCCAAGCTTATTTTCTACTAGCTTAGGTTAAAAACTTCCCAAGGCACAAATTCCTTTGCTTGTCCTTGGATGGTATTGCTGCCACCACCAAGTGATTTACACAAAAATTCAGGGGAGGGTCACTTGGAATCTCTATCCCCCCAAAATAGCCCCAAGCCCCTTCACCCCCTTTCCTGGGGAGGCTTGAGAATAATATACCAACTAATTGCCTTAGAATGTGAGTACAGACCAAACCCTTATCTTTAGGACACTAAAATCAATCAGGTTCTTAAAAGAAGAACTTTATTAAAAAAAATAAAAGTAAAAGAATCACACCTGCAAACTCAGGATGTAAGGTAACTTTACAGGGTAATAAAAAGATTTAAAAGACAGAGGACTCCCCTCTGGACTCAGCTTCACAGTTACAAAAAAAGGAATGAAACTACCTCTTTAGCATAGGGAAAATTCACAAGCCACAACAAAAGATAACTAACACATTTCCTTGCCTCACTTACAATTTTTGTAATTTTAGATGGTTCGTTTCAGGTATGTTTTCAGGAGATGTTGTACCTGCCTGGTCTCTCTCTCCATCCAGAGAGGGAACAAACAAAGAGAGCCACAAACAAAACCTCCCCGCCCCAGATTTGAAAGTATCTTCTTTCCTCATTAGTCCTTCTGGTCAGGTGCCAGCTAGATTATTTGAGCTTCTTAACCCCTTACAGGTAAAGTGATTCAGTACAGCTGCCCAGGAGGGATTTTATGCTACCTTTATCTCTATGTTTATGACACAATCATTGACAAAAAAGAACCAGTTCAGTGATATTTATCAGCTTTCTTTACTGTGCCAAAAGAGTTATGATTAGGCTCTGGTTGTCACATTGTCTGGAGTGGTTCACGTCCAATATCAGGGCACACTGTCTAAAAGCAGGGAAGACATGCCAAACTCATTATATGCTCTAAAATTTGACTTCACTAACCCAGTAACAAATGTGAACTCCTGAAGCACTATAAACAGTCTAATCATGGAGTCACAAACAGTCCCTTTGGGCACTCTAGTCTATCTTGCCACCCAGGCAAGCTGGATTTAGCAACAGTTGTTTGCCATATACCAAAGATCACAAAAGATTCAGGTTGTTTCCAGTCCCAAGAGACCAGTCACTTACCCCAGGTCAATTTGTACTTCAGTTCTCACACCAAAGACAACACTTGTAGCCAATCCTATAGTAAACTAACTAAAGATTTATTAACTAGGAACAAGAAATATGAGAGTTATTCACAGGTTAAAGCAGACAACATATATACATGAGTTACAATCCAGCGTTCCAAAAGGTGAGCGTTGTAGTAATCTGTCAGCACTGAATGTCTTTTAGGGTTAATCCAGGTTGGCTCTCGGGATCTCTGCTTTTGTTTCCTAACTCCAGCCGTCTGAGAGTACAAACAGCAAAGAGATGAAGAATTTTCCTGTCAGCTATTTTTATTTCCTTCTTCCAGAATTCAAGCTGATGGGAGGAGCTTTCTTGCACATACCACCTTCATGGGTGTGAAAGAGCCATTAACCTAGTCTTTGTCTCGTGATGTTCCACAACGGCCCACAGTTCCTCTGGATGGGTGGGGGAAACCACTCCTCCTCTGCCTGGGTTCACAAGTCCAGAGATGGCATTTTTACTGGTATAAAGCAAAACTTGCATACTACCTTACAGCACCAGATACAGACATTACAAGTAAGATTAATGCATGCAGCAACTTACAAGCAGTTTACAGAGTGTAAACATTAAACACATCTTTACAAGTCTAACACCTAGCTTGAATAATACTAAGAAAGGTGAGTTGCTCTGGTTGCCAGCTATGAATTTGACAATGTTCAGCTGACACTTACAGCCTTGGCAAGAGCAAGCACCTGGTCCGTGAACGGTATTCATGTAGTTATAGAATATACATTCCTTACCATAATTAATTACAATTCCAAAGTAATTGATTACAAAATCAGTTTTTACTTTGGTCTTGATCATTTTTAGGCCTCCATGGGAAGATGAAGAGTACCAATTAGCAGCTGAATCTTTGGAGAATACCAGCATGGAGGACCTGTTTAACAAAATGCTTGGTGGCACTCTACATAAAAAGTGCACCTAAACTGAATTTGGGCAGATTAGAGAGGAAGTACGTCAAGCATCAGGAAAAGGGTTGAATATGCTAGGAAGAAGAGCAGCTGTGGGTGAGACTCGCCTTATACTAGGGTCCCATGGCATGTGTTCACGAGGGACACCTGCTTCTTCTATCATAAGCTGGAAGCCCAGAGGCATCCAGTCAGTACAGCTTCAACACATAAGACAAGCGAGAAACTGTATGAAGTAATCACTCTTAGCGATAACATTTCATGAAAAAAAATAAAATAAAATGGTTACCTATCTTTTTTAACTGTTGTTCTTTGACATGTGTTACTCATGTCTAAGGCTGCGAATCATTCACAGAGATCACGACTTCCGTGATTTTCCGTGACCTCCATGAATTTTGCAGCACTGGTGCAGCTGACCCCAGGACCACCGCAGCAGCTGCGGAAGCCTGGGGGCCAGCAGCACGAGCTGCTGCTCTGGCAGCCCCAGGCACCTATCCCCGGTGCTGCCCTGGAACAGCGGTCCGGGACCAGCAGTGGTGACCCTGGCTGCTCCCCACCCAGAGTGGCAACAGAACCATGGGCCACTCCTCGCCTGGACTAGCGATGGTGGCGGCAGGGCCCCAGGCCACCCCCTACCTGGAGCGGGAGCAGCAGCAGGGCCCCAGGGCCTCCAGCAGCAGCAGCAGCAGCAGCAGCAGCAGCAGCAGGGGGCCACGGGCCACCCCCTACCTGGAGCGGGAGCAGCAGCAGGGCCCCACGCCCACCAGCAGCAGCGGCAGGGGGCACCGGGCCATCCCCACCAGCAGCAGGGGCCCCAGGCCACCCCCCAGCAGAAGCATCGCCCCACGCTGCTGCCCACCCCAACAGCAGTCTTCAGGAACACCCCACTCCCAGAAGGTAAGATTTAGTCATAGGTATTTTTAGCAAAAGCCATGGACAGGTCACCGGGCCATGACTTTTTGTTTATTGTCCGTGACCTGTTACTAAAAATATATGTGACTAAAATGTAGCCTCACTCATGTCCATTCCAAGTAGATGTGTGCCTGCCGGATGCTCAGTTGCCGGAAGGTTTTTCCCTTAGTGGTACCCATCAGGTTGGCTGTGGAGTCCCCTGGAGTTGCACTTTCATGGAGGTGTATGTATATAGGTCCTTGCTGATCCGCCGCCTCTTCTGTTCCTTCTTGCCGGATACTCTGACAGAGAGGAGACGGGTGGGTCTTGGAATGAACATGAGCAACACATCTCGAAGAACAACAGGTAAAACCGTTTTTCTTCTTCAAGTGATTGCTCATGTCGCGTCCAAGTAGGTGAATCCCAAGCAATCCCCAGGAGGGGTCAGACTTCACCAAGTCACAGACTGCAGCACCACTCTGCCAAATGCAGCACTGTCTCTAGCCTGCTGTGTGATGGTGTAGTGCAACGTAAAGGTGTGAACAGACGACTGTGTTGCCACCCTGCAGATGTCTTGAATTGGAACCTGCGCCAGAAATAGTGCAGATGAAGCTTGCACTTTTGTGGAATGCGCCGTTAATGCTGGGGCCAGTATCTTTGCTAGGTTTTACCACGCCCTGATACAAGCTGTGATCCACGAAGAGATCTTTTGGAACGACACTGGGAGCCCCTTCATCAGCTCAGCAATCGCAATGAAGAGGTGTGTCAATTTCTGAAATGGCTTTGTTCGCTCAATATAAAAGGCTAACACTTGTCTGACATCCAGGGAATGGAGCACCCATTCCTGGTTATTAGGATGTGGCTTAGGGAAGAACACTGGCAGAAAAATGTCCTGATTTGCGTGAAATTGCTAAATTATCTTTGTGAGGAAAGCTGGGTGCAGCCACAACTGCACCTTGTCTTTATAAAACACAATATAAGTGGGATCGGATCTCAGGGCCTTGAGCTCAGACATTCTCCTGTCTGACGTCATAGCCACTAGGAATGCCACCTTCCAAGAAAGGTAAAGTAGAGAGCATGTTCCTAGGGGCTCAAAGGGAGGACCCATCGACCTCAAGAGCACAAGGTTGTGATGCCATGGGGGAATCGGCTGCCTTACTTGAGGGCTAAGTTCACTCTAAGCTGCGTGGCCGTGCAGCTGCCTATTAAGCCCCATGCAAGGGCTCAGAAGGGGAGAGATGCCTCTCCCCCAGCATGGACCTGCTGGCCCCAGTGTGGACCTGCCACAGCCAGGGAGAGGCGCCTCTCCCCCTGCCCTGACCTGCTGCGGCGACAGAGAGAGAGGGCTGGGGGGAGTCCTTTCCCCACCACAGCCATGGGACAGCCTACACCCTGAACTCCTCATCCCTGGTCCCACCCCACAGCCCACATCCCAGAGCCTTCATCCCCCCCACCCCAACCCTCTACCCCAGCCCTGAACACCCTCCCACACCCCAAACACCTCATCCCCAGCCCCACCCTAGAGCCTGCACCCCCAGCCCTGAGCCCCCACCCCCCCTGCACCCCAACCCTCCACCCCAGCCCTGAGCCCCATCCCAAACTCCAAACCCCTCGGCCCCACCCCCACCACATGAATTTTGTCATGTGCCCCAATATGAAGGTGATGTGTCACACATTACCTCCATATTGGTGCACATAACAAAATTCATTCCGCACATGGATGTAAAAAATTAGAGGGAACACTGCTTGAAGGTACAGTCTATCTAGCCCTTTGAGGAAGCGGCCAACCATGGAATTAGTGAATACTGACTGTCCAGCTGAGCTGGGATGGAAAGCCAAAATAGCAGCCAGGTGCACCTTTACTGACAATACTGTCAGGCCTTGCTGTTTTAGGTGAAGTACACAGTCCAGGATGAAGGGAATTGCTGACTGTAACAGAGGAGTGCCCTTCTGCAACGACAAAATCGAGAACCTCTTCCACTTAGCTAGATAAGTGGCCCGAGTGGATGGCTTTCTGCTGCCAAGGAAAACCTCCCTAACCGAGTCTGAGCATGCAAGCTCTAATGGGATTAGTCATGGAGTTTCCATTCTGTGAGGTTGAGAGACTCTAGACTGGGATGCTGGAGGCGGCCCTGGTCCTGCGTGATGAAGTCCGGACCAGGGACAGAGTTATAGGCTTGTCCACCAACAGGTCTAGAAGCGTGGTGAACCAGTGGCTGACGTGGCCACGCTGGTGCTATCAAGATTATTGATGCTCCCTCTTCTCAGACCTCCAACAGGACCTTGTGAATGAGCGGGAAGGGCGGGAACGCATACAGCAAGTGCCCCTTCCAAGGGAAGAGAAAGGCGTCCACGAGCAAGCCCAGGCCACCATGGGAAGGAACAGAACTGCTGACACATGCTGTTACACCATGTTGTGACCAGTGCTATCTGGGAAATCCCCACCTTTGGTAGATGTTGATGGCAACATCCAGGTGGAGGGACCACTCGTGGCCCTAAAAGGACCTGCTGAGATGATCGGCCAATTCGTTCTGCGAGCCTGGAAGACTCCAAATGTATTAAGTGGGTGATGCAGAAGTTCCACAGCTTGCGAGCTTTCTGACGCAGGTGAGAGGAGCGAGCATGACACCGTCTGTTTATATAGAACATGGCTGTGGTATTGTCTGTCAATACCAATACACATCTGTAGATGGGTTTAGAACATCTGGCAAGCGAGGCGAATCGCATGCAGCTCCCTGACGTTGATGTGCAGCAAAAGTTCTGCCTGGGACCAGAGACCTTGGGTCCTGAGTCTTCCTAGGTGCGCCCCCCATCCCATCACTGACGCATCTGTGACTAGGGACAGCAATGGTTGAGGCCTGGAGAAGGGTATTCTTGCACATACTCCTTGTGGGTCGAGCCACCACCACTGGGACTCAAGGATTTGAGGAGTGAGTGTGACCAATTTGTCTAGGCGGTCTTGGTTTGGCCTGGGCTATACCTGGGCTAGCCAAGCCTGAAGGGGACGGAGATGCAGCCTGGCATGCTGTACCACAAACGTAAAAGGAGCCATATGTCCGAGCAGTTTCAGGCAATTTTGCGCCATAGTAGTGAGGAATCTTCTGAGATCTTCTATGATGGTGCCCATGGCAAGGAAGAGAGATTCCAGGAGGAATGCCCTGGCCTGATCAGAGTCTAGGAGAGCACTGATGAACTCTATTTTCTGAGTGGGGGCTATGATTGACTTTGCCATGTTCAAAATAAGGCTGAGCCTGTGGAATGTCATCTGCACCAAGATCACGTGGGCCTCCACTTGGGCCCGGGAGCAACCCTTGATTAGCCAGTCATTCAGGTACGGAAATACTTGCACTTGCCACTTCCGCAGGAAGGCTGCCATGACCGCCATGCACTTAGTTAACACCTGAGGGGCTGCCAAGAGGCCAAAGAGAAAGACCATAAACTGATAGTGGGTGTTGTTGACCATGAAATGGAGGAACTGTCTGTGCGACAGGATTATGGACATTTGAAAGTACGTGTTCTTCAAGTCAAGGGTGGCGTACCAGTCCCCCAGATCCAGGGAGGGAATAATGGAAGCCAGGGAGATCATGCGAAACCTCAGCTTCTTCATGAATCTGTTTAGGTTTCACAGGTCTAAAATAGGCCTGAGCCCACCCTTGGCCTTGGGGATTAGGAAATACCGGGAGTCGAACCCCTTTCCACCGCCCTGAATTGTAGGAGCATTTGCACCTCCTGCACTATAAGTTGTTCATAAGAAGGGTCCCTGAAGAGGATAGGAAGGTGGGAGGGAACAGAATTGGAGAGACTATCCCAATTTTACTGGACTCAAGACCCATTGGTCGAAGGTGATTTGAGTCCAGGCATGGTAGAAATGAGATAGATGATTCACAAAGGGAGGGGAAGAATCTGGGATCTGAACTGGTGAGTCGTCCTTGGGCACACCTTCAAAAGTTTGGTTTGGAGGCTGAGGGCTGCTTTGCTGTGCCTTCGCTCTGGTTAGAGGACTGAGAGGGCTTCTGCATATTATTCCTGCCCCGCTTCCTGCTATAGTCCTGCCAAGGATGAGCTGAATAGAAGCAATGGGCAGGTTGCAGCTTAAAAGGATTTCTTTGGGGGGCTGGCATATGAACCCCCCAGGGACTTCAGGGTTGTCCATGAGTTTTTCAGGCTGTGGAGCCTCTTATGTGTTTGCTCCAAGAAGAGTCCTGAACAGTCAAAAGGAAAGTCCTGGATAGTGTGTTGGATGTTGTGTGAGAGCCCTGACACTTGAAGCCATGAGCTCCATCTCATGGCTATCGCAGTTGCCATTGTCTGGGTTGCTGAGTCCACTGAGTCCAGGGAAGCCTGTAAGGAGGTCCTTATGATGACCTTGCCCTCCTTCAGGACAGCCACAAACTCCGAGCGGGAGACTGCCATAAGCAGTTTCTGAAACTTGGTCAGCATGTTGCAGGAATTATAACGATAGCGGCTAAGCACTGCCTGCTGGTTGGCAATGCGAAGCTGAAGCCCCCCCAGTAGAATACACCTTCCTACCAAAGAGACATCTTCACTTCTTTGGATTTAGGAGTCGGCCCCGGTTGTCCCTGCCTTTCTTTCTGGCTGGCCGCCTTCACTACCAGAGTACCCAGCTGAGGATGAGTAAACAGGCACTCATATCCCTTAGAGGGCACAAAGTATTTTCTCTCGACCCCTTTTGCCATGGGTTAGTGGTGTTATGGATCGTCTTAATGAGGGGCAAAGTCACACTCAAAGGACCTTCAGGGACGAGAATGTCCACCTGAATACTTAAGTTTTGAGCCACCCTCTTGAGCAACTCTTGGTATGCCCTGTTGTCCATGGCAGGTGGTGTGGTGGAAGCGCCCACCACCACTTCATCCGGGGAGAATGAGGAAGATGTCTGCAGGGGCACCGGGTCTTCCTGTCCCTCTGGTTCAATGTTGATAAATGCACACATTGAAAAACATGATCCCAATTTACAAAATGATGGGACTAAATTTGCCGTTACTACTCAAGAAAGCTCTTGGAGTCATAGAGGCTAGTTCTCAGAAAACATCTGCTGACTGCAACGGCAGTCAGAAAAGCTAATAGAATGTTAGGAACCATGAGGAAAGGGCAAGATAAGACGACAATAAATATCATAATACCACCATATAAATCCATGATACAACCACATCTTGAACACTGCATGCAGTTCTGATTGCCCCGTCGCAAAAATGATATATTAGAACTGGAAAAAATACAGAGAAGCGCAACAAAAATGATGAGGGATATGGAACAGCTTCCATATGTGGAGACATGAACAGAACTGGGCCGGCTGGCTGTGGAAATGAGACAGCGAAGGGGGATGCGAATAGCGTGGACCCAGCGAAGCAGGGAATGTTACTCCCACCTCCTCAGAACACAGGAACCAGGGCCCCCGTCATGTAACAGGCAGCAGGTTTATGCCGCACCAAGGGGACTGTTGCTTCGCAACACGCGTGCGGCTGGCCACAGAGAGCCGGAGGAGCCGTGGGGCAGCCCAGCAGCGGCTTTCAGCCACGACGGCCAGAGGCGCGGCCCCACGAAGCGCTGAGCTGCAGGACCTGCCCGGGCGCCAGGCGCGGGGCTCTTGCCGCACTGCTGGGTCCAGAGCCCGCCCAGGCCGCCGCTCCACGCCAGGGCCGCGGCGCCCCGAGCCGAGGGACAAGGCTAAGGCCTGGGGATCGGAGCCCCCCGCCCGCGCCGCTTCCCCGCGCTGCCGGCGGCGCGGCCTGACCCGGCCCTCGGGGTCTCCGCCGCTCGGGCCGCTGTGACCGGAGCGCGCCAGGGCCAAGCGACGGGCCGGGTCCCGCTGGCGGCCGCCCCTCGCCTCAGCGGCGGCAGCACGAGCCCTGGCGCCAGGGGCGTTGTCAACGGCAACGCGCCACGTGACGCGAGCCCGTCCGGCAGCCTGGGGCGCGAGCGCTGCTCCAGCCGGGCCGCCGCGCCTGCGCGGGAATTCGCCGCCCCGCTGCCTTGACCCCCCCGGTCGCAGAAGGCCAAAGTGCCGGGGCAGGCGCTGCAAGCGGGCTGAGCGGCCCCCGGCCGCGACCGGCAGCCCCCCCGTGCCCCAGCTGGCCTGGGTCCGGAAACGCCTGCCCCCGGCTTGCTCGCCGTGGCGAGCCCGGCGCCTAGCCCAAGCGGGCCCAGCCTGGGCAGAGGCGCCCCCGCCGCTGCTGCAGCAGAACACACCTCGTGGGTCCTCGAGGCCCCGGCGCAAACCGGCCCAGGAGCGACGGAGGGAACAGAGAGCTACCTGCAGCTTGCAAGCGGATGCACAGCTTGGGCACGACGGGGCTGAGCCTCCGTGCCTGGTGAAAGCCAGGGAACTTCAGCAGGCTTTTCAGTAACAGGGACCTGCTGCTTCTACAAGGAACTGCATGCCGTAGTTTAAAGGGACCCCATTCCCCCCAGCACCTTGGACAGGAGTGGGGGGCTCTGCCCAGCTGCAGGGGTCCATCCAACCCCCCGAAGAAACTTTCAGGATTGGTACCTCAGGCCAGCAGTTCTCAAACTTTAGCCCCTATTTTGGCCCCAAGGACGCCTATTTTGATATAATTTTTTTCTGGGACCCCCAATTCCTCCCACTCAGCCCCTACCCCACCTCCTTGCCTAAGGCCATGCCCCCTTCTTCCATCACTCGCTCTCCCCCACCCTCACTCACTTTCACCACGCTGGGGTAGAGGGTTAGGGTGCAGGAGGGGGTGGGCTCTGGGCTGGGAGTTTGGGTGTGGGAGGGAGTGTGGACTCTGGAAGGTAGTTTGGGTGCTGGGGGTGGGGTGGGGTGAGCTGAGGGGTGTAGAAGTTTGGGCGCTGGAGGGGGCTCAGGGCTGGGGAGCAGGGTGTAGGAGGGGGGATGGCGCTTATCTTGGGAAGCTCCCAAAAGTGACTGGCACACATCTGGCAGTGACTCCTAGGCAGGGGGTTATGGGGTCTCTGCAGGCACCGCACTGCACCACAATTCCCGGCCAATGAGAGCTGCGGAGTTGGCACTTGGGCCAGGGGCAGCATATTCTGGAACATAAGCAGCAGCCAAATTATTTTAAGACACAAAACCATGACACCCATTCCATGTTGTATATTAATGTTTATTGAATCACTCATGTAAGAATTCTCTCTTTATTAAAATCATTTGGGTTCTAAACTGATTATTTACAGACATAACCTTGTCTCACCAATAGATTCCTACATCTCACAATAGTATCTACAGTTATTACACTATGTGACAACATTCATATTTTCAAGCTTCTTATATTAATTATTAATTCCAATTTGTAGAGAAAGAGAGCATGCTGGGAGCTCCAAGAACTCAAAAAGAAGGGGCAGGATGTGGACATGGGGCTGGCCAGGCCACAACAAACCGGAAAATACAAAATTAAGTCAGTCAAGAGAAGACGTGTACGTACAGCCCTCCCACCGCCAAAGGAGCAGAAATAGCCAAGCAATGCCCCTGGTGTCCTGGAAAGCCAGAGAAATCAGCCCAGGGAGAAAGGCATCAAAAAGTGACATCTAACAGCAACCAGGGGTCAGACTGAGGCAGCACATGGTGCTTCACTGAACCAGACCCTGTCAGCTTCTGCAGAATTTAAGCTTTCATTATACATTTTTTAAGCGCTTATGGTTATAAAGAAAAACTTCTGAATGTGACCCCCAAACCTGTGGCCAGCTTGAATCTAAAGCTGGAGAGACAAAATGTAGGGTTCCATCATGTAAGGTGCCAGGAACCCCTATTCGTCACAAAGGGGGGTTAACTGAAATCTATTGATGACAATTTATATCTCAGTACTGATTACCATTTCAGTTTCTCCTCCCCTATTTTGACAGCTGGAAGCTAACTTCTCCCTCTCTTCCCCCACGCAAAGATCACTTCATATCTGAGAGAGAGGATCTAAGGTCTGTCAACAAGTTATGTTTCACGGCGAGAGAAATTAATAAAACAAATGTAAAGAGCTATCTCTGTGCCCTGCAGAGACAGAGACTAGGTGTATACAGCAGGAGGGCATGACCAAGCGCCTACAGAAGCTAGGTCCTGTAGGAACATGGTACATATCCAAAGGTGATCTAAGGAAATAAAAATCCCTGGGGCTTTTGACACAACTACCATGGAGTCAGGAAGGCTGGATGGAACCGCTCAGAGGTAATTAGGAATCTACCACCCCCCACAACAGGAATTAGTAAAGACTTTTGTGCAAGCATTAATGAAACCTCACCCTGTTGAGGTAGTGGACTCTACCATGTGGGAGAGGCTCGAATGGAGAGACGAGAAGGGGCATGTCTGAACCTGCAAACTGACAGTCATAGGGACGTTAAAAAGTAGGTCCAGGATACAGCAAGAGGGAGTTGGTATTTGACAGCTTGATGGTGACAGATCGTAGGAGAAATGTATGCTATCATCTTTTCTGTTTTCACTGTGACTAAGCTGAGAATGTCGTATCCTTTTTAGCTTATGAGACAGGTCACTGGAGATGTTACTTTATTTTCTTTTGACACCATTTTTGCAGTGTTTTTAAATGACTTCTTTTTGTTAATATTATTGTTATATGGGTAAATCACACGCACGTCCCTGGAGAAACAAGAAATCTTATCTCCAGTACTGAATGGTACCTACAACCCACCTCAGTCCTGGTCAAGGTACGCAGACAAAAGATGTACACTCCTTGACCTGTGTTGCCATCATGTTCTGGCAGGCAAATTCAAAGGGAGAAGCTGATGAATCAAGCAGGAGCCAAAAGTTGGTGGGGAGGGGTTGGTGACAGAGACGAACATCTGACTTCAGGTTAATGTAAATCTTGGATAAACAAGAGAATTCCCCTCCTCTCAAATTGACTGATAGGACTTTGTGAGAGCGCAGATAAAAGATTTTCCAAAATCTGGGAGAAGCAAAGACACTGCTGGGCCACAAACAGCAGAGGAAAGTCTGCCAACTCTTGGTGTCTGGTTGGAAAAGTTATAAAGACAGATGCCAAAAGAGTTTTGAATCTCATGCTCCCCAACTCCGGGAGGTTTGCTTGGCACTGCACAGATGGCATCATCACTCTTACCCATCCGTCCTCCCTCGCACATTCGTTTCACCTGTTAAGTTTTGCCTGAACCTAGGCTTGTAAATTCTCTGGGGCCGGTGCTTTTTTTTAATTGTATGACTGCACAGGGCTCAGCCCAACAAGACTCATCTGGCTGGCGCCTCCAGTTAACACACACAGTAGAGACACCGTATTTCTTTGCTGGAGTTTAGCCGTCTCCATGCGATCAGCAGTTCCAGACAAAATGAGTGGATTGGCAGTCAAAGTTGCACTTTGTACATGGTCTGAATGTAGGGGTGGTGTCATTCAGCACTGGAGCTATTCCTGGCTCCACAGGGGGGGGACAAGTGAGTAAGAGGAAACCAAAGACACTCCCCATGTGCTCAGTTGGGGAGACATGGCTGGGGGAATGGAGAGAAATCCCTCCCCTTTGAGCCCCAAGGAAGCAAGCATTACCTCAAGCCCTGCTTAGATGCGGAGAGAGGGGAACTCCTTTAGTCCTCTCTGAGAGAATGGAAACAAACTCAGGCCAAGGGTGGGAGGGACTAGGGCAGAGCCTGAGTTTGGTTCCATTCAATTTGGAAAGAGGGAACACTGCCAGAGGGGCTGGTCAATTTACAGAGCATGGTCGCTGTTTGGTTTCCTCATCCTGGTGCTCATCCACTGGGGGCCCTGGCCACTTGGGTCCTTTGCTCTGCTCTTCTGTGTGCTGTGGAAACAGTTCAGGATTTCCACTAAGATTTTAAGTGTGCAGTAGGTCACTAAACTGGAGCCACACACAGGAGAATTTGAGAAGAAGATATTCAGCTTCAGGGGAGTATTTGGAGTTTCACTTTAGGCAGAGATAAAGGTGAGGAAGGTATATCTGGCTCTGAGATTGAGCCTTCAACTATTTCAGCTTAGTGGGAAATTTGGGGAAAAGCCAATTGTTACTGTGCGACTCCAGATGTTTCTGAAAAAGTCAGAAGCCCCT
Source organism: Eretmochelys imbricata (assembly GCF_965152235.1). Classification (NCBI taxonomy): domain Eukaryota; kingdom Metazoa; phylum Chordata; order Testudines; family Cheloniidae; genus Eretmochelys; species Eretmochelys imbricata. The sequence goes on along the minus strand of NC_135578.1, from coordinate 324,539 downwards.
GATCTGCCCAGTGGGGCAAAGACTATGCAGAACCAGTGTGACACAGGCAGTGCTTAGCCTGGGGAGTTTGTGATGATGACAGTGTCCAAGGAGATGCTCATCCAAGTGAAGTATTGTCTCAGAAAAACAAAATTAACATTCCCCTTAAGCATGTAAATACTTTGTAATTTTGAGGGTATTTACAGATCCAGTTCAGAGTACCAAAATGGCTACAAGCCAGAGAAAGGAAATAAGTACAAGGCCTTCACTGTGCTTTCCAAGTGACAGAACAGCATCTGACCACAGAGAACCAGAGGGTCAGACATAACATCTAGGTTAGAGGCACTTCAGTAAGTTCACCTTGCCCTCTCCCCAAGCCATGCTAAATTCAGTCCAGTATAGCTCCATAGATGGCAGTGGCATGGTGCCTGCTTATGCTAGGACTAGGCTGAGCCTACTGGGTCAACACGTGGAACTGGTGAGCATGTTCGTCTCATTAGCATGAGTCACAGACAAGCAGTGAGGAAGACTAGAACCCTGGGACCAAGCGACTTTTCTGATCTCCCTCTCAGTCTATTTCTCATCCCTACATTCAGTACTTCTGGGTGCCAGGCACAACCCCTCCAGTGCACTGGTGGTCATGCTGTGGGAGATGCTCCTCAGCTCAGACCATGGAACAGGTGAACCAAACTGCAGGCGCGTTGCTTCTCGGGCTGTATGCTGGAGGAGTACACTCTGGTCCTTAGAGAGGTTACCACGTCTGGGCTAATCCCTAACAGACTACATCAGTCCTAGTGCCCCAGCTAGTTCCATGAGGGCTCAGGAAGCTCACACACTGACTGTCCAGCACTACCATGAGTGCAGTAGCCTGGGCTATTACCATCATAGCAGTGGTGGTTACACAATGTTCAGGGCAGCAGGCACAGCACTAGTCTCTCCTATCCTTAGTACCAAAATGAGGCTAGAGGCTCACAAGAAGCCATCTATGGTCTTTAGCTTTGTTCTGAAGCTCTTGTGTTATCCAGATCCTTGGCAATATTGTTTGGAAACTTGGCACATTCACAACATGTGGGAAGAAGCTGCCTGGTCTCTCTCTCTCTCTCACACTGTGGTTTGTAGAAACTCCCATAGTTTAAAGTTCATTTTAAAAAAGGAAAAAAAAATCTGTAAAAAAATATTCTCTGAGATGTAAGGACATTCGTACTTTGCATTTTCTTGGCCACTTCCTCTTGTGTCACATGCCAGCTCCCCAGAGCGTCTGGTTCCAAAGGCAGTGGGACAACTTGTGTGAAGCTATGAAGTTCCAGTGAGCAGCACTATTCATCTCTGTTCAGCCACCCAAGAGCATCACAGTCTATTTGTCTGGGTCACAAATCAGTGACTTTGTTCTCCACAGCAGCTGCAATCTGCTGCAGTCGGTATCCCAACTGCATCTTCTGGGCTGTCGGGTCTTCTTCCAAGGCTGTGATGATCTGCAACAAGACTCAGAGCTCACTGGCAACCTCCCTTGTGAACAGAATACTATTAGCAGCAGATTCCCCTGGCTGAAGGCAAGCCTCAGCTCTGTTGCAGCTATGGGTATTGGGATCCACAGTGACAGTATGTCTCAGAGGGACCCCCTGCAACTTTGCCATCCCAGTGGTAGTCCCCTCTGGGCATCCCTATCTTTTCCTCTGTGCCATCACCCACTCCTCCCCCCCTAAACAATGCTCATCCCTTTTTTTTTTTTTTTTAATAATTTTGTTTACCTACAGAAAACAGTTAACCAAAAACCAAGGGGGGTGCCAAAGGCAAGAATCTTCATTTTAAAACAGCCAATAAAAATGGTTAAGTGACAATAGAGTAGTCACTTGACACATCATTTCCTCTGTTATATGTAGTGTTACCGTAGCCATGTTGGTCCCAGCATATTAGAGAGACAAGGTGGGTGAGGTAACATCTTTTATTGGACCAATTTCTGATTGGTGAGAGACACAAGCTTTCGTACTTAACCTCAAACAGAAGTTGGTCCAATAAAAGATATTACCTCACCCACCTTGTCTCTCTAACATCATTTCCTTAACAATTAGATGCACGGAAATGCATACATCTTACACTGCAAATGTAACAAAATCATTATTCTCATTAAGTACAAAGAAATGCATGTTTCATTACAGCAAAACAGCCTTAACTCTTCCCCAAAGTAGATAATATTCTTTCATCAGTAATCTCAAATTCCTTCAAAGCCCTCTGAAAAAGAAACAAAAATTAAATATGTAAACATGAAAGTCTCAAATGTAAGTCCTCACGCATAATTTTCACTGTAAAAATCTATATTGTACACTTTACCTATTAAAATACACATAACAATATCAAGAAACTGCAATCTCAAATTCTTCTATTGTTAACTGATGTTTAACTGATCATTTCCCTTTTAAGCTATGCCTTAAACTAAAATATTTAGATACCAAAAAAAGCAAGATAACAAAAACACATCAATATTGACAATCCCTGGGTGAGAGTGAAGGCTCTTTTGTTGTGACAAAATATACATTTCTTCCTATTCGATGAGGTCAATTAATCTGACCCAGATTTTTAAATGTGTTTAGGCATTGCTGCACTGCACCACCCGATTTAGGAGTCTAAACCTCATTTTCAAAAGGGATTTAGGCTCTAAGTACCTAAAGCACTTTTGAAAGTGAGATTTGGGCACTTCAGTCAGTTAGGTGTTGCAAAACTGAGTGCAGTATTGCCTATGTACCTTTAAAAATATGGGCCTATGTCCTATGTGGGCAGTGGAACATTTATGATGTCCTTGACTATTAATTTTTTTCTTCACAAATCCAACAGGAGACAGAACTAGATGAACCTATGAAGGGCAAGCATAAGATAATGACAGGGAGGGATGCGTGTGAAATCGCCCACTGAGGCTGGAGCCATAAGCCAGAGGTGCACTCACCTGGTCATAGTACTTGTTGATGTATTTGTAGAGTTCATGCAGAGCCACCACCGAATTGAGTTCACCTGAGTAATTCTATGATAATATAACAAACATATAATCAGCCAAAAGAACAGGAGTACTTCTGGCACCTTAGAGACTAACAAATTTATTTCGGATGCATAGAATGGAACATATAGTGAGAAGATATATATATATACACACACACACACACATATATATACAGAGAACATGAAAAGGTGGAACATACTAACTGTAAGAGGCTAATTAATTAAGATGAGCTACTATCAGGAGGAGAAAAAAAACTTTAGTAGTGATAATCAAGATGGCTCATTTAGACAGTTGACAAGAAGGTGTGAGGATACTTAACATGGGGAAATAGATTCAATATGTGTAATTCATTGCTCCTGCACTCAGAAGCCTTAGCTACATTGGTCTTTTTTCCCCTAAAACTTTCCATTGATGCTAGCAGTGATGTTGGGGCAAGCACAGACAAGACACCAGCAGCCAGTGTTTTTCAACCACCATGTGGTCTAGACCTCATGTGAGCCAAGTCATGATGCCGTGATTAAAATGCCTGGCCCCTGCCAGCACTAACACTGGAATTCTGGTGGGAGCAGTGGTGGGATATTCTAGGGGAAAAGGCTAATGCAGACTCTGTGCCAGGGAGGCAGACTGCCCACCCTGTGGGATCCAATGGAAAATGCACTGATTTCTGAAATAAGTTGCTTTATTTACCCTTGACAGCTCAGCCAGGGCAGAGTTCATTTCCTGGTCACTGGCAGAGATGGTCTGGCGAATGTCCGCATAGTACCTACGCAATGGGAGCACATGGGCAATTAATGCGGTATCTGCTCCTCTGCTGCCTCCTCCCCCTGCCAAACAACCCAGCTGTCCCCACCTGCTCACTCAGACTTTACCTTTCTACCATCTGCTTGTAGCGAGGAATGTCCCGGGCATAGAGCAGCTTGTTGATTGGTGAGTCCTTTAAAGGCCAGAAACAGACTGACAGGTTACAGAAACCAAGACCAGGGAAAGGAGATACAAACCCCAGGTTCCCGCAGGGACAGGCAGCCTCTGTCCTTCCCCTGCTCTCATAGAGGTGGGCAGAACCTGCCCCTTCCCTGCAAGATGTGCAGAGAACAGGCAATCCTCTCCTGCAACAGTGGCAGGGAGGCCCTGCCCCAGGCTCTAGGTACCCACAAGGGTTGCCAATTATGCAAACATTTCTCAACATGAGCACAGACTAGGGACCATTCCCTGCCACCTCGAGTGGAGAGTGGGTGCCTGAGACAACAGCCATCACATGGTTGTATCCAATCTATATCTCTTAGTGGGAGGCCCCCAGACAGGTACACTAAGGACCTGGTATTCTATGAAAGCTGGAGGCAGTATTATCCTAATGGGCTAGTACCACCTGCCTAACAGAAGGAATGTGCTGTACTAACCAACTGTTAAAGGAACAGGAAGTGATGACCTCAAATGTCAGGAAGGACCGCCTCTGTCCATTAATACAGACTCAGGGATTCCCATCTAGCTTGGTCTCCAACAGGGAAAGGAGACCCTGACATAGTCTAGACTCTAATTATAGTGCTATAGGCCCTAGAGAACACAAAAATTTCTGTCCTGGCTTTCAAGGCCCCTTCCCATCTACCACAACCAGTTTCTTCTCATGGCATTTCTCTCTGCATCATTGCAGCCTCAATGCCCCATTTGTCTGCTTGCTCCTCACTGCCCCACCCATGCATGGAGTTCCCTCCCTGAGGGTCTCACATCCACCTGCAGTCACTGACCCCTCGGTAAAGAGACACAGAACTTGTTTCCTTTCATCACTCAAAAGAGAGGGTGAGAAACACCACATAGGGCGGAGGCTGGAGATGCCACAAGCCACCAGAGTGATATGGTTCTACCCATGTTTGATATTTAGCCATTCCTGCTTGTTGGCTCATCTCCCCTACACCTCACAGCATTAACCTTGTACAGACAAGCAAATTGCTCCATTGCTTCTAATTTTTTATTACAGCCAGCCACATTTCCATGACATCTACAGGAAATTAAATAAAATTTTCAGCCAGCTAATCAAATTTGAAAGACAAATCAAACAGCCCTTCCTCCCGCATGCTGTGAGTTAGCCTTGTTGTGTAACCTTGTAATGTAGGAACAAAGGAATGGAAGGAATACCCTAGATCATCAAGTCCAGTCCCCTGCTATCACAGGCGGCCCTGTCATGGAATTCTGTTCACAATCTAAAACTAGTTGGGATGTTTGCCCCCACTATTCCTATTGGGAGACTGCTCCAGAACCTCGCTCCTCCGATGCTTAGAAACCTCTCTCTAATTTCCCACCTAAATTTATTCATGGCCCGTTTATGCCCATTTGTTCTGGTGCCAATGTTGTCCTTTAGCTTAATCAGCTCTTCTCCGTCCCTGGTGCTTACCCCCATTTATATAGAGCAGGGGTTCTCAAACTGGGGGTCATGACCCCTCAGGAGGTAACAAGGTTATTACGTGGGGTGTCGTGAGCTGTCAGCCTCCACCCCAAACCCTACTTTTCCTCCAGCATTTATAATGGTGTTAAATATATTAAAAAGTGTTTTTAATTTATAAGGGGGGATTGCACTCAGAGGCTTGCTATGCGAAAGGGATCACCAGTACAAAAGTTTGAGATAGATATAGGGCAACCAGATCCCCTCTCACCTTCATTTTGCTAGGCTGAACAAGCCAAGCTCTTTCAGTCTCCTCTCAGAAAGTAGGCCCTCCATTTCCGTGATCATCCTAGAAATGTTACTGATGTCATCTATCCCTCCTCCCCAGCCCCATTATTGTCTCGGAACCTGTCTGGCACATCATATCCAAAGCAGTATTTCAGCTATCTGGGCAGGCACCTCACACATCCGGGGCACCATTCCAATGTTACATTAACATTCAGGCCAAATGTCTCACTCTCTCATCAGTTTGTAGGGACAGCACACAATGTGCAAACAGAGTAGCAAAGGGACCTGATCCATCTATCTGAATGGAGTAACAAACACTGTTCTCCCCGACACTGAACCTGCACCTCCCTCGAGCATGCAGACTCTACAGCACTTCAAAACAAGATGCAGCTTGGAGGATACACAGTGTTCAAAATCTCACCACACTGCACACACTGGCTGCTCCACCCCACTTCCATGCTTACCCGCCCCAGCTTGTGGTCAGCAATAGTACAGGAGTCCATGAAGGTCTGGGCAATGACCAGGAGCACGGCATCTACATTGTCCGACGTCTGCACATCAAACACAAACTGGGGATTTTTGATTATGTTGATCCAGAACCTGAGGGGCAGGCTGCAAAGAGGAGGGATGAGGAGAGGCAGTGATGAGTATCATGCCCTCAAAGGAGGTACTAATCCTGCTTATTGCAAAGCACTTCAACATCAGCATGGAGTTCCCAATTCAGCTAGAACAGAAAGGTTCCCAAGCCACTGAGAACCGGCCAGAGATTAAATCTAATGGAAGACCCAGCAGCCAGTGCTGTACATTCAGAAAAAGGCACAGATGAGCCTCTCAGAAAGCAGAATCCCTTTTGTTGTGAGAAATTTAACTTTTATCACATCACATTCCCAGAAAAGCCATCCTGTGAGGCCTTTTTCAAACCTAGAGTCTATGGACAGCCACATGCACATCAAAAGCTGCAGGCTGAGATCTGGAGCTGTGAGGGTTAATAAGGCCATTCTGCAAATCAGGAAACCCCATCTTACTGTATTGCTGAGTCACTAATCTCCTCTGTTACAAACACATCTCCAGGTAGATCTAGGGTTGTGGTTCTCCAACTTTCCTAGTGCAGACCACATCTTTACAGGGATACTGTCTCTTGAGCACCTTCCCCATCTCACTCACCACCACTTAATGCCCTTCCTCGCATGCATTGTTCCTGAATTTGTAGCTGTCTTTAGTGCACTAAGTGCTTTGTCCTCTGAAGGAGAAATTACTTACCTGTACAGTAACTTAAGTTCAACATATTTTGTCCCTATGAGTGCTCAACTGTAAGACGTGGACACGCTTGTGCACTCAATTGGAGATTTTAGTTAACAGAGTCTGTGCTTGCACACTACACATCCTTTTGCTCCAGTGCAAGGGTATATAGTTAGGTGCAAACCCACAGCTACTCCAGTTCCTTCTCAGCCACAAAAGCCCAAAGAGACTCCAAAACAGAGGGGAAGGAGGCTGGAAGTGGAGCACGCAGAAGGACAAAACATCTAGAAGAACTCAAGTTATTGTAGAGGCAAGTAACCTCTTCTTTGAGTATATGTCTCTATGGGTACTCTACTGTAGCAGACTCCAAAACCAGTATCTTAATATGGAGGTGAGTGCAGAGGAAGGGGATCCAGCATAAACCTGAGGCATCACCGAAGGCCATGTGGATCTGGAGACACAGGTGATATGTATGTTTGGAGAACATATTGTGACGAAGTGGGTTTTATTCACCTTGTTATGTTGCATGTGTGTCTTACTGTCCTATGCTAATACTGTGTGTACCTCAGTTTCCCTGTGTAATGCACCAATGCCTAGGTGGTGGGAATTGGGTGTGTGACTTTTGCTGAGGCCCTCAGGGCAAGTGAGGTTGCCCAGCTGCCTGCACGTAGGCAATGGCCCATGCCCTTCGTAACCTGAGACCCAGGGTGGGGGGTGCGACCAGGTGACACTGCCCGGGAAGCAGAAAAAAGACCAGAGGAGCAGCAACGGGTGGCTTGGAAGCCAGGCAGAAGGATCTAAGGCAATCTGCGGTCGGGCACTAGAAGGGGGGAGTCCAGGCCATCTGGCACAGGGTTCCCCCAAGATGGACTCTGCTGAAAGTCACTAACGTAGTAAGATGAGACCCTGAAATATAAGGCTTCTATCAGAGGCCCAGTATGAGGACTGAGGCCTGAACTAAAGTAATGATCAAGACTTTGCTAAAGCTGTAAGCCAGAGGCAGGCCCTGCTCACAGAAGTTGGCAAGAAGGCGGCTGATTATTGCAATTATACACATACCTAAAAAGTACCAAGTACTAGTAAGATGAACATGTGCCAGGATGGCACCAGAACATTTCGGTATGAACACATTCCACAGAGATAATAAGGAACAGGCTGACCCATCTTAAAGACAGGGTCAAAAGGAGAATATGATGGATAGAGTTGTTTTGTTCAAACCAGGTGAGAGGTGTACCAGGTGAGCGGTGGCACCCTAACATGCAGAGGGGTTGTACCTCAATACGGCTGGAGTGATGTGTAACTTGTTTGTACCGGTGTATAAGAATGCACCCCTGAGGAGCTGGCTTTCTCTGGCCTAGGGGGCAGTGGAGAGTCCCGCCCCTGACTGAGCCGGTCCATTGTCAGAGGCATATATCCGTCATATGTCCTGTAGAGTCTGCGGGGAACTATTATTGTGTTTCATTTCACAATAAACCTGGCCGGGTGCCTTCGTACCTTATCAGAGTCTGTGGTCATTGGGGATTCTCTCGGAGTCTGCTGTGTCAGCTATCTGTGCAGAGCCGGGGTAGCATACAGAGGGACCACACACGCAGCAGCCAACTGTTACCACCATTGAATACAGCAGAGCACCACACAGGTGACATCTTACGACAACTGACTTCTGAGCTAACAAGCTTTGTGCGACGCTGTGTTCCTGTTGACCAATAAACCCTTCTGCTTTACAATACTGGCTGAGAGTCACGTCTGACTGCGGAGTTGGGGCGCAGGGCCCTCTGGCTTCCCCACCAAGGGGAAGGGTGCGGTGGGAACAGGGATGCTGAATTCTCCAAGGTCAGACTGGGAAGGCTGTAGCCAAGGAGGCTTTTTGTCCTGGAAAGAGTGCCCTGAGGGGAGCACGCTACCCAGAGTCCTGGCTGGCTTCATACCGAGCAGTTCCAGAGCATCAGACCTGTGATTCTGTCACACATGTGGACAGAGGATCATGTGGTGCCCTCCCCATGGCATGCAGATGTCCCTGACAGGAATGTCATTGAGAAGGGCTATCAAGGTGGATTGAGCCCTGATCAAATGACCAGTCATCCTACCAGACTATGATCCACCTCAGAAGCTTCATAGTAAGCTAGCATACATCCAGATGCCCACACACAGATACCCACATACGGAGTCTCTAAATTGAGATCAGCTGGCCTCTCATCCTCTTAGAAAAGAAAGTGAGGAGTCTAGGGGAACCCTGAAAGGCTTACTTCTGTCAAGGTAAAAGGTGAGTGCTTGCCTTACATCCAGAGTATGGAGACTAACTTTTTCCCTCAAAGAATGAAGCTTTAGGTAAAAAACACTGGAAGTCGAATGTCCTGGTTGATATGAAACTCTGAGGAGACCTTAGGCATGAAGAGAAGAAATGTATCACCATATGTGCAATGTGCCCAGTCATTTGATGGTGTCATCATTAGCCAGGTGGAGAGCTGGTAGCCCACTATCAAAATAAGTCAGTGGGCGCTTGTCAAGTATATAAACAGTCTGATGTTTACCACAGCTGCATAGCGGGTCATTAAAAGAAAACCATTTAAAGAGATTGCAGTCAATAACTGGCTGTACAGTTGCCCTGTCCTGTTCGAAACCAGTTCAGTGATGACCAGACGTGCCTTGGCAGAAGAGAGGATGAAGGCATAGGATCACCTTAACATTGTAGAAGTTAGTGATGGTGGGGGAGGTGAGATCAACGAGTTCCCCTAGCTTGCCCACCCTTCTGTCCAACGTGACGGCTACCATAAATGATGTTTAAAAAAAAAGGAAGAAGGAGAACCCGGGGAACTACAGACTGGTCAGCCTTACTTCAGTTCCCGGCAAAATCATGGAGCAGGTCCTCAAGGAATCCATTTTGAAGCACCTGAAGGAGAGGAAGGTGATCAGGAACAGTCAACATGGATTCACCAAGGGAAAGTCATGCCTGGCCAACCTGATTGCCTTCTATGATGAGATAACTGCCTCTGTGGATATGGGGAAAGCGGTGGACGTGATATATCTTGACTTTAGCAAAGCTTTTGATACGGTCTCCCACAGTATTCTTGCCAGCAAGTTAAAAAAATATGGATTGGATGAATGGACTATAAGGTGGGTAGAAAGCTGGCTAGATTGTCGGGCTCTACGGGAAGTGATCAACGGCTCCATGTCTAGTTGGCAGCCGGTATCAAGCGGAGTGCCCAGGGGTCGGTTTTGTTCAACATCTTTATTAATGACTTGGATGATGGGATGAATTGCACCCTCAGCAAGTTTGCAGATGACACTAAACTGGGAGGAGAGGTAGATACGCTGGAGGGTAGGGATAGGATACAGAGTGACCTAGACAAATTGGAGGATTGGGCCAAAAGAAATCTGATGAGGTTCAACAAGAACAAGTACAGAGTCTTGCACTTAGGGCGGAAGAATCCCATGCACCGCTACAGGCTGGGGACCGACTGGCTAAGCAGCAGTTCTGCAGAAAAGGACCTGGGGATTACAAGTGGATGAGAAGCTGGACATGAGTCAGCAGTGTGCCCTTGTTGCCAAAAAGGCCAGTGGAATATTGGGCTGTATTAGTAGGAGCATTGCCAGCAAATCGAGGAAAGTGATTATTCCCCTCTATTCAGCACTGGTGAGGCCACACCTGGAGTACTGTGTCCAGTTTTGGTCCCCCCACTATAGAAAGGCTGTGGACAAATTGGAGAGAGTCCAGCGGAGGGCAAGAGAAATGATTAGGGTGCTGGGGCACATGACTTACAAGGAGAGGCTGAGGGAACTGGAGTTACTTAGTCTGCAGAAGAGAAGAGTGAGGGGGGATTTGATAGCAGCCTTCAACTCCCTGAAGGGGGGTTCCAAAGAGGATGGAGCTTGGCTATTCTCAGTAGTGGCAGATGACAGAACAAGAAGCAATGCTCAAGTTGCAGTGGGAGAGGTCTAGGTTGGCTAGTAGGAAACACGATTTCACTAGGAGGGTGGTGAAGCACTGGAATGGGTTACCCTACAGAGGTGGTGGAATCTCCATCCTTAGAGGTTTTTAAGGCCTGGCTTGACAAAGCCCTGGCTGGGATGATTTCATTGGTGTTGGTCCTAGTTTGAGCAGGGGGTTGGGCTAGATGACCTCCTGAGGCCTCTTCCAACCCTAATATTCTATGATTCTATGATGTTTTGAACAAGAAGCAGAGGAATGAATAGGTAGCCATAGACTCAGAACGGAAGTTCCTTAAAGTGCTGTGAGAGAATTTGATGTGCGCTTGTCACAATCTTTCATTGACAGCATATACCACCAAGGAGCTATGAGAAACAAACTAAGCCTAAAACAACAAAGAAGCTACAGAAGCAGTGGGCACTACTCTAAACTGTCGTGAGACAAAGGCAGTTGAGAAGGAACTGAAGCGGTGGTGAGTTTGCGCCTACCAATATACGCTCACACCAGAGCACAAGGATGTCTAGTGTCCAGGTGTGGACCTAGAGACACTGCTAACTAAAATCTCCAATCAACAGTGCATGGGTGCTCTACTGTTTCTCTCCAATGGAAATAGGAGCTGCCAGCACCATGTGACCACTAGCAAGTACTCCAGGGGCCACAGTTTGCCCTAGGGAAATGTCAGGCTGCTACTATGACTCCATACCTATTTGTCTTCCAGATATGGATGGTCTCAGGGTCCAGGATTCCATGATGCATTGCTTGATCATCTAACAGGTCAAAGAAATATTTGACAGCCAGAGGCACAGGGCGGCTGGTGCTGAGGATCACCTGGAACAAGTCATCCACAAACTTCTGCAGGGTCCCCTGTGGACAAGCCAAAGATCATGCAAAATGAATAGGAAGAATGTAAATAAATATTTCAGCGCCTTGGTAGGGAAAAGGTTTTCATAGATTTCATGGCCAGAAGTGATCATTGTGATCATCTAGTCTGACCTCCTGTATAACACAGGCCAGAGAACTCCCTCAATGTAATTCCTAGAGCAGATTTTATAGAAAAACATCCAATCAATTTAAAAATTGCCAGTGATGGAGAATCCACTACAAACCTTGGTAAACTGTTCCAATGGTTAATCACCCTCACAGTTAAAAATTTACACTTCAGTCTAGTTTCACCTTTCAGCCATTGGATCACGTTAGACCCTTCTCTGATAGATTGAAGAGACTAAAATTACATATTTGTTCCCCATGTAAGTACTTATAGACTGTAATCAAGACACCTTCTCTTTGTTAAGCCAAATAGACTCAAGGAGCTCAATCTACCACTATAAGGCATGTTTTCTAATTATTTCATCATTTTTGTGGCTCTTCACTGAATCCTCTCCAATTTATCCACATACTTCTTGAATTGTGGCACTGGAACTGGACACAGTATTTCAGCAGCAGTCACACCAGTGACAAATATAGATGTAAAATAACCTCTCTCCTCCTACTCAAAATTCCCTGTTGATGCATCCCAGAATCACATTAACCCTTTTGGCCACAGCATCACACTGGGAGCTCAGGTTCAGCTGATTCTCCACCATGATCCACACATCTTTTTCAAAGTCCATGTGTCCCAGGATAGTCCCCCATTTTAGGAGCATGACTTGCATTCTTCATTCCTTCATGTGTATATTTGCATTTAGCCACATTAAAATGCATGTCGTTTGCTTAAGCTCAGTTTACTAACCAATCCAGATCGTTCTGAATCTGTGACCTGTCCTCTTCATTATTTACCACTCCCCAATTTTTTCTGTAACCTGAAAACCTCATCGGTAACGATTTTGTGTTTTCTTCTAGGTCACTGATAAAAATTTTAAATAGCGTAGGGCCAAGAACTGATTCCTGCAGGACCCACTCGAAATACACCTACTCAATGAAGATCCCCTATTACAATTACATTTTGCAGCCTAACAGCTAGCCATCTTTTAATCCATTTAATGTGTGCCATGTTAATTTTATCTTTTTCTAGTTCCCCCGCACCAATCAAAATGTCATGTGGTACCAAGCCTAACACGGTTACCTTTCTCAACTACACTTGTAATCTCGTAAAAAAAAAATCAGATTAGTTTAAAAGATCTATTTTCCATAAAACCATCTTGATTGGCATTAATTTTACCCTCCTTCAATTCTTTGTTAATCTAATCCTGTATCAGCAGCTCCATTTTCTTCCTGGGATCAATGTCAGACAGGCAGGCCTATAATTACCTGGGTCATCCCTTTTGCTCTTTTTAAATACTGACATTCTTCCAGTCTTCTGGAACTTTCCCAGTGTTCCAAGTCTTACTGAAAAAAAATCAACACTACCAGTCCATCAGGCTCCTCAGCCACCTCTTTTAAAATCCTTGGATGCAAGTTATCTGGACCCACTCATTTAAATGTGTAATTTTAATAGCTGCTCTTTAGCATCCTCCTGAGATGCTTGTGTAATAGAAAGAGTGTTATCATATGGTATGACATCTGTTTTCCCCCCAATACGGAACAGAACTATTTATTGAACACTTTTCAGAGTAACAGCCGTGTTAGTCTGTATTCGCAAAAAGAAAAGGAGTACTTGTGGCACCTTAGAGACTAACCAATTTATTTGAGCATAACTCCATACGGCTAATGCTCAAATAAATTGGTTAGTCTCTAATGTGCCACAAGTACTCCTTTTCTTTTTATTGAACACTGCTGCCTTTTCTGGATTACTATTCATAATTTTACCATTTCCATTTAGTAATACCATTTTTAAATCTTTTAAAACTTTTTGTTCCTAATATACTTAAAAACTCCTTACTGTCCTTTACTCTTGCTGGCCATAGATTTTTCCTTATGTCCTGTTGCTTCCTTTGTCAGCTGTCTACAAGTCCCAGCTTTTGATTTATATTCATTACTATCAATTTCCCCTTTCCTCCATTTGTTATATATTATTGTTTAATTTTTTATAGCTGCCTTCACTTCCCCTCTAAACCTATTCAATTAATTAGTACAGGCTTCTTCCTTGACTGGGATTGTGGCTTTTTGGGCATCTAGTAAAGTGTTCTTAAGCAATTCCCAGCTACCATTCCCATTTTTCTGATTAAATTCTTCCACTCCAATTGATTTGGCTCAACTGTTTCCAGCTCATTGCAGGTCACTTCCTTTCATTCAGAAGTAGCCCTCCCATCAAATCAGAACCAGATTGTATACAAGGGGAATATTAAACTTGATCCTCAAATTGCTGGGGAACCAAAGGAGGTGTCTGAGGGTGGGTAAAATGAGCGGAACCACAATAGGAAGGAATGAGAGATAGCCCATAACAAAAGATGGTGCAGTTCACATGCTGAAGGCTGCTCATAGATCAAGCGGAATAAGGAGGGAAAAGGGTCCTTCTTCAGACACAAGAAGGAGTTTTGACACCTATCCGAGGACAGCAATTTCCATACTATGGTCTCAGTGAAATCCAGACTGAACTCAGTAAAAACTATTGTTATTGGGGAAAGGATAAGGGAGGGGAAAAAAAAATCAGAATTCTTTGCTGAGCATGTCTTTGTTTCTGTAAGCTAAGAACAAGGAAACACAACCTTCCACAATAGGGTGCATGTGAGGAAGGGTGGACTTGTGTTTAAGGCACTGGACAGACTCAAGAGATTATTTTCCCAGCCGTGCCACAGAATCCCTGCACAAGACACTAGTCTCACTGTGTCTCCTGTAGCCAATGATTTTAGTTTATTGTTCATTTATTGTGCGATGTTACAATTAACTAAAATATATATAATCATTGTATGCCAAATAGATTTAAATTGTAGGATTACAGAAATATAAGATTGATCAGTAGTCAGAAGGGATAATTATGTATTAGGTATCTAAGTAAGCAGGGCTGAAACATAAGGCCTACAGGGTGAGGCCTGTGAGATTTGAGTTTAGTCATACTATGCCATAGGCTTAAAGAATGCTTGACGTAAATAAGTGACCAAAGAATGACCCTATGCCGCAAGATTATAGGAAAAGAGGTGCCAATGGGTGATATTGTGAAAAATTAACAACATGAGTAATTTTTTTGCTTACAACATACCTGGGTAGTCACATTTTTCTAACACATACCCTAACTGCAGGTACACTATATGCATAAATCCTAATGAGGTATAGTCAGAATCACATTATAAAATAGAGGGTGCCCAGATTAGGAAAGTTAAGCTCCCTAGAGCAGATGTGGGCAAACTACAGCCTGTGGGCCACATCCAGCCCGCAGGACCATCCTGCCTGTTTCCTCCCCCGCTGTCCCCCCTCCCCTGCAGCCACGCCACCACGCGAGCAGCACTCTGGGCAGCAGGGCTGCGCAATCCTGCAGGGCAGCACAGAAGCGTGTCTGGCTCCAGCCAGGCAGCACAGCTGCCAGACATGCTGCTCTGAGCGGCATGGTAAGGGGGCCGGGGGGTTGGATAAGGGGCAGGGGATCCTGGGGGGTAGTCAGGGGACAAGGGGCAGTTGGATGGCGCGGAGGTTCTTGTGGGGTGGGGAGCGGTGGCCAGGGGCCGGGGAACGGACAGACTGGATAAGCATGGGAGTCCTGGGGGGCCTGTTGGGGGCGGGGGTGTGGATAGGCATGGGGGGGGGCAGTCAGGGGACAGGGAGGGGTTGGATAGGGGGAGCGGTCCCGCGGGCAGGGGTGGTTAGGGTCGGGGGGGAGGGGTCTCGGGAGGGGGTGATCAGGGGACAAGGAGCGGTGGGGTTGGATGGGTCGGGGGTTCTGAGGGGGGCAGTCAGGGCACGGGAAGTGGGAGGGGGCAGATAGGGGGCAGGGGCCAGGCTGTTTGGGGGAGGCACAGCCTTCCCTGCCCGGCCCTCCATACAGTTTTGCAACCCCAATGTGGCCCTCAGGCCAAAAAGTTTGCCCACCCCTGCCCTAGGGGAAACTCCAGCGGGAACCATCCCTCTACTGCTGATTAGCAAGGCAGCCATCAGACCTTAAGAATATCATTAAGAATGCAAGTATGACTATATTTGTAACTTGTGCATAGGTCTGTATAAAATTTCTATATATTTGGTTAATCATAACTTTAACTGTACCTTTAATAAAACTTGTAAAAGAGACTAGACCTTATACTTGTAAGTACGTGTATCGTCACTATCCTGGGTCTTTATGTGTTCCTTGAGACTAAATCTGAAGCAAATAGCAGAGGTGACTTTCACTCTGTTGAGCTTGAAACTGTCGACACCAGAGCCGAACCCACGGAAGCGTAATACTGCCTTACAAAATTAACTTTAAATAAAATAGAAGGCTACACTCAATTCCCATCTGTAAAGAGTGGTCACTTACCTTCTATGAGAGGCTGTTGTCTGCATGGATCCCATTGTAGGTACACATGTGTCCCATGAATGGGAGATCAGAATATTCGATCAGGAGTGTCCGTTCGACTGTGCCTGCACCATGCGTGTCCTTGTGCCCCCGCTCCCCACCCAAGGGCATAAAGGGCAGAGCAGCTACCACAACCATCACTCAGTTCTGTCACTAATTCAGAACAGCAGGGAAAGAGGCTCGCAAAAAGCAGGGCTGGAGGGTGGGCCATGAGATCCGGGATGATGATGTGTCAAAGCAGTAAGGTAAGTAACTGTTTTCAGTTAAAGTACACGTCCATGTGGATCTCTTCCTAGGTGACTGATGAGCAGTGGCCCATCTGGAAGGTGACACTGAGGAGTCCAAACCCGCACTGACTGAACCGTGACTGTGACGTTACCTAACAAATCTGGCATCTCATCTTGCCCCAGGTCAAGAGCATAGCGGTTAACAGCAGTACGGGGCTGACTCCACGTAGCTGCCTTGCAGATAGCTGAAGAAGGCAGAGGAGCAGCCTGTGCTCTACTGGAATGAGCTCTGATGTTTGGAGGGAGAAGGGTAGCAGCCATGCGATAGCAGATTGAAATACACTGGGTAATCCACAGAGGTATTCTCTGGAAGATGGCCTGCCCGAGAGGCACCAGAGATGGCAACAACAAGACAAGGAGTCTGTCTGAAGGGCTTTGTCCTTTCCCGATAATAGAACAAGGCTTGTGAAACATCCCCAGTGCGAAGTTAGTTTGTCCCTGGAGAGGAATGGGGTTTGGGAAAGAAAGCAGGAGATCTGACAACTTTAGGAAAAAACTGGGAATGACGTCTGACCACCACCTTCCCTCTCTGGAATGCTGAGTAAGAGGGTCAGCCATGATCAATGCAAGTTCACTGACCTGTTTGGCTGATGTGATGGTGAACAAAAAGGCGGTCCTGCGAGTAAGGTGCTATAAAGAGAGAGGCTCAAAGGGGGCTCCAGGGAACTTGTAAGGACAATATTAAGATCCCAGGTCAGAGGGGGTTCTCTGATTGGTGGATAAGCAAGTAGAAATCTAGATACTGTGGGATACAGGAAAAAACTGAACATGACTACATGGGTGAGGAGTATGCTGAGATTGCTGCAAGATGGACTTTGATGGAGCTGAACAAGCATCCAGAATGTTTCAAAAATGCAGAATATAAATCGAGGATTTTAGGTACCGAGGCTTTCAATGGGTCATGGTTGTGTTGGGCTGCCCAAAATTAAAAATCCTTTCCATTTAGAGGAGTAAGTCTTCCTCATGGAGAACTTTCTTCTTTGCAGTAGGATATCTTGTAGCGCAATCTCTGTCAGTAGCAGTCGGACAGCCTGAATACTGGCTGGTTGATACAATGATTTGTTATCTGGATGAAGTGTCTGACCTTGGTTTTGTGATATTAGGGTAACAATGGAGCTCTATAGAGCTCCACTCATGGTTGGTAATGGGTTGTCTGTAAATCAGGGCTTTGGAGCGGAGCCAGGAGCTGGAGCGCGGAGCAGCTCCAGAGCAGTGAAGTGGCAGGTTCTTGCCTGGAGCTGGAGCAGAGCCGGAGCACAACTCCCTTACCTTATGTGTAACTCAGATATTATGGTGCTGGAGTTACAGGGAAACCAACAAATAAATACATCAGTAATCTGGGCAGCAAAGAATTATTTCCTCATGTGCAGTGCTGCACAGCTGGCAAAGCACACCCTGGGGCTTGAGGGTTTAGCACCAAGCCTTGGCCATTGGGGAAGGAAGTATCCTAGGCATGACCCAGTTTAGCTAATCCAACACTATGTTCTTTCCTACCTTCATAGAGAGGAGACGTGTCAAATAAATTTCAGGAATGGCCTTGGCTCGCTCCCGATCCCGTAAGCTTCCTCGCCTGTGTTTGGGGAGCTCTGGCTCTTCAGTTGGTTTTACTAGGTGCCAAAGTTTTATTCCACCCTCATCTGCATCTTCCAGCATCGGCGTTTCTGAAACATAAATACTACTGAAATCTCTAGGCTCCCCTCAGAGACTGGCCACGTTGCTTGGAGCCACTTGCCGCCCCAAGATTTCCCTGCACTAAGGGAACATGCAGCAAGATAGGGATTATGCCCAGGCCCTAGGTTTATTAACTGGTGGGCCTATTAGCTATGGATTGCACCCAGCCCCTGTGGTTAGCAACTAGAAGATTCCAGCTCAAGCTGGACTCTCCTTGCTGTCCCTGATTTCTTGTTTTTAGGGGCCTCTGGCTCCCAGACACTTACAGAAGCTCCTGGAGCTGACAGTTTGGCTATCCTGTCAATGCTAATAGTGAGGAAGGCCCAACTCACCCAGTAGCTATTGGGGGTTACCATAAAGTTAAGTCTATTGCCTGGGAGTACAAAGTCCTAGCTTGCCAGCTTATGGACTCTGTGAAACTATTTTATGAGGATGGAACGTTAAGGCCTTAAGCATCAGACTCACTCTCTCCAGGGACGTAATCCTGATTCTCCCTAGGGATATGTTTGGTCAGACGTGGGACCAGAGCTACAGTTGCTCCATCAGGCACCTGTGTACAAGCAGAACTTGGGTTAACAATATGCTGTACATTTCTCCTCAGTGTGACAGGCAGACTTTAAACAGTACAACAGCCCACCCACAAGAAAGAATGGTCTCCTGGTTAGAAGAGGGGACTAGGACTCAGGACCCCAGGGTTCCATTCCTGGCTCTGCTACTGACTCACTCTGTGAGCTTGGTAAAGTTTCTTCAACACTCCATGTCTCAGTTTCCCCATCTGTAAAAAGGGCTGTGAGGGTCAATGATGTCTGTCAGGTACTTTGAGGCAAGGTAAGGGCAAGGTATTTTAAACATTATTTTTCATTCCCAGCAGCCTCATCCCAGCTCTGGAGACCATCATCTGCTATACTGGCAAGTAGCCCTTATATTGACTTCAACCAGCAAGCCTGTCTCCTGCTGACAGAAGAGTTACACAATTGCAGGTCTGCAACATGGTGTATTGACAACGACAGCAGTGAGATACAGTCTAGTGCAACCCAACTTCTACAACCTTAAATAAAGAAGATACTGAGAAAGAAGGAAAGAAGGGGGTGAGCAGTATAGAGGTAGAGTGACAGCAGATACTGCGGTGAAGGGTGCATTTGACAGAGGCTAAAGGAGAAGTGAAAGATAATGGTCCATACTGGCTTTAGAATCAATTGCACAGAGTGAAGTGCTGAACAGCACAGCTGCCATTTCCTAGCCCCACAAATTTTTCATGTGCCCAGAAAGGGACCCATTTGTCTAATCATTTTTCCTCACATTCCCACAATCCTTGTGTGACTGCTGCTTGGTTCTTTGATGGTGACAAATCTATGGTAGGAGTAGGAAGAGGTGCACCAAAATTGCTTTCAATTGTGAGTGAAGGTAGGATTTAAGTCTTAATTTCCAGAGTCAAAGGACTTAGGCGCTAACCAACAGATCCAGCAACCCTGCCCTGATTACAGCATCTCCAGAAATTAGCTTAGGGCTATATATTCAGACACCGTTTGCCTCCCCAGCATCCCTGGCTCAAGCTGTCAGAGGTGGAGATGCAGAGTACAGAGGAGGTTACACTGACTGAACAGCAGTTCCTGTGTCATGAGCAAGTCAGAGGCTTGACCACATCACAGGTGGGACTAAAAACGTTCTTTAGATGGGATCAGGCGAGAGTCAAATCTAGAAGCGGAGTGTACACTTGGAATTGAAAGGTCACTGAAAAGGGGAAGGGAAGAAGAATGCTCAGTTCTGACCTTGTAGTGCTGAAGAGTGTTCAGGCGCTTCCAGGTCCCCTGAATGACAGAGGTCACATCCTCATCCGAAAGGATCAGGTGACCAGCCAGACCTGATCTCCACTCTGCAGTCATCAAAACACAGAAAACAGAAAATAAAAAAAATGTTTACTGTGAAAGTTGAACTGTCTTTAAAACTCTCTTGTATATTTCACTTTCAATAAGCAGAAACCAATGCCAAGTAAGACTAATAACATGCCAGAATTGTATCAGCAGTGCATTGCATGAGTGCTGAAAGTTTAATCTCATAGCTGTTAGGAAATGCGGGGTAAAGTTCCAGCAGCAACACACTCTACCCCTTTGGATATGTACATCGCAATATGTAACCACACAATTTCTATGCTGTAATACAAAACAGCACAAATGTGCAGCATGTGTTACAGGAAAAGGTATGTTTAAAGGCCCTGTGTCTATTAGGATTGTTACTTACTATTTTATAACATAGAATCATAGAATATCAGGGTTGGAAGGGACCTCAGGAGTTCATTTAGTCCAACCCCCTGCTCAAAGCAGGACCAATCTCCAATTAAATCATCCCAGCCAGGGCTTTGTCAAGCCTGACCTTAAAAACTTCTAAGGAAGGAGATTCTACCACCTCCCTAGGTAACGCATTCCAGCGTTTCACCACCCTCCTAGTGAAAAAGTTTTTCCTAATATCCAACCTAAACCTCCCCCACTGCAATTTGAGACCATTACTCCTTGTCCTGTCGTCTTCTATCACTGAGAATAGTCTAGAACCATCCTCTCTGGAACCACCTCTCAGGTAGTTGAAAGCAGCTATCAAATCCCCCCTCATTCTTCTCTTCCGCAGACTAAACAATCCCAGTTCCCTCAGCCTCTCCTCATAAGTCATGTGTTCCAGACCCCTAATCATTTTTGTTGCCCTGCGCTGGACTCTCTCCAATTTATCCACATCCTTCTTGTAGTGTGGGGCCCAAAACTGGACACAGTACTCCAGATGAGGCCTCACCAATGTCGAATAGAGGGGAACGATCACGTCCCTCGATCTGCTCGCTATGCCCCTACTTATACATCCCAAAATGCCATTGGCCTTCTTAGCAACAAGGGCACACTGCTGACTCATATCCAGCTTCTCGTCCACCGTCACCCCTACGTCCTTTTCCGCAGAACTGCTGCCTAGCCATTCGGTCCCTAGTCTGTAGCTGTGCATTGGGTTCTTCCGTCCTAAGTACAGGACCCTGCACTTATCCTTATTGAACCTCATCAGATTTCTTTTGACCCAATCCTCCAATTTTGTCTAGGTCCCTCTGTATCCTTTCCCTGCCCTCCAGCGTATCTACCACTCCTCCCAGTTTAGTATCATCCACAAATTTGCTGAGAGTGCAATCCACACCATCCTCCAGATCATTTATGAAGATATTGAACAAAACCGGCCCCAGGACCGACCCTTGAGGCACTCCACTTGACACTGGCTGCCAACTAGACATGGAGCCATTGATCACTACTCGTTGAGCCCGACAATCTAGCCAACTTTCTACCCACCTTATAGTGCATTCATCCAGCCCATACTTCCTTAACTTGCTGGCAAGAATACTGTGGGAGACCGTGTCAAAAGCTTTGCTAAAGTCAAGAAACAATACATCCACTGCTTTCCCTTCATCCACAGAACCAGTAATCTCATCATAGAAGGCAATTAGATTAGTCAGGCATGACCTTCCCTTGGTGAATCCATGCTGACTGTTCCTGATCACTTTCCTCTCATGTAAGCGCTTCAGGATTGATTCTTTGAGGACCTGCTCCATGATTTTTCCGGGGGCTGAGGTGAGGCTGACTGGCCTGTAGTTCCCAGGATCCTCCTTCTTCCCTTTTTTAAAGATTGGCACTACATTAGCCTTTTTCCAGTCATCTGGGACTTCCCCCGTTTGCCACGAGTTTTCAAAGATAATGGCCAATGGCTCTGCGATCGCAGCCGCCAATTCCTTTAGCACTCTCTGATGCAGCTCGACCGGCCCCATGGACTTGTGCACATCCAGCGTTTCTAAATAGTCCCAAACTACCTCTTTCTCCACAGAGGGCTGGCCACCTACTCCCCATGCTGTGTTGCCCAGCACAGCAGTCTGGGAGCTGACCTTGTTCGTGAAGACAGAGGCAAAAAAAGCATTGAGTACATTAGCTTTTTCCACATCCTCTGTCACTAGGTTGCCTCCCTCATTCAGTAAGGGGCCCACACTTTCCTTGGCTTTCTTCTTGTTGCCAACATACCTGAAGAAACCCTTCTTGTTACTCTTGACATCTCTTGCTAGCTGCAGCTCCAGGTGCGATTTGGCCCTCCTGATTTCATTCCTACATGCCCGAGCAATATTTTTATACTCTTCCCTGGTCATATGTCCAACCTTCCACTTCTTGTAAGCTTCTTTTTTATGTTTAAGATCCGCTAGGATTTCACCGTTAAGCCAGGCTGGTTGCCTGCCATATTTACTATTCTTTCGACTCATCGGGACGGTTTGTCCCTGTAACCTCAAAAGGGATTCCTTGAAATACAGCCAGCTCTCCTGGACTCCTTTCCCCTTCATGACAGGTTTCAGAGTAACAGCCGTGTTAGTCTGTATTCGCAGAAAGAAAAGGAGTACTTGTGGCACCTTAGAGACTAACGAATTTATTTGAGCATGAGCTTTCGTGAGCTACAGCTCACTTCATCAGATGCATACCGTGGAAACTGCAGCAGACTCTATATATACACAGAGAATATGAAACAATACCTCCTCCCACCCCACTGTCCTGCTGGTAATAGCTTATCTAAAAGCCATTTCCAGCACAAATCCAGGTTTTCTCACCCTCCACCCCCCCACACAAATTCACTCTCCTGCTGGTGATAGCCCATCCAAAGTGACAACTCTTTACACAATGTGCATGATAATGAAGTTAGGCCATTTCCTGCACAAATCCAGGTTCTCTCACTCCCTCACCCCCCTCCAAAAACCCACCCCCATACACACACAAACTCACTCTCCTGCTGGTAATAGCTCATCCAAACTGGCCACTCTCCAAGTTTAAATCCAAGTTAAACCAGAACATCGGGGGGGGGGTAGGAAAAAACAAGAGGAAATAGGCTACCTTGCATAATGACTTAGCCACTCCCAGTCTCTATTTAAGCCTAAATTAATAGTATCCAATTTGCAAATGAATTCCAATTCAGCAGTTTCTCGCTGGAGTCTGGATTTGAAGTTTTTTTGTTTTAAGATAGCGACCTTCATGTCTGTGATTGCGTGACCAGAGAGATTGAAGTGTTCTCCGACTGGTTTATGAATGTTATAATTCTTGACATCTGATTTGTGTCCATTTATTCTTTTACGTAGAGACTGTCCAGTTTGACCAATGTACATGGCAGAGGGGCATTGCTGGCACATGATGGCATAAATCACATTGGTGGATGTGCAGGTGAACGAGCCTCTGATAGTGTGGCTGATGTTATTAGGCCCTGTGATGGTGTCCCCTGAATAGATATGTGGGCACAATTGGCAACGGGCTTTGTTGCAAGGATAAGTTCCTGGGTTAGTGGTTCTGTTGCGTGGTATGTGGTTGTTGGTGAGTATTTGCTTCAGGTTGCGGGGCTGTCTGTAGGCAAGGACTGGCCTGTCTCCCAAGATTTGTGAGAGTGTTGGGTCATCCTTTAGGATAGGTTGTAGATCCTTAATAATGCGTTGGAGGGGTTTTAGTTGGGGGCTGAGCTTTCTTACAACTACAATACCCACCTGCGGAAGTAAAGAAACAGATTGATAGAGCCAGAAGAGTTCCCAGAAGTTACCTACTACAGGACAGGCCTAACAAAGAAAATAACAGAACGCCACTAGCCGTCACCTTCAGCCCCCAACTAAAACCCCTCCAACGCATTATTAAGGATCTACAACCTATCCTAAAGGATGACCCAACACTCTCACAAATCTTGGGAGACAGGCCAGTCCTTGCCTACAGACAGCCCCGCAACCTGAAGCAAATACTCACCAACAACCACATACCACACAACAGAACCACTAACCCAGGAACTTATCCTTGCAACAAAGCCCGTTGCCAATTGTGCCCACATATCTATTCAGGGGACACCATCACAGGGCCTAATAACATCAGCCACACTATCAGAGGCTCGTTCACCTGCACATCCACCAATGTGATTTATGCCATCATGTGCCAGCAATGCCCCTCTGCCATGTACATTGGTCAAACTGGACAGTCTCTACGTAAAAGAATAAATGGACACAAATCAGATGTCAAGAATTATAACATTCATAAACCAGTCGGAGAACACTTCAATCTCTCTGGTCACGCAATCACAGACATGAAGGTCGCTATCTTAAAACAAAAAAACTTCAAATCCAGACTCCAGCGAGAAACTGCTGAATTGGAATTCATTTGCAAATTGGATACTATTAATTTAGGCTTAAATAGAGACTGGGAGTGGCTAAGTCATTATGCAAGGTAGCCTATTTCCTCTTGTTTTTTCCTACCCCCCCCCCCGATGTTCTGGTTTAACTTGGATTTAAACTTGGAGAGTGGCCAGTTTGGATGAGCTATTACCAGCAGGAGAGTGAGTTTGTGTGTGTATGGGGGTGGGTTTTTGGAGGGGGGTGAGGGAGTGAGAGAACCTGGATTTGTGCAGGAAATGGCCTAACTTCATTATCATGCACATTGTGTAAAGAGTTGTCACTTTGGATGGGCTATCACCAGCAGGAGAGTGAATTTGTGTGGGGGGGTGGAGGGTGAGAAAACCTGGATTTGTGCTGGAAATGGCTTTTAGATAAGCTATTACCAGCAGGACAGTGGGGTGGGAGGAGGTATTGTTTCATATTCTCTGTGTATATATAGAGTCTGCTGCAGTTTCCACGGTATGCATCTGATGAAGTGAGCTGTAGCTCACGAAAGCTCATGCTCAAATAAATTCGTTAGTCTCTAAGGTGCCACAAGTACTCCTTTTCTTTCCCCTTCATGTTAGTCCACCAGGGTATCCTACCCATCCGTTCCCTGAGGGAGTCGAAGTCTGCTTTCCTGAAGTCCAGGATCCGTATCCTGCTGCTTACCTTTCTTCCCTGTGTCAGGATCCTGAACTCAACCAACTCATGGTCACTGCCTCCCAGATTCCCATCCACTTTTGCTTCCCCTACTAATTCTTCCCGGTTTGTGAGCAGCAGGTCAAGAAAAGCTTCCCCCCAGTTGGCTCCTCTAGCACTTGCACCAGGAAATGGTCCCCTACGCTTTCCAAAAACTTCCTGGATTGTCTGTGCACCGCTGTATTGCTCTCCCAGCAGATATCAGGAAAATTAAAGTCACCCATGAGAACCAGGGCGTGCGATCTAGTAGCTTCTGCAAGTTGCTGGAAGAAAGCCTCATCCACCTCATCCCCCTGGTCCGGTGGTCTATAGCAGACTCCCACCACTACATTACTCTTGTTGCTCACACTTCTAAACATTATTTGACATAGGACAGCAGATTATTGCCAGAATGTCTAGAACTTCACAGAAGACATGAAGATATTGTCCTTGCCCCAAAGAACTTTAAATGAGTAAAGGCATCCCAGCCACCCTGCTAGCGCAGACATGGGCATCTTACCCTTGCCTGGCATTCATTGTGCATAGGCTACAAACTTTCTAAAGCTGGGAGCACAGCAGCCTCTCTGCACAGGAGAGGGGGGCCCAACAACCTGTTTGAGCTGCTGCCGCCGCCACCTTCTTTCTATCTGTCTGCATCCGTGGATTAATTGCTGCAATGGCAATGAATGGTTTGAATGAAGAGTGGAGTTCTAAGTGCTACAGAATTCAATATAGGGGAACTCAGACTTGTGTTTTCAGCCTTCCTTGCCAAGCTAAAACCTGAGCTTTCAGCATCAATATCGGATCATTACTCATTGGTAATTCTGTTGGCCATAGTCATCCTCTCCCTCCCTCCCAAGCAATGGCAATTATAGACAGGAAGACGGCTCCACATCCCAGAGGCCAGGAGGGATGGGAGAAGAGGGAGGCATGTCAAGAAGTGTGTCCAGAGTAAGCTGCAAACACTGAATCACGCAATGTATTACTGAGCAAGAGCATGTCCTATGAATACATCAGTGTGCAGATGCCTGACTGCTGCCAACTGAGAAAAAGGAACAAAAGAGGAAAAATTGGAGAGCTTATCCGCCAACACGAGCCCTGCATTTCATTAGCCCACTTAGGGCCGATCCTGCACTGCTGAAGTAAATGGGAGTTCTGCCACTGCCTTCGATAAGAGCTGGATTGAGCCCATAACCTTCTAGCACCTCTGCACCAGTCCCATGCTGTCTCCTACACCCTGAGTGCCCTCTCTGATCCCATATGCTTTTCACACACATCCCTTTCCTCATTCAAATAGTTTCTCAAAGACCACCTTCCTCTACAACCCTTCTGACAATAACCAGTCAGGCCCAGTAGCTACTTCCAATGACAAAAAGTGAAAAAAACACAAGGGACCATGCAAACAAGAGGTGTCAGCAGCAGATTACAAGTATCCTCTTTTCCGCCCCACTTCCTGCTATTATCCCTCTCCCCCACTGATCGTGTCACACTGAATCCAGACTAGAACATAATCTCCTGGGGACAGGGACTGTCTCCATTCTTTGCTGAATGGACAGTGTGAGGCATACCAATGGCACAGGAGCCAGTTATTAGATAACCCCACTCTTCAACCTCATCACTGAGCTATCAATGAATTGTGCTCACCAAGGTCCAGGGAGTCTGGGTCTGGGCGGTGACAATATGGCGTTCCTTTATAGATCTGATCTAGGATTTTCTCCTTCACCTGTGTTATGGTGTCACAATCTAGCACTTTCACAGAGACACCCTGAGAATCCTCTGCCTCTCCCACAGTAGCTTCAGTTTGAGTCAAAGCATTTAAAGTCTGGGGAAAGAAAAGATAGCTGAAATGGCTGCATATGGTGAAGAGCCTGAGTAGCAATCAATTCTGCACTCCCCTCCCCCCATAGTTACACTTACAATTAGCAAACCACTAATAAGTGATTAATATTAATGATAAACCTTTTACATTTCCAGACCACTGGGGAAGGGAATACCATGAATATAATGAGCCAGATTCTCAGTCCTGCTTCAAGTAGCATGAAGGGCATGTAAAGCTGGTTCAGCAGGCTTCTTGAAGGTTGCCTCTATGTAGGCGGCCTCCTCAGCTGGAAAAGAGTTGCTGTAGCCTCTTGCGGCCCCTCCTCCTTCTCCCATGATTCCGCAGTGGATGTAGCCGGTGAGGAGGAGATGTGGCTAGAATACTGCTCTGCTCTGGCAGTCCCTGGCTGTTGGACCTTTTTCAGGCCACCAACAGCAGAGCAGCTCTGAATTACACTGGGGAATATGCCAACCCCAGATCCTGGTGTAAAGCTATGGCTTCCAGTGGGCAGTTACAGGACACTAGCGAGTGGGTAGGTTTAGTCCTGACTCAGGGCAGATTAGGACAGTGGTTCTCAATCTTTTTTCATTTGCAGATCCCTAAAATTTCAAATGAAGGTGCGGACCCCTTTGGAAATCTATTGTCTGTATATAGTTGAATTCTGTTCACACAGTTTTCAGTCTAAGTCTTTTGAGGACCCCTTAGACATAGTCCCGCAGACTCATGGGTCCATGCACCACAGGTTGAGAACCACTGGATTAGGAGATGGTGTTTCATTGGTTCAGAACAAGGAGGGAAGAGAAGGCACAAAGATGTCCAGTAGGGAGTTCTCACCAGAGTCCGGTACTCCAAGTCCTCTCGCAGAAGGCGGTTATCATTCAGGGTATATTTGGCTTTTCCTGTTACCCAGTCCACTGGTCCCTTATCTACTTGGTGCTTAATTCCACGGAAGAGCATATACAGCGGCTCGCCGACAGAGTCCTGGCAGAGATAGAAAGAGGCTCAACTCTTGAGAGAAGTCACTTTCATTCTGCCTGACAGTGACTTCAGGCCTCAGAACATGGACCCCTTTACCTCCAGGAGCATAGCCAAAGGCACCAGTCAACAAAGCAACTCAAAGAATCCAAGTCGGAGGGTTCCACCCATCCCATCCCTGCTCCATGTTCAGGATAAACTGTCTGGTGGGGCTAAGGCACTGAACTGGAACTCATGAGACCTGGATTCAATTCCATGTGTGCCACAGCATCCCTGAGTGACCTGGGGCAAGACACCATGCCTCAGTTTCCTCATCTGTAAAATGGAGCTCTGTAGCCAGGTTCACTTTGGAGCCTGCATAGGCCTTGTGGGCAGGTTCTGGCTCAACTGTCCCCCAAAGTCTGGAATGGCCTTGCTAGGCAGTCCACAAGCCTAGCAGCTGGGTTATGGTCCTTCATTCCCCAGTGCTCCCCAGGTTCTCCCAGCCAGACAGGGGTATGGTACCTCTCCACCAGGTCCCAGTGCAGGGCCCAAGGGAGAAGGGTCAAGAAGTGTTTCAGCACCCTCTGGCCAATACATCAGACCAGCTTCCCCTGGGCCAACTCCTACCACCCCATTCTCTCTTCAGTTTGGGATGTGGTCACAGCACTCTGCCTCTCCCTAGCAGAGTTCCCAATGAGTCTCAACAGTTCAAACAGCCAAATGGGGACTTCTCAGTTCATGTCTCAGGGTCCAGGTATTCTCCATTGTCAGGAAGCAGGGGCCCCTGGCCAGGTCTTACCCACAGTCCAGACCCTTCTCCTGTAGGCTGCTCTGTCCCAGAAGCAGCAATCTGGCATCTTGACTGTCAATCTTGACTGTCAAAGTCCCCTTTTAAGCAGGTCCTCCATTTGGTGCATGCTCACCAGCTGCTGAGGGGTAGGGCCCTCTTGGCCCACAATACTCCTTCACTCCCTTAGACTTTGTGTGTGGTCTGTAAACTCCATCATAAGCTCACACCAGTTTCTTCCCGCACAGGGGTGTTGTGCAGATCATCCCACTAATGCGTGTGAGACACTCAGCTATTACAGTGGTAGGGCTGTGGTTGCCAGACCAACATGTGGGCATGCAACAGTCCAGCTTAGCCCTTGGCTGCAGGCTTATTGAAAAGTGCAGATGAGGGGGTTGATGAAGTGCTGGATGCAACCCATGCTGTGAGCAACCCAGCTCTCCTTTCCTGCTCTCTGCACACAGGGTAATTTGTAACACCATTTTAGCAGGCGCTCAGACTGCTGATCTATATTAATGCAGCAGGGTTGTGGTATTCTTTTAGTCTCCATTTCTCTTGGCTTCCCCACCCTTCCCATGGATGGAGAATTCTTACCCTTACAAAAGCATACAGACAGATGGACATCCAGTTGGTGAGCAGCTTCTCTACTACTGTTTCTGTCCTGAAAGAGAACCCCAGGCTGGTTACTGTATGTTACCCTCCACGGGGAGGCACCAGAGCAGAGAGTGGGGCGGATGATAAGGATCAGGACATGCTTTCTAGGACCCCACCCAAGTACAAATTTCAAGGCTTCAGACTGAATGGAGCACAGAACTTCTGGTGTGTGAACAGTAAGGCAAGCAATTAACCTGCAGTCACAAGAGGCCATTAATGCCTCTACAGGCTGCCCGAAGGTCCCAAACATAAAACTCTGTGCTGTATCTCCAGCTTCCTGCAATGGGACAAAACTCACAACAGGGCAGTCAGGTGTCTATGCTCCTCTGCTCTCTCTCAGACCTATAGAAAGAATGATTTAGGAATAAAAGGCCCAGATCTCTTGCAAGGTACCAATCATGCCACCAGCTCATTGCAGAGCGGACAGGGTTTAGAAAAAGCTCAGTGTTGACCTAACCGTGGTCCCGCTGAAATCACAGGCTAAACACCCAACAACTTTAACAGGAGCAGAGTTAGGCCAATGCTGAATGCTGTGAGAAACCCCACCCTCCATGAGGAAATATCCTATGCATGCTACCCTGTAACATCCAGCAGCACCTGCTACAAAACCCTGGGAGGAAGCTAATATCTGGGAATTGGGAGGATGAGATTTGTCAAAAAATTCCCACTGAGACTTGTCTCTCTCCAAATGGCTCACTGCACACCTCCTCATCCACTCTATGGCGAAAATGCCTCCCTAAAAACCTTGGTTCCAGCCTCTCCCTCACACAAGATCATACAATATTCTATTCAACCCCCCAGTCCCAGAATCTCCAAAATGCTATATAACACAATATCACATATAAATCCACAGTCCCAGTTCCCCACAATATAACACAATATCACACAGACCCACATCCCAGCTCCTCCCTTACAATATCACACACAGACCCACAGTCCCAGCTCCCTGCCCCGCCCCACATCACACTCAGACATATAGGGAGAGGTCAAGTACTTCTTGTGTGAAATGACTCAGCAGCAAAGGGGAAGTGACCTAGACAGAAGAGGGAGCACAAATTAAATGTCACCTCTAACTGTTGCAGGAAGGGACCAGAAGGGGATAGGATTAGAGCGGCAGAAGTCAGAGGGCAGGAAGCTGGTGGGTAGATGTCAGTCCCTGGAGAGCTTTGAAAACCAGAGAAACAATTCAGAATAGGATTCAGAGATGGGCAGGAAGCTAGTGAAGGGGCCAAATGACAGGGGTGCCATGCCTCTGCTTCCTTGAGAAAAAGTGTCTACCCTCAGTGTTGCAGACCCAGTGACATTTAGAAAGTGAGGATTTAAGCATTCATAAAAAGGGGATTGTGCTTGACAAGACAGGAAGGTTGGCTAAGGGCTCAGCATAGCCCAGGGCAAGGGGAGACAGAAGAATGACCACATGGTAGAGAAGCTGAAAAAGGGAAATGGGGGCAGAAAAAAGGGAGTTCAGTGTCTAGCATGAACTTGGAGGAAGGAGGATCGGCATGAAGGATTCCTGCTCTGTCTCATCACTGTCTACAGCTGGGATCTCTTATTTCTGTTGCCTCCTCTTTGATAGATCTTCATGTCTGGACACCTACTGGATCTGGATCTCCTGCACAGCACATGGTCTCATTGTTACTACAGAGGGATTACGAAGCTCTATTACAGCCAAGAAAAGTTCTGTCCAGGGACCAGCCATGACCAGGCTGAAGACAGTGGGACTATTACTGAATCACTCACCTCCGC
The DNA here is from genome assembly GCF_965152235.1 of Eretmochelys imbricata. Lineage (NCBI taxonomy): Eukaryota > Metazoa > Chordata > Testudines > Cheloniidae > Eretmochelys > Eretmochelys imbricata. The sequence continues at coordinate 293,615 of NC_135578.1, read as the reverse complement.
AACATCAGCTTGGGGTTCTTGGCCACATACTGCTCAACGAGGTCATTCAAGAGAGTCTTTAGGATGTCAGTAAAGTACTCTAGTTTCCCATGCAATGACACAGTGAGAAGGGATGCCACATAGGCCCGGTCCCTTGGAGAGAATGTGCGCTGGATTTCCAGAGTGTGGATAAACTAGAGAGAGAGAGAGAGAGTCAAAGATGAACGAATGCTGTAATCTATTAAAATAGGGTAACCACAGCTATGGCCTTTCCCAGTAGGAGGTGCTGTGGGGAGTGTTATAGATATGGGGAGTATCCACCTATTCCAGTCTCTTGCTTTCCATCAGGAGGCACTTTAAAGAATGCTGTAAGTGAGCTCACAGTCCCTTATGTCTCTCTTGGCAACAACTGCCTGTGAAATGGCACAGGAGCCAGCTACTGCAGGGAACTAAGGAAGGAATGTTACCTTGGTAAGGAAAAGTTTACTATTGAGGAGGTTGGAGAGCTGCACCAAGCCTTGCTCCACTGTTTGCCGCCGACACTCGGGCATGTCCAGGCCCCTCTGCAGTGGAGACTCACGGTGTCCTGGAAAGAAAATGCGTTCTGCGTAGGATCTGTAATCCAGGAAGGGGATCCCGGTGCCAACAAGGTCACTGGTGAGATCCATCATCTCCGTCATCAGGTCTGAAAATAAAGGGAGCTTCTGTGTTACAAAGTTAGACCAAGAGAACGTGTGTCCCAGAGTGTGGAACATGGGGCTGTGAGGTAACTAGATCTAATGGGATGGAATTGACAAAGGAAACAGACGCTAAATATCAGTGAGATGCTTCATCCTGTGGAATCCTCTCCAAAGGAAGGAGTGGAAGCCCTGTCATCTGGGGCATTTAAAACTAGACTGTTCGGAGCACTGGCAAATGTTCTGTAGGGAGCTCTCCAGCCCTGGCTCCTAGGGAGGGACTGGAAGGTCTGACAGGTTTTTATTCTTGTTTACAGCTGGGGGCCATCTTTTGGGTTTAAAAAAAAAAGCAGAAAAAGCTCTACCAAGCAGACTAGTGATTGCGAAAGGATGATGTTTAATAAAGGATTGGCCTTGTGTTTAGTCAGGCTCAACGGATAATAGGCGGTATCACAGGTCAGAGACACAGTATTATACAGTCACTACAGCACCATGACTTTCATGTGTCTCATTGCTTTCCACCTCTAACTAGAAATCACTGTATTAGTCTCTCCTGTAGCTCCTAGTATCCCCCCTTCCCCGTGCTCCTTGCTACTAGCGATAGAATTATAGTTTGTGGATAAAGGGGGACACTAATGATCCCATCTCTAGATTCTGATATTCCAGATGAAGAATTGCAGAGACCAGTATGGGCCAAACTCTGTTCCCAGTTACACAAGTGCCACTGCACTGACCTCAAGGGCATGTGGGTAGCTGAGCAGAATTTAGCTGTAAACTGTAACACACTGACATAGGAAGGTGTATGATTGTTCACACAGAGGCAGCTCCTGAGACAAGGGCCATACGGCCTGGAAGAGATGGAAGGGCCAGAGATGGTTCCCCAACCCCTCTATTTGCAGCTGCAGGGGAGGGAAGTTCTCTTACCTGTGAACTCCTTTTTGCATCTGTCCCGAACACTTGTTTCCAGATTTTCCAACTGGATTTGAACTTTCTTATAATCCCTTAGAGCCTGTTTGCTCTTCCTCCTGTAATGGGAAGCAGAGCTGGAGACCACCTGGCTGACTCACTGCAGATGAGATTTCCATCAGGCTGGGCTTAATTTAACATAATTTAGGTTTTGGTTTCTAAACTCCCCCCTGTCTACACATCTCAGGGAAAAAAGATGTCCCCCCAAAGTGTTCCTCAAACTGAGAAAAGGATGGGCCTTACCATGTGTGCTAAAGAACTGAGGGCTGGCTGGGCAAAAGGAGCTAGTGCTGAGCTGGATCACAAGTTGGGCGTGAGGGGCCCATCCTCTTCAGAAGAATGGAGGAGCCTCTCTTTTGAGGCCTTCAGCTCATCCTTGCTCCTCAGGAGGTGACAAAATTCCTGGCTAATAACTCCAGGCTGCTCCAGACCAACCTGCTAACAACAGCATCCTACATTGCAACTCCCAGGTTGACAGCCTTTTTTAGACCAGATTACGTGATCATCTTCTGCACAAGAGCAACTCTCTGGTTTCCAGTTTCCGACTCTGTGTTATGTCTTGTACGGAGGCAATCCTAAGTGCATCATTGGGGGCTTCTATACAATTCAACCACGCATCTAACTATAGATAAGCATTTTATCTGCAGCATTTTTTTGGAAATGAATTTAGGGCCTATCTTCTCTTTCCATCAGCCCCTCAGGAAGATCTCAACTGTGGAGTTGGTAGTGGTGGCAAGGGAGGGTCCGTGATAGTAAATCCACGTGCCCCAAGAGGGAGCAAAATACGGGGAGGTATCTCTGAACACTGGATAGACCAAAACACCCAAAAGCAGAGGCCAGTGGCATAAATCCTTTTGCAAACCCTCAGCTTACACTGGAAGGTGTGTCTGGGATTTACTTGCAAACTCTGAACTCCAAAGGCAAGTGGCCTTTCAGGTGGGAGTTCTGTCACCAAGGCCAAATCTGCACCTTCTGAAGTCCAATGGGAAGGCTGCAGAGCCTCACCCAAAGTAAGGAAAATTGAGGGACTAAATTAGGTCCCAAATGTAGAGGCCTAGCTATGCACATTGAACATTCCTGTTGACGGGGATCAGGGTGCCCAAAGATCCTGCAGGTCACCACTGAAGATATGTCTACAACACAATCCAAGGTATGCTTGCAGCTCAGCTAGAATACCCATGCTAGCTTTAAGCTAGCTAGCATGCTAAAAATAGCAGCCAAGAGGCAGTGGCATGAGACTTCAGCATGGGTAGTGCAAGACACCCAGGGACCTGGGTACATACTCATGTTGCTGAAGCCTTGCTAGCGAGATTGCAGTTAGCCTGGGTATGCCTCCCGGATCTGCAATCATCCCTCCAGAGCAGCATAGACACGCGCTCAGGCACTTCTCACCTGTAGATGAAGACAATGATCAGGACAATCAAAGCAACAAAGGAGGCTCCGACACCCAAGCCAATCTGGGCCTCCAGGGGGAAGGTGAGCTGGCTCTCTGTGTCATATTGCACTCTGCCCAGCAGGAAGTTCAAATTCCCCATCTGCACCTGCAAACGAAATGCAAGCCCAGGCAAGATCAGAGCGTCAGATTCTCCTCATCCTGCAGACTGAGTCATGGGCTCCAAGGGGAATGCTTGACTGTCTCACCCTACCCCACACCACTACCAGCTCCACGACAAGCACCTCTGTCTTACCCTCCCCCTGCACCAGTGCCTCAGTGTTCTTCTTCCCCTCCCCCACACCAATGCCTCCATCTTCCTTCCCCCCCACACCATCAGCACTTGTCTCTTCCCTCCCTCCACACCAGAACCTGTCTTCCCACCACCTCTGTCTCCCCCTTTCCCCCCCCCTCCATTTCCCCCCTTTCCCCACCACTAGCACCTCCCCCTCCCCAGTAGCTCTACAAAAAAAGACCCACAGCAGCAAGTCTCAAGGCACAGTCAACTGACTCCAGCTCACACTATGGAGCAAAAACTAGCAGCGCTGAAACCCAGGGAAGGGTCTCGGAGCCCAGGGAAGGGGGATCAGTTAACCCAGCCTCTGAGACTCAGTACCATGGGGTTTTTTTTGCTTGGTAGATTTCTCCCCCCATTAATTCAGTGTTTATACTCCCACCCCCACTGCTGTCTCCGCTGCTTAGCTGAGCTCTTACTGTAAACTCTGGGAGTGAGTCTGTTCCTTCCGGCTTTGTGCGGTGCTGTGGAGCTGGCTGCTCAGATGGAGGTTCACAGTACAGATGATTCCTTGTCAGGGTTTTTACAACACAGACCCCTTCCCCAATCATGGCCACCACTTCCTCCTTTGAAATGGCCAGATCCAGATTTTCCCCCTGGAATACAGGTGCAAAAGGATATCAAACCTGGGCCTCTCTGGGAAGGCAGCTGTGCATAACCCCTGACTTTAGAGACGCTGACAGGATTTAACAGGCCAACCACAGGGCATGCTGAGAGTTCTACAAAAGCCCTATTAACTCCCTCCCTAGTCTCACCAGGAAATAAGCTTGCCACCTGGAAGCAGGCAGCATGAAATCCTAAGATGAAGGTACTATGCATGGACAAGCATCCCCTGCACTGGAGATTCTGGGAAACAAAATTTGCAGATAATTCAACATAAGAAAAGGGCCTGTCAATGGGATACAGGACTAGCTGGAATCTTTCCTAGATAAAGAAAATCTCATCCATCATCATAGGATGTCACTGTTAAAAATTTGTGCCTAATTTCTAGTTGGAATGGGTCCGCCTTCAGCTTCCAGCCATTGGTTTTTTTTCTGCCTTTCTCTGCTAGATTAAGCAGCCCTTTAGTACTTGGTATTATTTCCCTGTGATGGTACCGACACACTGTAGTCATGTCACCTCTTAAGCTTCTTTTTGATAAACAGGTAGAGCTCTTTATGTCTCTCACTGTAATCTATTTTCTTGAGCTTTCTAATAATTTTTGTGGCTCTTCTCTGCACCTTCTCTAGTTTTTCAACATCCTTTAAAAATGTGGACATCAGAACTGGATGCAGTATTCCAATATAAATCTCCCCAATGCCGTATAAAGAGATAAAATCACCTCTCTTCTCCTACTCACTGCTCCCGTTTGTACATCCCAGGTTCACATTCATCCTGTTTGCCCCAGCATTGCACTGGGAGCTCCGGTTCAATTCCTTGTTAACTGGGACTCAGATTTTTTTTTTTTTTTCCCAAAGTCACCGCTTTCCAGGATACAGTCTTTGCATTTGGCTCTATTAAAATGCATTTTGTTTGAATGGGCCCAGCTTACCAAGTGAGCCAGACTGCTGCGTACAACTGCCTTGGTCTCATCGTTATTTAATACTCTGTCAACCTTTGTGTCAGCTGCAAATTTTATCAGTAGTGATTTTATATTTACTCTCCAATCACTGATGAAAATGTCGAATAGCACCAGACTTAGTAAAGACCCCTTGCAGAATCACTCTATAAAGTCTCCCATTAAATAATGATTCCTCATGACTATTACAATTCTTATATGTGCTTTGTTGATATTGTATGTTGCTAATTTTTTAATCAGAATGTCATGGGGTACGAAGTCAAGTGCTGTAAAAAGTTTAAGTATTACTGCTTTATCAACCAAACTTGTAATCTTGAAGAATGAAATCAGGTTTGTTTGACAAGACCTAACTGGCACTAATTATATTCCTATCCTTCAATTGTTAATAGACTGAATCCCATATCAGTTTTTTCATTATTTTGTCCAGGACTTAGGTCAGCTTAACTGACCTACAGCTACCTGGATCATCCCATTTGGTCTTTTTGACTACTGGCACAACAGTAGCACTCTTCAGTCCTTTGGGATTTCCACACTATTCCAACATTCATTAAAAATTAACATCAGTGGGACAGAGATCTCCGCAATCACTTCTTTTACAGTTCTTGAGAGCAAATTATCCAGGGCTGGTGGCTTAAACATGTTTATTATCCCTAGTAGATGTTGTTTACCATTTTCTTTAGTTACTAACGAACTGGAAAGGACTTCAACATCTTCATGTGATATGAGTACACCATCCTGTTTCTTTCCAAATACAGAACAGACAAATTTATTGAACACTCCTTTTCATATTCTGTATGCAGCTGGCCTCCTCACCCAGAGTCTTCTTCCAGAAAGTTTTATTCCACAAATGCAAAACCTCAAACACAAACAGTTCCCGAGCCCACCCTGGGCTACAGCTCCCAGTGGCTTTTGCCCTTTGCCTCTCTCAGAGTCTACTGCAGGAGTCTGTCTCTCTCTTGCCGCTCTTCAGTCCTCCTCAAGATAATCTGTCTGGAAGTTACCCTTCCACAGCACCTACCAGAGAAGTCAACTGCTCTTCTGCAGCTTTCACTACTAACTGAGCTCTCAGTAGGCTCATCAGCCTGGCCTAAGAATTGAACAGGGCCACATGATCCCTAGCCAGTCATAGAATCATAGAATCATAGAATATCAGGGTTGGAAGGGACCTCAGGAGGTCATCTAGTCCAACCCCCTGCTCAAAGCAGGGCCAATCCCCAATTTTTGCCCCAGATCCCTAAGTGGCCCCCTCAAGGATTGTTCTCACAACCCTGGGTTTAGCAGGCCAAGGCTCAAACCACTGAGCTATCCCTCCCCCCCCAGTCATAACCAACTGGGAGAGTAGCTGATCTGTCACAGGCGAAGCTGGGCACAACTCCCCTTCAAGGGCAAGCCAGCTCATGATAGCATCATGAACAGTTATGCCATCTCCATCTAGTATACCTATACCATTGCAAGGATTTTTTGTTCCTTATATATTTAAAAACCCTTTATTGTCCTTCACCTCATCAGTCATGGATTCCTCCCTGATGTCTTTAGCTTTCCTATCAATTTTCTACACTCCATAACTTCTAATTGCTATTGATTGCTGTCTATTTCCCCCTTTTCCCATTCATTCTATATTGCTGTTTTATTTCTAATTGCTCTCCTCAAGCCCCATAGAACCCTCCAGCAACAATGCATGGCGCTAACAAGCTATGCACATAGCACACAGCTCTTTTTTGTTGCACTCCTTCTCCAGCTGTTGGGCAATTTCTCATTGTGTGTCATATTGTATCTCATTTAGGCTGTAGGCTAATAAAAGCAGGGACTGCCTTTCTTACCGTATGCCAGTGAAGTGACATTAAGATCTATGGCACTGCCAGGATATCAGAACAGTCCCAGGCCATCACCTAGGAAGTAGGTTTATGTGGTGTTTATAGTGATTTTGAGCTGGTTGTAGCCTTACCTCCACAGAGATGACACTTCCTGGCTTGTGCCGATATGGTTTGGCAGGGTCCTCAGCATTCAGGGGTTTCAGGATTGGATTGACTTCATAGGAGAAGGGTGTGGGATGCAAGGACTTGAAATCAAAGCTCAGATTATCCAGAATAAATTCCAGTTTGACCTGGACAATCCGCAACAGCAGGTTAATGGCCGGAGTTTTACACAGGATAAGGTAGGAGGAGTTAATGAGACATAGTTCTTCAAACTAGGAGCAGAAGGGAAGAGAGTCAGGAATCTGAAAGAATAAGTCAGTCAGCCTCTGTTCTAACGCTTCTGCTCCCCTGTGGCATCCCATCACCAGGGTTCTGTGGGACAAGCGTAAAGCAGAGCACAGGGATCCCCTGCACTCATCCTGTCTAGGTGCCATCCCAGTCACCCATCCCAAATGCAGAAGACAAGTCTGAACTTTAAGGGATTCTCCAGGTGATTTTAGTGGTCTCCGAACTCTTCTCAGCTGCGTGGAGCACCGGGAATCCCCTTGCCAATAGTCCCTATATTTAAAATACTACAGGGCTGGTGACCGGGCATTCCCCATAGAGAGCTCTCAGACCTAGCATTCACAGCCCCATGGATCTGACAAAACCTGTTTGTTTACTTTCGTGGCCAACTGCAAAGCCCATCTGTTCACTGGGGTTTTCTGTGGTTCAGCTGCCTGGGAGGCTGCATGCCTCTAGGGGGTGGAGGATGCTGCCGTTCCGATTTATCCGTGATTTTTGTTACCTTTGTGGTAATGTTTTTACATTTTGTAAACATGGCAAAAGATTAATATCTAAATATATCAAATAGCCTCTGTTCCCCCGCTGGAATTCACAGCCACAAATAAAACCTGTCTAGAATGATAGGGAAATATGGCTTTCAATAAAGCATAAGAATTGTCACAATGGAGCAGACCAATGGCCTGACTGGTCCTGCATCCTGTTAGATGGCAGTCCAGGATGTACCTAGTATACCCAGAGAGATTCACCCCTTGGTCACGAGGGCTTTTTAAATGAGTATAATAATAATGCACCACCACCTATTTCAGAGAAAAGTGGCCACCTGATAATGCAATCTGCCACCCGTGCAGTATGATTCGGCAGGGGATGGGCAGAGGTGACTAGGTCAGCATTTCAGAGGCAGTGGGGATGTGCACCAAGCCCTCCACTGCGGCACATACAGCACATGTGCAGCAGTGGACGTCCAGCTCGGTGGTGTGCTGTGGCTACCAGGCTGTTACATGAAACCCTACCACGTTGGAGCCTCTACTGAGATGGACTCTATACAGTCTGAGACACTAGAACAGCTGCTCCACAGGGACTCTTCTTCTGGGGTAGTCCTAATGGCAGGTGAGGTGCTGTAAATGGCAGGCGGAATTGAGGGTATAACAACTTCATTTAACTTTGGTTTTGTTGTCATCTCTCTGTGTGGGGCAGGGCCTTGGCCCCACTAAGGCAGAGCCGCGCTAGGACAGGGTGAAGTCTGTCTTTGTGGGGGCACTGTGCAGCCAGGCCTCACAATGTAATTGTAGATTTCCTCATGCCTTCTGCTGCTGTCATGTCGTTTGTCTCCCACACTGGAACTTTCTGTACAGGGTCAGGGGAGAGATGGGGATTTGGGAGCTGGAATTTTACAAAGTGGGGAGGGGAGTGTTAAACTTTGAATCTGGGGGACAATGTTTCACCAAGGAAGACTTTTTGTTTCTCATGTTCACTCTTAGTTTGTAGGACCCAAGACAGCTATAACAAGGGGCACAAGAGCCTCTGACATAGAAGGTCTCTGGCCATTAGGTCAGTAGCACTGACAGAGGTCTTCAGCCTCAATTCTATTGCATGCTTTGCCAGCACAAAGGTCAAGATACCTGCTGGATGCTGCACAGGGCATTCTGTGGGCACTCGGTTTCTGGCATGATCCTACGCCATCTCCCCAGCCCTCGCCGGCGGCGTTCTGATGGTGAAACCGTAATCCGGATCTTTGGATTTTGTACAACATCTAGGTTATGCCCATGAACTCGGATCACTCTCCCACCACTGCAACACACAGAAGCAGTCAGTGTCACTTATTTAGTCACCATATAACAACCCATAAGCTGTGTCATCCCTGACCCATGGCTGGTGCCAACGTTTGTAGGCCATGCATCCATCTGATGGCTCAATACACAAGTCTGGACTCACTCTACCCAGATGCTCAGATACTAAGGTGATGAGTGCAGTAAAAATACTTAGACATCCATACAGACACGGTTAACGCTCCGGTACCCGCTGTGGGAGTGTGTGGGCATGCATGCATGCACGCACAGCTCTCAGTATCCCTGATGCCCTGTGGGAAGAGTCGTGCACTTGCAGTGCAGCTCTCAGTACCTGAGGAAGCTCTTGGCTGGCTCTGCAAAAGTGATATTGGGATCCAGAGTGTATTTGAAGAGGAAACCCTCTAATCTCCGTTCCCTGTGTCCATATCTGATAGTTACTGGAAGCTCCACAGACACATTACTGGGGCTCGTCTGACACTGTAGCTGATTCTCCTGCACCTCCGAGAGACTAAGAGACACACAGAGGAGAGACCAATAAAAGGTTAAAACATCCTCTGAAATGCTGCACCTTCATTTTGCTGAAAGCGCTCCAAGCACCCTACAGCTTGCTGCTCAGGTTTAACGCCCACCTTCTTAAAGGCCTTGTGTCCCACCTACTACCCTTACAAACAGGAGCACTCAAGACAAATGTCTGAGCTAGCCATCATTGCTGCTAGAGTGAATGGCTGAAGTGCTTTCTAGTGAGAAGTCTGGGCCAAACCTGAAGGGAATGGCGCATGGCAGTCTGTTTACAGTTACAGTCTGCAACTACACAGCAGCTCTTACATGTGGCAAGGGAGGTCTCCAATTAGAACCCTGATCTCACTGGGGCACCCAGTCAGCAACTTGGAGCCCAGCAGGGTCAGGCAGGTTCCTCCAGCTTTAGGGCCTTGAGATGGAGCAATGGACTTCAGGTCTGGGTTCTGAATGGAAAGAAAAGAGAGAAATGAATGAATGAGGAACATTTAGCAAAATAAGTGAAGGAAAGACATAGTAGAGAGACCCTGATAGTGAGTTCCATGTGCTCTGAGCCTGCGGCTCGCACGTTACAACCACACACATGTATCTGGCTGTGTTCTAGCAGCTCTGCTGTTAATGAATAGAAGCAGCAGAGAGGGGGATTAAGGTACCAATAGGAAACACTGGCTGTGCACCAAAATCTCTCTACAGGTAATGAACAAAGATGAACACTGCAGGGTACAGAAATATCAGCCTCAGACATGAGTCTGAGATTAACTGTTTAAACAGACTGCAATAACAGTGAACATCAAGTAAATATGCTGATTACAATCTAGTGGATTCCATCTCCAAAACTGGATGTAAAGTGGACGTGTACCCTTTGGAGATAATCTCCAAAACTCACTTGTCTGTAGTGATTGACACCCAAGCCCACGTGAAGTGGTAAAGGTGATTGCTGAAGGGAGGAAGGTAGGTGAATTGGTGCAGCTGTTAAGGATGAAGACAGTAATTCAGGCCCTCAACCAGCCAGCCAAAGTTGCTGCTTGGAGGAAGAAAGATGTGAGGTGGAAGGCTGAGAGGTGGATGGTCATTCATACAGCCAGTGGGAGTTCAGAAATTGGGCAGGATAGGATCTCTGAACTCTTTGGGACTTGCTAAATGTTCTCTTGTAGGCAGGTGTATAGGTCCCAAGAGAACACAAAATAGCCTTAGAGTCCTTTAATGTGCACAGAGATTTGTCCGTGCTGTCTGCAAACAGTTTAGACCCATCAAAAGGAAGGTCCTCTACCCTATTTTGGACCTCTTTTGGAAATCCAGAGAGCTGGAGCCAGGAAGCCCTTCTCATAACTACAGCAGTAGAGAAAGAACAGGCAGCAGTATCAAGGGAGGCTTGTAGAGATGTTCTGGAAAGTAGCTGACCCTCCACAGTGACTGCCTAGAATTGCTTTCTATGCTCTGCTCGTAGGCGGTCAACAAAAGAGTTCAGTGACGCTGACAAATAAGATTCTTTACCAAGTACGTCTAGATGCTTATGGTCTTTTTCATGGGGCATGGATTTAGCATAGTGCTGCCTTCCAGGGAATATTTCTTATCCACTTCCTTGTAGATAGGTGGAATAGTAGCTGGAGTGTACGACAATCTTCACATGGTCCAAAAGGGCCTCTTTGACAGGCAAAGCCATGTGGGCAGACAAGGGTGAATGAAGGATATCAAGCAATTTACAATGATGTTCTTTAATCTCCTCAAGAGGGATCTGCAAGGAGTCAGCAATTCTCTTGATCAGATCCTGGAACTGTTTAAAATCGTCTGCTAAGGATGGAGGAGGAGGCATGACTGCTCCATCTTGAGATGAAGAGGAGGTGTTGGCTGGAGGAGAAACCTCTTCATTAGCTCTAGCTTCCTGCTCCTCAAAGTTTTCTTTTTGAGGATCAGATCTCCAAGAGAGGGCAGATGATGATGGTTGCTTATCTTTGCAATGGGTGTTGCTCAAAGTCCTGGAAAGTTGTTGGTGAGAGGTGCCCAAGGGTCCCAGTATGGCCCAGGAGGTGGTGCATAAGGCTTAGGAGGGGGCGCATAAGGCATAGGAGGGGGCATCCATGGGTGCTCACAGCAGCAAGCTAGTGGCTACCTTGTGCCACAAGTGGTCATAGCCTCAGAGACTTCTGGAAAGGAGGCCTCTATACAGGTGAGGAGGAGAGCCCTAAATCAATATTTAGGATACCAAGGCAAGGTCTTCATCAGAATCCTCTTCCTCAAACTCGCTATGGAATGGTGAAGCTCTTGGAGAAATCTGAGGTGAAACTGTCAGAACCAGGTGAACCTCCAGCGATCTTGATGTCCGCGGTACCGAAAATACGTCAGAGATGAGCAGTGGAAAATCAGGCACCTCAAATACACCCAGGTCATGGAGAAAACAAAACTCCTGCAGTACCGAGCATACTATCAGTGCCAAAGCCATGGTCTGCACCAAGGTAATAGTGGTCAAGGGAGCTGATGGTACCACAAGTTTCAGCCACTCCGAGGGAAGTGTGGTCAGAACCCAAGTGGGCTTCTTTGATACCAAGGAAGCAGAGGAGCTCCTCTTGCCCCCTTGGTCCACTAACTGTACCAATGGTCTCTCCAGGCCCGAGACTTTGCTGTCTTTCAGTCTAACAGTGCCCTGAGTACCTGAGGAACCAGCAGCCTGGAGTGTACCTGATTGGAGTGCGGATGGTGCTAAAGTAGTTGAAGTCACTGAGAACCTAGGCTTTTTCAAGGTAGATTCCCTACCCAGTGAATTTGAGGCAAAATCTTGGGAAGACTTATGAGAGAAGTCTTGCATCTTCCTCTTAGATGCCCTAGAGGAGTGCAGCTCAGAGATAGTGGAGGTAGCGGGTTTGCTCGCAGACAGGTGTATGGGGGGTGGGGGGGAAGGAGAGGAGGTGGAGGAGATGACAGACACAGTCCCTGGGCATGGGTCAGCAGCCAGGGAGGAGACAAAGTTTGATCTCCCTGTCTTTTCTAGCGCTAGATTTCAATGCCAGACAGAAGTTAAACTTCTGGGCATTGTGCGATTTCCCGAGGCAACAGATGCACCAGGAGTGCCCATCACTTACTGTGATTGCCTCCGGGCATGATAGACAACATTTGAAATCGGCAGAACCGGGCACAGCCTCCCAGTGAACAAGAAAACATCTTATCTACTAACTAATGTCTATCTAAAAGGGCAGAAAACTCTTGCCTGGAGTCCTGATGCAGCGAGTCTTTAAATTTTGCCATATAGTCCCACATATTGTCATCATACCTCCCAAGCACAGCTTGCTGGTTAGAGATACGAAGCTGTAATCCATCCACTGAATAAACTTTTCTGCCAAACAAGCCTAGTTTTTTTTGTCATTTTGTTTGGAAGTAGCACTTGCCTGGCCTTGTCTGTCTCTCTCATTGGCTGCTAGGGACCCGGAAGAAGGGTGAGAATGTAAGTATTTGTACCCCTTGGCCGGCATGTAGTATTTCTTCTCTGCCTTCTTTGAAGTGGGAGGGAGAGAAGATGGGGTCTGCCACAGGGCTCTGACCGGACCCATGATGGCCTTGTTGATGGGTAGGGCCACTTTAGATGTTGCAGCCAAGATATCAATGAGGTTATGCAAAGACTCGTTGAGTACCTCGCTCTCTAGTCAATGGTTTGCTGTAAAATTGGAAGGGCATATCTATTGGGTTCCTGCAGGGGTCAGTCCTGGGTCTGGTACTATTCAGTATTTTCATTAATGACTTGGATAATGGATGGAGAGTATGCTTATAAAATTTGCAGATGACACAAAGCTGGGAGGGATAGCAAGCACTTTGTAGGATAAGTTTAGAATTCAAAATGACTGACAAATTGGAGAATTGGTCTGAATTGAACAAGATGAAATTCAATAAAGGCAAGTGCAAAGCACTTCATTTAGGAAGCTAAACAATCAAAGGCAGTTACAAAATGGGGAAACTCTCCAGGTGATAGTACTGTTGAAAAGGAACTGGAGGCTATAGTGGACCACAAACTCAGTATGAGTCAATAATGTGATACAGCTGCAAAAAAAACCTAATACAATGCTGCCGTGTATTAACAGGAGGTAACTGTCCTGCTCTATTCAGCACTAGTGAGGCCCAGTCGGAGTACGGTGTCCAATTCTGGGCACCACAATTTAAGAAAGATGTGGACAAATTGGAAAGAGTCCAGAGGAGAGCAACAATACTGATAAAAGGCTTAGAAAACCTGACCTATTGGGAAAAAAACTGGGCATGTTTAGTCTTGAGAAAAGAAGACTGAGGGATAAATTGATAACAGTCTTCTAATATGTTAACAGTCATTATAAATAGGACAGCAATCAATTGTTCGCCAAGTTCACGGAGGTATGACAAGAAGTAATGGGCTTAATCTGCAGCAAGGGCAATTTAGGTTAGATATTAAGCTCTGGAATAGGCTTCCAAGGGAGGTTGTGGCAGCTTTTAAAAACAAGTTTGACAAACACCCATTAGAGATGATCTAGGTTTATTTGGTCCTGCCACAGTGCAGGCACTGGACTTGATGATTTCTTGAGGTCCCTTCCAGGCCTACATTTTTATGATTCTATGACCTACACAACTCCCACTCTCCAAGAGAATCTGTGAGCAGAGAATAGCATTGCAGCTGCAGTCTTATGGAAGCAGTATAAGAGGAGTTTGAACTGAGATGTTACCTGATAGGCAAATATGTGCCTAGAAACTCCATGTCCTCCTCCAAGTACTTCCACTGCAATGTGCCCAGATCTCTCAGCCCAGCTCCCACCGGTGATGCACACAATACTGCAGGGAAATCAGAGGACAAGGTCACTGTAGGGGTCACCTTTTGGGGTGCAGTGCAGACCAGTGAGAGGTTGTGTCACTGCTTGTTCTGTAATCCGGAGCGCCTTAAACTGCTCTGCTGCTGGAGCTCCTAGCCTGCGTGCTCCCACACAGCATCTAAGCATGCACTAAGTGTCTTAAGTGTTGAGCAGTCCAGCAGCCGGCTTGCTACACCACAGCCATACGTTGGTCTCCATCAGCCTAGATTACTACTCGCCAACTGACCCCAACACACACCCCAGTTCTGAATTTCCCCAAAACCATCTGCCCTGAAACGTCCAGCCTTCTGCTGAACTAAGGTCTGTTGCTCCTTTAAAGACAGAAAAGCATAGCAGCTTGTTGCCTTAACTGGAGTTGACAATCACTTCAATTAAAAAAAGCTGGGTTGGTTTAGATCAAAAATAAAACAAGTTTATTAACAAAAGAGATGGGTTTTAAGTGAGTTCAAATACAAGGGATAAAGACAAAATAGTTTCATGCAAATAAAAGTAAGATACACTTTCTAGTGGCTAAGATTTAACTCATCAAGGTACAGCTGGGTTCAAGGTAGATTTATTTTTTTTCCCTCCCCTTTCCAGCCATGGCTGACCTTCTCTCAGTCAGGATCTTCCACAGCTGTACAAGTGTACTTGTTTTCATTGTGTTCCCAGGTGAAAGATCTTTGCCAAAGCAGGCTTTTCATAACTCTGTCCTACTCCCCTTGACCCATTTTTTCAATCAATTCACACAATTTATACACACATTTTCTATGACTCATCTTGTCATTCATTTTGAGGTTTCTCATTTTTGTTCTATACACTTCAGGAGTAGTCTGGAACCTTTGCAATACAGCCTTTTAAAATTCACCATATTTCAATGCTTGTTCAAGTTCCATTTCATTAAATACATTTAAAGCTTTCCCCCAGAGCCCACTAATGAAAATTGGGACTTCTTGGAACGCTCTGGAACGTAGCCTTTCAAAAGTGGTCAAGGATTCTTCAATACAGTCTGCTTCCTTTGAATGCAGGACACAACTTGTTCCAGCTGGGTGTTCCTTGGGGAAAGAGTACACCTGTGGGCTGTGGAATTTGTCCATGCCTTTCCATCATGTCCAAGTTATATAACCTCTCTTCTCTTTTTCCAGGGCTTCTTTGTCTTTCAGCTCTATGGCTTTTTGGTGGGCAACTGCTTCCAGGTCCTGCCTGTGTACCTCTTCTTGCTCTTTGGCTTCTATCCTTTTCCCATTTTTAGTATTCACGATCCCTCTTGCTGTTCTGCTTCCCATTTCTGAAGTTCTCATGCTGCATACTCAGCCTCTCTTTTTAGGGCTTTTTGCTCCTTTCCAATTCAGCCAACTCTAGCTTAGTGATTGTTTCACTGTCATTCATTTTCAACTTCCTTTGTTCTATTTCCCTTGCCCAAAATAAACAAACAGAAAATAATAAAACTGTAACCTTTCTTTGACTGTTCCCAGTCTTATCACTTGAGAATCACTTAAAACTGTTTTCCAAGTATAAGTGTAAAGCTTCAGTCAAAACAGCAAGTTGTGTGTAAATCCTGCCAGCTATGCCATTGTGACATTTTGGGGTTCATCCCAGACCTGTGGGAAGTTGTATCACCACTTGTCCTGTAACCCTGACTGCCCCAAAATGCTCTGCTGCTGTAGCCACTTGTTTGGGTGCTCTCAGCCAGCACACAAGGATGCACTAATTGTCTGTGCATAGAGCAACCCTGGTCCAGCATCTCTGACTCTAGCAACCTACTTGTTACACTACTGCCACACTCTGGGCTCCACCAGTGTTGGTTACTAGTAGCCCACTGACCCCAATCCTGAATCCCCCAAACCATCTGCCCTGATGTGCCCAGTCCTCTCCTGGAACATTCAGAGGACTAAAGGTCTGTTGCTCCTTTAAAGAGACAAAAGCACAGCAGCTTTTTGCTTTAATTGGAGTTAACAATCACTGTGATGGGATCCCCGGGGTGGAGCCTGGGGACCACGGGGACCACTGTGCCCTCCTGAACCCTCTCCAGCCTGAGCTGTCTCTCACAATGCCTTGTAGTGACAAGCAGCAAGCCCTTCCAGGCACTGTTATCACTCAGCATGTGGAGCCTCAACACCCAGCTTGATTGCATGAATGCTCCCAGAGCCACACATGAATCACACAGAAAAAGGCACCAAAGCCAAATACCCCCAGCTCCCAGCACTTTACCCCAGAAATATACCGTCTTGCTCTGCTCAAGATAAGCAGTTCAAATTTATTAATTGGTTCAGCACTTCATCAATAGAAAGTGAACATACATCAGCCTTTGTAAAACCTGAGCACATTTACTATTCATTTCAGGCAAACTCACTGGTAAAGAAACACTAAAACAGGTTTATTGGCTACAAAAGATAGATTTTAAGTGACTATGTGACAGGAAAAGAGTCAGAGTTAGTTACCAAAATAAAATAAAATAAAATATAAGCATGCAGTCTAAACTCTCAACCCTATTAGACTGGGCAACATACAGATTAAGCAGTTTTTCTCATCCCACTGGATATTGAAGTTCATAGTTCACAGATTTCACCCTTGAAATCTGGGCCAGTCCCCTCATTTGGAGTCTTCAGAGTGTCCTTGTTGCTTGCAGTGTAGGTGGGTGAAGGAGAAAGGTCAAGCATGGGCCTGCTGTTTTCTGTTTTATACCCTCAGTCCATGTGCTTGGAAAACACAAGTCCAGGCATGTCTGGGGGGCATTGCTAAGTCTCCAGGCAAGGTTGAGCAATTCCTCTGGTGTGGCCTTATACAGGTGAGTCATTGAATTGTAGCTCCCTTGCTGGACAATGGCTGTTGATAGTTTTTTGACACCCGCTCGTGTGTTGGTTACTTTCCTTGCTGTTGCCTTTGGGGAGCTAGTATCTGACTGATTCCCCAACTTTCAGCATGTTTAAGTGACAACCATACAACACAATTCTCAGTTTCATATGCATTAATGATATACATATATGGATAGAGAAATTACTTTCAGCAGATCATAACCTTTCCTCATACCTTACAAGGCATGCTTTATATGTAAGATCACGATTATATAAAAATGACGAATATGGGGGTTACAGGACATCCCTCCAAGGTATAGGATGTCACAATCACTTGAAGGCAAACACGGCACTGGGTTGATTTGGAATAAAAATAAAACTAGTTCATTAAAGAAAGAGAAAGGTTTTAATTGAGTTCAAGTATAAAGTCAGATAAAGTCAGAATGGCTACAAAGTGAAAAACGCTTTCTAGTGATTAAGACTTAATAAAGCCACAGTCATGGTTCAAGGTAAGATTCTTCCCACACTCCTTCCAGCCAGATGGCTGACAACCCCCTTGGTCAGGTTCTCCCATAAGGTCCAAAGTCCTTGGTTCCTTGTCTACTTAGGTGAAAGATCACTTGGGTTTTTTTGCCTGCCTCTTTTATAATCCAGTGAATATTTTAAATGTATCCTTCTCAAGGTTCAGTGCCCCTGCTGTGAGGAAAGGTGTCATGGAGTCTGTTGGAGACTATTCCATGCTGGTTTCTTCCCTGCTGGTGCTTTTCACAGCGCAAATTGATCTGTCCCTGTAGCCTCCAATACGCCAATGACTGGCAACTTGACTGTGATTGCACCTCGACGGAAATGTCAGCCTTTCCTTTGCTTGAAAAAAATCCTGTTTATTCACTCCTCATACTGATCTGGTTCAAACTCATTTTAGTTCCATATTTCCTTTCCATTTATACAGTCCTTTGGGCGTTTGCCGCACGCACGCCACGCAAGAATATTAATGATCGGTGTGATATTGGCTTTCCAAAGATACCTAACATGATACCTATTAGATACAAATTATGTCATAAAGTGAATTGGAGTACACTAAACTGGTCAGGCCTGCTGAAACTTGATACCTGATACCAGTGAGACCCTTGCTCTCTGACATTGGGATGCCCTTAGGGTCACAGTAGGGCAGAGGGTGGAGTAGGACCTACATGCCATCTGCACAACACAATCTATTCTAAATCCAATTTAACAACCAAGGTCCCATTTCCTTGACAGTTCATAGATGGAGATGTGGGTTCTAATATAGCTGGGAATTGAGCCATTAATGGCCTGGGATCAGAACCAAAGCCTTAAACTGGCAATGGAAACAGCCTGGAAGCCCTTAGTGGGATCAGAACAGAGGGATGATGGCAGGGAGGAGACACAGCTGTCTTTGTGCCACCTAGAATCTATCCATTGCTTTCTTTTTCAACTTCAGATACAGTGAATCACAGACCAGTACATGGATCACAGTGGCCAGGTCCTCGCCCAGGAGGAAAAGGTGGAGTTCTCTACTGAGCTGGAGGTGAAAGGTGGCGTTTTTAGTCACTGAAGCTACCTGCCACACAGACTCAATGATGACTCAGACAGTATGACAACTCTTTGCACTGCTCTGGCAAAATGGGGCTAGATGCTTTCAACCGAAGGTGAAGCAGCATACCAGCTAGCTCTTCAAGTCATTTCCCATCTATAGCATCACTTCAGTCTTGCCTGTGTGTCAGTAACAAGGGGTCTGATACAGGGTGTCTGTGACAGCTCGCCACAAGTTTTTACTAGTCCTCTAATAGTAAATTAAAGTAAAACTCAAAGAACTCGCCCTTTAAATTTCAAACCAAAACTTACTGGGTGGTCGCACCATTTAAGTGAAGGTGCACCTGCTGTTAGGACCAGGACCAAGACCCTGGGTTAGGCCTGTGGAGCAAATCTTCCAACTTAGGTATTTCCAGCACTCCCCTTGAAGCAGGCAAGCTTTAACTTGTCTGGTGGTTCCTGATTGGCTATGCCCTCCGTTCTATTTGATCCCTGTAACAGGATGGCTTTCCTGTGGGCTGGAGAGCCTGAGGCTAAGCCAGCCCTGATTATAAGATGAGCCCCATCTGAGGTGAATCTGGGATTCCAATATAAACAGCAGCAGGAAGCTGCAGGTAGGAGTGCAATTGAGTGAATAGCTGAGATGAGACTGCCAGAGGCAGGAAGCCTGGTGATAAACTGGGGAAGCTCAGGAGACCATGTGAATCTGGTAGAAGGAGTAGCTATGAGGAGCAAGTGTGGCTCCTCAAGAGCCCTAGCCAGACAAAGCCGGGGAGTGGGAGTTAAAGAAGGGACGATGAACTGAAAAACTGTTTGCTTTGGACTTTTGGATTCTGTTCTTGTAACAAACTCTGTTACCAGCCTGAGGAGAGCTGGGGAAATTAAAAGATTGAACTTAAAAGGTCACTGGAGATTGCGTGAGTTCTTAAAGGAGCCCAGAAGAAGGGGAAATAGAGTGGGGATGTCAGAGTTATAATCATAGAATATCAGGGTTGGAAGGGACCTCAGGAGGTCATCTAGTCCAACCCCCTGCTCAAAGCAGGACCAATCCCCAATTTCTTTTTTTTTTTGTCCCAGATCCCTAAATGGCCCCCTCAAGGATTGAGCTCTCAGTCCTGGGTTTAGCAGCCCAACTCTTAAACCACTGAGCTAACCCTCCCCCCATGAGTGACATAGGGAGGAGGGGATAGCTCAGTGGTTTGAGCATTGACCTGCTTAAACCCAGGGTTGTGAGTTCAATCCTTGAGGGGGCCTTTTAGGGATCTGGGGCAAAAATTCGGGATTAGTCCTGCTTTGAGCAGGGGGCTGGACTAGATGATCTCCTGAGGTCCTTTTCAATCCTGATATTCTATGGCCACGAGGCTCCTACCAACGAGGGGGAGCCATCATGCTACAATCCCTGACCTGAGTATAAGGCCTCTTGGCAAGACATTACTAAATGCCGCACAGAGTCATCTGATAACGTGCAAGTGCACCTCCTGCCCTGTGAGCCCTTCGACTGGCGCGGGAGCAATGGCTGACAGCAGGAGTTCCCATGGCCACTTCCCAGAGAATCTTACTCGACTCCCAGGGGTAGGGAGCTGCTGACATGGGACAGAAGCAATGTAATTGTAACAGTCATTGCCATGTTAAAAGGTTACTCAGACATTCTGCTTTGCTCTTTGCTCTACCACCCATGTCCATTCAGTTCTCCTCCTGCCCCTGCCCATGTGTCCCAGATGCCTACTCCCTCGCTATCCTCCTGTGTCTGCTGCCATACTCCCTGGTTCCTTTCTGCCTGCTCCCTTGATTATGTTTCCCAGCATCCCTGCTCCCTTGCAGCCTAGGCCTCCTCTCACTTGCCCGTGTTGCCAGCCACATTCTTATGGCCCTTTCCTTCACCTGGTCCCCTAGACATACTGTCTAGCTACCTGATTCTCTTCTCTTCTGGCTCTGAAGGTAGATCTTGTTTCCCTTCCTTTTTCTTCTTTAAAGATGCCTCTAGAGATCTTTAGACTCCAGTTTGTGACGAAGAGCCTTGACGTAAAGACCAGAAGCCAGCATCATGTGCCCTGCCAGCCATTTGCTGGCCACCAGCAAGTGATCTGGGGCCCACTAGGGCTCCATGGAGAACAGTTTGACTATCTCTGGCTGAGAGCATTTTGCCATCTGAAAGCTACTTCATTTTCACCCTGGTTTTACTGGTAGGTGGAGGTTGTCATTATGATGATGCTCCAGCTCTGTTTGGAGGTTGTGAGCAGGAATAAGAATCATGGTGCACCTCCATCAACACTATTCCCATATTAAGCTACCTGTTGCCTGTGGTATGAGACAGTATTTTTGTGCTCAAATAAATTTGTTAGTCTCTAAGGTGCCACAAGTACTCCTTTTCTTTTTGAGTATTTTTTCAGTTGTGCAACTTGCACAAGCAACAGCCTTTTCTATCCTGTGATTACCTTGCAACAGCAACACCTGGCCTTGGGGTCACATGGTATATTTAGCAGGAGCAGCACTCCTCTGGCACTGGCAGCTTGTTCAGAATGCGGCAGCATTATCTGCTCACTGGCTTGAGTACATGTCACCAAACTAAACTGCCTCAGAGCTCTTTACATTTGATGCCTGTAAAGTGATGGATTTACCATGGGCCCACTGGTCTTTAAAGCCCTTAGAAGTAGGCCCTGGCTGTATCTCAGACTTCCTCTTTGAGACTCATCTTGACAGGTTGTACCTGGCACCCTCTCCCTATAAGGAATCCCAGTGCCTCATTTCAGGTTGTCAGGTGAAGTCGTCTTTGCTACAGAGGAGGTCACTTCCCTTTCACATTAGTCTCAGCCTCTTGCCTCCTAAAATTGAACTAATGCCAACAAAGGTGTTTTGGCTTTTTTTGGAGGACACTTCCCTCATTTCCCCTCCCTGTTTTTCAGATCATGTTTATTTCAGTCTGATATTTTTATGAAGACTATCACATTAGTTGTTTTTGTTGGGAGTGATGAATGCTAGGGGTCAGGCCTCTTTAAAAATAAACAGCTTCTGTTCAAATTCAATGCCCAAGTGGTGAGTAGGTGTGGAAAATTGCTTTACTCGGGTGTCACTGCCCTTGGGAAGGTGCAAAAGGCAACTCAGTGTCTGGAGCAGAAGGTTTTGATCCAGGTTACCATGGCTAGGGAGGGGGTGGGACATTACCCCATTCTGATGTCAGTGGCCCAGTGGGAAACCCAATGTCTCATTCCGTGGGGGAGTTTCACAGATACACTACCTGCTGGAGATTTCATATTCTTGAGCATCTACAGCACAAGGAATTCCTGCAACAGTAACGGTTTCTGCAATGTCCTGATGTTTCTGGCCAAGGTTTGAGCCAACAATAGTGAGTCTAGTGCCACCTTCAACTGGTCCAGATAGGGGATAAACCTGCAAAGATACCCAAGCATGTGTTCATTTCATAGCACCTCAGATGCAGGTAGCCTAATAAGGTGCCGGACCCAAAACAGCCAAAGTTCTGTCCTCTTCCTAGGCTGGCCAAAGGAGACACTTTTTGCTGGCCAAGACTCGTGTCAGGTTCTCTTGCTATAGATTAGCTGCTCTATCATCACAAGCAGGAAGGGCTACTCCTGGGGGAATTCTATGCCAAAAAATTAAAAATTCTGTGCACAATATTTTAAAAATCTGCAAAATTCCACATATTTTATTTGTCAAAATAATACAATATAATCAACTGGAGCCCCAGATGCCGGGGGCTTACAGCAGATGGGAGTGCTCAGGGGGAAATCACAAATTCTCCATGAAAAATTTTTTGTGGGTAATATTAATTCTGCACAAATTCTGCATTGTGCAATGGTGCAGAATTCCAGCAGGAGTAAAGTGCTGTAAATGAGAGACCTAGGATCCGTGCCCTCCTCCTTCCCACACTTTGGTCTTATCACTAATTTCCACAAAGGTATAATGCCATTAAATTCCCCTTTAGAACAGCTGTGGCAGCCCATCCTTTGCCTACTCACTGCTGCACTGACTGCTTCTCTGGGGGCTCTGGTGATGAGGAGCTATTATATAAGCTGTTATCTATTACTTGTATTGCAGTAGTGTCCAGAGGGTCTCCCATAGGTTCAGTGCCCCACTGCGCTAGGTGCTGCACAAAAACACAATCAAAAGACAGTTCATGCCCCTAAGAGTATATAGGATAAATTATGACAAGAAGCATCAAGTGGATATAGCATGTAACTGGAGGGAGGACAAGGTGACAGCAGGGGGCACAGAGTTACAGACACATACGCTATGGTAATCAGCAAGAGACAGGTCCAAAAGATTTTTTTTAATAATCCAGAATTAATAACCACCTCTGCTCCCTCTTCCATCCCTGCCAAGTCAGTGTCACTTCGCCTTGTGCACCTTCATTATTTCAGGCTCAGCTATCATTATGCTAGTCTATCCCAATCACTGAGTTAGGACAGCAAGGGGATTCTACTCTTTCGACTTCATCCCCAATTCCTGGATCCAGCAGCTTCCTGCATATTGGTTTCAATTGGTCTGAGGTATACATTTGTTGTTTCTTTCATCTTGGCTACTACAGATTGGTTGCACTCTTGCACTTTGTGTCAGGCTCTCCAAACTCTCAGTGCTGAAGAATTAACAGTGGGAGAGGAACCGTTGTTGCTATTTGGACTGTCTGAGGTTTTTTTGGCTGCTTTGTGGAACCCCCATTGCCCCTGAGTGCAGTACAGTAAAGAGTAGTGGTTACTCACTGAATAAATGAGGGGTGCAGGACATACATCCGCTATCTCTTCTGTGCAGGATCCTCGGAAGATGCAGTTGGGCTGCTGCCCCCCACACCACACACAGTTATACTTGGAGTCAGCCGTTTGGCAGCGGCTGCAATCAGAGTGTCCCATGGAGCAGTTATAGAGAGTTACTGCAGAGGAACAACATTCAAAAGGGCATCTGTGAAAATCCCAACAGTGCACAGAATGACCCCAGCAACTAAGCACCTGGCACTAACAAACAAAACTACAACTCAGAGCCTGTAACATGCAGGCTGAAGGGCTGCCCCTGATTTCCCAGTGATGGGACTATTGTAGGACACCCTGAACACCAACCGTCTCAATTTAAATTTTCCCAGCTACCCCATGTTCCATTCCCTAAATCCCTCTTTTACTGGTGAGGTGTCACTCTCCTACCATAGAGATCCACAGCGCTGTCCACTCGGAGGTGTTGCTTCCTCTGCACAAACACCACAGCACTGAATTCAAGTTGAGGTGCCAAGTAACTATACTGCAAAGAGACCAGAATGTCAGGATATCAAATGGACCAAATGAGGCCTCTAACTAACTCACTGAATAAACAGAAGTGCCTCAGTACTTCACACAGTAGTTTAACACACGTTGCAGCAAATAACTTGCCTCTTTCATTAAGAGACAAAGGGCCTGACTCTCAAAGATGGGCAGGGTAATTGCATATGTAAATGTGTGCATGCAAATGGCTATTTGTGTGCCTAACTGACCACCTGCAGATGCAAACACCCAAATGCATGTTCACATGTGTTATTTGTGCAAAAAACTCACTCCAGCTGAGACATCTTGTGACAGAACCAGTATGACTCACCTCTCTGTGAACCTGGTCAGTGTTCCCACATGAACCAAAGTGAGATCGCTGATTAAGTAGAAGGTGATTACCAAGTCAACAAGGGGATTCAGCTCCTTAGCTGAGGATGTTTGAAAGAGACGGCAAGAGCCGGGGAGAGCTGGAAGGAAGGGTCAGAGAAGCTTAAGATCTCAGACAACTGTGATCTCTTCCTCCCCACCCCGCTCTGTGCCTTGGTAGTAGGGAAAGATTTGGGGAAAAGCTTTATGCTGTGGGGAACAAATACTTGTAAAATAAAAGCACAGAACTTGTCACTGGTGTGCATGAGGATTCTTTGCAGTAAGGAATCCAGGGTGAGGGAACCCCACCCCATGAGAACTGGGGGCTTGTCTGAGATCTTCTGTGCTGGGCAGTGGAACAGCAAAAGGAGTTTCAGAAAATCTTTCACGCATTTCAGCAGACCCAGCAACAAGCAAGACAGTCCTTGTTATCCTCACATGTGGAACAATAACAGAACCTACAACAATTTATCGCACAGCAGGCACAGGTGCAGCAACAGCTCATGGAGAAACTGGTGAATCCCATGGCAGGGAGTGATAACTGGGTGGTGGGCACAAGACCAAGTGCAAAATGGGCCCAGCAGATGATCCTGATGCCTTTTTGTTGACATTTGAGAGGGTGGCATGAGGAGTAGGCTGCGAGAAGAGAGTATGGGCCCTCCAATTAGCTCTCTACACTTGGGAGAGGCACAAGCTGCCTATGTGGCACAGAGTGATGCACAAGCAGCTGACTATGATATAATAAAAGCAGCCATATAAGGCGGCTCCAAGGTGAGAGCTCAAATATCAGATACCTGGCAGGCTGACGTGATCACGACCAGGAACGTGACCTTCCAGGAGAAGAGAAGGAGAAACCAGGAAGCCAAAGGCTCGAAGGGGTACCTGTGAGCCATCACGGCACCAGATGCAAGTCCCATGGAGGAACAAAATCTCTGACATGTGGGTAGAGGCGCTCCAGGCCCTGATATGGCTGTGATATCCTCAGAGAAAACCCACCCACCACTCCAGGGCAGGTCGAAGGCCGAGATGGCTGCTAGATGGACCTTGATGGATGAGAGTGACAAGCCCTGGAGCCTGAGGTGCAGGGGGTAGTCTAGAATGATCTGCAATGGGGCTCACTCGGGACATACCCCCTTATTCGCCATCCAGCAGGTGAATAGCTTCCATTTGGCCAGGTAGGTTACCCTGGTGGAGGGCTTTCCACTGCCCAACAGGACTCGTTGGATCTAACGAGCACTGCCGTTCTTGCACATTTAGCCAAGCCATCAGATGAACCGCCGCCAGGTTCGGGTGCAGGAGACTGCCATGGTTCTGGGACAACAGGTCTGCCCTGAGCGGCATCTGGAACGGGGTCGCCACCGAGAGATCCAGCAGAGTGCTAAACCAGTGTTGGTGGGCCCACGCCAGTGCTAAAAGGATGATCTTCGCCCTGTCCTGCTTGATTTTCATGAGGACCCTGGGCAGCAACGGCACCATGATCAGAGTCCCTGTCCCTGCCCTGGAATGAGCAGAAGACATGGCATTTTCTGTTCTTCCTGGATGTAAATAGGTCCACCTGGGGAGTTCCCCACCTGCAGAAAATAGAACTGACCACCTCTGGGTGAAGGGGAGAGAGGGGGATGTCCTGCTGAGGCAGTCTGCCCAAGCGTTCCTGGCCCCTGAGAGGTGAGCAGCCATGAGGCGGATGTCGTGCTGCAGGCAGAAATCCCTGATGTTGATGTGCAGGGACTGATTGTGACTGAACGAATGGCCTTGAGTACTAAGATTGCCCAGATGGGCTCCCCAACTCAGGTCCGAAGGGTCAGAGACAAGAGTCATCGATGAGACGGGGTTTGCAAAAGGGACTCTTTCCAGCACCAGCGTGGGATCTTGCCACCATGTAAGGGATGACAGTATACTGTGTCACCCTGATCACTTGGTCCATACTGTGCTGGTTGGGGACATAGACCGATGCCAGCCATGCCTGTAGGGGCCTGAGGAGGAGTCATGCGTGCCAAACCACATAAGTGCTTGCTGCCATGTGACCCAACAGTCTCAGGCATGTAGGGGCAGTGGTGAGTGGTTGGACACACAGACGAGATTAGGTCCACCATGGCGTGGAACCAAGTTTCAGGGAGGAAGGCTCTGGCTCAAGTGGAGTTGAGTATTGCCCCAATTAATTCTATATGTTGCACTGGGGTGAGGGTCGACTTTTTGTCATTTATTAATAGGCCCAGATCACAGCAAGTGGAACAGACCAGATTGAGATGTCTCCGCACCTGATCCGAGGATTGGCCCCTTATCAACCAGTGTTCGAGGTACGGGTAATCTGGACTCCCAGATCTACCCATGTAAAGTGTTTGTGAACACTTTCAGGGCAGATGAAAGACAAAAGAGCATCGCCGTGAACTGGAAATGGTGCTGGCCCAACACGAAACGAAGGAAATGCCGGTGCCCTGGGAATATGGAAGTACGCATCCTTTAAATCAAGAGCGGTGTACCAGTCTGCCAGATCCAGGGAGGGAATGATGGAGGCCAGGGAGACCATACGAAAACTTTTTGAGAGACTTGCTGAGATGTCACACTTGTCCTTGTTGAACCTCATCAGATTTCTTTTGGACCAATCCTCTAATTTGTCTAGGGCCCTCTGTATCCTATCCCCACCCTCCAGCGTACCTACCTCTCCTCCCAGTTTAGTGTCATCTGCAAACTTGCTGGGGGTGCAATCCACACCATCCTCCAGATCATTTATGAAGATATTGAACAAAACCGGCCCCAGGACTGACCCTTGGAGTACTCCGCTTGATACCGGCTGCCAACTGGACATGGAACCATTGATCACTACCCGTTAAGCCTGACAATCTAGCCAACTTTCTATCCACCTTATAGTCCATTCATCCAGCCCATACTTCTTTAACTTGCTGGCAAGAATACTGTGGGAGACCGTGTCAAAAGCTTTGCTAAAGTCAAGGAACAACACGTCCACTGCTTTCCCCTCATCCACAGAGCCAGTTGTCTCATCATAGAAGGCAATTAGATTAGTCAGGCATGCCTTGCCCTTGGTGAATCCATGCTGACTGTTCCTGATCACTTTCCTCTCCTTTAAGCGCTTCAGAATTGATTCCTTAAGGACCTGCTCCATGATTTTTCCAGGGACTGAGATGAGGCTGACTGGCCTGTAGTTCCCAGGATCCTCCTTCTTCCCTTTTTTTAAAGGTTTCAGAGTAACAGCCGTGTTAGTCTGTATTTGCAAAAAGAAAAGGAGTACTTGTGGCACCTTAGAGACTAACCAATTTATTTGAGCATGCTCATGCTCAAATAAATTGGTTAGTCTCTAAGGTGCCACAAGTACTCCTTTTCCTTTTTTTAAAGATGGGCACTACATTAGCCTTTTTCCAGTCGTCCGGGACTTCCCCCGATCGCCATGAGTTTTCAAAGATAATGGCCAATGGCTCTGCAATCATATTCGCCAACTCCTTTAGCACTCTCGGATGCAATGCATCCGGCCCCACGGACTTGTGCTCATCCAGCTTTTCTAAATAGTCCCGAACCACTTCTTTCTCCACAGAGGGCTGGTCACCTCCTCCCCATGCTGTGCTGCCCAGTGCAGTAGTCTGGGAGCTGACCTTGTTCGTGAAGACAGAGGCAAAAAAAGCATTGAGTACATTAGCTTTTCCCACATCCTCTGTCACTAGGTTGCCTCCCTCATTCAGTAAGGGGCCCACACTTTCCTTGACTATTCCTCTCATCTATCAGAATGGCGAACTCCTGTGCCCGATCCTGTGGGAGGCTCTCTTTGAACTTGCCGATAGAGTCCCACAGGTTGAAATTGTAACTGCCAAGTAGCACCTGATGGTTAGAGACCCTAAATTGGATGCTCACTGTGGAATAAATCTTTCTGCCAAATAAGTCTAGTCTCTTGACATCTTTATTTTTGGGCGTGCCATTTGCCTGACCCTGCCTGGCCCTTTTGTTGATGGCAGACATGACCAGGGACCCCACAGGAGGGTGCATGTATAGATATTCATCCCCCTTGGCGGGGACATAGGACTTCTTTTCTGCCTCCTTGAACATGGGTGGAATGGAAGATGGGGTCTGCCACACCGACTTGGTGATCTTCTGGACCCCGGGTAAACATGCAATGCAACCTGGGCAAACAGGCAATGCGACCCGGGCTAGGGCAGAGGAGGGAATGCAACTGAAGAGGTCATTGGGCTCCTCAGCTAGCTCCTCGACCTCCAAATTCAGATGGGCCCCCACCCTTTTAAGGAGGGCTTGGTGCTCCCTGATGCCATCACGGAGCAGCCAGTTTGTGGGGGTCCTACCACCACCTCATCTGGGGACGATGAGGATGACTGCACTGCCGGAGGGTGGGGAGCATCCCCTTGCTGCATTGGGGACCGCTCCACAGTTGCCAGGGCCTCCCTCGAGTTCACTGCTTCAGATTGGGCCCCTTGCTCCGATGCCAACAGTAGCTTGTCCGAGGTCGCCTGGGAGGAGTGGTGGGAGTATGGTGCTGGCATTACAGGCACCCACCACTGGTTCCAGTATTGCCATTGGGCAGGCCATTGCCCCTGACACCATGCCAGTGCCACAGGCACCTTGGCAGGCTCCCAGCTGGGAAATGATCTGTCCCGGACAGGGGAAGGGCTAAACTGTCCCTCCGACCCAAACCACTGTCCTTCTGGAGACGAGGGCAGGGCCATGGAAGCCTGAGTCTGTCGACTGACTCGTTGGCAACCAGTATGGGGAAGGCGAGTGCCGGTTCCTGCCTGAAGAACGATACCGTAGCCCTGGCAACCGGTACTGCGACCAGGAATGGTCTCGAGTCTGAGGAGACCGACACCTAGGCGACCTGCAAGGCGATGGCGACTGGCACCTTGGTGATCTCTGGCAGGAGGACCGTTGGTACCGAGAATATGGGGATTGGTGTCACGACCCCGGAGTCCCATGTCTTGTAAGCGGAGACTGTGGTGTCGGAGACCTGGGCTTCCTGGCTGGAGACCGGGGTCGCGGTATCAGGGTTCTTGGCTGTGATGAAAGGGAACGACGCCTGCAGTCCAGGGACTGGAGGCATTCCACTGCCTGTAGGGGCAATCCCATCACCGGCTTGGTTGTTTGAGCTGGTGTCTTGGCAGGATCTACCATGTAGCCAGGCGTCCACGGTGCTAGTTGGCCTAACTGTTCTTTGGCCGCCAGGCCCACCTCAGGCACAGATGGCCCTGCGATGGGCCAGGACCCTCTACCGCTCCCCAGAGTTGGAGGTGGGTCCCTGGCTGGGCTAGGGGGTCTGACCACAGTGGTACCCCTAAGAGCCTCCACTGCGGGCATGAGGCCTAGCTCAGGCCCTTTGCGCGGTGCCTGCAGACCAGACGACTTAGATCACTTCTTCAGTATTGGCTAGAGGGAATGGTGCTGGGCGGATCCCGGTGCCAATGGTGCACTGCATACCAATGCTGAAGTACCGGGTATGGAGTCTGAGTGAGAGGGCTCTGACGTCGGGCACAGAGCAGTCTCCATAAGGAGGGCCCTTAATCGAATGTCCCACTCTTTTTGAGTTTGGAGATGAAAATTTTTGCAGATCCAGCACTGGTCTTTTCGATGGGACTCCCCCATGCACTTCAGACAACACTCATGAGGGTCACTGATGGGCACTGGCCGGCTGCACTCAGAACATGGCTTAAAGCCTGGGGAGCAGGGCATGCGTTGCTCTGGGACTAACTACTAAACTACTACTAAAACACTTAACTAACTAATCACTGACTAAATAACAAACAAGATGAACGATCTGAACACTGAAGAACCGCTAATGCTCTTGCTAAGCAAGACCAGGCACTCCAACCAACTGTCATAGGCTGTAAGAAGGAACTGACAGGGCGAAGGGCCACTGGCGCCTGGTATACTGCAGCAGGAGAGCGCCAGTCCAGAGGGCACCACAGCTGGCCCTACGGATACTGCTAAGGCAAAAGTCTCCGACAACTGTGCACATGGGCACGCACACCTAAAATGGAATCGACATGAGCAAGCACTCAAAGAAGAAGGCCACCGATGAGGCTTGCGCCCTAGTCGAGTGGGCAGTTACAATCACCGGTGGAGGCACTGTCACCTGATCATAGCAAAACTGGATGCAGACAGTGATCCAGGATGAAATTCTCTGGGTAGACACCAGACAACCTTTCATCCTACCCACCACGAGGACGAACAGCTGTGTCGACTTACGGAACAGTTTAGTCCTTTCGATGTAAAAGGCTACCGAGTGCAGTCAATGTTCCTCCTCAGACTTATGAGGCTTTGGGAAAAAGATTGGCAAGAATATGTTCTGACTCGTGTGAAACTGCAAAACAACCTCGGGCAGGAAAGCTGGGTGCGGCCACAGCTGGACCTTGTCCTCGAAAAACAGCGTACAGGGTGGCTCCAAAGTAAGTGCCCTAATCTCAGAGACCCTATGGGCAGATGTTATCACCACTAGGAATGACACCTTGAGGGGAGAACAGAAAAGGGAACAAGAAGGTAATGGCTCGTAGCGGCGCCCATGAGCCATGCCAGCACTAGATTCAGGTACCAAGGAGGGACAGGGTCCCAGACATGGGGAAAGAGTCGCTTCAGATCTTTTAGAAACCGGATCGTCATGTGGGCGAAGACCAACCTGCCCTGAAATGGAGTGTGAAAGGCTGATATAGTGGCCAAGTGGACCTTAATTTATGAAAGGGACAAGCCCTGGAGATTGAGATGTAGAAGGTAGTCCAAGATTAACTGAAGCGAGGCCTGCTCAGGCCTAATACCTTGGTCTGAGGCCCAGCACATGAACCATTTCCATTTGGCCAGGTAGGCTGCCCTGGTGGAGGGCTTTCTGCTGCCCAACAAGACACAGGCCGAGCACTCCTGCTCTGCTGCATTCAGCCATGCAGCAGACAAGCCATCAGGTGCAGTGCTGCCAGGTTCAGGTGCAGGAGACTGCCGTGGTTCTGGGACAACAGATCCGACCAGAGAGGCAGCTACAGCATGGTGTCACCAAGAGGTCCAGCAGTGTGCGGAACCAGTGTCGGCGATGCCAAGCCGGGGCTAACAAGATCACCTTCGCCCTGTCCTGTTTGATCTTCAGGAGGACTCTGGATTAATGGCACTGCTGGGAAGACATACATCAGAGCCCCCAACCACTGGAGTAAGAAGGCATCTGACAAAGAGCCCCTGTCGATTCCCCAAATCAAGCAGAACACATGGCATTTCCTGTTCTAGCAAGTCACGAACAAGTCCACTCAGGGAGATTCCCCACTTTCGGAAGATCATGCTGACAACCTCGGGGATGAACCCTCACATAGCTCCAGGGTGCTCAATGCTGGGTCATGCTTCTTCAACTTCTTCTTAGGCACCAACGAAGGGAAGCGGTGCCTGGTAAAGCCCAGTGTTGGGGGTGCACTACACACCAAGGCTGAAGTACTGGGAGTCGACTCCGGCTGGGACGGCTCCGAGGCTGGATGGAGAGCTGCCTCCATGAGGAGGGCCCCCAAATGGATGTCATGCTCTTTCTGTGTTCTGGGACGAAAGTTCTTATAGATACAACACTTCCTTCAAGCATTTCAGGCAACTGCTATGGAGCTCACTAACAGGCATAGGCCTGTTGCAGTCAGCGCAGGGCTTAAAACCCAGAAACCAAGGAGACAAAGTCCCCGCCGGGACCCTAACTTACTAACTGCAGTGCTTAACAACTACTTCACTAGCTAACTACTGTAAACAAACTATTTACAACAAAAATATGAAGCAAAGGAGAAAAAACAGTGACCGCTTGCTAGGCAAGGGAAAGGTGCTCCGACCAACCACATGAGCGGTAAGAAGGAACCGAAAGGGTGTAGGGCTGGCGGCGCCTAATATACCGACACATGAGCGCACACTCCAGAGGGTGCCACAGCCGACCCTATGGATATCACTAAGGCAAATATCTCCAACAACTACGCACGTAGGCATGCACTAACTTAGAATGGTGTGCATGAGCAAGCACTTGAAGAATCCATGATCTTTACCTACAGTGCCTATGCCTCCTCACCATAACATCCTCGCCTAGCCTTCTATGCCCACCACAGGAGTCAAATGACCCCAAGTGCTCACCCAATGCCATTACCATATTTCAACCTTCTAGGTCTCTCAAAGGCAGTCAAAGAAGCTGCTACAG
The DNA here is from genome assembly GCF_965152235.1 of Eretmochelys imbricata. NCBI lineage: Eukaryota > Metazoa > Chordata > Testudines > Cheloniidae > Eretmochelys > Eretmochelys imbricata. The sequence continues at coordinate 261,304 of NC_135578.1, read as the reverse complement.
CAGTTAGGGTGCCCAGACAGGGACCTCTAGGGACAGCTGCATGTGCCATCCACTCCAGTCTATTTACAAATCCTCTCCACATGCTACATAGCAGCACACACCCTCCTCATTCCCCTCCAAAACCAGCCTCAAATCTCTCATCCTGGTAGAAACAGCCAACAATCTCTGGGCCAGTATCCCTCTCTCTCCTGTTGCAAAGGCCAGACAGAATACATTAATGTCATCTATAACTCTAGCACCCTCAGCAGGCTAGGATTGTACATGCTACATACCTCATGCTTGCATCTATCTTACTTTCTGTTATTTTGGTTTTCTCCAAGAGGCTTTCTGCAAAGGAGCTGTCCTCAATTCCAGAAGAGCCCACAAAAAGGCAAACGAAGCACTGCCGGTGGGAGTGACAGAGTGCTAAATGAAAGGGCAATGAAGCTAACCTTTTGGATATCATAGGGATGGTAGTGAGATGTGTTACAGGTACGGCATTGTTCTCTGCCACAATCATGGCATTATCATTGTACTATGGCACAGATAAAACTAACCTTCCGCTATCTGAAGACTTTATTATTATTACTTGTCTTACAGCAACCTCAGGGATCAGGGCCCTGTTGTGCCAGGTACCATACAAACACAGAACAGAAAGATGGTCTCTGCCCCAAAGAGCTCACAATTTATGTAATTTTTAGTCTTCTCTCCAGTCAGACTAAGAGGATCGTCAACAAAAACCTGGATGAGACTGGATTAAGTGGTAAGTCTGGATAGCTTCTGCCATCTAAATACTTACCTGGTGTAGCTGACACGTGATGTAGCAGAGTGATCGGTTTGCTTCCTCCCCCTCAACATAAGCATCCATCACCACTGTCCTCCCCTCCACAATCAGGACACACTCATAGTCCCATTGCTGATCCTACAGCCAGGATGAGAGAGACAGCTTCACCAGTATCCACTCACATGGCCAAACCTACACACAGAGGCTCCCAGGCATACACCACTATGCTTCCCCATATAACTTCTCCTCCTGTTCCCATCTCAGTGCCCTTTTCCATACCACTCCCTATGCAAGCAACATGCTCCTTGTTCTCATTTGCCAAGCCATCTTTCTCCTGCGTTCTAGTCCCTCCTATACTCTCCCTTCTTCATGATCCCCACATGAGAGGAATCAAATCAAGACCACAAACAATTTAATTCCCAGAAGACAGACACTGTATGCTGGGGAGAGGAGAGGGTTCCTATCAAAAGATTTCTGCCCAGAAGCAGGGCGATTAGAGAAAAGAAGACCAGAGGAAAAAAATTAGAAAAATGAGCCAGGGTATGTGTCAGTCACCAACCATGCTTGTTATGTACAATACACACCTCAACAGAGAAAGGTAACAATTAGTGTGTAACTGAGAGAAATAGGCCACACGCCCTGAAACCTATCAGGTTCCAGCTGCAGTTTGTACATAAGTCTATCATTCCAGAGAGGTTATTGAAGTGGTCTTCGATCTTTGGAGACAAATATGATTGCACCTATGACAGCAAATGCAGCCCAAAGGAACCAGAGTTTTTGAGGATCTGTAAGGCTTAATTTGAACTCTGTTGTAGAAGCTTCAGATGTGGAATAGCCACCCGGACATTTTAGTACATCAGGAGAAGGGGACAGGATAAGGAAAAATGGAAGAACTACGCTCAGCTTTTGAGGTTTAAAATGGAATGAGAAGGGACTCAGCAGGGACCCACCCTGGATACGCAGCCCCCACATTCAGGAAAGATGCAGTTTGAGGATAATCTCACTGTTGCAGCCAAACCCTGACTCCCTCCTCCTCTAAAGGAGAAAGTGCCTAATTCCCCCTCACCAGCCACTGAAGTCCCCCAGATATCTCCTTAGCCAGAGATGAGGTTCAAATCCCCATCTTGTTACCAAAACAATCCTGGAGTTTGCCAGTTTGCACCTATGACAGCACCTCAGCAGTGTAGGAATCTCGGTGCTTCAGCGAGGTGTCCTTAAATTTGACGTATCTAGGAACCGCGGTGCCAGAGGCTGCCCACAGGATGCCATGCTGCAAGCAAACCTCTTCTCCGTGCTAATGGGAAACATACCTGATACAGATTGAAGTTTTTCCCCAGCAGGGTTATCTTCTGCTTCACGTTGACTGGGAGCAGAGAGGATCCCTGAATGCCCTGCACACAGGGACAGGCTCCAGGACCCCAGCTAAACTCCTCATTCTGAAAAACAAACACCCATAAAGAGCACCCACAGTGCAGGGAGCTGAGTTTGACTGGAGCAATTAACAGAGGCAAATACAGGAATGAAATCTCATCCTAAGAGAAGGGGAAGCTGGGTGCACTGGGTATGTTTATACTTGGAGCTTGGAGCAAGATTCCCAGCTTGCTTAGACAAACTCGCACTCATTGAGTTAGCATGCTGAGAACTACAGTAGAGCTGGGGTAGCCCAGACAGTGGTGGCATGGGCTCGCCATGCCGAAGACGTAGCAACAGGCTCAGACAGGTTTGTACTAAGCATGGCTAGCCCGTAGCTTCCTTGGTCCTGTCCATGCTACTGCACCCATACGACTCTTTTTAGCAACCTAGCTCAATGGCAGCTACAGCGACTATGTGCATGCAGGCTGGGAATCACACCCCAGCTCATAGTGTAGACCCAGCCATTACTACAGGGGTAAGGAGAGCAATGTAAGACCCCGAAGACAGTGAGCAGGAGAAAGCAGACACTACGCAAGCCCTAGGAATGGTGTACCAGGAAACCCCTCGGTTGGACATTGTGTAGCTTCCAGGTAAATGGCCACATTACAACACCAAAGACCCCTTCCTTCCTCAGGCTGCGATTTCCCACTCTGAACACATCACCATCCTTTGGCTCCTCCTCCTCCTCCAGGAGACCCCATCTTCCTTCCTGTAATGTTATGTCTCCCAATTCAGTGACCTGCACCTGAATGTCAAAGTAGATCATAGCTCTAACAGTAGGTCTGAGAGCTGCATCAGACTCACCAACTCCAAAAATCCAGGGGCATCATACTGATAGTCAAAACCAGGGTGCAGGATTCTGGGGAAATCAGGGCCATCCCTCTCTGAAGAGTCTCCATCGCCTGAGAGAAGAGTGGAAGCAGAGAAGGGTGACGTATCATTCTCGGTCTGCAGTGAATCCATCCAATCCTCTGTATCCTTGAGCTCTGTGCCTTCCCCAAGTAGCCAGTCAGGAAGGACTGAAGATGGGACCTCAGAGGGAGGTAGTTCTGTCTCTAGGTCTCCTGGGAAATCAGCAGAGGAGGCGGTGGCACTTGAATTTTGATTGGGGGTGAAAGGAGATGGGATGGCAGATGTGGATGCCTCAGAGGTTGGTAAAGAAGTAGTGGGAGACCATGTGGAATTTGTGATGTCAGGGGGAGGGGTTAATGCTGTCACACCTGGCTGCAGAGTACTGAAGGCAGCAGTGGTGTGTGGGTCAGTGAACCACGCTTCTGGGGCTGGTTCAGAGGTAGGCAGAGCTGTACGGTCTGCAGTCTCTGCTGGGCTGGTAGTGACAGATGCTACAGTAGGATTTGTGGCAAGGCTGGTAGTAGCGGGCTTGTCTGTTAGGGGTAGCACCGTAGATTCAGTGGTGGTCTTGAGAAAGGTGAGAATGGCTGTAGTTGGAGTTGCTGCGTGTGTGTGGCTAAAGGTCCCTGTGGGATAAGCAGTCATGGCAGAGACTGCAGGCAGAGTGGTGGGGACTGACTCTGTGATGGGAGTGTGGGTCACCACCATAGTGACTGAGGGAGTGATGGGTTTGGTGGCCCCAGTGAGTGTGTTGGTGAAGGTCATGGTAGTGGAAGCAGCTGAAGAAAGAAATGGACTTGAGGTTGGAATTTGTGTCTGAGGGGAGCCATTGAGATGGGGGCAGAGAGAGAGAATCACAGAGAGAACATGAAAACAGCAACATGTGAGAGAAAGACACAAGCAAAAAACAATAGTCAGTCAGATTCCATGGCAAAAGGGAATTCCTAGGAGGCAATTTGACCTTTCTGAGACTTCTACTGAGAGAGAGATAAGCCTCTCACACTGGTTGGCTTCACTGAGCACAGGGAATAAAGGCTAATACTGTACATCCTAGAGAGAGATCCTGAGGGGCTGAAACTCTCAGAGTATGAAGGATTAGCTCAACTGTCAGCTTCTCCTCTTGCACAGCTTTATCCATCCTTCACCAAGAGACCCTGTTCCTTCCAGCTGGTGCTCCCTGCTTATCTTCTTCACACTGCAATGTGCTCCAGCCTGACACACTTCTCCCCAGGCCAATTCTCTCTTGCTCCCTGCCTGCCTCCCTACAATCAGTTCCCTGGTAGTTTCCTCCCAGCTTCCTGATGCCTCCCAGCTTCCCCAGATACCTCACATCAAGATCGTAGGCTGGGCACGAGGGAGGGTTTCTGGATGAGTTATGACTCACTCTGAATAAGAGGCCTGTCCTGCCTCACTGCCCTGCTGCTGGAAACCTTTCCTCAGCCCCCACCCCACAATACCTGTGAAAGCTCTACAAAGCAGCCAGGCTCTGAGGGTTCAGGAGCCCCACTTTAGTATCAGAAGGGGACACATACTCCTCTTAACACTCTCAGCCCCTACAGCAGCAAGATGGCTGCCATCTTAATCTAAGTAAAAACCTAATCTTTCTGGACTTCAGTGGCATTCTTAGTAGATGGGATCTATGAATGAGACAAACCCTCTCATTGTAGATAATGGTCCCCTCTTCACAAGTTGCTTTGTGGGTGCAGAGGTGTTGGTGGATACACCAGTTACATCCCCACTGACTGCTCACACATCCCTGACACCTGAAACAACAGTACAAGATTAGCCTCTGAGGAGGTCCAATAGACAAATAGGAATGGCCAAAGCCTTTAGACAGGAAACCAACATGTACTCACGGTGCTGACTTCCACTGCAAGGCTACTGCGGCACAGTCATAGAAAGAGAAATCCACGGAAGCAATGAAGACATCATGGAAACGCACCACTAGCTTTAAACTTATGTGCTCTGAAAAGGGAAATAAAAATGGCACCTCTAAAATAATGGAGCTGTGACAGGTATACATGCTGCAGTATTATTAGACAGACAGACATATAGTACGCTTTATAGAGGGACACACTGTCTCCATAGATTAGTTGGGAAGCAAGCCTCCCAGCACAAGCCCGATTTTCACCCTCCCTTAACTTAATTAAAACCAAACCAATGGAAATTATAATTTTATATATGTCACATCCTACCATCACACAGAGAAGTTTATTTAGTGTACAAACTATGAGGTAAATCAGGAAAGGTGCTTACAAGCCCTTTGGATACAAATTTGTTGGAGACTTGAGAATTTTTGTCTGGCCTGATTTCAGGTATCCTTTTACCTACAAACCCTAAGAGGGTCTCATTCTCTTTGTCTCCAGGAGTATTAGAGCATTTTCACTGTTTTCTTGCAGATTTGATGGCTGAAGAAATATTCACACTTGGTATCTAAGACACAGCCAATGCGTCATACAGAGGCATGTAATACAGACTGTTTTTATAAGTTGTTTCCAGTGTTGTTGTAGATGTGTTGGTCCCAGGATATTAGACACACAAGGTGGGGGGTAGTATCTTTTATTGGACAAACTTCTGTTGTTGAAAGAGACAAGCTTCCAAGCTCTGTGTAATCTCGAAAGCCTTTCTCTCTCACCAGCAGAAACTGGTCTGATACACGATATTACCTTACACACCTTGTCTTTCTGTTTTTATAAGCACATTTATCATCTTTATTCATAAATACCCACCCACCACGCTGGAGACAGACGCTTGCACTCTGAACAAAAGGGAAAGCCCCACAGCCAGCCGACCTCCAGGCTTTGCCATTTCTCAGGGAGCTGGCCAGACTGCTCACCTACCAAGTGAATAAGCAGTCTGCAGGCTGGGCTGCCCTTCTCCTCATGTCAGTTCAGTCAGTGGTTCACTTCCTCTGTTCCAGGTAGGCTTTAGGTATGTATCCGGATTCAGACAAATACCAAAATCACTTCTATCTCTGCATCTAAGAGAGGGTCAGTATGGCGCAGGCTGGGCTTTTCACAAGAGGACAGAGGTGAAGGGTGCTGTTGAGAAAATATCTGACTAAAAGGTGTGTGAAAACCAATTGTTGCAACCACATGCAGATCAATCTTGGGCAAGGAAAATCCACCAAAGCCACCAGCCAACACGGTGTTGTCAATTCCTGTGATTTTGTCACAGAGTTCATGATGTTTGGTGTTTTTTAAAAGGTCTAGTGATTTCATGAATGCTGGATTCCAATCCTTAAATACGCCCTGCTCCAAAATGCTCACTATTGCTCATTACTTTTATTGCGGCAGAAGCCAACCTGGTCTCAGCCAAAATGTCCTCCATTTCCCTAGAGTCTTTGCATATGAACACAAGGCTGCACCTAGTGAAGATGGCCACCAATTCTCACTGTTTTCAATTTGAATGAAGCCAGGCTACCTTCAGGGAAGATGGCCACAGCAGTATTGTTGGGGGCTGAAGGCTATAGAGGAATGTGGGGACCAGGAGGAGGTTGCAGGGAAAACTAAAGGATGAAGGGAGTGGCACTGAAGGGGATGTCAGGGAACCATAATGCAAGGAGGGAGACTGAACGGGCAGGAGAATATGGGAAACAGGCAAGAGGCTGAAGAAATCCAGGAGGAGACTAAGGGGGTACAAGGGAATGGCAGGAGGCAGGGGGGAAATGTAGGATAGTTTAACAGGAAAGAAAAGCAAATGTGAGGACAGGTTAATGCTGGGACAGGCTGGGGACAGGAGATTGTGGGGGAGAGGACTATGGACGTGGAGATGAAGATGGGGAAGAGTGTGACAGAAGAGGGGGACAGAAGGGCAACTCCCAGCCTCAGGAACAAGGAGTGAGGAAGGTGAGCTCCCTCCAAGGCCCACACTTCTGCCTCTGCCTTCAGGTTGAGTTGACACCTTAAGATGTTCACATCTTTGGGACAGTGGCTTCTGCCACACAGTTCAAAAATCAAAAAGCAAATAAGAAACAATACATTTGGGGTTTTTAGAGACATCATGATTTGTAAACCAGCCTTATGATGTTTTTGGATCTGACATAAGCTTACATACTGTAACAGCAGTTTAATTTGCTACTCCCTGCCCAGATGAAAATATGAATCCAGCTCAGGGGTCCTGAAACTACCAAATCCTCCGAACATATGCCACAGAGTCACAAAATTATAAATGTTACTAGTTCAATCAATCCAACGCCCCTAGCAACACAGCACTGTTCACTCCAGTGCTGTGTCACTTTCATTTTCAATCACTGCTGTGATGATGTTCCCAAGTGGAGAGGATTCAAAACGCTGATGCAGATCATGGGCAAGAAGTTTAGCCTGATAGTCAGCCTTAATTTTCTTGATTTATTTCCATTCTATTACTCCCGCTGTTACCCCATTTTACCACTTTGAATACTGGTGCACAGGTCCCTAGTTCCCCCTCAGTCTTATGTCAGCCAAGCTGTATACATAAAACCCTTTAAAATGAACCTTTCCAGTCCCCTAATCATTGTAGCTGATCTTCACTGAATTTCAGTTTGTCAGTATCTTTTGGGTCCAGTGATGTCCAGACCTGAACACGGAATTCCAGGTGCTGCCTGAGCTGTGTTGGACGGAAGGACACTGTACACTCCTTGCTCAGAACATGATACCTCTCCATTCATAAACAAAGGCTGTGTTAGTTTTTTCTGATGCCATATTGCATAGCAGACACATGTCTAATGTGTTGTCCACAGGTTTCAGAGTAACAGCCGTGTTAGTCTGTATTCGCAAAAAGAAAAGGAGGACTTGTTGCACCTTAGAGACCTACCAATTTATTTGAGCATAAGCTTTCGTGAGCTACAGCTCACTTCATCAGATGCATATTGTGGAAAGTGTAGAAGATCTTTTTATACACACAAAGCATGAAAAAATACCTCCCCCCACCCCACTCTCCTGCTGGTAATAGCTTATCTAAAGTGACCACTCTCCTTACAATGTGTATGATAATCAAGGTTACAACTACAATACCCACCTGCGGAAGTGAAGAAACAGATTGACAGAGCCAGAAGAGTTCCCAGAAGTAACCTACTACAGGACAGACCTAACAAAGAACATAACAGAACGCCACTAGCCGTCACCTTCAGCCCCCAATTAAAACCCCTCCAACGTATTATTAAGAATCTACAACCTATCCTGAAGGATGACCCAACACTCTCACAAATCTTGGGAGACAGGCCAGTCCTTGCCTACAGACAGCCCCTCAACCTGAAGCAAATACTCACCAGCAACCACATACCACACAACAGAACCACTAACCCAGGAACCTATCCTTGCAACAAAGCCCGTTGCCAACTGTGCCCACATATCTATTCAGGGGAAACCATCACAGGGCCTAATCACATCAGCCACACTATCAGAGGCTCGTTCACCTGCACATCCACCAATGTGATATATGCCATCATGTGCCAGCAATGCCCCTCTGCCATGTACATTGGTCAAACTGGACAGTCTCTACGTAAAAGAATAAATGGACACAAATCAGATGTCAAGAATTATAACATTCATAAACCAGTCGGAGAACACTTCAATCTCTCTGGTCACGCGATTACAGACATGAAAGTTGCGATATTACAACAAAAAAACTTCAAATCCAGACTCCAGCGAGAGACTGCTGAATTGGAATTCATTTGCAAATTGGATACAATTAACTTAGGCTTGAATAGAGACTGGGAGTGGCTAAGTCATTATGCAAGGTAACCTATTTCCTCTTGTTTTTTCCTACCACCCCCCACCGCCCCAGACGTTCTTGTTAAACCCTGGATTTGTGCTGGAAATGGCCCACCTTGATTATCATACACATTGTAAGGAGAGTGGTCACTTTAGATAAGCTATTACCAGCAGGAGAGTGGGGTGGGGGGAGGTATTTTTTCATGCTTTGTGTGTATAAAAAGATCTTCTACACTTTCCACAGTATGCATCTGATGAAGTGAGCTGTAGCTCACGAAAGCTTATGCTCAAATAAATTGATTAGTCTCTAAGGTGCCACAAGTACTCCTTTTCGTGTTGTCCACAATCACCCTTGGGGCCCTAGGTCTCTTCCAGCCTTTGCTTTTTCATAAGTATTTCCCTCCAATTGAATAGGAACATAGGACTGGATGAGACCTCCTGGGTCATTGAGTCTAGTTCTGAGACTGGAACACATGATTTATGAAGAGAGACTGAGGGAACTGGGATTATTTAGTTTGCGGAAGAGAAGAATGAGGGGGGATTTGATAGCTGCTTTCAACTACCTGAAAGGGGGTTCCAAAGAGGATGGATCTAGACTATTCTCAGTGGTAGCAGATGGCAGAACAAGGAGTCATGGTCTCAAGTTGCAGTGGGGGAGGTTTAGGTTGGATATTAGGAAAAACTTTTTCACTAGGAGGGTGGTGAAGCACTGGAATGCGTTACCTAGGGAGGTGATGGAATCTCCTTCCTTAGAAGTTTTTAAGGTCATGCTTGACAAAGCCCTGGTTGGGATGATTTAGTTGGGGTTGGTCCTGCTTTGAGCAGGGGGTTGGACTAGATGACCTCCTGAGGTCCCTTCCAACCCTGATATTCTATGATTTTTGTACTAACCTCATTTTCTCATCTTAACTAATAATTTCCCATGTGGTACTCTGGAACCTGCCATGTGGTACTGTATCATAGATTCATAGATATTTAGGTCAGAAGGGACCATTATGATCATCTAGTCTGACCTCCTGCACAACGCAGGCCACAGAATTTCACCCACCACTCCTACAAAAAAAACCTCACACCTATATCTGTGCTATTGAAGTCCTCAAATTGTAGTTTAAAGACCTCAAGGAGCAGAGAATCCTCCAGCAAGTGACCCGTGCCCCATGCTACAGAGGAAGGCGAAAAACCTCCAGGGCCTCTTCCAATCTGCCCTGGAGGAAAATTCCTTCCCGACCCCAAATATGGCGATCAGCTAAACCCTGAGCATATGGGCAAGATTCATCAGCCAGATACTACAGAAAATTCTTTCCCAGGTAACTTGGATCTTACCCCATCTAAAATCCAAATGTATCAAATGTTTTCTGAAGGTCCATATAGATTAGATCTCCTGGATTCCTCTTGTCTTATCAAAAAAAGATGTGTTATTCTGGCACAATCTATCTTTTGTAAACCCATGCTGCTTTTTACCCCTTTTTCCATTTACTACTGTGTCTTTAATGTCTGTTTCCTTTAAAAACTGTTCTAAAGCCTTGTATACTACTGAGGTCAAGCTAACGGGTCTGTTGTTCCCAGATTACCTTTTTTCCCTTTCTTAAATATAAGTACTATATTTCCTGTTCTCCAGCCATATGATACTACCCCCAATTTGATAGATTAAAAATTCTAGTTACTGGATTTGCAAATTCATGAGCCAGTTCTTTCAGTATTCTGGGATGGAGATTATCCAGTCCCCCTGATTTGAATGCATTAAGCATTTTGAGTTTTGCTTTCACCTCTGACGCAGTATTTCCATTTCTATACATTCAATCCCAGTTAGCCATCCTGCCTTTGCCCACACATTCTATATTATCATCTTTATTGAAAACTGAGGCAAATATTAATTTAGTGTCGGGGCCAGACCAAGATTATCCTTAATCTCTGCCCCATTTCTTATCTTCTTGTTCTCTTTTTATTTATGTGGTACCTTTAACTATTTGTTTTAATTTCCTTTGCAAGGTTTAACTCAACTTGACTTTTGGCAATTATCACTTTACCTCTCCACTTTCTGACCTCTTTCACTTTCCTTGCTGACTGATCCCTTTTTCCACTCCTTTGTAGAATCTCTGCTTACTCCTACTATCACATTTTTGAGGTGGTATTTCATCCAATTAGGTTTGGAGCACTTCCCTACAAGTTTATTCTTCTTGTTGGGGATGCAAGTTCAAGTTAAAGGTGCAAAAATTATCTGGAAGAAATTCCAAGGATTCACATTAAGTCCTTGAGCTCTTCAGTCCAGTTGCCTTCATTAATTATTTCCCTTCATTTCTCAAAGTCTGCCCTGTAGTTGGTGACCTAGTTTTGATTATCCTTCCATTTAATTTAAACTGAATCAACTCATGCTCAGTCAATCCAAGATTTTTTACAACTAGCTCTTCTATAATGTTACTGGTTACTAAAACCAAATCTAAAATAGTATTAACTTTTGTTGGCTTAACGACTATTTGGTAACCAAATCTGTCAGCTATCATATCCAGGAATAACTAGGCCCTACCATTATTAGTAGCATTTGTTCCCCAACCTGTATCTGGGAAGTGAAAGTCTCATAGAATGACAGTTCCCAGTAGTATTTATCTACCTAATTCAATGGTAAAAAACTAAGTTACCACAGAGTTACGGTTGCTTGGTACTATGTCATCCCCTTGCAGAAACTAACCTGAGCAAAACTCAATGTACAGTTAATGTTGCCCATGCAACCTTAACTCTGCCCTCTTTCAGAAATATCCCAACATGCCCCATTCACACATATACCATTCCTCTGCCAACAGTGTCTGAAATGTACATGTTCTTCACCTCTTTTACAGCCCATTCACTCTCAACCACAGGACAAATGGACAGAAAGGAAAAAAAATACAGTCACCCACACCACCTCTGTCTACCGTCTTTGAGCAATGCTTCAATGCGCACATACTCACAGTGGCCCTTGACACTTTAAGATTCAGGCAGTTCCACACCCTGGTGAACACTGACACTTAGCCAGCTCCCCAGAAACAATACCATATGTGTACAATTTAGGAACTATGTGACAGACTTTTAAAACTCCCTTATACTTACTCACAGGATACCAACTCAACCTATACTTTCACTTAACCATCATTAAAGCATTAGAATTCTATCATATTCCACCTCGCCACCGACATTCTGACAAACTCCATTGTTCCTTCTTCTGATTATTTTGTTTACCAGTCGTTTTATACTTCATTTACAGAAAATGTTGAACTGACCTGTTCCTGTTTTCAAAGCTGGTACTTGGCTGGGATCTGGGGAGGGACACACGATGCCTGACTCTGTCAGAACTGCTGGACTCTCGTAGTCTTCAAAGTAACAAGAATATGATTCTTCCTCATGCAAGGATGGTAAATCCAAGATAGTCAGGAAAATCTGCCAATCAAATATTAATATAAATCCACAATTTGTCCCTTCATAATTCACACTTTTCTAGTTAATATAATTGTTTTCCTAATCTCTCATTTTTAGAGACACAAAAAAATAATTGATCCATCCATTCATTTTCTTTCTAAGACGGCTCCCACTGTTGTTTCTAATCACATTATCCTTGCTGCCATTTTCAATGCCATTCCTTAATGTCCTTCCTGTAAACAAGCACCCAGTTCTCTAGATGGAAGCTGGGTTCCCACCGGCTCTTGGCACATCAACAGAATTCTCATCCATGAGACACCTCAGTTTCCCATTGGCTCTTCTAGCAGAGGTCAGAAACTGGGCTGATGATTTTAAACTTTCTTTCATTATCCTTTTAATAATCAGCATCATGAAACTTTAGAAATCTATAGGTATGCTTACACATGGCAAGCCAAGGACAGACTTTGCAGTAGCAGCACAAGGCAAGTAAGAACCCCCAAAATGTATCACTCTCATAATAATATATGCATAGACATCTGACTTGACAAAGTCATGAAGGAACCCATCCCTCCTGAAACCATCATGACACTTAAGTGCCCTGAGTAAGGCACACCCTGGATGAAGTCCAAAGCTTAGTGATTCAGCTCCCATTGAAGTCAATAGGAGATTTTCTCATTTACACCAGAATGGAAGGTGGCCAACCATCTACAGACATGAAAGGAGAAAGCCACCATTCTTATCACATTGGTATGTTTTCCAAGTACTATGTCACTGCTCACATTTCTCTTTTCTTCTCTGCTGATATTAGCTGGGCTTAGTGACTGGATGGATAAACATTGCTTTGTAGAATTAAAACTCCAGAGCCACTGCTCACTCACTATGGATCTGGAGCACTCAGAGCGACGACTGCACCTGAAGAAAAAGATTTAGGAAACCATCAGCGTGCTCTCCAAAACTGAGGAGGGGATGTATTCTTTGGCTACAATATTGCTGTGAGCAGGACTCTCCCCAGCAAGAGTGGTAGGAAAACCATACACACCAACTACAGCAGTGACAACAAGCTAAGGCATGTAGCCTCAATAGCTCCAACAGTGCTATTTGGCATTGTTGAGGCCTCATCTGGAGTAGTGTGTCCAGTTTTGGGCCCCACACTACAAGGAGGATGTGGAAAAATTGGAAAGAGTCCAGTGGAGGGCAACAAAAATGATTAGGGGTTTGGAGCACATGACTTATGAGGAGAGGCTGAGGGAACTGGGATTATTTAGTCTGTAAAAGAGAAGAATGAGGGGGGATTTGATAGCTTCTTTCATCTATCTTAAAGGGGGTTCTAAAGAGGATGGATCTAGGCTGTTCTCAGTGGTAGAAGATGACAGAACAAGGAGTAATGGTCTCAAGTTGCAGTGGGGGAGGTTTAGCTTGGATATTGGGAAAAACTTTTTCACTAGGAGGGTGGTGAAGCACTAGAATGCATTACCTAGGGAGGTGGTGGAATCTCCTTCCTTAGAGGTTTTTAAGGTCAGGCTTGACAAAGCCCTGGCCGGGATGCTTTAATTGGGGATTGGTCCTGCTTTGAGCAAGGGGTTGAACTAGATGACCTCTTGAGGTCCCTTCCAACCCTGAGATTCTAGGATTCTGTGAATCCAAATTTGGGCATGAATGGGAATCTTGGCCACACTGGGTACATTAGATACAGCACAACTTCATTTTGTAAATTATATTTACAATTTACAGCTGAGTAAACCTGGCCACTAACATTAAAGGTGGAGGTGAGAAACCTGAGAGGAAGAAGGGACATAACAGAGGGTAATGAACTGAACACTGTGGCACTGCATAGACAGAAAAGGATAGCAAGTGGAAGCAGAACCATGTTTGATGGGAGTTGTAGTTCACAGCATTGCTGGATCCACTACCAAGGACTGGAACAGAGTGTCAAAGGCTGAATACAGAGAGAGAGGATGAGCCAGTAACAGCAGAAAGGAGAAGGCTGTTAGCTGCACGGAACTGACTAGTTTCCTTGCTGTGGTCAGAGTGAAACCCAGACTGAGATCCACTGGGAAGAATACAGTGCATAGTGACGGAAGAGAAGTGCAGAACTGAGTGAAATGCAGTGGCTCCAATTTGCAGGAACTGGAAGGTGCCAGAGAAAAAGCAGCTGTTGACTAATGGTGGCATTTCCGGGAGGTCATGTGGGGAGACAGAATCAGATGATAGAAGGATGAGGGTTTAAAGAATGAATGAACACAGAGGAGATGTATGTACCACATGCAGCAGCTAATAGTATTTCAAGTAGGGCTATATAAGTCTAAATGCATGTTGTACAAGATCATATAAATGTACAAATAGAAGAGTTAACATCATCGCATACTGTACCTTATTGGAGTTTTCCAGTAAAACGGACAGAACTAAACAAAAGAAAATTAACTAGCTAATCCCAAATAATCATTTCTCTGAAGAGCCTTGTTGAGGAAGTGATCAGAGATCTTACCGTCCCTGGAGAACACACCAGCCACAGTATGGATCTTTCAGTGTCAAACACGATTCACAATCCAAGTACTGTGAACATTCTAATATGGGAACCTTTACCACCTGCCAGAGAAAGACAAATTAATCTAGTGAAATTCCAGCTCAAAACCCCGCAGCTCCACACACAAGCCCTACAACTTTTGCTCTTCCTAATGTTTCTCATGACACTGATGCTCATTCAACATCCTGTTAGCTACCAGCATCATCTGAAACTAAAGAAATAGGAGCCAAATGTTCAAAAGTGGCCATTCCCATATCAGTGGAAGAGAAATTTGCCCCATTGGATGGTGTTGGCTGCTACAAAAATGTCAAGGCAGAGCTAAGACACGGGTGCTGCTACTATATAAACTACTAGTAGTACAATCTTTTTCACAAACGGAAAACTCTGGTATTGTGAAAAGGTCAGATTTTAATGTCACAGAAAGACTGAGGCACAATAGATTTTATCCCTCTTTTCTCACAGAAGTTGTTGCTGTACAGAGTTACGCAATGGATCCTTGATAACCTCCTGCAGTATGTGCTTCAATTCAGTTCCTAATAAATATTATAGTGGACTGCCTGGTCTAGTATAGTTAAGGTATAAGCCAGCTGTTGGTTTAAACCTCAGTTCTTCTAAGTGCTCTAAAATCTACATGGTTACTCAGATTGCCTTGAAATTTGATATGGCTCACCAAGCACTGGCCAGGGTGTTCCAAATTTGTGGTCATTTTGACCAAGGGGTTCCCAAAATACAAAAAAGTAA
The DNA here is from genome assembly GCF_965152235.1 of Eretmochelys imbricata. Taxonomy (NCBI): domain Eukaryota; kingdom Metazoa; phylum Chordata; order Testudines; family Cheloniidae; genus Eretmochelys; species Eretmochelys imbricata. The sequence goes on along the minus strand of NC_135578.1, from coordinate 245,928 downwards.
AAAAGTATTTTCTTAATGTTGACATATTTTCACCCAGATCTGGGGATCAAACCATGGCTCTGATCCTGATAAAAGGCTTGCACTCACTTGAGGGTTTCCCCCAAAGAGTGCATGGCACCCACTAACCTTCTGGGGGAGCAAAATTCAGAATGGTATTAGCCGAAGAGCTTGGCTCCTAATTTACCCTCATGCCTAATGTTCACAAGCAAATCAGATTACACTGAACATGCAAAGATAGAGAAGCCAAGAGGGTTTGTAGTTTAGGAAGTTTCATGGCACCTAGATAGCTCATGGGGATAAGCAGACAACTTAGATCCTAAACTGTGCTCAGCTAATGACACTTCAAATTCCTGGTAGGACAAACATCTGGAAAAGGTCTGAGCTGGAAGGGTTGGTGGAAGGGCTACATGTTGCACGAAATGGTAGGGGAGAGGTTGGAGAAGAAAAGAAACACTCCCATCTTCTCTCATGCATGTAAATTTACTAAGCCAATGTAATAAAGCTCTCAAGATTTTGGGACATATAGATGTCTGAGATTTCTCTCACTAGCTCTGTTAACAACTACACACTTAGAAGCATGACCATTATCCCCATTCCACTATCACAAAACGTACAGGAGAGAGAGGAGCATTTAGGAATCATACAATAATGGTGTCGAGAGACCCCCGCACTGCAACTATTCCTGGCTCTGGCAGTGGCCTGCTGAGTGACCTCAGGCAAGTCTCTTCATCTCTCTGACATTTTCCTTAATCAACAAGTGTTGTAGCCAACATGGAGGAATTCTACATTAGAGCTTGACAGATAAAGGTGGTCTGACTACAGTACTAAAATTAATGGTAATTTAGGTACACGTGATCATGATTTGATCATATTTCTAATATGGACCCGGAATAAAGTCCAGACCAGTGATATAAATACATACTTGGTGCTTTAAAAATGCCAATATCACAAAGCTGAAAAAAAATTACCAGACAAATCAGCTGGGATGGAGAATTTAATCAGAAAAATATAAATGATCATCCAAAATTGTTTAAGAATACTTTCACAGATGCCCAAAAAGCCATAATCCCACAACTGAGGAAGAAGGGTTAAAAATCTGACCTGGTTTATGGGGGAAGTGAAGGCAGCTATAAAAATTTTAAAAGATCTATATATCAAATGGAAGAAAGGGGAAGTTGATAGTAATGAATATAAATCAGAAGCTAGGAATTGTAGAAAATTGCTAAGAGAAGCAGAAGGACACAAGGAGAAATCTATGGCTAGCAGAATTAGGGACAATAAGGAGGAGCTTTTTAAGTATGTTAGGAACAAAAAGTATAATAACAATGGTATTGGTCCATTAATAGATGGAAATGTCAAAATTATCATAAACCCTGAAGAAAAGGTAGATGTCTTCAATAAATATTTCTGTTCTGTATTTTGGAAGAAAACAGATGATGTAGACATATCATATGATAAAACACTTTCTATTCCACTAGTATCTCAGGAGAATGTTAAACAGCAACTACTGAAGTTAGACATTTTAAAATCAGTTTGTCCAGATAATCTGCATCAAAGAGTTTCAAAAGAGCTGATTTAGGAGCTTACTGGGCCGTTAATGTAAATTTCAAAAAGTCTTGGAATACTGGGGAAGTTCCAGAAGATTAGAAGAAAGCTACTTTAATAAGGATAAATAGGATGACCCAGGTAATTTTAGGCCTCTTAGTCAGACAACAACCTCAGCAAGATTGCAGAGCGGCTGATATGGGACTCAATTAATAAATAATTAAAGGAGATTAATATATTTAATGCCAACCAACATGAGTTTATGGAAAACAGATCCTGTTAACTAACTTGATATCTTTTTTTGATGAGATTACAAATTTGATTGACAAAGGTAATAGTGCAGATGTAATATACGGAGACTTCTCCAAGTCATTTGACTTAGTAGGCATGACATTTTAAAACTTGAATGATACAAAATTAATATGGCACACATTAGATGGATTAAAAACTGGCTGACAGGTCTCAAAATGTAATTGGAAATCATTATTGAATGGGTGTGTTTCTAGTGGAGTCCCATTGGGATCAGTTCTTGGACCTATGCTATTTAAAGTTTGCAGAGGACACAGAAATTGGGGGAGAGGTAAATAATGAAGAGGACAGGTCACTGATTCAGAGTGCTCTGGATCGCTTGGTAAACTGAGCAAAAGTAAACAATGTGCATTTTAATATGGCTAAACGTAAATGTATATATCTAGGAACAAAGAACGCCGGCCATATTTACTGGATGGGGGACTCTATACTCAGAAGCAGTGACTGAAAAAGATTTGAGAATTGGTGGATAATCAGTTGAACATGAGCTCGTGTGACACTGTGGCCAAAAGAGCTAACTGCAGTTCTGGGATACACAAATGGGGGAATCTCAAGTAGGTGTAAAGAGGTTATTTGACTTCTGTGTTTGGCACTTGTGTGACTGCTGCTGGAATACTGTGTTCAGTTTTGCTGCCACAATTCAAGAAGGATGTTGATAAACTGGAGAGGGTTCAGAGAAGAGCCATGAGAATGGTTAAAGGATTAGAAAACATGCCTTTTAGTGACAGACTCAAGGACCTCTAGTTATTTAGCTTATCAAAGAGGTAAAGGGTAACTTGATCACAGTCTATAAGGACTTACTTGGGGAACAAATATTTAACAATCGGCTCTTTAATCTAGCACAGAAAGGTGTAACGCAATCCAATGGAGATAGACAAATTCAGACTGGAAATAAGGTGTAAATTTGTAATAGTGAGAGTAACTAACCACTGGAACAAATTACCCAGGATCACAGTAGATTCTCCATCACTGACAATTTTAAGATCAACATTGGATGTTTCTCTAAACTATGATTTAGGAAATATTTTGGGGGAATCTATGGCTTGTGTTATACAGAAATCAGACTAGATGACCACAATGGTCTCTTCTGGTCTTGGAATCTACGAATCTGTGAATGATCTATGGACCTGAGCCTCAGTTTCCCATCTGTAAAATGGAGATAATGATGTAAAGTTCTTTGAGATGTACTGATCAAAAGCACTATATAAAAGCTAGGTTGTTTTGTTACTATCTACACACAGTAGTTTATCTACTGCAAATCTAGATGAGAACGGTGATGAACTGGGGTTATGGCTGTATAAATTAGAAATTCTGATTGATACTGTGAAGTTGTACTGTGAAAACCTGCTTTCTCATGAATGCTTGTATGTATGTGGATCCACCATAGCTGACAGGACCTGTAGTGGTTACACACCAGACAGATACTACAGAAGGTGCTTAGGACCTAACGACTAGGTGAAAATATCTGGGAACAGTGGGTGAGCTGCATCCTCAGAAAACCGGTTTAGCTGACTCCTCTGAAGGAAGGGGAGGAAGGTAGGAGCAGTGGCAATTTACCAGGAGTAGAGTAAAAAGACCAGGTGACCAGGAGAGGTTTAAATAAAGAAATACACAAGAACAGGGGGAGTCAGACAAGAAGCAGCAGCTTGGGGCAAGAGAGAGCAAAGTCACAGAAGCTGGATAAGGGGCTCCAAGGAAGAGGTCACTCAGCATTTAGCAGCCTCATGAGGCAGGGGGTCTCTGCCCTGTTTTCTGAGGCCAGACAACCACCAGAACTCTGGACAACCCAAGGGATTCATACCCCAGCCAAAAGAATGACCTGCAATGCTGAGGAAACTGAGGCAGGGACATGCGTTTAATCTTTCATGTTTTGTATGATCTGGACTCTCCTGTGCTTTACATGATTAAGTATAAAAAAGCATAAAGGCATTAGACTATACAAAGTGCATGCGTCTTGTCTGCTTCAGAACCACTGCATGCCCCTGAGAATTAAACTGTACATCACAAACTTCACTTCTTTGGGGCAAAGTTTTGGCAGAGGGGAATGTTTACGTAACTGAGGTCAGTGCTGATCCTGGGTCTTAGGGCAGGTGGGTTTGAAGCCCTGTGATGGGGTGTCTACCGCACATTCATCCTGCAGGGTTTAATGCAAGCCAGATGGGACAATTAACAAATTAGGTAGCTAATTAAGGAGGCTCAGCTGGGCTGGAATACACAGGCAGCTGAAAGCAGAAGGGGCTGCTGGGATAAGGCAGACACTCCCAGGAGAAAGGGAGGAATAAGTGGAGACTGCAGCCTGCAGTCACTCCCTGGGAAGAGGGAGGAGGCTTTGGGAACTGGTAGGCCTAGGAAGAAAAGGGGAACCAGTAGTAGGAAGCAGCAAAGGGATAGAACAGTGAGGCTAGAGAGAGAGGGCCCAGACTGCTAAACTGAGGGTCCCTGGGCTGAAACCAGAGAAGGGGGCGGGCCCAGGTTCCCCTACCAGCCACTGGGAGAGTGGCACCAAGACAGTGGGCGGGAAGACGGCCTCGTACTATTGAGGAGCTAACCCCGCCCACAAGGGGGGAACTCAGATAGTGACATGACCAGAGGACCACGCCATGAAGAGGATATTGCAGTTCCTGAGGCTGCAAGAGGGGTTGCAGGCGGACAGCAGAGACGAACTGACAGTGTGCAAACTGCAGCCGGAGTTGGGGCAGAGTCAGCCTCAAGCTAATCCCCAGAATACCAGGAGGAGGCAACAACAGTGAGTGATGCGCCCTGTGACAAGCCCCATTTTCAAGACGTGGTAGCAGTCCAAGAGTCAGTGCCCAGGAAATGTGCCAAAAAAGCCAAGGGAGGAAGCAGTGCTCCAGCCTGCTGAGGTTTTAGAAGTGTAACACATGCCAGGGGATCAATAGCTCAGAGGCTTGGATTCTCCTCACAGCAGTCCTAGTGGATGGCCAGGAAGGACTGTTTGCTAGGATCTGTGACAACTGCAACTGCCTAAATGGCTACTAACTCCTACAAACATTCCTCTTTCTGTTTTAAAAAAAAAATTAGGAAATTCACTGATGGAAGACATCATTAAGCAGAGTTAAGGTTGCCTGGTAGTATCTCATGCCCTCAAGAATATCAAGTTCAGCAAAAGTCAAACTTTTGAAAGAGAGGAAACACAGAGTTAAGGTACATGCCAACACAACGTTAAATCTGCCCTCTTTGAGTAATGACCCAATACTTTCATAGCTCACATACTTGAACTCTGCTTTTGCAGAAAGTGCATAACACTAAGGGAACTGGACATGTGACAACCGTAGCAGAGTAATATGCCTTCTCTTTTCTAAGGCAAAATTTGTTTTTAGATCAGCTGTTCTGAACAGGAGCTACCTACACTATTCTACACTCAAGTACTGGGCAACCACACACACAGGTTACATTTTACAATTCCCTCACCCCCTTCATTCTTACTCATAGGATTTCACCTAACATTACACTTTAATTTACCTATCATTAACCACACTGACAGGGTTTCATATCCCACCTCACTGCTGACAATCCCCATGGCAAGCAGAGCCCTGTACCCCACCTTCTGACACAACCTACACAACTCAGTGCTTAACTGATGCATTCCTTCGATCACATACAGTGGAGCAAAGATTTAGATGTCCTCATATCACATTCACAGCTCTGTGATGCTCCTCAAAGTAATCTCCAGACCTCTTCAGATCACAATCACATCTCTATCAAGCTGCTCCAGCTAATGCCTCCACTATTCAGTATAGCTATTCTTAACACAGTGAATGCAGAATGCAGTTAATTCCCTGGAGCTTGGGAATGGCAGGGGGGCAGGGCAGAGTCACGGTTGTGTTGATGTGTACTTTAACACTCAAGGCAGTCAAGGAAGACAAGACTGCTAAGGAGATGGTTCATCAATGGCTGTTAGCCAGGATGGGCACGGATGCAAAACCATACTCTGAAGTGTCCCTAGCCTCTGTTTACCAGAAGCTGGGAATGGGCAACACGGGATGGATCACTTGAAGGACCAGAGGATCACTTGAAGAGGAGACACTAAATTAATTCTTTGCTTCAATCTTTACTGCAGATGATGAGAGGGAGATTTCCACATCTGAGCTATTCTTTTTAAGTGACAAATCTGAGGAACGGTCTCAGATTGAGGTGTCAATAGAGGAGGTTTTGGAACAAATTGATAAATTAAATAGCAATAAATCACCAGGACCAGAGGGTATTCACCCAAACGTTCTGCAGTTTCACATTTGAGTTCCTTCAGAACTACTAAATGTGATATGTAACTTATCGCTTAAATTAGCCTCTGTACCAGATGATTGGAGGATAGCTAATGTAAAGCCAATTTTTTAAAATGGCTCCAGAGGCCACCTTGGCAATTATAAGGCAGTAAGCCTAACTTCAGTACCAGGGAAATTGGTTGAAACTATAGTAAAGAACAGAATTATCAAACGCACAAATGAAGGTAAATTGGGAAAGAGCCAACATGGCTTCTGTAAAGCGAAATCATGCGTCACCAATCTATTAGAATTCTTTGAGGTGGGGTCAACACATATTGGACAAGGGTGATCCAATGAATATAATGTACTTGGACTTTCAGAAAGCCTTTGACAAGTTTCCTCACCAAAAGGTCTTAAGCAAAGTTATCAGTCATGAGATAAGAGGGAAGTCCACTAACACAGAGGTGGGTGAACTAGGGCCCACAGGACTCTCCTGCCCGGCCCCATAGCTCCTGGCCTGGGAGGCTCGCCCCCAGCCCCTCGCCCACAGCCTCCGCTCACTGCGCCGTCGGCTCAATGCTCTGAGCGGCGGGGCTGTGACCTCCTTGGGCAGCGCAGCTGCAGAGCCCAGCCTGACCCAGTGCTCTGTGCTGTGTGGTGCGTGATCCAGCCACTGGTGCTCCAGGCAGCGCGGTAAGGGGGCAGGGAGGGTTGGATAGAGGGCAGGGGAGTTTGGGGGGTGGTCAGAGGGTGGGGAACAGGGGGTTGAATTGGGGCAAGGGACCCGGGGAGGGGGGGCAGTCAGGAAGGAAAGGAGGGGTTGGATGGGGCAGCAGGGGGCAGTCAGGGGCAGGGATTCCAGGGGCGGGACAGGGAGCAACACATCTCGAAGAACACCAGTTACAGAAAAGGTAACTGTCTTTTCTTCGAGTGATTGCTCATGTGCATTCCATAATACATGATTCCAAGGTATATCTGTTGGAGGTGGATAGGAGTTCACAGACACTTGGGATGAAGCACTGCCTTGCCGAACCTGGCGTCCTCCCTAGTTTGGGAGATGATTGCACAGTGCGAGGTGAATGTGTGGACTGATGAACACGTGGCAGCCCTACAAATGCCCTGAATAGAGACGTGAGCCAGAAAGGTAGCGGACGAGGCCTGCGCCCTAGTCGAGTGCGCCCTCACAATCAGTGGCGGGAGAACTCCCGCCAGGTTGTAACAAGTATGGATACATGAAGTGATCCAGTTGGAGAGCTGCTGAGTGGATATCAGCCGCCCTTTCATGCGCTCAGCCGTGGCAATGAACAGCTGCGAAGACTTACTGAATGGTTTCATATGTTCCAGATAAAACGGTCAGAGCCCATCTTACATCTAGCATGTGGAGGCGGCGCTCCTCACTGGACGTGTTGGGCTTGGGACAGAGCATGGGTAGGAAATGGCCTGGCCCGTATGATAGGTGGAGACCATCTTAGGGAGAAATGAAGGGTGTGGGCGGAGCTGGATTTTATCCTTATGGAATACTGTATACCGGGGTTTGGCGGTCAGGGCCTGAAGCTCCGATACCCTTCTAGCAGGGTCGCCACAAGAATGGTTAATTGATCGCCACAAGAAAAACTACTTTCCATGAGAGGTGGGACTAGGAGCATGTAGCAAGCAGCTCAAATGGAGCCTGGCCAGCACCAAGTTCAGGTCCCGCTGAGGGACCGGGGGTCTAACATAAGGAAAGAGGCAATCCAAGCCCTTAAGAAATCAACTGGTCATGACATGAGGGCACTAGACCCTGGGCTCTGAGATGAAGGAGGTAATCCAGTATAAGATGGATTGGGGCAGCCATTGGCGAGACACCCTGATCGACGGCCCACCGGGAAAACCAAGACCATTTTGCCAAGTAGGCCTGATGCATGGAGGGCCTCCTGCTCTCCAGGAGGATTCGCTGGCCTCCCTTCGAGCAGGTCCTCTTCTCCTGGCCTAACCATTGAGCAACCACGCTGTGAGGTGGAGGGTTGCTAGGCTGGGGTGGAGGAGGCCCCCTTGGTCCTGGGAGAGAAGTTCCAGGAGGGTTGGCAACGGCCATGGCGGGGCAATTGCCAAGCTTGTGAGAGCCCTGTACCAGAGCTGTCTGGGCCATGCCGGGGCGATCAGAAGGATGCAAGCCCTGTCCATCTTGATCTTTTCCAAGACCTTGCCAATCAGGGAAATTGGGGGAAAGGCATACAAAAGTTGACCCGATCAAGACAGAAGGAAGGCGTTGGAGATCGTGCCCCTGCCCAGCCCTCCCCTGGAGCAGAAATGGGGACACCGGCGGAAGTGTCTGGTCGCGAAGAACCCTACATTCGGAAAATCCTGTGCACCACTTCTGGGTGCAGCGACGATTTGTGCTGAGAGGAGAAGTCTCGACTCAGCCAATCCGCCTGAGAGTTTCGGATGCCCGGTAAGCGATAGGCTTCCAGGTTGATATCATGGGCTGTACAGAAGTTCCACAGCCTGAGGGCTTCCTGGCAGAGAGCTGAGAAGCGGGCCCCGCCTTGTCTGTTGATGTAGAACACAAAGGCCACGTTATCCATGAGAACTGTGACCACTCTGTCTGCTAGGCGTGAGCAAAAGGCCACACAGGCTAGGCGGACCGTCCTGAGCTCCTTGACTTTTATGTGTAGGGCTGGTTCCTGCATGGACCAAAGGCCTTGGGTCTGGAGGTTTCCCACACGGGCTCCCCACCCCAAGTCCAACGCATCGCGCACCAACTCACAGTCGGTGGCCAGCCCCTGAACGGGACCCCTCGGAGCATGTTCCCCGGGGTGGACCACCAGCAGAGGGAGGCTAGCACGAGTTTGGGCACAGTGAGGACCTTGTCCAGCCTGTCTCTGGACTGGGAGAATGTCGAGGCCAACCAGAGCTGAAGAGGCAGCATCCTGAGTCTGGCATGATGAACCATGTACGTGCACACTGATATATGGCCCAGGAGCTGGAGGCACACCCTCGTGGTCATCACGGGAAACCTCGTGACCACCCTGATGAGCTCCCTCAAGGTGTCGAATCTATCCGGTGGGAGGGAGGCTCTGGCTAATGTCGCGTCCAGAATTGTACCAATTAACTCTGTGTTGCACCAGTACCAACGTGGATTTGGTGCTGCTTACCAGCAGCCCCAGTGTGAAGCTCATGGGCAGGAGTGGTTACTTGATCCTATACCTGTGACCTGGAGCTGCCTTTGACCAGCCAGTCGTCGAGGTAGGAAAAAATCTGGACCCCCCTGACGCCTGAGGTAGGCCACTACCACAGACATATACTTTGTGAAGACTCTGGGTGCCGTTGATAAGCCAAATGGGAGGACAGTGAACTGGTAGTGCTCCTGCCCTACCATGAAACGGAGGAAATGCCTATGTCCCTCGAATATGTGAATGTGGAAGTATGCGTCCTGTAGATCGCGGGCGGCGTACCAGTCCACGGGATCCAGGGAGGGGATGATGGAGGCCAGAGAGACCATGCGGAACTTGAGTTTCACCAGGTAGTGGTTCAGGCCTTGCAGATCCAGGATGGGCCTGAGCCCCCCTTTGGCCTTCGGGATAAGGAAATAGCAGGAGTAGTACCCCTTGTATCTGAACTCTGCCAGCACCACCTCCACCGCTCCTAAGTGAAGGAGCCACCTCATCTCTTGCTCAAGTAAGCCTTCATGAGAGGCGTCCCTGAAGAGGGATGGGGAGGGAGGGTGGGTAGGTGGGGCAAAGAGAAATTGGAGGGTATAGCCCCAAGAGATGGTGCTGAGGACCCAACGGTCCAAGGTCAGTAGCAACCACTCTGGGAAGAAAGTACATAGGCGGTTGGAGAAGGGAAGGTTGGGTGGATCCCTGGTACAAACTGGTAAGTCGTCCCCGGGTGTCCCATCAAACTGGCGCTTACCTGCCTGCTTGCCCTGGGAGGACCCAGGCTGGGGCACGGGCCGAGACAGTCGCTGTGGGCGCTTTTTATAGGCTCTTGATCTTTTATAAGGGGGCTCGTATTTGGAGTGAGTAGCCTGACTAGGGGCTTGCTGCGACTTGAATTTGGTCCTGGCTGGGGCTGGGACATAGATACACAGAGTCTTTAATGTCGTGCAGGAGTCCTTAAGACCGTGTAACTTCACGTCTGTTTGTTCCGCGAACAGGAACTTGCTGTCATATGGAAGGTCCTGCAAGAAGTTCTGTGCCTCGCTGGACAACCCCAACAACAGGAGTCACAACGCTCTTCTCGTGGACACCGTGGAGGCCGTAGATCGTGCAGCTGTATCTGCAGCGTCCGAGGCTGCCTCAAGGGCCGCCCTGGCTACAGCTGTGCCCTCCTCGACCAGAGCCTTAAACTCCTTCTTATCACGCTCCTGAAGGGAGTCTGCAAATTTTGGCATAGAGCCCCACAAGTTAAACTCATATCTGCTAAGCAAGGCTTGGTGGTTTGCCACCCTCAGTTGAAAGCTCGAGGACAAATCTCTTTCTACAGAATAAGTCTAGTCTCCTTGAGTCCTTATTCTTAGGGGTAGGAGCAGGTTGGCCCTGGCGCTCCTTATGGTTGACTGCCTCGACCACTAGAGAGTTGGGGGCGGGGTGGGTATATAGATACTCGTGCCCTTTGGCAGGCACGAAATACTTCCGTTCTCCCCTCTTAGAGACGGGGGGCAAGGAAGCCAGGGTCTGTCACGGGGCATTTGAGAACTTTGGCACACCTCTTGGAGTGGGAGAGCCACCCTGGCTGGCGCTGTAGCTGAGTGGACATCAAAGAGGGAGTCCGAGGGTTCCTCCACCTCCTCAGCTTGTAGGTTGAGGCTTGATGCCACCCTTTTCAAAAGTTCTTGGTGGGATTTCATGTCCTCCTGAGGAACAGGAGCAGGAGTAGCCGTGATTACCTCATCGGTGGCAGATGCCACCACTTTGTCACCTTCTGAGCATGGAACAGGAGAGGAGCGCTCCTCTGACCCCTTCCTGGGTGGCTGAGAGAGAGAGGCTGATGGTCTTTTTGAGGCTCCGGCCACCGAGCGAGCCACCACCGTGAGCTGTATCGGGGCCCACAGGGACCACTGGTACCATGGGGCTGGACAGAGAGCCTGTGGCACCATTGGAGCAGACTTCCCCGCCTGACTCACCAACTGTCAGCGTCGAAGGGAGGCCAGGCTGGCACACGATCTACCGCTATCCCGGGACAGGGAAGAGTGACAGCACCGCGAGTGGTGCCAGGCTCGAGAAGATGGTCCTGGTGTGGAGGAGCGGGAGTACCATCTGTAACAGCTGCTCCACGAACGGCTCCAATGGGCGGATCCAAGATGGCCTGGTGCCGGCGATCTACACCTAGGGCTGCGGGAGCAGTGCCGTGGCAGGGACCTCAACCAGGACGAAGAGCGTGACCGGCATTGATGTTCATATCGCAAGGGGCTATGGTAGCTTCTCGGAGCCAATGACCTCCGGTTCCATCTGTCCCAGTGGGGCACGCTCTGATCGTCTGGTCTGCACTCCCTCGAGGTGGATCTGTGCCTGGAATCCCTGCTGCTCGGTACCCAGCCAGACAACCTGGTGGGGGCCGATGGGACCGGTGCGGGCTCCGTGCAGGACGGTCACTGTGTGGAGAGCAGCATCGGGAACTTTCCCTCGACTGTGAGCGATACCATCCGGGCGGCGACTGTGGAGGTCCGAGCACTGACTTCCCTCTGGACTGGAGAGCCATGGGCATTGGCACAACTGGAACCGGTAGAGACATAACGTCTTGAGCCGCCTAACAGGTCTCCGGCGTGGAGGACACCCCGAATGTGGCCACTGGCGTCCGGGGAGGTCGACTCAGAGCGGGCCGGGCTACACTGCTTGACTTGAGTCAGATGGCCAGGAGTTCGATGGGGAACGAGAGCTGCCCAACCCGGGTCTAGTCTCGCCCCCAGCCTTGCCCCAGTGCCTTGACGGAGAAGACCTCTTCTTCATCTTTTTAGAGTGTCCCGTGGACGCGGAGCGGTGCCGACTGGTGGAAGGCATCGCTGGGTCACCGCGCACCAATGCTGCGTTGCTCAGTGCCAAATCAGAGTGGTGCAGTGGTGTCGGGGTTGGGCTGACTCCATCAAATGGCTCGGAGCCGTATGTACCGCTCCTTCTTGGTCCAAGGCTTAAAAGATCTGCAAATTTTGCAGCGGTCGCTGAGGTGGGTTTCCCTGGACAGCGTAAACAGGCAGCGTGTGGATCACTCACAAGCACAGACCGTTTGCAAGTGTTGCATGACTTAAAGCCTGGGGCGCAGGGTATGCCCTGACCCGGGCGCACTTATCTATTCTAACTCTCTTTTCTTCTTCTTTTGGTAACAAGTACTAACTAACTACGAACTAAACGAAGCCCAAAGAGGGAAAGCTACGGCAGAGCTGGAGCAGAGCAGTTTCGAAGCACTTTCACTGGTGGCAAGAAGGAACTGAGGGGGGGGAGCATACAACGCCCCATATACCGTGCCACGCCAGGGGCGCTCCCCTATGGGTACTGCTGAGGGAAAAACTTCTGGCACCGGTGCACGTGGCGAGCACACACACCTATTGTGTAATGCACATGAGCAATCACTTGAAGAAGACCTGCACTATATCATGTTGGGGGCTGCAGATAGCAGGGCTGGGCCTTGTCTGACTGAACACCTCTGTATTATTGTATCGCCATGACGACTAGTTTCAGTCTCTTGTCTGCAGCCCTATTGACAATTACTTCCTAATTGCCAAAACTATTTTCTGGTTAAAGAGATTTTAAAAACTCATTCAGTTTCTCAGCCATTTTGCAATAATTGCTAATTTAATATACTTCATTTATTAATGGGCCTTGTGATGGGGTGTATAGTCCCCACAATGGCTAGGAAAGTGACAGAGGCCCTGGGAGCAGGGCTAGCTCCACCCCTCCAGACCTGTCAGTCAGTCACATATGGCAAGGAGGAGACCTTTAAAACAGAGGAATCTGCAGGCAACTGGAGGGAGAGGAGTGGGAGTGCCCTAAGCAGGAAGCTGCTGGTGGGACTCCTGGAGCCACAGAGGGAACTTCCAGCTGGGCATCATTCACCCCAACCCTACAAAGGGTGCAGCGAACTCCTAGGGAAAGCCAGAGATGTAAGAAGGCCTGCAGAGGGCAAGAGCCCCTTGCAAGTTGTAAGGAGCTGGGGTCTGGGCTGAAGACACCCAATGTAAATAACTGGGTGTGATCACATCCCTCCACCATCTGTGCAAGAAACCTCAGGGGACTCTTTTGAGCCTGCTCTCCCCAAGTACATTAGCATGCCTCTCACCACCTTGGCAGCATTAAGTTATTCTGATTTGGGTGCCCGGATCTTTTCCTGCACAATTTTAGAACTGTGTATTCTGTTCGGTTCCCATTTTTACTCATATATTTCTGGCCCAATTCTTTATGAAGGCATGTTAGCCACATATTATTTGTATTCTTCTTTATCACAGGAATCATTGCTTCTTGTGCTTTCCTTTGGGTGTATTTTAGGATTCTTCAACTTTCCTCCACTCATGGATTTTAATACCGCCTCCCAAGTTTTATAAGTGTCTTCATTCCTCAAAATTTGCTTTCCTCAAGTCCAGTTGTCTTATATTGCTGTGCTTACTAGCATCAACCTTTCCCACATTTTCCCACAATACTCACATTTTCAGTCAATTCTTTCCTACTGGTAAGCAATCACGCCAGGGTAGCTTCTCCTTTAGTTGGATCTTTTGCTTTCTAGCTCAGAAAACTGGACTCTTCCGAACATAAGGCATGCTCAGATGGATTTTTATCTAACAGGTATCACAATCCTGCAGTTCCAAGCTCTCAAATGTTGCTCTAGCCTAGGGATTGCATGAGGGAGGGAAGGGGGCAAGGCTGCAGCTGATGCTCACTGTGGTTTCTCATTTAGTTGTCATTCCTTGTATCTTTATCCCTCATCTGATTAGACTGAGCCTCTCATTTCTGAAGATAAGTTTGCCACACAGCTTTGCTTCCCCAGTCCCCCTTTCCTGCATGGATTGCAACTGTTCCTGTTGTGAGAATTATTTTCAGGTTCCAGCCATTGATCCCAACTCTTCTTGTTTATTCCCCAAACTCCTTATATATGGCCACACACAGTTTTGTTCATTATGTCTCCTAATTATTCACCTTCTATTGCACAAGAGCTCCATCTTCTACTTCACTATTGAAAACTGAAGGCATACGCCACATTTTGAGTTAAATAAAGCTCTCTCTTTTCCACTTAGTTTAAAGCCCATCTAACAAGTTCGGTCAGTTTTGAACCAAGAGATTTGTCTGCTCCTGCTAAGTGGAGTGTAAAACAGTGGATCTCGACCAGGGGTACATGTACCCCTGAAGGTACACAAAGGTCTTCCAGAGAGTACATCAACTAATCCAAATATTTGTCTAGTTTTACAACAGGCTAAATAAAAAGCACTAGCGAAGTCAGTACAAACAAAATTTCATACGACTTGTATATAGAGCAGTATAAACACACTGAAATGTAAGTACAATATTTATATTCCAATTTATTTTACAATTATGTGATAAAAATGAGAAAGTAAGCAATTTTTCAGTAATAGTGTGCTGTGACACTTGTATTTTTAAGTATGATTTTGTAAGCAAGTAGTTTTTAAGTAAGGTGAAACTTGGGGTTTGTAAGATAAATCCAACTCCTGAAAGGGGTACAGGAGTCTGGAAAGGTTGAGAGCCACTGGTCTAACACACACAATCATTAGAAGGCTCCAGTGCTTCATGAACCCTGTGACAAAAGTGCTGAGAGCCAACAGCTGACCCAGTATTCTGGTTACTGAGCACTAACTGGTTCTCCCAGAGAAGCCCTGTATGAGGTGTGGAAGATTTAAAATGACCTAATCACATTGTGGGTTGATGAGTTAAGGGGCTAATTATCCCATCAGCTGAAATGGTAGTTAAAAAGCACAGGAAGGAAGTGGAAAGGAGGAGAGAGGGGCTAGCAGAACCTAAGGGAAGCTAGGTCACCAGCTGGTGAGGTCTCTTACTCTCCCTGGAGAGAGAGCTGAGGATTGAAGGACACTGTAGGTAGATGTGGTGCACAGGGATTGCGACGATGGCTTGGTGGTGGTTACATAAATAAAAACTCACAGAAGTGTAGACAATTAAGAGGCATGCAAGACTGTTTGGGAGTGACCCCAAGGCGGGAAAGGAGCTTGCCCTGTTACAGACCCTAGGCCTTTTTCTCCACATTGCTAACATATCTGTTACCATCTAACTGTTGGTCTCTGTAATGTAACAACTCCCTTTTACGCTCATCCATCATTGCTGACATAACTCGTGCACAGGGATGCACAAGGGCTGAGAGACCAATCCCTGGGATGGCAGGATTCCCGTCATATTTTACAGACATGGCGTGAGGCCAGGCCCCTATGACCACAGCATGAGGCTGACTACAGACACCACTTTCCCTCAGGAAGTACTGTGGGCCCTAAATGCTTTCATTCCTTTGCAGTAGGGATTTCATTGATCTCACCATTGACTGGGTCATGACGTACAGGTTCTGCTGCGACTGGTCAAATAGCAGGTCTCCACTCACCATGCTGTTCAAGTGGATGACTAGAGAAGCATATGTATTAGCTTCTCCCATTGCTCCTAAGTACACCTGTAAGAGACAGAGTTGTAGTCAGCAGGCAGGCAAAATGAAGAGTGAAGTAGGTGGCCAGCTGCTGTTTGTTGTATCTCCTTGCTACATCTAGTCATAAACTAGACTGTAATCACTCTGGAGCAGAGACAGTCTCTTTACTGAGTATCTGTACAGTGCCCAGTGGGCTCCCACAGCCTGATTGGTGCCCCTAGGTGCTATAGAAATGTAATAGAAGTGCTATAGAAATGTATAGAAGTGTATAGAATGGTGCTATAGAATGTATAGAAGTGTATAGAATGTGTAGAATGGTGCTATAGAATGTATAGAAGTGTATAGAATGTGTAGAATGGTGCTATAGAATGTATAGAAGTGTATAGAATAAAATGGTGCTATGGAAGTGTATAGAAATGTATAACAATAACAGGGAAAAGAGATATACGAATGGATGAGTAGGTAGGTATGTGAGCAGACGAAGGGGAAAGTGAGCTTTTGCCAACAGGTTTGAGGGCTGATGGGCAGACATCTGAACAGGCAGAGGGGAGTGCAAAAATGAGTGGATGAGTTAATAAGTGAACAAGTGGTCTGGTGGATGGGAGAAAGTGAATGAATGAAATTAGCAGGGAAATAATTGCCACCTCCTGGACAAAGCTATTGACTCATGTGGTGCTTTAACCACATGATTTTTCAGGATAGTTTGTGTTCACAGGGTGTAGGATGTTCCATCCTGGCCACACCAGTTCCATGAAAGCCTTGAGAGAAGAGCTGAGGTGGTCAGTCATGGGTATCTGGGAACCGTAAACTTGCTGTGGAAAGAACTAGTCATCAAGCCACTGAGTGACCATCATGAGAGAAGAAAAGGAGTACTTTTTTTCATGGTTTGTGTGTATAAAAAGATCTTCTGTACTTTCCACAGTATGCATCCGATGAAGTGAGCTGTAGCTCACGAAAGCTTATGCTCAAATAAATTGGTTAGTCTCTAAGTTGCCACAAGTACTCCTTTTCTTTTTGCGAATACAGACTAACACGGCTGTTACTCTGAAACCCATCATGAGAGAACATGCTGTAATCACATCCACCAGTGCTACTGCTGCCTACTGGGAACACTGAGGTCTGGAGTGGGGGGTTGGTGGTGAGAGTTTTGGATCTTGGTCCTTCTGGTACTAGGAAGGGGGAGACAAGGCAGGGAAATGTTGGGGAAAACAGCGAGAAGATGTAGTGAGGAAAAGATCTTTCCTGTTAGCTGAGGTGGTTTTACCATCATGTGTCATGTAAGTTTGCTTTCAGGGGGTTCAGTTGAACCTACGCTGCTTTGCAGCTACCATGTAAACAGCAGTGGTGAAAATTACTCTTCTTTGTTACGTGGGCAGAGGTGAAAGTGGGCTGGTATGGGCCGGTATGGCGCACCGGTAAGAAGTGGCTGCCAGTACAGGCCTGTACATAGCCGATGACCCCCGCAGCCCCACCCCTTCTGCTTGAGGCCGCACCCCTTCCAGGGGCCTGGAGCTGGGCCCCCATACCAGTAAGACTTTTAAGTTACTTTCACCCCTGTGCGTGGGGCTATGAGATTGGGACCATCTCTTTCAGCTATGAATCTCTATGTCTTGACAAAAAGAAAAGGAGGACTTGTGGTACCCTAGAGACTAACAAATTTATTTGAGCATAAGCTTTCGTGAGCTTGACAGTAGACACAGCAACATCCTCTGTCTGGAGGTATATCTCAAATCAACCCAGAAACTGAAGTGTGGAAAATGTGATAACCTAACTGGTACAACTAGCAGCATGTGGAACCTTTGTTCTATGGCCTGTACTGGCTGCCTACTGGTTTCCAGGGGAAATTTATAGGAGTTAAGTTTGATAAGTTAAGGTCTATAGAGACCTAAATGCCTTATGTTATATTGCACTGAGGAAGGATGACCACGTGGTTATGGCTCTGGACTAGAACTCAGGACACCTGGGTTCTGTTCAGAGCTCTGTCACAGGCTGTGTGTGACCTCAGGCAAATCACTCTGTGCCTCAGCTCTCCATATGTAACAAGGAATATTCTTTATTTCAGGGGATTTGTGAGGAACAATTCAATGCTTCTGAGGCTCTAATGATATAGTCAAAAACGACTATATAAGCACCTGGACTGTGGCCAGACAATTCAATGCTTCTGAGGCTCTAATGATATAGTCAAAAACGACTATATAAGCACCTGGACTGTGGCCAGTAAAGGCACCTGAATGGTTGTCCTGTTGGTATAAGAGAGAGGGAACTGCCAGCAGAGTATTCTCCATGAGGGGTCTCCATTTGGAATTTATTCTCATTGCTGATCTCAGATTGCACTAACCTGTCAACAACCTGACCCCGCTACAAGGCCTCACCTATATATTCAAAGACAGTTATAATACTAGACACAAAAGGGATGAAGAATGGCTGAGTAGTTAGTATGCTAGCCTGGAACTTAGGAGACCCAGAGTCAATTCCCTCCACTTGCACAAACTCCTATATGACCATGTGTAAGTCACTTGGGCCCAGATTCCCAAAGGTATTCAGGCTCTTCCATTGTTAGGAAGTGGGTCATTTGTGGGTCTTGGCCTTAGTCACTCTGTGCCTCAGTTTCCCATCTGTAAAATGGGATAATAGCATTACACTATCTCACTGCAGTATTGTGACGATAAACACATTAAAGATCTCAGGTGCTCAGATACTATGGTAATGGGTGCCATATACCTAAGAAAGATCACTAGTAATTGTGGGTGGGTTGGGGTATTATTATTTTGTGGTTTGGGGAAAATGAAGGGTTTTTTTAAAAGGGTAATTATTTTCAGATTCAGGCCCAGGATAAAGGACTTTTTCTTTGTGTTACAAATGTATGTATTTATACGGCAGACTCAAACACTCAGTAGCAATCATAGAGCTAGACACTCAAAGAAGAGGTTTAAAGCAAGAGTAGAGTACAGCTCTTATAAGCTTTGCAGAGTAGCTCCAGCACTGGCTCAGAGAAGATTATAACTGAAAATGTCTTTTGTATAAGCAGTTCTGCTTATTCTTAGGGATCCATATCAGTCATGAAGGTCACGGAAGTTACGTATTCCGTGACATTCCATAACCTCTGTGACTTCTGCAGTGGCCAGTGTGGCTGACCCCGGGGTCGCCCAAGCAGCTGGCCCCAGGGACAGCCACATTGGCCACTGCTGGAGAGGCTCCGTGACCAGCTGCACTGGCCACTGCTCAGGCAGCTGCCCCTGGGGACTGCCCGAGCAGCAGCCCCGGGGGCAGTCCCCCACAGCCTCCCCCCAAGCAGCAGCCCCTGAGGGCTCCCCCCGAAGAAACGCCCCTCCCCAGGCTTCTTCCCCCCTCCTCTCCGAGCAGTACACCCCCCCAGCTAACATTTAGTCAGGGGTATTTACAGTACAAGTCATGAACAGGTCACAGACTGTGAATTTTTGTTTATTGCCTGTGACCTGTCCATGACTTTTACTAAAAATATCCATGACTAAATTGTAGCCTTACTTATTCTTAACTGAGAGCATGCTGAATTTGAGAACAAGACATCAGATGGCACTGCTATCCAGCAGAGACTTACTTCTCTGGAACAAAGAATGGGCAAGACAGAATTTGTTTCAGCTCTTAGTAATAACAGATTGTGGCATGTGAGTGACAAACATCACAGGGAGGCAGGACAATTCAGTGTCTTCTTGTAGGCTTGTCACAATAATTGATCTGAGTGACTAAACTGTTCTACTTTGGGAATTATGATTCTCTGCAGTCTTTCCCAAGCCCCAATGAAGTAGATCAGCATTAATGTCCCCAATTTGCAGAGGAAGAAATCGAGGAACAGAGATGACATGTTACTTCAATGGAGTCAGTGGAAAATCTGGGAACCAAAGCCAGATCCCAACTCCTAGACATGTACCACAAGTGCATCCTTCCTCCTAGAGAGAAAGAAACAATGGGCACACAATAGGACAGTGTTCCAGTCCTGCCGGAGTGCTCTGGAATACACTTCCAGCACTCTTTTGGGGAATGGGAACAGCATTCTGCTACTTCTGCCAATTCTAACCACTTCCCAGCCTCCATGCAGGGGCTGAGTGGGGCCCCAATTCCAGTGCTGGTGGAGGGCTCCAGTCCTGGGCCAGGGGGTTCCCTCCCCTCCCTGGATACAAAGGGTCCTCCAAGCCAGCAGGTGCTGGGTCCCGTCAGGGGGCACTCAGAGGTGGGTCAGCACAGAGGGAACCTGGGATGCTAAAGCTGTGTAGTAGTAGGATTTTATGTTGTATTTTGTATAATTTAGAATGAAGGATAAAGAATAATAATGTAGCATGCATTAAATGTATTGACGTATGATTTGACCATACCCTGCCAGCCACTCTTTCTGAAAGCAAAAAGGAATGGCCTAGCATGCCATTGGTAAAGATGCATCAGCCAGAATCTTGTGTCTGAAGCTGATTTCAAGGTAGTGACAGACCTTTAGGGTCACCATTTTGTTTTAAATTTAGCATTTTGAAATAAGTAAAAGAATCGGAGTACTTGTGGCACCTTAGAGACTAACGAAAGCTTATGCTCAAATAAATTGGTTAGTCTCTAAGGTGCCACAAGTACTCCTTTTCTTTTTGCGAATACAGACTAACACGGCTGTTACTCTGAAACCTGTCAAGTAAAAGAATGTAATGATTGTTTTCTCCTGCATTGCAATTTGATATTCCTGTTCAAATGCTCTGTGTAAATCAATCCTGTTTTGTGTGTGTGAATGAGGAATGTGTTTGCTAGAAGACAAGCGTGAAGGCTATCACCAGACCAGATGTTCTATGGAGGAATCGAGGATGGACATAAAGGCACCAGGAGATTGCAACACGCCCTACTGAGATGTCAGAAGGGGGCAGATTGACAACTCTAAAAGATGTGGCAGGCACCCATCAATGGGGACAAGATAGCTGTGATCAAAATCAGCATGGGGTAACTCCCTGAGAGACTGATGAAAGAACAAGATAAAGGATGAGAAGAAAACAAGCTCTCATCAAACGGCAACTGATTAGAGCATGACGGTGCAAAACTCATTGGTCCCAATGAAGGAAAATCAATATAAACAGGTTGCTTTGCCATGAAACTTTGGGTTTGTCTGGCCAAGACTTCCCTGGAGCATCGTGTCGCGACTGACAGAACCCGGCTCCTCTCTACCTATGATCAACCTAACTGGACACTAGATTGATCCAGACTCTGGACTGGTAACTATAACATCAACTGGTGGGACAGTGTGCGCGTGTGTGTGATTGAATGCATATGCTAATTGTTGTATCTCCAATAAACGTGGCATATTGCCTTTTCCCTTGAAAAAGATCCCGGGTGCTTTTAATAAGCATAACAGCTGGACCAGGCAAGTGAGCTCAGGGACCAGATCCACCAGAAGTCCAGGGCAGAACTGGAGCTGGGCAATGTTGGGAGCTAGGTAGAAAAGCCGTCCAGACAACAGAGCCCCCAGCTAGGCAAACATAGGGAGAAGGCAGGGGTGGGATGGGCTCTGCAGGGTGTCACCCCCTGCTCCTCTGGGCCTCCCACAGCTCTCCCTATCATCCTCCCACCTCCCCACAACTAACTCTAGCTCCCTTTGCTCCTGTGCACCCTCCTAGGACATCACACTGCCCTCCCCCCAGGTATGTACCTCAGCTCCACCCCCATTCAAAGTGAGCTTCCACCACCTCTGGGGATCTGACACTTCTGTGTTTAGGACTCCAGCATGCAATAGGAGCACCTCAGTTGCACCACTCCATGCCTGACCCTAATCAGTAACACCTTTTCTTCGTGCTGCCAGTCCAAGCCAACTCCTACCTTGTGCAGTTGGCCTCTGCTGTCCCCCAGAAAAGCAATGGTGTGGCCATCTTCCACATTCACGGCCACAGCAGTCATACGGGCCTCCGGCTTCTCCAGGGTGGGGGCTGTTTCAAGAGGCACCCGACTGGCCATGGGACTGGGGGTGTGGTCCGAGCCGCAGGGGTACGCGTCCAAAGTGTCCTTTGTGGGTCAGGAAAGAAGAAAGGAGAGACCATTCCAAAAAGGAAACCAGGATCTTTAACATCTATTACTCCCTTGCCCTCCCTATCCCCTTCCACCCAGGCATATCAGTGTGTATCCCAAATGTAAATTAATTGAGCCTTAAATTCCCTTGGAGGCAGATAGTATTATCCCCACTTTACAAAGGAAGGTGAGCCACAGAGAGGTTAAGGGATAAACCCAAGACCTGACTGTGAGTCAGTGACAGCTTGAGGCCAAGTGCAGACATCACTCCCCCTCAACAGATACTGGGTGGCCCCAAGCACTTTATTCCTTTGCAGAAGAATCTAGGTCTCCTAGTACTCAGACCTCTGGCTTAGGTAAATACTTGAGATACAAACATAGGTGCTGGAAATTCAGCAGAGGAATGTTTTTACTGAGTCACTTCTGAAACACTACCTCAGTGTGTTTCCAGGGGATGTTGTGCTATCATCTTTCAGGTGAGTTTAGATTAAACTGATTTTCTTGAAGACTTTTTTCATACATGCTTCCCCTCTTGGAATCACTGCAAGGCAGAGTGAAGATTGTTTGAATGCCCTAATTGTACATTACCTACTTTCCCTGTATAGATTACTTTTCAAGTCTACGCTATGGAGACTATACTGGCATAATGCAGACTACACCGATGGAAGTGACTTTTACATTGGTGTAGGAACTCCATCTCCCCAAGTGATGGTAGTTAGGTCAATGAAAGCATTCTTTCATTTACCTAGTTGCATCTATATTGGGGGTTAGGTCAGCACAGGTACTTCACTCAGGGGTGTGAATTTTTCACCACCTTAGCGATGCAGCTAAATTGATCTAAATTTTAAATATAGCCCAGACCTAACTGTAACCTTAACTCTGAATTCCCTGAGTTTGTAACACTTTGTTTTGAGATATTAATGGATTCCAAAGCCAGAAAGGACCACTGTGATAATCTAGTCTGACCTCCTGTATAACTCAGGCCATAGAACTTCTCCAAAATAACTCCTGTTTGAACTAGACCATATATTTGTAGAAAGGTCTAGAAAGGTCAATTTAAAAGTTGCCAGTGTTGGAGAATCAACCTCAACCCTTGGTAAATTGCTCCAGTAGTTAATTACCCTTATTATTAAATATTTATGCCTCATTTCCAGTCTGAATTTGCCTAGCTTCAGTTTCCAACCATTACCTCTTGTTATACCCTTGTGGGCTAGATTGAAGAGTCCATTGTTAAATATTTGATCACAGTTCATAAGTACCTACATGGAGAATAAGTCAACTCCTTAACCTTCTCTTTGTTATGCTAAACAGACTGAGCTTCTTGAATCTATCAGTACAAGGCGTATTTTCCAATCCTTTAATCATTCTTATGGCTCTTCCATGAACCCTCTCCGATTTACCAACATCTTTCTTGAACTGTGGACACCAGAACTAGACAGTATTCCAGCAGTGGTTGCACTCATGCCAAGGACAGAGGTAATAAAACTCCCTACTCCTACTTAAGATTCATAGAATCATAGAATATCAGGGTTGGAAGGGACCCCTGAAGGTCATCTAGTCCAACCCCCTGCTCGAAGCAGGACCAATTCCCAGTTAAATCAGTTAAATTCCCAGTTAAATTCCCCTATTTATGTATCCAAGGATCACATTAGCCTTTTCAATCACAGCATTGCACTGGGAGCTTATGGTCAGCAGATTATCCACCATGACCCCCCCGCCCAATGTCTTTTTCAGAGTCACTGCTGCCCAGGATAGAGTCCCCCATCGTGGTCTACATTTTTATTCCCTGACATATACATTTACATTTGGCCATATTTAAACACATGTTGCTGTCTTTTGCTCAATTTTACCAAGAGATCCAGATTGCTTTCATCAGTGACCTGTCCTCTTCATTATTTATCACTCCCTCAATTTCTGTGTCATCTGAAAACTTTATTAGTGATTATTTTAAGTTTTCTTAAGATAATTGATAAAAATGTTAAATAGTGTTAGGGCCAAGAACTGATTCCTGTAGGGCCCCATTAGAAACACACCTGCTCAATGATAACTCCCCATTTACAATTCTATTTTGAGACCTGTCAGCCAGTTTTTAATCCATTTAATGTGTCATATTAATTTTGCAGCATTCTAGTTTTTAATCAAAACGTGCATTACCCAGTCAAATGACTTGCAGAAGTCTCAGTATATTACATCTACACCATTACCTTTATCAACCAAACTTAGAATCTCATCATAAAAAGATATCAAGTTAGTTTAACGGGATCTATTTTCCATTAACCCATGTTTGGCATTAATTACATTACCCTGCTTTAATTCTTTATTAAAGAAGTCTCATATCAGCCATTCTGTTAACTTGCCCAGGATTAATTTCAGGCTGACAGGCCTATAACTGTCTGGGCCATCCTGTTTACCCTTTTTCAATATTACTGCAACATAAGTATTCTGCCAGTCTTCAGAAACCTCCCCAGTGTTCCAAAACTTATTGAAAATTAACAGGCCAGCAAGCCTCTCAAACAGTTCTTTTAAAACTCTTGGAGGCAAGTTATCTGGACTAGTTGATTTAACAATATCTAACTTTAATAGCTGCTAGTTAACATCCTCAAGAGCTACCAGTGGAATGGAAAGTGTGTTATCATATGGTATGACGACATCAGCTATTTCCCCGCCAAATATAGAACAGAAATATTTATTGACGACTTCTGCCTTTTCTATATTATTGACAATTCTAGCATTTCCATCTAGTAATGGACCAATGTCATTGTTAGGATTCTTTCCGTTCCTAATATACTTTAAAACCCCCTCCTTATTGTCCTTAACTCTGCTGGCCATAGACATTTCTTTGTGTCCCTTTGCTTCCCTTATCAACTTTTTACAGTTCCTAGCTTCTGATTTATATTCATTACTATCAAATTCCCTTTCCTTCAGTTTATATATATAGTTTTCACATCCCCTCTATGCCAGGTTGACTTTTTAACCCATGTGACCTTTCTTGAGTGCAGCTTTTTGGCCACCTAGTAAAGTCTTCTTAAACACTTACCAATTATCATTCACTTTTTTCTGCCACTGATTTGGCTCAATTGTTTTCCCCTTTTGTGAAATTAGCCCTTTTAAAGTGGCAGGTTTATTTTATATTACTTCTTTAGACTTTATTTTGTTTGCATATAGCACATGTGATCAAGTCATGATCACCTGCACCTAAGTTACCACTGATTTTTAATTTTGTGATCAATTCTTCATGTGTGTCAGAGTAGCCTGGCAGCCAGCTGAGGCATAAGCAGTCTGTTGAAACTACGGGCAATGGGAAAGCTCCCAGTCAAATAACAACATTGAGCAGACCAGAGAGACTGCTTACCTGCCTTGGGATGATGGGTCCTCGCCTGTGCTTGGCTGAACCCTGGTTGAATGGTGTAGGGCCTATCCCAAAACCTGCAGGTAATTGCCTCTAATGACTCATCACACTCTCTGGCTCAGGGCTGACTCATCAGGCTTAAGCAGTCTCAGACTCTGAAGTATCACAATCTGTCAGTACTAGGTCTAATACAAAATTCACTATGTCGGATGCAAACTTTGTATTTTCCACTGAAAGCATCCGATGAAGTGAGCTGTAGCTCATGAAAGCTTATGCTCAAATAAATTTGTTAGTCTCTAAGGTGCCACAAGTCCTCCTTTTCTTTTTGTGTTAGGAAATTGTCATCTATAATATTTAGAAATTCTGAGGATGTTTCAGTAATGGCAGCATGAGACCTCCAGTATATGTCACTCAGACTGAAGTCCCCCACAATCATGCAGATCTTTTCCTATTATACATGTTTTTAAGGAGCAATCCTGTTCCCTAAGGTGATTTCATGCTATGTAGCTGACACACACTAGTACCTCATCTTGTGGTTTATCTGTTAAGACAGATCCATAAGCATTCAGGATCTTTTCTTTCAAGTTGTCAGTGACTCAGAAACAACTATTGCCATTTTTGGCAATGGAGTGCCACTCCCCCTCTCCTTTTGCCCACTTGATCCTTCCTAAATAGATTATAACATTTTAACATTCCAATCAGGCAAATCACCCTACCAGGCTTCAGTAATACCACTTAGTTCAAATTTATGCTAATAAAAGAGCAATTCCAATTCTTGTTTGTTATTCAAGTTCCCAGCATTGGTGTATAGGCAATTAAAGAATTTAATTACAACAATCCTGTAATATGTTTAACCATTAACTTACTGATAGGTGCTCTCAACCATAACTCCTTTGTAACTTAGGGGTTTTTTGCGGAGTGGGGCAGTGTTTGGGAATTTCATTAGTTTGGTGGGTTTTTTTGTTTTTTGTTTTTTAAACACTATGAGGTTTCATATATGGACACTAAACAAGAAACCCCAAAAGAATGCTCCCATACAGTATTTTAAGGCTGCAGAAATGGCTCCCAGGTCCTGGGGTCCTCCAGGAAGTAGCCCCCACAACAACGGCACCTGACTCAGGACTTCCCACACAGCCCCAGCCAGGCACCGTGCAGAGGGGGTTGGCATAGTCAGCCCAGCTCTGGGATCCCAGCTGGCTGAACTCAGCTCAGTGCTCTGGTCTGTACCACACTGCACACAGTCCCAGCTCTGCCCTTTGCCTCAGGTTGCCAGGCAAAGGGCAGGTGGGTTCAAGCCCAACTTCCTCCTTCTGCTCCCACACACCTGGGTCCTAGTGCAGCTAGGATTAAGGAGTGTCGGATTTCTGTTGAGACAACACCCAGAGGCCTCATGCTGGAACAGGGCTCAAAGCTGCCTCCCTGGAGCAGGCGTGGGAAACTCCCAGATGAGCAGAGCCGAACCCCTCCAGCTCCACTCCTAAACACACAAGAGACAACAGACTGGGGCCTACTGAGCTAAGCACAGGCCTACATGCCAGGAGCTCCACTCTAGCTCTCTCTGGTCCAGGGAAGTCACTGCTTCTCCCTTTTAATTATTTTATTCCCAGCTGGGGTTGTGGTGGAAAGACTTAGGGTGAGCCCATTACAGGGATGGCATGGTTACCTCCGAACCAAGTGTTACAAGCCCAGGAAATCCAAAGTGAAGGTTACACTTCAATCCAAACAGTGTGAGGTAAGCAAGGGGTTTCCAGACCTTTTTCCCTGAGGCCCACCTGTGCAGCTGCAATAGGCACTGCCGCCCACTATCAACACTTCTTGAGGAAAAGTATACATTTTAATTATTACATCAACCTACACAGTTTGATAGCGCCTCCTCCCACCTCTCCCACCAGGCAGACAAGCTATCCTCCCATTAGGCTCATCAAATGGGAAATCAGGCAAGGAGCTGCCAAGCACGCAGCCTGGCCTCCTGGGGCCACCACAGGTCCATCGGGGAGAGGGGCACCATGGGGCGTGCGTGGCCCCTCACCTCAGCAAGGACCAGGGCCAGCAAGAGGGCAAAGAGGCCAGGCAGGTTCCACAGCCAGCCCCCGCCAACACCTTCTGCCTCAGCAGCCCACTAAGTACCTTGAGCACGTCACCTGGCAGCCCAGCCACAGTCACCCACCCAGCACCCTAGTGCACCTCACAGGCACCCCCTGCCTTGAAAGGAAGGAAGGGTTTGGGGGTTGCCAGTGCCGGGGACCAGGCAGGGGCTCAGGCCAGGCCCAACCATTACCTGTTACGATCCCAATCACAGCATTGTCCAGGCAGAAACAGAGCAGCACCTTCAAGCCCTAGTCCCGAGGGGGGCCGCAGGGCCGATACTCCGACAGCCACGAATCTCAGGCTGTGGCAGCTCAGGAGTGGAAACAGCTGTGAACCCTCCAGCCTCCTCTAGCCACCCTGGGAGCCGCTGCCTCTCAGGACTTGTCCCTTCTCCTTGCCATCCACCCACCAGCTCCGCTTTGCCCTCTGCTGCCTGCCTGGGGTGCTGGATGTGGGCCATCCCTAGCCACCACTCCACTAGTGGAGGGGACTGGCGGCCAGTTCCCAGCATGGGACTCATCACCATCCGCTTCCCAGTCAGACATGGCGGCGCTGGGTGCCCTGCAGGTGGGAGGGGGCCTGCCCGGGGGGGATGGGGGTGCATGACAAGCTGTTCAGGGGGCGACTGAACCTTTAAATTGTGCCCCCACCATCAACTTATACAGTTTGGGGAGCAACATTCCTTATGTCCCCCTCAAACTCCACACACTGTTCCACCAGCAGACCAAGTAGGACTGTGTTG
Source organism: Eretmochelys imbricata (assembly GCF_965152235.1). NCBI lineage: Eukaryota > Metazoa > Chordata > Testudines > Cheloniidae > Eretmochelys > Eretmochelys imbricata. The sequence continues at coordinate 218,102 of NC_135578.1, read as the reverse complement.
CAGCCCATCTTTGGGCCACAGTCTGGGAACCCCTGAGGTAAGCAATGCCCAGCTATGGACCCCAAGCCCTCACTCCACCCTGCAGAGATTCCAAGCAATAGTCAGAGGGCTATGGCTACTTTTGTGCTCCCAGATTTGACTAAACTGATGTTTCTAGATATGTTTGATCGTTTTCCTCTTCTCCGCTCATGGCATCACTGCAGAGGACAGAGCGAAGAGTGTTTGAGTGCCATAACTGTGCGCTATTTACCTTATCTTGTTTGGGTTTCTTTTAGGTGTAACTGAATTAACTGAATTTCCTAGGTTTAGAGAGGGAAGGTGGGAGAGAGAGAATTTCTTTTACTGGACCCACTTCTTATGGTGAGAGAGACAAGCTTTCAAGTGACACAGAGTTCTTCCTCAGGTCTGGGAAATGTGTCACAGCTAAATACAAGGTGGAATAGATTGTTTAGCATAAGTAATTAACACCTATTTCAAGGGACCATTCAAGGTGAAGTGGCCCTTTAACACCCTTCCAGTTATGGGGGGACCACAGGAGGGAAAGCAGCTGGGGCAGTTGTTAATGGGTTACAGCTTGTCATAATAAGCCATAAAGTCCTCAGAACAAGTGCAGTAACTGTGGGTAGGATATGCTGTATTTTTCAAACAAACCAAGAGATTGGGAATCCCTGCTTTAAGTGCACAATGGAACTCCGTCTTAAATATGGAGTCACAACCAGTGCCTCCATAAGTCAAACAATCACTCTTTGAATCTTGCTAAATACTTGGCCTCAATAATACTGTGCAGCAGTGTGTTCCACAGTCTAATTATGCCTTGTGTGAAAAACTCTTAGGCTCCGACTCCATGAGTGCTCCGTAGCTGGCGCATGGATGGAAAAAACACAGTGGGTGTTCAGCGCCCACCAGCTACAGCTAATTGGGGGCATCGCTGATCAGCTAATCTGGGGCACCGCTGAACAGCTGTTTGGCAGCTTGGGCAGTGGCTTGGGGGAGGGCAGAGGCCTCAGGGAGGGGGCGGAAAGAGGTGGAGTGAGGGCGGGGCCCTGGGGGAAAAGGGCGGAGTGAGGACAGGGTCTGGGGGCAGAGCACCCCTAGGGAAAAGTAAAAACCAGTGCCTATGGAAAAACTATTTCCTTTTATCTGTTTTAATTTCAAACATTTCAATCTTACTGAATATTCCCTTTTCTTGTATATAAAACAGAGAATAGAAGCTCCCAATTTACCTTCTCTCTAGGATTACCATTTTGTTTATTTTACTAAACACGCATGCCCCTCTTTTTTCCTCTACACAAACCCAAACTTTTCAATCTCTTCTCTAAGCTTTTTTCCATGTCCCTAATCATTCTTATCACCCTTCTCTGAATTCCTCTAATTCTGCAATATCCTTTGTGAGACTGGGTGAACTATACTGCATACAGGATTCCCGCTGAGGATAACCCATCGCTTTATATGAAGGCATGATCATATTCTTCATATTAGTCTCCATCCATTCCTTATGCATCATAAACACATTTTTTTTTTAACTGCAGCTATACATGGAGCAGATGTCTTCATTGATGACACCTAGGTCCTTTCCCCAAGTCAATACCATTAATTTAGAACCCTGTGACGTGTAGGAGTAATTCAAAATTTTCTCTCCAATGTGCATTACTCTGCATTTACCAACACTGAGTTTAATTTGCCATCATCATGTTGCTCATTCACCTAGCTTGATCAGGATCCTCTGAAGTGCTCAACAATCTTCTCCAGATTTAACTAATGCAAATAATTTTGTAGCATCTACAGATTTTGCCACCACACAACTCACACCCTTTCCAGGTCATTAATAAATATGAGAAATAAAGACCAGACCTAGTACTGAACCTTAAGGCACCCCACTGTTAACCTTCTGCCATTATGAAAATTCACCATTTATTTCTACTCTTACCTATCTTTTACCTAATTTTTGATCAAGGACAATACTTTGTTACTCATCTCTGGCTACTTACCTTCTTTAGTAGCCTCTAAAGAGGGCCTTTGTGAAAGGCCTTTTGAAAGTCTAAACCAATTCTGTGAAATATTTCTCCTTTACCCACTACTTTGACACATTCAAACAATTGTAATATATAAGCAAGACATGATTTTCCACTGCAAAAACCATGTTGATTAGACCCTATCATATCATGATCTTCCAGCTGTGGTATTATTCTATTTTTAATTACTGTTTCAAACAATTTACCATGTAGAGATGCAAAGCTTATTGGTCTGTAATTCCCCAAATCACATCTAGAACTTTTTTAAAAAGTAGGTGCAATATTTGCTATCATCTAATCCCAAAGTGTAGTACCTGTTTTCAATCAGAGATTGCATATTTCTGGTAGCAGCTCAGCTACTTCATTCTCAAGCTCCTTCTGAACTCTTGTGTGTGTACCATAGAACCATAGACTATCAGGGTTGGAAGGGACCTCAGGAGGTCATCTAGTCCAACCCCCTGCTCAAAGCAGGACCAATCCCCAATTAAATCATCCCAGACAGGGCTTTGTCAAGCCTGACCTTAAAAACTTCTAAGGAAGGAGATTCTACCACCTCCCTAGGTAACGCATTCAAGTGTTTCACCACTCTCCTAGTGAAAAAGTTTTTCCTAATATCCAACCTAAACCTCCCCCACTGCAACTTGAGACCATTACTCCTTGTCCTGTCATCTTCTACCACTGAGATGAGTCTAGAATCATCCTCTTTGGAACCACCTCTCAGGTAGTTGAAAGCAGCTATCAAATCCCCCCCCATTCTTCTCTTCTGCAGACTAAACAATCCCAGTTCCCTCAGCCTCTCCTCATAAGTCATGTGTTCCAGACCCCTAATCATTTTTGTTGCCCTTCGCTGGACTCTCTCCAATTTATCCACATCCTTCTTGTAGTGTGGGGCCCAAAACTGGACACAGTACTCCACATGAGGCCTCACCAATGTCAAATAGAGGGGAACAATAACGTCCTTCGATCTGCTGGCTATGCCCCTACTTATACATCCCAAAATGCCATTGGCCTTCTTGGCAACAAGGGCACACTGTTGACTCATATCCAGCTTCTCGTCCACTGTCACCCCTAGGTGCTTTTCTGCAGAACTGCTGCCGAGCCATTCGGTCCCTAGTCTGTAGCTGTGCATTGGATTCTTCCATCCTAAGTGCAGGACCCTGCACTTATCCTTGTTGAACCTCAGATTTCTTTTGGCCCAATCCTCCAATTTGTCTAGGTCCCTCTGTATCCTATCCCTACCTGCCACCGTATCTACCACTCCTCCCAGTTTAGTATCATCCGCAAATTTGCTGAGAGTGCAATCCACACCATCCTCCAGATCATTTATGAAGATATTGAACAAAACCGGCCCCAGGACCGACCCTTGGGGCACTCCACTTGATACCGGCTGCCATCTAGACATGGAGCCATTGATCACTACCCATTGAGCCCGACAATCTAGCCAACTTTCTATCCACCTTATAGTGCATTCATCCAGCCCATACTACTTTAACTTGCTGACAAGAATACTGTGGGAGACCGTGTCAAAAGCTTTGCTAAAGTAAGAAACAATACATCCACTGCTTTCCCTTCATCCACAGAACCAGTAATCTCATCATAGAAGGTGATTAGATTAGTCAGGCATGACCTTCCCTTGGTGAATCCATGCTGACTGTTCCTGATCACTTTCCTCTCGTGTAAATGCTTCAGGATTGATTCCTTGAGGACCTGCTCCATGATTTTTCTGGGGACTAAGGTAAGGCTGACTGGCCTGTAGTTCCCAGGATCCTCCTTCTTCCCTTTTTTAAAGATGGGCACTACATTAGCCTTTTTCCAGTCATCCGGGACTTCCCCCGATCGCCATGAGTTTTCAAAGATAATGGCCAATGGTTCTGCAATCCCACCCGCCAACTCCTTTAGCACTCTCGGATGCAACGCATCCGGCCCCATGGACTTGTCCACGTCCAGCTTTTCTAAATAGTCCCTAACCACTTCTTTCTCCACAGAGGGCTAGCCACCTACTCCCCATGCTGTGTTGCCCAGCACAGCAGTCTGGAAGCTGACCTTGTTCGTGAAGACAGAGGCAAAAAAAGCACTGAGTACATTAGCTTTTTCCACATCCTCTGTCACTAGGTTGCCTCCCTCATTCAGTAAGGGGCCCACACTTTCCTTGACTTTCTTCTTGTTGCCAACATACCTGAAGAAACCCTTCTTGTTACTCTTGACATCTCTTGCTAGCTGCAGCTCCAGGTGCAATTTGGCCCTCCTGATTTCATTCCTACATGCCCGAGCAACATTTTTATACTCTTCCCTGGTCATTTGTCCAATCTTCCACTTCTTGTAAGCTTCTTTTTTATGTTTAAGATCCGCTAGGATTTCACCGTTAAGCCAAGCTGGTCACCTACCATATTTACTATTCTTTCGACACATCGGGATGGTTTGTCCCTGTAACCTCAATAGGGATTCTTTGAAATACAGCCAGCTCTCCTGGACTCCCTTCCCCCTCACGTTATTCCCCTAGGAGATCCTACCCATCCGTTCCCTGAGGGAGTCGAAGTCTGCTTTCCTGAAGTCCAGGGTCCGTATTCTGCTGCTTACCTTTCTTCCCTGTGTCAGGATCCTGAACTCAACCAACTCATGGTCACTGCCTCCCAGATTCCCATCCACTTTTGCTTCCCCTACTAATTCTTCCCGGTTTGTGAGCAGCAGGTCAAGAAAAGCTCTCCCCCCGGTTGGCTCCTCCAGCACTTGCACCAGGAAATTGTCCCCTACATTTTCCAAAAACTTCCTGGATTGTCTGTGCACCGCTGTAGTGCTCTCCCAGCAGATATCAGGATGATTAAAGTCGCCCATGAGAACCAGGGCGTGCGATCTAGTAGCTTCTGCGAGTTGCCGGAAGAAAGCCTCATCCACCTCATCCCCCTGGTCCGGTGGTCTATAGCAGACTCCCACCACTACATCACTCCTGTTGCTCACACTTCTAAACTTAATCCAGAGACACTCAGGTTTTTCTGCAGTTTCATACCAGAGCTCTGAGCAGTCATACTGCTCCCTTACATACAGTGCTACTCCCCCACCTTTTCTGCCCTGCTTGTCCTTCCTGAACAGTTTATAACCATCCATAACAGTACTCCAGTCATGTGAGTTATCCCACCAAGTCTCTGTTATTCCAATCGCGTCATAATTCCTTGCCTTCACCAGGACTTCCAGTTCTCCCTGCTTGTTTCCAAGGCTACCATCTAGGCCTGGCGACTTATTGCTTTTTTATTTATCAGGTTGCCCAATTATTAGGCAGTTTTTAAAACTGCAGCCAGAAACTTTTTCACCATATATGTTAGGCATTTAAGTCTGCTGGCTGGGATGTCACACTCCTAGCCACAAAATATGTTTACACTGTCTTATGGCAGACTGAGATTGTGCCACATCTAAATTTCCATTTAAAAAAAAAGTTTCAAGCCTTTATAGCTGTGAAGAGCCTTTTGAATGGGACCCTGATGCTATTGTCTTATACATCCTAAACCAACAGCTCTACGAAATGTGTGAACTATTCCATTTATCTTAACTGAGCATTGACACTAAACCCTAATGATGACTAACTTTTACCAAAAGCTTAAAACAGGTAATTATTCACGTAAATGGCCAAAAGGAAGGAACAGCTGTGCCCAGAAATGCCCAGCATCATCATTCCCTCTGTGTGATGGTGAATGCAACAGCAACTTTTCTAACAAAGTCTGGCTGCTTTATAAGGAGAATACAAGAACTGTATTTTCCACTGCATGCCTCCGATGCAATGAGCTGTAGCTCACGAAAACTTATGCTCAAAGAAATGGGTTAGTCTCTAAGGTGCCACAAGTCCTCCTTTTCTTTTTTATAAGGAGTTGATCTTTGCACAAACTTCCCATCAGTATCAGTGCACTGCAGGGACCATGTGTGGGATTAACTATGTAACCCCAACTAATGGACCACAATGAATATTTGTTCCTCTCCACAGATTGGGACTGAGGCTCTTCTTTTATTCACTGGACAACAATTCTGATAGTTTTACAGCCATAACCTTTTATACAGTGAAAAGATTCCAGTGAGTAGAAATGTAGCAGAGAATACTTTAAGCCAGAGATCTCACAAGCTGTGTGATCCCAGTCCTCCATCCCTCTCTCCCTCCCTTCCTGCTGCCAGCAACATCTTGCAATGCAATCAAGTTAGAGTACTGAGCCCATAATGCATATCATGTACTTCATTGTCCTGTCCCTGGTTCTGTGCAGCATTCACAAGAGCTAAGTAGCCCTTACAAGTCCTGCAACAGCCTCATTTATGCTTTTAATTAATGGTGACCAATAGCCTCTTCATAGGTAAGGTTGCTACCAGGTTATAATTATAAGGCTTATTTTCCATACTCTCACCCGAAATCTAATTAAAAAGCCTGTATGTTTTCAGAATGTTCCAACAAACTTTCAGGGTGAAGTTGCTTTTTCTGAAAACTTTAGAGACAGCAGAGTAAATGCTTTTCCAGTTAAAGGGATTGTATTGAAATGATTCTGAAATGTCTAATATTTCTGTCCCCATATACTGAAAATACAGTCTGATGCTAACTTGGGAATAGGTTTTCAACATAAACCTTGTGCAGAAGCTAGTTTACAAGCAGACATAAAGTACACATTTAATTAGCATTATTCCTAAATAATGCATGAGCTGCCACCATTAAAATTGAAGGAGTTAAAACTCCCTCTGAATAAAATGTTCATTGACAGCCACTTCCACTCACACACTGAATGAAGCAGGCTGGAGCTGGCACAGAAGCTTACATGCTGTTAGATACAATTTTTAATGACAACCGCATCCACACACTGAATGGTGGAGGATAAAGTCTGCTGAGAAATTCACATGCCATTGGATAAATCTGTTAATAAGATCCCATGTCTTATCTGGCAGATAAGACCTGAATTATACAGCAGGGACCTTGGAATACTGGACCCCTCGATATCCCTCTCCCATCCAGTTCAATCAGGACAGTATCATGTGCTATTTGTTTTGGAAGGAGGATTTTCAAAACAGCCTGTGAGAGTTGGTCACCTAACTCCCTCAAGCACTTCTGAAATTCCCACTCTTTGATTTCATTCATTCTGTTCAGCACCACAACTTCAGCATGCAAATTGTATTGAAAATGCATAAAAACATGCAGGTCTGGGGTTCAGTCCCCATGGATGACCATGGCATGTGCATGTCTTGACCATCTGTTATGTTAGTTTATTAGGTAGAATAGGAAGACTAAGGGCAAAAGGGGTAGCTGTGGAGTAGAGGGGAAGGTGACTTCAGGAATCATGGGGGAGGGACAGGTACATAGCTGATGATCTTAGAATCATAAAACTGGAAGGGACCTCGTGAGGTCATCTAGTCCAGTCCCCTGCACTCATGGCAGGACTGATTACCTAGACCATTCATGACAGGTGTTTGTCTCACCTGCTCTTAAAAATCTCCAATGATGGAGATTCCACAACCTCCCTATGCAATTTATTCCAGTGCTTAACCACCCTAACAGTTAGGAAGTTTTTCCTAATGTCCAACCTAAACCCCCACATGCTGCAGTTTTAGCCCATTGCTTCTTGTCCTATCCTCAGAGTTTAAGAAAAACAATTTTTCTTCCTCCTCCTTGTAACAACCTTTTATGTACTTGAAAACTTATGTCCCCTCTCAGTCTTCTCTTTTCCAGACAAAGCAAACCCAATTTTTCCAATCTTCCCTCACAGATCATGTTTTCTAGACCTTTAATCATTTTTGTTGCTCTTCTCTGGATTCTCTCCAATTTGTCCACATCCTTCCTGAAAGGTGGCACCCAGAACTAGACACACTGGTGAGCTGGAGCCAGTTCGCACTGGTTCGCTAGAACCGGTTGTTAAATTTAGAAGCCCTTTTAGAACTGGTTCTAAAAGGGCTTCTAAATTTAACCGGCCAAAAGTGGCACCGACTCCACAGGTGCTCCAGCCCTGAAGCACCCAAGGGGAAAATTTAGTGGGAGCAGAGCACCCACTGGCAGCTCCCTGCCCCACCCCCGGCCCCAGCTCACCTTGCCTCCGCCTCCTACCCTGAATGCACTGCTCCGCTCTGCTTCTCCGCCAGCCCGCTGGCTTCCCACGAATCAGCTGTTCGTGTGGGAAGCCGGGGCAGGCTGAGAACCAAGCAGCGGCTTCCTGCTCAGGCCCAGGGAGGCAGAGCGGAGGTGAGCTCAGGCGGGGGGGAGGGCCACCCGCGCTGCAGCAGGTAACACAGGGGGCGGGGGGCGTACAGGGGAACCGCTCCCCGCCCCAGCTCATCTCCGCCACCCTCGGCCTGAGCGGGAAGCCGCAGCCTGCTTCTCAGCCCTCCCCGGCTTCCCGCCGAACAGCTGATTCACAGGAAGCCGGGGGGGGGGGGGGGGGAGGGCGCAGAGAAGCAGAGCGGGGCGGTGCATTCAGGGGAGGAGGCGGAGCGGAGGTGAGCTGAGCTGAGCTGGGGCTGGGCTCTGCACCCACCAAAATTTTCCCCGTGGGGGCTCCAGCCCTGGAGCACCCAGGGAGTTGGCGCCTAAGGCGCCACTTTTGATGTGATCAGTGGGGGGAGCAGCCACTCCCCCTGCTCCCCCCCAGCTATGCTCCCCCACCCCTAGGAGCCAGAGGGACCTGCCAGATGCTTCCTGGGAGCTGCCCCAGGTAAGCACCGCCAGGACTCCCCACCTCGCCCCCCAGCAGGTGCCTCTGGCTCTTAGGGCTGGGCTGGGCACCCACTACGGCGGCCCATGAGACCCTCCTGGCCGGTTCTGGGGGCAGTCAGGGGACAGGGGAGGGGGGTGGATGGGGCAGGGGTCCTAGGGGGGAGTGGGGGGCGGCAACGACCCCCTTGTGAAGTGAGGAGGGAACCCATTGTTAAGATTTTGGCAGCTCATCACTGACTAGACATAATACTCCAGTTGAGGCCTAATCAGAGTGGAGTAGAGCAGAAGAATTACTTCTCATGTCTTGCTTACAATACTCCTGCTAATACATCCCAGAATGATGTTCGCTTTTTTTGCAACAGTGTTACACTATGACTCCCAGATCCCTTTCTGCAATACTCCTTCCTAGGCAGTCATTTCCCATTTTGTATGTGTGCAACTGATTGTTCCTTCCTAAATTGAGTACTTTGCATTTGTCCTTACTGAATTTCATCCTATTTACTTCAGACCATTTCTCCAGTTTGTCCAGATCATTTTCAATTTTAATCCTATCCTCCAAAGCACTTGCAACCCCTCCAAGCTTGGTGTCATCCACAAACTTTATAAGTGTACTCTGTATGCCATTATCTAAATCATTGATGAAGATATTGAACAGAACCAGACGCAGAACTGATCCCTGCGGGACCCCACTCGTTATGCCCTTCCAGCATGACTGTGAACCACTGATAACTACTCTCTGGGAACTGTTTTCCAACCAGTTTTGCACCCACCTTATAGTAGCTCCATCTAGGTTGCATTTCCCTAGCTTGTTTATTAGAAGGTCATGCGGGACAGTATCTAAAGCTTTACTAAAATCAAGATATACCATGTCTACCGCTTCCCCCCTATCCACAAGGCTTGTTACCCTGTCAAAGAATCTCTACATGAACTCTACAGGGTCCCCTGCTTCTCAGCTCAGAAATATTTTTCCTTCTTTTGGACCCCCCCCTCTGCTCTGAGCTTCCCCCTTCGCTCCTAGGCTCTCCTGCCGGCCTTCTAAACTCTGCCACAACTACAGCAGAAATGGTACACTCTCAAAAGTGCTTTTGGACCACATAAACATTACTCCTGAGACCTAAAGTCTGCAGTACCTCTTGCATGCTTTGTAAAACAACACTTAGAAGATGACTGCATACTATGTACTATTCTTTAAAGGAAATTAGTAGATTAACACCCCACTCTACTGAAAACTGGCATGGGGATTTCAGTAACCACAAGTGGCCAAGGCTTCAGATTTTAGTTCTCAGATTAAAAAAAGTAGTAATCTCAAGCACCATGCTGAAGCACTGAATCCAGCAGTGTTTCAGAGGGGAGACCCAACACCACTTCCTGCGCTATTTAGGTTTTCCTTAGCAGTCCCCCTTCCAAGAACAGAGCAGGTCAACTATTTAGCTTGTGAGCACTGATGATATCACAGTACAAACAAAAACAGTTAGCACACCTATTAGAATCAGAGTTCTCAAGCCATTTCATACTATCAACTCATATTCCTTTTTCCTTCAGTGAATTTGTCCCATTCTTCTGTTGCCATAGAAATGTAAGTCATGCCTGTAAAGAGGATTATCACATCTTACAGAATCCAAAAGAAAGAGGAGCTAGGATGTGGGGACAACTTTTCTTCGAACGCAAAATCTTCCAGGACTAGTGATTTATGGGGAAAGAAAGAACTGCTGCCAAAGAGACCTGCTTTTGTTTAAATTATCTCTTTGTTCCTGTTCTCTTTAAGATGAAACCTCTGTAATGTATATTGTGTTCTTCACGTCTGTCTGAGATCCAAGGGGACAGGCACATAACTACACCCCACCCTACGGAACAGATTCAGCAAAATTATTAAAAACTACAATTCAAGACACTGTAACCACGCGGTTCAAGAATCAATGTTTCCACAGGTTGAATCCAATCCTGGAGGCTGGCCCCTCCATATGCATCCCACATGGCAGGATGTGACCCATTTCTTTCAGTTCTCTCTGCTGGTAAACCTGCTGAGGGAGTGGAAGAACAGAGGATATCAACAAGTGGTGGTAGGAAGATAGGAGAGGCTAAGTTTGAATGGAGAGCATAAATTGTTCCCACACCATATTCTAATGGTAGTGTGGGAGCTATGCACTGTTCTTTCAGGGTCCTTTAAGATACTAGCTCCTACAGACCCACAGCTGGGGATGGCACTCAGCACATAACATATTTAATTATAAATCCTTGCAAAATGAGGTTTACACTGAAAATGCAGACAGCACCGCATGGCATTAGAGCACCACTACAGACCCACCACCACCCACACACACACACACTTCCGTCCTGATTCTCTTTTACAGAGAGGCACCTTTACACCATTCTGTCACTGTAAAGAAGCCTTAAAAAGGGTGCAAAGTTGGTTACACTCATTTTTAGGCCTATTTACACTGCCAGGGCGATGTAAAACAGACAGTGTAAACAGTAATCAGGCTCAGGAAAGCCACTTACCGCTGGCAGCTGGACACAGTTGGAACTGACATCATATTCGATATATGCCACTTCTATCCCCTCCTCTGATTTCCCATCCTTCGTATAACAAACATCCCTGGTCCGAGTGGTCAGACGGTCCACTTCCTCCATTGTATAGACACAGAGTGCAGACTCCTCACTCACTTTGCCAGATGAAGCCTGCCAGGCAGAAAAGGCAGTGAACAGCACTTCTCCTTGGGTGCTGAATCTCCCTCTTGTCAGATCACTGCCGGGTTCGGTCACATAAGCAGCCTGCAGTATGCTGTATGTTTTCTCTTTGCTCCTACAGAGTAGTGGTAATTCCACATAGGAGTAATAGTGAGAGTCATCCAGACAGATTCGTGAGATGTAGGTCTTGTACTCCCGTGACTGGGACTTCAGATCCCGGCGATAAAACAGGAAGTAAACGCTGGAGCGATGGATAAAGGATTTGATGAAATGGTGGTTATACTCGGAGAGCCGACCCACAGCCAACTTAGCCGTTTCTTCATAGGAGAAAATGGAGTGAGAGTCTGCCCCTTGCATGTCCCCCCCATGGGCCCTGAGATTTCGGGTGGTGATAGGAGGGATACCCCCTCCAACCCCTCTGCTAGTATACCCTCGTCCTACAAACAGTAGGGGCATGTCATCTTTTGAGTGGCCTACGAGTCCCACAGTAGTGATATTTGGGTCATTTGCAGCCACATACTGAGTGTCTCCAGGGCTCTCCGGTCGGAAGAGAACGTGGTCAATGGATGTGAGGCTTCTTTTTTCACAGATCCCCTGGTGCACGCTGCCACACACAATGAGCTCCTCCTGCACAGAGTTCACCAGTAACAACTTGTTGTGATTGTCAGTGTTGTGTGCCTGGGGACATTCCAGCTTTGAGACAGGGGGGAGACAATCTTTGCTGTCCAAAACTGGTCCAGTTTGAACTGCGCTCTCCATCATCAGGTCTGAAGTTAGTTGGAAAAGAAAGTTGGTGGCGCCCAGATAAAGGGTCCCAGACTCAGAATCCATAGTCAGGTGAAGGAATTTTGTGGTGTTGTGTGAAAAGGTGACATACTGCAGTCCCCTTGGAATCACTGCCCCCAGGAAACAGAGAGCAGGAAGAAGGAAAGTTCCCAGAGACATGGTAAACGTTCTGCAAGAGAGAGAAAGCTGTTACCCTCTGGAGCCAGGAGTGAAGGTTTACACAAATCAGAGTCTTTCAACATCGTACTTTTATTATGAGAAGAGGTGGGTGAACAGTGGCTAAATCTAGAGACCAAACAGCAACAAATGAGAAATTCTTAAAGAATATCAAAAGCAGGAAGCCCATGGAAGCATCAATGGCTTTGTGCACCAAGGTATTAAGGTGACAAGCACAGAGTAAAATACGACTGTTGAGAGGCTGGAATATTACAGATATTCCTGGGACACTTACCAGATTACTTCATTTGTTGGTGGAGATCCCCATTACCAAGACTTTCATTGTAGGCCCAGAACTTGGATTGGTTATCTGAGAAACAGGGAATCAATATTCATGTTTCCTCAAGAGAAATCTGGCCAAAGCATAGATCCTCTGACCCAACAATGCCACCTCTGGCAGAAGGTCCTATTTATACTGTAAAAACTAGCACGTCAGGGAGCTGGTTCAAACTCAGAAACCCCACACAATAGATAAAACACAGTATGTCCTTGCAGTACAGACAGAAGTGAGCCTTGTTTAACCATGCTCCTGGACTGTATTACAGACATAGGCTTTAGCAGGGTTGTGCACTGTGAGTTCTCCAGGACAGGGGCCATATGTTTAGAAAGAATCTAGTACACTATGGGTATTACTCAAGAGCAATATTTCATGATAATACATCATGGTTAGAACAGGGCCGGCAACCTTTCAGAAGTGGTGTGCCAAGTCTTCATTTATTCACTTTAATTTAAGGTTTCGTGTGCCAATAATACATTTTAACTTTTTTAGAAGGTCTCTCTCTATAAATCTATATATTATATAACTAAACTATTGTCATATGTAAACAAGGTTTTCAAAATGTTTAAGAAGCTTCTTTTAAAATTAAATTAAAATGCTGATCTTACGCCGCCGGCCCGCTCAGCCCGTCGCCGGCCTGGGGTTCCATTCACCTAGGTCGGCAGGAGGCTGAGTGGGGCCTGCAGCCGGGACCCCAGACTGGCAGTGGGCTGAGCAGCTCAGCCCGCTGTCGGCCTGGGGTTCCGTCCGCCAGCTCCTGCCAGCCAGGATCCCGGCTGCCGGCCCCACTCAGCCCACTGCCGGTCTGGAGTCCTGGCCCTGTCCACATAGAGTAGGTACCTACCTTCTCCCTGGTTCCAGCCCATTCTTTCTCTCTCTCTGCACTGAGATGAGGGTGGGAGTGCACTGAGCACAGGGCTGGGGGTGAAGGAGCAGGATGGGGGTTGGGGTGCAGAGTCTGGCCAGGAGCTAGAAAGAGGGAGGGGGTTCAGGGTTGGGGCAGGAGGTTTGGGTGTGGAGCACTTACCTGGGCAACTCCCATTTGGTGTGAGGGGTGCAGGTGGGAATGCGGGGGTGGGGGGGTTGTCCCGGAGCTCCCGTTTGGTGCTCAGGGTGGGAGTGGGGAGTGCAAGAGTCAGGGCGTGGGATGAGGGGGGGGGGTGGGTATGTGTGGGGAGTGCCAGAGTCAGGGCTGGGGTGTGTGAGGAGGATTCAGGGGTCAGGGCAGAGGGCTGGGGGTGTGGGCTGGGGTCATCGGGGTGCTCCCAGCCCCCTGCTCTGAGCAGCTCACGGCAGGGGGCTGGAGGGGTTATGCCCTGATTCCACCCCCTTTCCCAAAGTCCCTGGAGCAGAGAGCATGCTGCGGCTCTGCTTTTACCTCTCCCCTTCCCAAGAGCAGTCAGCTGATCGGCTGCAGGGCGGGAGAGAAGGAGGGGCAGGAACCCAACACACTGGGGGAAGAGGCGGGGGGAGGAGGAAGCTTGCCTGCCCTGCAAGGAGAGAGCGGTGGGCGGAAAAGAGCGGGCCGGGCCGGGCAGGATTTTTAGTGCACGCTGCTGTCTGCCCGGGTCTGGCAGACCGCAGCGTGCCATTAAAATTTGGCACGCGTGCCATAGGTTGCTGACCCCTGGTTTAGGAAAAAAAATACAGCTCACTTCTGATTACACTATAGGACTGAAATATATATTAAACTTTTTTTTTTTTTTTTTTTTTTTTACACACAGTATAGGTGAGTCTCAGTTAATAGAATCAAACTGTTCTGCGTTTGAATCAAGCAAAAAACTGTCAGTGTTCAGAGAAATCATATTGTTTTTTGCATCCTACTTCTTCAGTCTCTTGTCACACCTCCAATCCTAGCTTCAAGTTCTCTTCCCCAGATTTTTCACCCCATATAGTAGCATTTCAGGTTTCAGATCAATGTCATTTGAAAATCTCACAAGGATAGTGCCTGCTCTGAGTTTTTTTTTACAAAACAGACCCTGACAAGCTCCCAAGAACCAGCGTTGTTCCTATTACAAATCCTCCAGTTTCAAAAACATACATTTCCTCCAGCTCTATTTATATCCTATTAAAGAACATCTGCAGCAATCAATATTGAGCCTCAGCACTAGTCCAATAAAGGGAACAAAATAAGTCAGGCTTCTCTCTTATTGACCAATTCACAGACTAACACTATTCTGCATCCATTGCTATGGTAACCATCCATCTAGGTGTGAAAGGTCATAGTTGGCTCAGCTGTACCAGCAGAACTCCAGGGAGAGGCTTCAAAGATCATCAGCACTCATTTCCCTGAGGCCCTTTGGAATATCCCTATTAGGATCACTCCTTCCCATCCCTGACGCATCTTACTCCAATAATATTTAATTGTCATGGCAAATGTTATCAAAACGTAAAACTGAGACCAATCCCTCCAGTCTGAGGGCACTGGACAGTCCGCCCAGGCCAGAGCATCACACTGTGCCCGGGTTTGATTCCCTGTGCCCCTCTCTCATTGCACCCTTTGGAAACAAAGGCTCCTAGCTGCTTTTCAGAAAGATGACTACTTTATTCAGTGCTGAATGTGATCACAGGCCTTCTGGAGAGACTGCACTGGACAGTAACGCAATCCTCATTTCTTAGAGCAGGGGTGGGGAACCTTTTTTCTATCAGGGACCATTGACTCACAGAAAAAAGCAGTTGTGGGCCACATACAGCCCCATGGTGGGAGGCTTGGGGCTTCCCACCGGCAGCGGGGGAAGGTTTGAAGTGCAGGAGGGAGCTCCGGGCTGGGGCAAAGAGTTTTGGGGTGCAGGAGGGGGCTCAGGGCTGGGGCAGGGAGTTGGGGTGCAGGAGGAGGTTCGGGGTGCAGGCTCTGGGAAGGAGTATGGGTGTGGGAGGGGGCTCAAGGCTGGGGAAGGGGTGCGGGGCCTGGGAGGGAGTTAGGGTGCAGGAGGAGGTTCCGACCTGGGGCAGGAGGTTTGGGGTGCGGGCTCTGGCTGGACGGCGCTTACCTCAGGTGGCTCCCGATCAGCAGCACAGCGGGGCTAAGGTAGGCTCCCTGCCTGCCCTGGCTCCCTGCTGCTCCCGGAAGCGGCCAGCATATCAAGCCCCTAGGCCCCCATATGGACTATAACGTGGATAGAAAGCTGGCTAGATTGTCAGGTTCAACGGGTAGTGATCAACAGCTCCATGTCTAGTTGGCAGCTGGTATCATGCGCAGTGCCCCAGGGGTCGGTCCTGGGGCCGGTTTTGTTCAACAACTTTATTAATGATCTGGATGATGGGACAGATTGCACCCTCAACAAGTTCACGGATGACACTAAACCGAGGGGAGAGGTAGATATGCTGGAGGGTAGGGATAAGGTCCAGCGTTACCTAGACAATTTGGAGGATTGGGCCAGAAGAAATCTGATGCGATTCAACAAGGACAAGTGCAGAGTTCTGCACTTAGGACAGAAGAATCCCACCACCGCTACAGGCTGGGGACCGACTGGCTAAGCAGAAGTTCTGCAGAAAAGGACCTGGGGATTACAGTGGACGAGAAGCTGGATATGAGCCAGCAGTGTGCCCTTGTTGCCAAGAAGGCTAATGGCATATTGGGCTGCATTAGTAGAAGCATTGCCAGCAGATGGAGGGAAGTGATTATTCCCCTCTATTCGGCACTGGTGAAGCCGCATCTGGAGTATTGCATCAAGTTTTGGGCCCCCCCACTACAGAAAGGATGTGGACAAATTGGAGAGAGTCCAGCGGAGGGCAACAAAAATGACCAGGGGGTTGGGGCACATGACTTACAAGGAGAGGCTGAGGGGACTGGGATTATTTAGTCTGCAGAAGAGAAGAGTGAGGGGTGGATTTGATAGCAGCCTTCAACTACCTGAATAGGGGTTCCAAAGAGGATGGAGTTCGGCTGTTCTCAGAGGTGGCAGATGACAGAAGAAGGAGCAATGGTCTCAAGTCACAGTGGGGGAGGTCTAGGCTGGATATTAGGAAACACTTTCACTAGGAGAGTGGTGAAGCACTGGAATGGGTTACCTACAAAGATGGTGGAATCTCCATCCTTATAAGTTTTTAAGGCCGGGCTTGACAAAGCCCTGGTTGGGATTATTTAGTTGGGGTTGGTCCTGCTTTGAGCAGGGGGTTGGACTAGATGACCTCCTGAGGTCCCTTCCAACCCTGAGATTCTATGATTCTACGAGGGGACGGGAGGGCTCTGCACAGTGTGTGCTACCCGCAGGCACCTCCCTTGCATCTCCCATTGGACACGGTTCCCAGCCAATGGGATCTGCGGAGCCGGCGCTGGGGGCAGAGCGCAGCGCTTCCCTGATCGCACGTGCCTAGGGGCGGCAGGGACATGCCGGTTGCTTCCGGGAGCTGCACAGAGCCGACCGGACTTTTAACGGCCTGGCAACCCTAGCTTCCCCCTGCAGTGCGGTGAGCCAGCACTCACAACTCCAGCCCCATGGAGGGGCGCTGCGTCTCGGGGCTTCCGGCCCACAGTGTGGAGACTTGTTGCAAGCCGGATGAAATGAAGCAGCAGGTCAAATCCGGCCCGTGGGCCATAGGTTCCCCACCCCTGTCTTAGAGTATTAAATTCTTTAAGGACAAAGCATCACATTAGAATGTATTTCTTCACTAACCCTGCAAGTCTCTGAGTAGCAGCAGCTCTCTCCTTATTTCCTGCACAGACTTATCCAGGCAGCATGTAAGCCAGTGTGGAAATCCAAAGCTCTTATTTTGGGACACAATGCAGGCCCCCATTTGTTCTCTGCAGGCACCTCCACCCAATCTTGAATAGTAATTTTAAAAAGTCAGTCAGTCCTAAAGAGCAAAAGCCAGAAATGAGTCGACAGGAGACAACTTATGAAAAAGGGCAAGACCGAGCCTCCTTCAGAGGAACTGTTCATCTCTTCAGAATCCACGGACTACTTACTCTCTGGCATTTCTCTGGCTGAGAATTTCTCTGTTCATTCAGAGACTACTCTCTGACTATCACTTCCCATCACCTGCTGGAAACAACCAGCAAGCTCCACATACTATCCTTGCACCTCTTGGAAAGTATTAAATTGCTTTCCAAAATCTCAGCATTCATTAAAAACAAAACAAACCAACCAACACTTCAACTGTTATAGTTGCAAAGAAAACCTCACAACTGTGACCCAAAAGTATAATTGATGCAAAGTCTGGAACCATAGCTCTGAGAGGCAGGGGTGCTGGAACAATTTGTATATTGTGGGTTCTGAGAGCCATTGAACCAAACTGTAAACCCTGTATATGACGGAAACCCTGTATATGATGGGCACCCCTAGCACCCCTAGGGCCAGCACCTAGGCTGAGAGCTGTGAACTACCCCATTCATTTCACCAAAGTGTAAACTCAGCTGCTTAGTTAAGCTTATTACTGATTTCTTTTCTCATGCAAAAAAGGAGAGGGTAGGGTCACAGATTTGTACAAACTGCTGCCAGTAGCATCTCATGTTGGTGCCACAAGGGGTGGTGCATGCTGGATGCCACCACCGATTTTCTTTTCCCCCAACAAAGTAGCCAAGCCCAAGTGGCTTAGCAGCCATGAGTATACTGAAGCTCAAGTGCCCATTTGCCCTCAGAAAGCACACGTCATCTGACTGTCCTTACAATCTACCATGAGCTGTATCTCATTTTGAGAACTCACATGGGCGGAGTTCAATTGGTGGGTAGAACTTGGAAGAATACTGCCACTTTCCCCTCGCTGCCCCCAATCTGACTTCTGTTCGATCTTTGTGCTGAGCTCAAAGTGATGATGTTCAGCAAGGAGCATTACAGCAGGAAACAAGTCTGCAATGCTGTGAGGGAAGATCACCACCTGATGAATGGTAAGACTCAACTGGGCTGTATCTAATTGATAATAAACTCCTTGGCACAGGGACTGTCTCCCCTCTGGGTGTGATACAGCACCCAGCACACCAACAGGATACAGAAAATAATAGCAATTGTAACAACTGGAAAAGTCAGGTTCTAATTTTGGCTCTGCCACTCACTTGGCAAATCATATAACCTTTCAGCTATTACCATTCCCCTGTAAAACCAAGATATTACTGCCCTGACACAAAGAGATGGTCTGTGATATCCTGTGGATGGATGGTGTTACAGATACTATCCAGTATTAATTACAGGGCTTTATAAAGCTCTGAAAACACTTCATGTGCTTGTTGTAGGTAAGTAGACAGCATTGCCAGGACAGACACAAAGCACTGACACACTGCCCTCAAAGCACACATACACTGATTCGCATAACACCAGCACTGGTTACATTTAGTTTACACACACACAGAGGGGCTTTTATTCTCAGTGGATAACGGACATTTAGAATTCGCTGCTCCCAACGCTTCTGACAGAAACTGCCTTGCTAGGAATCTCAAACACTGGACTCACCTCAGGTTCTCTCTCTACTATATGGGGAAGGAGTGGATTGAAGAATTTTATTCAAGTGTCTGTCACAGAGAGACATTTATATCTGTTGATAGGTATTTCTTAAAGTCAACAAGCAAGTTGTTATGGAACTTTTACAGAATGTCAATGTCATAATATCAAACTCCTAAAGCAGCCAAAGCAGGGGAGAAAATGATGACTTTATACATCAACATTAAGAAAATAAGTCAAAACCAACGAGGAGTCCTTGTGGCACCTTAGAGACTAATAAATTTATTTGGTCATTAGCTTTCGTGGGCTAAAACCCACTTCATCAGGTATTAGCCCAAAGATTCCTTGTTGTTTTTGCTGATACAGACTAACTTGGCTACCACTCTGAAAAAAATTAAGCCAAGTATATCTAACATGATTAATTTCCTGTGATGCTGGAAGGTCCTGCACTGGAGGGCCCGCTGGCCTTCCTAACCTTCCACGTGTCCACAATTGCACATTGCTCTTCTTTTTAACGCCCAACTCTCCAATTACATCTCCCCACCACTGAATTGGCAAAGGTCCCCTTTCCATGACAAAAGTTCCTGAGACACAGGACTGGCTGATAAGGTGGGACATCTAACAGTAATACAACTGAAACTCACAAACTGTTAGTCCTGAGGCATGTCCATCTGTCTGTTGGTCATATGGGATATTCAGTTTCTGCAGAATTGAAGATTTTACTGGGGAAAAAAAAAAAAAGGTTCTGGTCCTCCTGGTTGTGAAGAAAACCTTCCAAACATATACTGAGTATAAAGTGAGACAGTGTTATTTTCCTGACTCTGCAAAGAGCCCGAAACAGTGGCTCACAGATGTGTGAGCTCCACTGCAAAGCACTACTTTAATCAACTGTTAACTCTAAAAGCTAACGATGTCAAAAATTCAGTATAAACTTTAATTTCAGCAAATGGAATGAGGAACTGGTGTAAACAAATGCACAAACAGGGAGGGGCCGAACACCAGTGGTGGGAGCATCGAGAGACCAGAAAAGGGACAGAGGTGCACCTAGTCCCATAAGTGTGATAGGGAGGTTACCATATATAGTCCTAAATGTTCTGCCTATCACATAGACCATTATTAAAAATGGAAAGCAGCCCTCTCCACTTAATGTGCTTGACATTCTGGTCAGGACAGAGCCCTAGAATGCTGCATAGCCCTGAGCCATAATCACTAAAGTCCAAGGCATTTTTTCTTCTTGCTTTCCAAGGGTGAGAGGTTTGAAGATATTCTCCAGTGAAAGGGCTTCAAAATGAATACCTAAAGCAGTGGTTTGAGAAAGTACTGGCTCATGAGAAGACTTTCCCTGGAACAGTATACAGCGAGATGGCACATCTGAGAGGTCTGGACCTCTCAGAAACAGGGAGATGGTTGGTATAATTTATGTTCTGTGAACCTCACTCCACTTCATCCCTAGAATTATGTGCGTGTATTGAATATAGTGCCCATAGCTGTCATGTTATTATTAGGGGAATTATGTAAGGGATTGTGCATGCTAACTGCAGTTGGGTTTGTGTGATTACTGGGGGTACCACTGAGCCCACCAATTCCACCAGCCTGAACTCCCTTACACTGTCCTGCTGAGCCAGGCCCCCAAGCAGCACTTAAGTGCACACCCCCTCTGGGGTGCAAACCCAAAATAGTATTGTCTTGAGCTGCACAGAGAACTATACAGTGTAAGCTCATGAAATTCTCCCCCTCCCTCAATGTGGAGGAAGATATGCACAGCTTTCTGCCCCCCAGTTATGAATTCTACAAACTAGTTTCAGAGAAAACAAAAACAAGTTTATTAACTACACAAAATAGATTAAGTGATTATAAGGGATAGCAAACAGATCAAAGCAGATTACTGAACAAATAAAACAAACATGCAAACTAAGCTTAAAGTGGTTACAAATAGTAATTTCTCACCCTAAATGTTATTTTAGGGATTTCTTTCACAAGTCAGACACCTTTTCCAGCCTGGGCTCAGCTCTTCTCCCCCCTTTTGTCTTTGTTTCTCAGATGTTTCCAGCAGTTATCCTGGACGGGGATTCAGTGAAGAACACTGACCAAGTCACTCCCCAGCCTTAAGTAGGTTTTACATATGGCGGGAACCCTTTGTTTTCCAGTGTGGTCCGCCCATGACCCCCCCTCCATGGAAAAATACTGGTATTTTATCATGGAGTCCAGTATCAGGGGATAGCCGTGTTAGTCTGAATCCACAAAAACAAGGAGTTCGGTGGCACCTTAAAGACTAACAGATTTATTTGGGCATAAGCTTTTGTGGGTTAAAAATCCACTTCAGATGCATGGAGTGAAAATTACAGATGCAAGCATTATATAATGACACAGAAAGAGAAGGGAGTTACCTCACAAGTGGAGAGCCAGTATTGACAGGGCCAATTCGATCAGGATGGATGTAGTCCACTCCCAATAATAGATGAGGAGGTGTCAATTCCAGGAGAGGCAAAGCTGCTTCTATAATGACCCAGCCACTCCCAGTCCCTAGTCAAACCCAAATTAATGATGTTAAATTTGCAAGCGAATTTTAGTTCTACTGTCATTGGAAGTTTTAAAGAACAGGTTAGACAAACATCCACCAGGAATGGTCTAGCTATTACTTAGTCATGCCTTGAGTGCAGGGGACTGGACTAGATAACTATTGAGGTCCTTTCCAGTCCTATGCTTCTATGATTCTGATTGTACAAACCCAACCTGAATACTAAGAACCAGGGGGGTTGCGTTAACAGAGGTGAGCACAAAGGTGGTCGCAGCATGAAAAGGTTTGGGAACCACTGCTAGATTAAAGAGCCTACTGGAAGAGTCAACTGCCATTCTGCAATACCCCCAGACTGAGCACTCTCACCCTTTGTAGGCCTCCCAGGACCCCCTTCCCAGCTAGCCCTAATAATTAAACAACAGCATCTGATTTGTAGCCGATCAAGATAAGCTGGGAGGGTAACTGACTGTCACAGGTGAGGTGGGGGCCTGACTCCCCTTACGGGTATGTCTACACAGCCTGCAGCAGTGAGCCTCACTGGGTGGACACTCAGGTTAGTGGGGCTTGTGCTAGCACTCGAAGAATCACTGTAATGACAGCACTTTGAAGTTGCAGTTTGGGCTGACACCTGGAGAGGAGTGGGCTTCAGAGCCTGAGCTCCAGCCTGAGACTCACTTCCACAGGCTACATAGACACATCCTAACAGATCAGCCTGCCTGTGACAACATAGTAGCCAGTAAGGCCCAGATCCACATAGGTATTTAGGCTTCTAACTTCCTTTGAAATACCTTTGTGGATTTGGGCCTAATATCTCACTAATGCTGTAAACAGTAATAACATCTCCCTTACTTCAACTCAATATTCCCCTGCTCACATTTCCAAGATTCACAATTGCTTCTTAGCCATTGCATTGCACTGTGGATACACATTATGTTCAGTTGCTTGCTCACTATGATCCCAGAATCCTTTTCTGAGTCATTGCTTTCCAAAATACAGTCCCCCATTTTAGCCCCCCATTCTTGGTTCCTATATAACCTTCCATTTAGCTCTATTAAAATGTGTGTTGTTCAAACAAGCTCAATTTTCCATGAGATCCAGACAATTTTGTAGGAAAGACAGTTACCCATCTTTCATAACTGTTTCTCCTCGAGACGTGTTGCTCATGTCCTTTCCACAGTAGGTGTGTGCCCGCCCACATGCACAGTTATTGGAATTTTTTGCCTTAGCCGTATCCACTGGGCCAGCTCTGGCACCCTCTGGAGTCCCGCACTCATGCACTGGTAGATGAGGTGCTGGGACCCTACACCCTCTCAATTCCTTCTTGCCCGCAACTCCAACAGAGGGGCAACAGGATGGGTCATGGAATGGACATGAACAACACATCTCAAAGAGCATCAGTTAGGAAAGGTATATAAGCGTCTTTTCTTCTTGGAGTGTTTGGGTCATGTCCATTCCATGCTAGGTGACTCAAGTAGTATTCCTGGAGGTGGGCTCGGAGCTATGGTTTCACTGTTTGCAATACAGATCTACCAAAGCTGGCGTAGTCTCTGGCCTGCTAGGTAATGGCATCGTGGGATGCGAAAATATGGATAGATGACCAAGGAGCGGCTCCACAGATGTTCTGAATTGGCACTTAGGCCAGGAAGGCTGCTGAAGAGGCCTGCACTCTGGTGGAATGGGCGGTTACAATCGTCGGTGGTGGCACCTTCACCTGTTCATAACAAAACCTAATGCAGGTGGTTATCCAAGAGGAAATTCTTTGTGCAGAAACAGGCAGACCTTTCATTCTGTCCACTACTGCGATGAAAAGTTGCGCTGACTTACAGAATGGTTTCATTCTTTCTGTGTAAAAGGGCAGTGCTTTTTTGACATCCAGAGTGTGCAACCTGCAATCCTCGTTAGACCTATGAGGTTTTGAGAAGAAGACTGGCAGAAATATGTCCTAATTAGTATGAAACTGCGATACCACCCTAGGTAAAAAAGCGGTGCAGTCACAGTTGAACCTTGTCCTTATAGAACACTGTGTAGGGCAGCTCTGATGTGAATACTCTGATTTCAGAGACCGTTCCAGAGAGCCGATATGATTGCCACCAGGAAGGACACCTTCCAGGAGAGGAGCAAGAGGACACAAGAAGTCAATGGCTCAGAGGGTGGCCCTGTGAGCCTTGAGAGCACTAGGTTCAGATCCCAAGGTGGGATAGGGTCACAAACTTGAGGGTAAAGTCGCTCCAGACCTTTCAGAAACTTGACCGTCATGTCATGGTAAAAATAACAACCTGCCCTGGATCAGAGGGTGTAAGGCTACAATGGCCGCTAAGTGGACTTTAACTGTCTAGAGGGACAGGCCTTGGTGCTTGAGGTGCAAAAGATAGTCCAAAATCAACTGAAGCGAGGCCTGGTCAGGCGAAAGATCCCAGTCCGATGCCGAACACGCAAAGCGCCTCCACTTAGCTGGGTAGGCTGCCCTGGTGGAGGGCTTTCTGCTACCCATCAGGATGCTCTGAACTTGAGCCAAGCATGCCTGCAGCCATGCAGAAATCAGGCTGTCAGGTGTAGGGCTGCTAGATTTGAGTTCAGTAATTGGTCGTGGCTCTGGAAAAGTAACTCCGGCTAGAGCGGTAGCTCCAGTGGTACCGCTATTGAGAGCTCCAGCAGTGGGGCGAACCAGTGTTGGCGGGGCCATGCCAGAGCTATCAGGATTACCTTCACCTTGTCTTGTTTGATCTTCGCAAGGACTCTGTTCACTAGTGATATTGGCAGGAAGGTATACAGTAGTGCCCCTGACCACAGGAGCAAGAAGGCGTCAGATAGGGAGCCTCTGGCGAGCCTGTGAATCAAGTGGAAATTAGGGCACTTCCTGTTCTGTCTGGATGCGAACAAGTCCATCTGAGGAGTCCCCCACTTCTGGAGGATTACGCTGACTACTTCCGGGTGAAGGGACTACTCCTGCTGAGATAAGAAGGTCCTGCTGAGGCAATCTGCTAGCACGTTCCTGGCCCCCGGGATGTGCGAGGCCACCACGTGGATGGCATGCTGCACACAGATGTCCCATAACCAGACAGCTTCTTGGCAAAAGGCTGATGAGCGGGCGCCACCTTGCTTGTTGATATAGAACATCCTGGCAGTATTTTCTGTTAGGATTTGAACCACCTTGCCTGTCAGGTGGGGCAAGTATACCTGGCAGGCCAAGCATATCAACATGAGCTCTCTGATATTTATGTGGAGAGAGCAATATTCCTGCGACCCAGCAACCTTGCATGCCGAGGCCACCAAGGTGGGCTCCCCAACCCAGGTCCGAGGCATCAGAGACCAGATTCACCAAAGGGAACAAGGCCACAAAAGGAACTCCTTCCATTACCGAGTTGGGGTCTGTCCATCATTCCAGGGATGACCGGATATGGTCTGGTACCGTCACCACCTGGTCCACATCATGTCTGTTGGGAACATAGACTAATGTCAGCCACGCTCACAGGGGTCTGAGATGAAGCCGCAGATGCCGGACCACGCAAGTTCAAGCTGCCATATGGCCCCTTGAGGCAAATGTGGATAGTCGTGAGAGGGTGGGCTCCCACATGGGAGATTAGTCTGGACATGGCCTGGAAGCAGGCCTCCGGCAGAAAAGCTCTAGCTTGCATAGAGTTGAGGATCACCCCTCTGAACTATATAAGCTAAATGGGGGTCAGAGTTGATTTTGTCTCATTTATCAACAGGCCCAGATCATGACAAGTGGAGCACACCAGATTGAGGCGTCTTTACATCTGGGCCTGTGAATGTGATCTTCCCTTGACGAGCCAGTCATTGAGATACGGGAAGATCTGCACTCCGTGACTCCTCAGGTAAGCGGCCACTGGTGCCATGCACTTTGTGAAAATGCTTGGGACGGACAAGAGGCCGAAGGGTAGTGCCATGAACTGGAAATGGCACTGGCCCACCAGAGAAACTGTCTGTGTCCATGGAAAATGGAAATAAGAAAATATGCATCCCTCAGCTTGAGAGCAGCTTACCAGTCTTCTGGATCCAGGGAGAGAATAATGGAGGCCAGGAAAACCATGCAAAATGTCAATCTCTTGAGATATTTGTTGAGGCAACGCAGATCCAGAATGGGTCTGAGGCCTCCTTTGGCCTTCGAGATTAGGAAATATTAGGAATAGAACCCTTTCCCCCTCATATCACGAGGAACCTCCTCTACTGCCCCCAGTCATAGGAGGGTTTCCACCTCCTGAATGAGGAGGTGCTCGTGAGAAGGGTCCCTGAAGAGGGATAGGGAATGGAGAAAAACTGCAGGGTATAGCCCAGGGGTGGCCAAACCGCGGTTCGTGAGCTGCATGAGGCTCTTTTACAGTTTAACGTATGGCTCACGGAGCCCCCCATGCCCCTCCATTCTCTGCTTACCAACCTTTGTGGGGAGAGCTGAGGGGTTCTGCCTTGCAGTGGAATGGTAGGGGTTAGCGGCTTCTGTCAGAGATGATTGGTGCCTGCTGAAAGTGGAGGGGCACAATGTAAAGATTTGGCCCCTCCAACAGCTTTAATCACACCCCAGGCACACTCCACCCCTTATCCTCAGCAGCCCCTCCCTGCAGCTCCCAGGTGTTAGCTCCATGTGGAGGCAGCAGTAAACAGCTGGGAGCTGCAGGGAGCAGCTGCTACTTTAGCTCTGCGGGGAGAGGCAGCAGCAAAAGCAGCGGCTCTCAGTGCAGTTCCCAGCTGTTTTCCACTGCCTCTCCCCATGGCTACAGCTCCCATCTCGCTGGCTCCAGCAGCTGCCATGCAGGGAGGGGGCCTGGCAGCATCATGTGACCAAGCAGGACTTGCAAACCCTAGCAAAAATCTGGGAGGGGCACGTGACCCCATGTGCCTCCCCACATGACACCTCTGCAGGTAGAGGGGTCTCGGGGCTTCAGTCTCACTCCTGTTGAAGCCCTGAGCCCTGGCAGGCGACTCCCGCAGGGCTAAAGCCCCAAGACACCCACTCCTTGTGGGGCTGAAACCCCAAGCTTCAACACATGCGCGCCAGCTCTCAAACTTCTGAAAATTGTTGTATGCAGCTCGGAGGGTCAGTAAGTTTGGCCACCGCTAGTAACAGCCCAATGCTATTGTGCTGAGCACCCAATGATCTAAGGTTACTCAGGCCCATGATGTCAGGAAGAGACACACCCATTCAAAAACAAAGGGGGGGATGGATCCTGAAGTTCAGCTGGGATGCCGTCCTTTTGCACACCATCAAAATGCCTGCCGTAGCCCCCCCCCTGATGTTATGTAGGATCAGACTGAGCAGGTGAGGAAGATGAAGTGGGATGATGGCGTTTAAACCCCTTATCCCACTCCTTTCTCTTACAGGAGCCTTCCATGGCAGCCCCCAGAATCTGGGCAGTGGAGGCAGCCAGTACTGCTTCCTAGCAGCTTGCAGTATATAAAGACCAAGAGCGCATAACGTAGCCGAGAGTTCTTCAGGCCATGCAGCCTAGCAGTAGTCTACTCTGAGAAGAAAACATTCCCTTGAATGAGAGATCCTGAATGGACAGCTGCATCTCCTGGGAGAGCCCCAAATGGACAGCTGCATCTCTTGGGAGAGTCCCGAAGGATTGCAGCCATGAACTGTGCCTCATGGCCACAATAGAGGCTACAACTCTGACTGCCAAGTCAGTCACATCCCATTTCATATGGAGGGAACCCCCTGCCACCACCTTGCCCTCCTCAGGATGGCTGCAAATTCTGGACCGAGGTCCTGAGGAAGGGAATCTTTGAACTTATTGAGGGAGTCCCACAAATTAAAACTATCTCCCCAACAGGGCCTGGTGATTTGACACCCAGAGCTGGAGACTGGCCGTCAAATAAACCTCTCCCCCAAAAAGGTCCAATTTTTTTGCAGCCTTATTTTTAGGCACAAGCCCGCCTGACCCACCTATCCATTCCATTAGCCACAGATACCACTAGTGACCCAGGGGGTGGATGGGTGTATAGATATCCAAACTCCTCGGCAGGAACGTAGTATTTCTTTTCCGCCCTCTTGGATGTCAGTGATATAGAAGATGGGGTCTATCAAAGGGCCTTAGCTATTCTCAAGATCCCTTCGTGCACTGGCAGTGCGATCCTAGCCAGGGCTGTTGCTGTTAGGACGTCAAAAAGGGTGGCTGTGGGTTCTGTGAGCTCCTCTGCCTCCAGAACCACATTGGAGGCCACTCTCCTAAGCAGAGCTTGATGTGCTCTGAAGTCATTGGTGCAGGGGGGTGGTGAAAGAGACTGAGAGGGCCTCGCCACCGCTTCATCCAGGGATGAAGAAGATGATAGCTCAACAGGGGGAGGGGCTGGGGCACTCTCCCTCACTGGGGAGGTTTCCCATAGTGTGGGTACTTGCTCCTCGGTCCCTGTGTGAGAGCCCGAGTCAGTCTGAACCCGGTGTCAGCAGTGCAGTGGGTCACTTCTCTGATGCAACCATGGAGGAGCGGTGAGAGTATGGCACCGGCATCATCAGAAGACCCCATGGGTTCCAATAAGGCCATTGGGCTGGCCAATGACCCTGCTGCCATGCGCTTGCTGCAGGACCCATACTGATGTCCAGTACCCAAGACGACCACTGTTTGCGCAGAGAGCAGCTAAATTCCTGTTCTGATTCTGCAGAAGTGTCATCCCTTGAGGGCCATGGTGGGGCCATGGGAGCCTCCCCCTGATGGCTGCCACCAAAGGTGAGTGACCGATGCATCTCTGGAGATCGGTGCGGGATAGGCGGGGACAGGTGGTGTGAGGTTGAAGAATAACCCCGAATAGGCGGTGACTGGTGCACTGGAGACTATCTGGGGGACCACAACTTGTGGTGAGGCAGCAGTTGGCAGGAGGGAGGGCGGTATTGGGAGGGTGGAGACCGGCATCTCAAAGCCAGAGAGTCGCCCCGCGACAGCAGGGAGTGCATAGGCTGTGCTGGAGATCTGGGTCACCTGACAGGGGACTATGGCTGCAGCGCCAGGGATTGGGGCCGTGGAGTCATGGACCAATGTCTCTCCTCCAGGGACTGGTGGTGCCCCATCGCCCCTTGAGGCGGTCCCCTGGTGGGCTTGCCCTTGGATGGAGGAACCTACAAGGTCTTTCCCACTGGCCATGCGCAGACAGGGCCATAAGGTCCCTAGCCACCTGGAAGGCCTCGGGTGTCAAAGGCACTATTAAGTGCCGGGGTCCGCTACCGCTCCCCGGAGTCAGATCCCTGGGAGGGCTCAGGTGTCCTGACAGGGAAGTGGCCCTTTGACAATCTGGGGAGGGCAGGCAGCCCAAACAGGGTCTTTTGCTCACCACTCCGTTTTCCTCTTTACTCGGTGCAAGGGAGCAACTCCGCTGTTTCTTTTGGAACTTCTTAGGCACCAGCAAAGGGGAATAGTGTCGGAAAGAGCTCAGTGCTGGATGGGCAATCCACACCAACACAGACTTGCTTGGAGTCGAGTCGGAACAGGACGGCTCCAATACTGGGCGAAGCGTAGCCTCCATGAGGAGAGCTTTTAGACGTATATCCCATTTTTTCTGGGTCCTTTGCCTAAATTTTTTACAAATCCTGTACTTCTCCTTCACGTGTGACTTCCCCAAACACTTCAGGCAGCTGCTGAAGTCACTAACCAGCTTCAGCTTATTGCAAACTGAGAATGGTTTGAAGTACGGGGACCAGGGCATGCCCTGTTTCTGGGACGAAGTCCCTTCAGGGATTCTAACACTGCTTTGCTAATTGACTAATTTAAACTATGTACAAGAAATTATAGGTAAGTAAGGCTAAGGTTTTGTCATGGATATTTTTAATGAAAGTCATGAACAGGTCCTGAGCAATAAACAAAAATTCACAGAAGCCCGTGACCTATCCCTGACTTTCTCTAAAAATATCCCTGACAAAATGGGAAGGGGGGTTTAGCACCCACTGCTGCTGGGGGTCCTGGATCCCCCATCACTGCAAGGAGTGGGAGCTCTGGGGTCCTCCTGCCTGCAGGGGCTGGGTTGATGCAGGGTCCCCTCGCTCCCTGAAGCAGTTGGGCGTTCAGGGGAGTCCACACCACCCACTGCAGGTTGGAGCTGCAGGGTCCCCCAGCAGCTCACTGTCGCTGGGCAGCTGTGGGGGGTCCCCTCCCCACCTGTCATAGCTGGGCAGCTTCAGGGTCTGCTTGCTACCCGCCATGGCTGGGCAGCTGCGGGGGAAGGGGTCCCCCGCTGCCTCCTGCGGCTGGGCAGCTGTGGGGGGTTCCCCACCCATCCTCTGCAGCTGGGCTAGCTGAAGGGTACCCCACCAGGGTGGGGGCTGGGAGCTCCAGCCCCAGGGCAGAAAATACCATGGAGGTCAATGGAAGTCACAGATTCCGTGACCTCCATGACTTAATCGTAGCCTTCCAGATAAGCAACAAAGAGAACCGCTATTACACTTGCAGATGCAAGAGGGCACAGGGCCAGTGGCACCTCATATACTGGCACATGAGTGTGGGACTCCAGACAGCACCAGAGCTGACCCTACTGATACGGCTAAGGCAAAACATTCCGACGACGGTGCATATTGGCACGCACATGCCTACCATGGAATCTCCATGAGCAAGCACTTGAAGAGGAACAAAGCTATCCTTATATTCACCATTCCACTAATTTGCATCTCATCTAAAAACTTTAAGAGCAAAGTCTGAAATCCAGATCACTGATCAAGATATTGAATAGTATTGGATCAAGAACACATCCTTGTGTAACCCTGCTAAAATTTAAAAAAGGTCAAGCTTATCTGACAAAACCATTGTCTATCAAGCCATGTTGGTTTGGTATTATGCCATCATCCTTTAATTCTTTATTGATTGCATCCCCTATCAACCTTTCCATGATTTTGCATCAAGCTAACCGGCCTATAGGTACCAGAGTCATCCTGTTTACTCTTTTCACATACTGGTACAACATTAGCTTTTGTTTCGGGTCCAGTGGCACAAATATTACTCCTCAGATCACACCTGTGAGGTAGGGAAGATTTATCCCCATTCTACAGACTGGGAAACTAAGGCAGAAGGCCGATACAGCAATTAAGTGGCAGAGCTAAGATTAGAACCCAGGAATTCCATACTCCAATTCCTGTGCTCCATCCATTTAGATCACACTATCACACAAAACATGTCTCTTTCTGGGACACACATTATCCCTGTGTTTGCTAGAGAACTGGTGGGAGCTTCTCACTGAGAGGCTGATTGAGGAAAGTTTAAAGAAACTGAGTACACTGGATTGGTAAAATGGTATGTGTTACCACTGTTCTGAAAAGCCTTTAATGGAAGAGGCAGATCGAAGTTCTGTATTAATACAATCATGGAAATAGGGAAAACAAAGGCATGCCAGATAATTTTAGCTAGGTTTGAGAAACACTGATCTAGATCACAGTGATCTTGCCAATAAAATCTTATCACCCAGTACTGATTTGAACATTATTGCAAGCAAACTTAATATCCGTTTCACAAGCATCCATCTTTGGACAAAAGCCAGACGTTCCCAACCCTATAGCCCTTTCTGCCATTAGTATTCCTTCCGCCCTCAGATTAGGCTCCTGACAGTACTGATGGGAAAGTTAAAGTGCAGCCTCAGAAAAAACTGCATAAAAGAGTTGGGGCAGATCATTCAGAGCTGAAGCTCTTTAAACCGACTGCTCTACCAATAGTTAGGACAGTGCCGGACATTTTTAATATAATTGCTTTTTTCTTGGAGATTGTCCATTTCTTTGGCAGTGTGCCAGGGTCATCATCCTCTATAAAGAAAGAGGGAGCCAGATTGGAATTAGTGTGTACTTCATTGTGTTCTTTATTGGCGCTATTACATGAACATTAGATACACTCCCAGACTCCAGGGACCTGGGCCAGATCCTTGGGGCCAGCCCTTCTGCACCTGGAGCAGCTCTGAGGAGGCGGCATCGTAAAGAGGCTTTAAGCTACCTTTAACCACCTGTTCCCCATAATTAGAGCCCTCATGAATTCTCTAAAATGTCATGCCAACAGGCCAATACAAAAGACAGGGATTGGCCAGACACAGTGGCTCCCCAGCCACCATCCCATTCCAGGATTGGGAAGTATGGCAGCTCCCACTCCACTGTGGCCTTACACCACTCAGGAAATCCTGAGACAGCCAGTCAAATTGGCTTTCCAGTTCTTTTGCACTGCCAGAGTGGGGAAAGGTTCCTTTCACAAAGAAAAAGGAAAGAGCTACATTTGCTGTGGGCAAGAAGTCAGAGAAGAGGATGTATCTTATTTTAAACAGATGCAGTTAAGGCGAATTGACAGAGGGACAAAAGGAACAGCTAGATCATTATTTAACATTAAAAAATAGGTGCTGGTTGTTTAATTTTCATGGAAGCCTGATTCAGAAGTTAGTTACCAGCTAACCCCTAGGCCAAGAGCTACAGAGAAGTCTAGGTACTGAAACAGGATAAACAAGTCTATTTAATGGCATATACAGGGAAGAGAGCAGCTCAGCATGGAGTACAAACCAGGTTCATGCTTGAGAACAAACCCATAGACTACTCCCTTTATAGAGAGCAGGCTGCTGTGGACTTGAGCGAAAACTAGAGAGTCTGAGGCATGTCAGGCAGCCAGAAGAATGAACAGAGACTGCTGCTGCAAGGATTCCTGATGGAAGCTGGATGAAGTGGAGAATTTAAAGCTCTTATTTGTATTGTGGTAGTGCCTAGAGGATAAGGCTCCTCTGTGCTAGGCACCACAAACGTATAACAAAGACAGTCCCTCCCCCCAAATATCTTACAGTCCAAGTCTTTCAATCTCAATGCCTAGAGAAGCACCTTATTCCACATAACCTTGGAGAGGAAAGAAAATGAAGTACACTCAGGAGGTGAAAGTAGTGTAAGGAGACTAGGCAAGAGGAAGCAGCAGCAGCAGTTCTACTGATGAGTGACAACACTACAGACTGTGGAACAAACATCCTATAGCCTGGAGGGCACCAACGTAACAGTCACCCTGCCAGGACACAAATGTCAGCTAGTATCACAAAGAGCCACTACTGTCCCCTTCATTTAACTCCCTCCTGATGGCCCTCTAACTACCTGAATCTATTATCTAATTCACTAATAAGTAATTATTCATTTCTGTGGAGGGAAGGGGTTGACTGTTGGAAGGGTGGGGATACAAGGCACTGGAACTGCAACTGCACATTGACTGTGGCCAGGGGGAACAGATGAAGGGACTGGATAGGGTAGACAGGCTGGTGAGGGGTACTTAAGTGCAAAAGCAAACAAACTGGTAACAAACCATATCACTTATATGCTGTACTGCTTTCCCACCCCGCCTCTTTTTATGCTGTACACTCTCCTCAGCGCAGGGACTGCATCTTCCTCTGTGTTTGGAAAGTGCCAAGGCACATTTTAAGGACTACAACAATATAAACAAATAATTCTTATAAAGAAAGCACAGAACCGTGGGCTACACAACACTATTATGAGAGGGATATAAATGGACTTAAAGAGTAAGCAGTGATCAATTGTTCAATGTCATGCTGGGAGGAGGTTTCAAGTGGGCCTGGCAGACATCCAATACCATTAAATATTTTAATTAAATATTTGCAGGGCCAAGGGGGAAATACACTGGTCGAATTAATGGATGAGCCAAAGTTTGGAGAAATCAGAGACTAAGGACTGAATTTAAATAATGCATGACCTTGATAGATAAATTGGAAAAATAAGCTGAAATGTCCAGTACCCAGTTTAACAGGGGCATATGGAAAGTGGGTCAACTTCTGAAATGCATAAATACTGAATGGGGATAACTAGTGAGGTCAGAGTGTCACAGAAGGATCAGAGTAACAACTGAAAAACACCAACTGAGTCAATAATGTGGCTAAACTGAGGAAGGAATTTTCCTTCTGCTACTCAAGACTGATGAGATCTCTATTTATTGACAGAACACTCTATGGGATAAATAAAGACACCATCTTTTAGATATGACATGACAAGGGAATGGGAAACAAAACAGTGAGAAAAAAGGGACAATGCAGTGATTCAGTCTAGCCAGGGACACATTGTAGTGGGTCATACATATACATATTTGTCACACATGAACTCACACACACAAAACTATGTTAAAAATAATCATTTAGGTTGCAAAGTCAAACACTAAAAAGCTACGCAATGTCAAAATGAAGGTTGCTCATGCTGCACACTATTCAAATTCTTCTCTGAAGACTGAATTATTAATAGTCACATATGCTTTGCTATGGTGCTCATCGCTACACTGTTTGAGTGCTCCACAGACATCAGTGGTTTTATTTTCACAACACCCTTGTGAGATGAGCAGTTATCCCCATTTTACAGATGGAAAACTGAGGCACAAAGTTTAAGGACCAGTTTGAAAGACGTAGGACCTGACTTTTCAGAACACAGCACTTTATATGTCCAAAGCACAGCTCCCACTGACCTCAGTTGCAACTATGAGCACTCAGCACATGTGCAAAATCAGATCAGGGCCTCAAGTTAGGTGCCCAGAAAAATGAGAAAGACACAGTCAGTGACTCCCTGTGAAAAGTTTAAGTGATTTGCCCAGCATCACACAGGAACTCTGTGGCAAAGGCAGGGACAGAATCCAATTCTCCAGGATACCACTCAACTGCCTTAAATGTGAGGCTGTCCTTTCTCTTTCAGCAATCCCTGCCTCTTCACTACATATCTTCCAACCTCTGAAACAAATGAAGCAGGAATCCTACAGACAACAGTCTCCTTCACTACATAATCCTGATTCATTCCCAGCAGTTTGACCTCTAGCCTGTGTACTGAATGAAGTAGAGGTCTTGTGGAAAAGACTGCATGTAATCATGTAATTAAAGTCTGCAATCATAATGCATATGCCCAACAAATTAAGGTTGCACAGGCATTTCCTAATTTTCGAGTGTTTGACCATGCAACCCTAACAACAATATTTTAACACAGTTTTTGTGTACAATTTCCTAGCGGGGGAAGAGGGTTGTACAAAAGTAAACAAAAAACAAAAATGCCATTATGTGGCTTCATACTGACACCACATACATGGGTCATCCAGCATGGTTGGACCCTTTCGCTCTACAAACAGACCTCTGCCCCTTGAGCAGACCGAGTAACTGACAGCAGTAACAGGCTGTCATCCTCTATAGAGTATGTCAGGGGCAGGCAAACTTTTTGGCTTGAGGGCCACATCAGGTTTCAAAAATTGTATGGGGGTGGGGGTTGGCGTGGCCCAGCCCCCACCCCCATCCGACCCCTCCCCCTGCATCTCAACCCCAAACAGCCCCCCCCAGGACTCCTGCCCCATCCAATCCCCCCATTCCCTGTCCCCTGACGGTCCCCCCAGGACTCCTGCTCCATCCACCCCTCCCTGTCCCCTGACTGCCCCTCCCACCGTCCCATCCAACCCCTCCTCTCATTCCTGACTGCCCCCCCCGGACCTCTGCCCATATTCAACCCCCCTGTTCTCTGCCCTCTGACCGCCACACCCCCTATCCACACCCCCGCCCCTTGACCACCACCTCAAACTCCCCTGCCCTCTATCCAACCCTCCTTGCTCCCTTACCACGCTGCCTGGAGCACCGGTGGCTGGTGGCGCTACAGCCACGCCGCCCAGAGCACCAGGACAGGCAGCCGTGCTGCCCGGCTGGAGCCAGCCATGCCACCACGCAGCACAGAGCACTGGATCAGGCTGCGGCTCTGCAGCTGCGCTGCTGTCCAGAGCATTGCGCCGGCAACACAGTGAGCTGAGGCTGCGGGGGAGCAGGAACAGCAGGGGAGGGACCGGGGCCGAGCCCCCAGGGCCAGGAGCTCAGGGGCCAGGTAGGAGGGTCCCGTGGGCTGGATGTGGCCCATGGGCCATAGTTTGCCCACCTCTGGTCTAGGTGGACCAACATTAGAAGGGAATGGGAATCTCTGTCAGAGGGTTTCACAGAGATCTGCTAACAGCAGAGAAGCTGAAACACTCCAGAATCCTGGTTACATTCCAGGCTCTGAAGGAAGTGTGTTCTAATGGGCACAGACTCTTCTGCACATTCCCCCAAGTTTGACCTCTTTGCCCCAACCTCTCATCTGTCCCAGCCCTGTGTCTTCCCCAAAACCTGGCTCCTTTCCCAATCCCATTCTCATCACCTAGCTAATACAACTCTCCACTCCTCAGGCTTCTCATCCCAATCCCAGCCTCCTTGCCCAGCAAGTTCTAGTCTCACCCCTCTCCACTCCCTGTCCAAGTCCCAGTCTCTGCCCTCTTTCTTCCAGTCCCAGTTTTATTGTCCAGCTAGTCCCAGTTTCCTCCTAGCTCCTCATTGATCTCAGTCTCCTCTGGCTCTCAGTCTCCTTGCCCAGTGATCCCCAGTCCCTCCTGCCAGCCTACAGTTCCAGTCTTCCTTCCCTCTCCGCTTCTTTGTCACAATCTACCCCTCCCCACAGATCTGGTTCTTGTCTCCTCTGGATTCAAATTATTACTCCTGTGGGCATTCTGCGCACAATATTTTTAAATTCTGCAACTTTTATTGGTCAAATAAATGTGGAGTCTCCAGCATGGCACTGGGGAGCACAGGCCACTGGCTGTACAGAGGTGGGAAATCACTATGCAGCTCCCCCTGGGACACCAACTCAGCGATGAGGCTGCACCCAACCCTGACACAGCGCAAGGACCAGGACTGCCCCAGAAACACCCCAGGGCCCTGCCCCTCCATGCCAGGTGATCAGGTGTGGGCAGGCAGGTTCAGCAAGGCAGGATTCAAGTGTGGAGGGGCTTAGTGTGGGGGATATAGGTGTGCGTCGAGAGGGTTCTGTGTGGGACAATCTGGGTGCGGGCAGCTCAGTGAGGGATCCGGGTGCAAGGGGGATCTGGATGCAAAGGGGCTTGTTGGAGGGTTCTGGCTGCAAAGGTAATGGGACTCTGAAGGGGGGTACAGGTGAAGGTGGTTGGGGCTCAGCGGGGGGGTCTGCGTGCGCGGAGTATAGAGCTCAGAAGTGGGGGTCGGGGCTCAGTGTTGTGGGGATCCAGGTGCAGATGGTTGGGGCTCAGTAGAATGGAGTGCGGGGGGGAGCGGAACGGGAGTTAGGCTTGGTGGGAGGGTCTAGATGCACGGGGGTCGGGGGGGGATGGGGGAGCAGCTCCCTGTACAGTGATACCTCCTCCTGCAGCTGAGGAGCGATGGGTGCAGAAAGCAGGCTGGGGAGGAGTTGGCAGAGCTTCCTACAGCCGGGGGAGAAATCTGGCGGTGGGTCTGACACAGCCCCAGATGCCATGCAGGGAAGAGGAAGTCTCATCTTCCCCAGCACAGCCAGGACTAGCAGCTGAGCCCAGCGCAGGGTAGGAGCCACCAGCCGGGTTTTCCCTAGTCCCACTCCCCAC
The DNA here is from genome assembly GCF_965152235.1 of Eretmochelys imbricata. Lineage (NCBI taxonomy): Eukaryota > Metazoa > Chordata > Testudines > Cheloniidae > Eretmochelys > Eretmochelys imbricata. The sequence continues at coordinate 181,244 of NC_135578.1, read as the reverse complement.
CCCATGGTGATTTACCTTTCTGCTGGCTGCCCTGGGCACCCAAAACATACTGCTGGGAAGGGTCGTATGACCGCTCTTGTGGCTTCCCTATCAAAACATCATTTTCCTGTGGAGAAGCAAAGAAATCTGCAGGTGACATAATTTCTGCACATGCACAGTGGCACAAAATTCCCCCAGGAGTAAATAATTATACAGCTTCCTCCTCCACACTTCCTGGGCCCAATGGGGGGGGCGGGGTCATTGAGAGCACAAGAGTGAGGCTCCCTGACCTCAGTGCTAGTGCCTGGTCCTGATCCAAACCACAGCAGCCTAGAACTGTAACTGCAGGGAAGGTCCTGCTCAGAACCAGGCGGAAGCATGCATGGTACTTATGTAATCTTTGCAGAATTACCTGCAAACAGCAAGTTGTTGTCAGTAGCTAACGATGTGGTGCTCTGCTCTTGTTCGATGATAACAGTTGGCTGCGTGCGTGTTCCCTCTGTGTGCTGCCCCAGCTCTATACAGACAGCCGACACAGCAGACCCCGAGAGAACCCCCAAAGACCACAGACTCTAGTAAGGTACGAAGGCAGCTGGCCAGGTTTATTGTCAAAAGAAACACAGTAATAGTTTCCTATAGACTCTAATGGACATACTAAGAATATGTGTCCCCGGCAATGGATGCAGCTCAAGCAGTGGCGGGACACTCCACTGCCCCCTAAATTGAATGACGATGTGTCCTTACAGACCTATTCTTATACAGGTGCAGAACAGATTACTCATCCCTCCTGATGTATTGAGGTGCAGCCCATTTACTCATTGGGGTGCTGCTTCTCCCCTGTTACATGATGGTTCAAAAAAATCTATCCATCATGTTGTCCTTTTGACCCTGTCTTTAAGATGCACCTGCCTGTTCCTTGTTATCTCTGGGGAGTGTTCTGATGCCACCTTGGCACAAGTTCCTCTTATTAGCACTTACATGTGGATGCACCTGCTTCTAGCCCTCTTCTTGCCACCTTCTGTGAGTGGGGCCAGCCTCTGGCTCACAGCCCAGCCTTTGCTTAGCAATGCCTGGAAGTACTTTGGTTCAGGCTTCAGGCCTCAGACTGGGCCTCTGATACAAGAGTTTATGTTTCAAGGCCTCATCTTACTACACAAGTCACTGAGCATGTGCAAACTGTGATTTTTTCAAAGGCTTATAACTTGGTCAAAATCGGGCAGATTTCCTCACAAATACAACCTCCCCACCACCGCCAAATTTCTATTTCATGCTTTACAGAATAGGGGGGCAAAAAAGTGGTCAGATTTTTAACATAGAAAAAAACACCACATTTTCCTCTAGTCACCTTCTTGAAAACAGCTAAATTGTTTTAATTCAACCTGAGGCGGACACCTGGCATGGAAGATTTTAGCCCAGTTAAAATTTGGCATAGTTATAAGCAACTGAAAACTAGGTCTTACAGAGAAGTGTCAGGCAACCTTAAGAAAAGGTGATGTTAACAGACCAGCCTATAAAAAACTCAACTATGTTAAGAGAATGTCATTGAAGTTGCAGAGTCAAGCACCCAAAAATTAGGAAATGTGAAATCATAATGCACACACACAAAGGGGCCAAATTAAAATAGCAGCATATGGGGGTGTGTGTGAGGGAGGCAGCTGCAGGGATCAGGCTGGGATATATGGGCAACATATGGGTAAGGTTTTGAGCAGTGAGGACTGAGGGGGAAAAGACTGAATCTTCTAAATGCTGCAGAGGAAGAAACAGTGAGTTTTGGACCCAGCACAGTTATAAGTGGAGAAGGAGGGGCTGGAAAGGAGAAAAGTATGGGGGGGGGAGAAGACCGACCATCCTCCAACCTTCTCTGCACAGCTACAGAAGTACCACTCCTCTCCACCCACCCCCCATAGCACTGCCACAGTGAAACCCAAGCAACCACCTCCAAACATGACTGTGATGGAAGGAGGAAGACGACAAATGGGACCTCAATAAGAAATACTCATACTCTCTCAGGTTGGGGGAGAAGGCAGAATCTCTATGCGGTTCTACTTCTTCCTCTCCAGAGGAGAAAGGGGATGATGCCGCCAGAATCATAGAATCACAGAATATCAGGGTTGGAAGGGACCTCAGGAGGTCATCTAGTCCAACCCCCCTGCTCAAAAGCAGGACCCATACCCAATTAAATCATCCCAGCCAGGGCTTTGTCAAGCCTGACCTTAAAAACTTCTAAGGAAGGAGATTCCACCACCTCCCTAGGCAACGCATTCCAGTGTTTCACCACCCTCCTAGTGAAAAAGTTTTTCCTAATATCCAACCTAAACCTCCCCCACTGCAACTTGAGACCATTACTCCTTGTCCTGTCCTCTTCCACCACTGAGAATAGTCTAGAACCACCCTCTCTGGAACTACCTCTCAGGCAGTTGAAAGCAGCTATCAAATCCCCCCTCATTCTTCTCTTCCGCAGACTAAACAATCCCAGTTCCCTCAGCCTCTCCTCATAAGTCATGTGTTCTAGACCCCTAATCATTTTTGTTGCCCTTCGCTAGACTCTCTCCAATTTATCCACATCCTTCTTGTAGTGTGGGGCCCAAAACTGGACACAGTACTCCAGATGAGGCCTCACCAATGCCTAATAGAGGGGAACTATCACGTCCCTCGATCTGCTGGCAATGCCCCTACTTATACAGCCCAAAATGCCATTGGCCATCTTGGCAACAAGGGCACACTGCTGACTCATATCCAGCTTCTCGTCCACTGTCACCCCTAGGTCCTTTTCTGCAGAACTGCTGCCGAGCCATTTGGTCCCTAGTCTGTAGCTGTGCATTGGGTTCTTCCATCCTAAGTGCAGGACTCTGCACTTGTCCTTGTTGAACCTCATCAGATTTCTTTCATCAGAAAGAGAGGGAGTGAGCCTGCCATTTTCTCCTGAGCCCTCTAGATTCAGATAAGCACCTAATCACCAAACTCTGAGATGCTCACATTCAAATAATTAAAATAATCTAAAATTAATGAGATGTACGCAGAACACCCAAGTAGCTGGGTTCCACTGGTCCCAGACCTCAGCTTAGAGACATGCCCCTACTGCAAGACGTTTACAAGTTTTATTATCTAGCAATAGGGACAGTTCTGCAATTGATCAAGCTGCCAAGGGATGTTATGGAATCCTCTGAAATGGAAAAATTTGGGATCAAGAAGTGACACCCATTTGCAAAGATGGTTTAGGAGTAAAATTGATCCTGCACACTACAGGTAACAGACTAGACGACACTAGAAATCGCTTCCTATACAGATGCTTGTGCAATACAACATACGTATGTCATTCACCCTGGCCATTCTGCTTGTATGCTGTACCCCTTCTCCTCCCTCATCACACACTACATGGGATCAGATTTTCGAAAGAGCTCAGGGCCAGATATTTTAGATAATTTCAGCTTCTATTCAAGCACCTAAATAAGGATTAGATATTCACAAGTCCTCAGCACTCAACATGCTCCCAGTGTGCTGAGCCCTTTTAAAAATGTGGCCTTATTTAGGTTTTAACCTTTTAAATTGCAAGCTGTTTGAATTAGGAACCATGTCTTGCTATACATCTCAGCTCAATTCAGATGCAACTGTAATTTAATAATGAGATAGGCACTGCCAGATGAATAAACCCTTTTGAACTGACACACAGCATTTGACGCAAACAAGATTTTATTCCATTTTTGTTTTCCAGTGTTCAGGGTATTAGTAATAAGAATGCACTTGAACTTGCATTGTATGAGATGGTCCATCTTCTAAGTAGCAATTCTTGTTAGAGAAAGAGTTATAACAGCTCAGAATCATAGAATCATAGAATATCAGGGTTGGAAGGGACCCCTGAAGGTCATCTAGTCCAACCCCCTGCTCGAAGCAGGATCAATTCCCAGTTAAATCATCCCAGCCAGGGCTTTGTCAAGCCTGACCTTAAAAACTTCCAAGGAAGGAGATTCCACCACCTCCCTAGGCAACGCATTCCAGTGTTTCACCACCCTCTTAGTGAAAAAGTTTTTCCTAATATCCAATCTAAACCTCCCCCACTGCAACTTGAGGCCATTACTCCTCGTTCTGTCATCTGCTACCATTGAGAACAGTCTATAGCCATCCTCTTTGGAACCCCCTTTCAGGTAGTTGAAAGCAGCTATCAAATCCCCCCTCATTCTTCTCTTCTGCAGGCTAAACAATCCCAGCTCCCTCAGCCTCTCCTCATAAGTCATGTGTTCTAGACCCCTAATCATTTTTGTTGCCCTTCGCTGGACTCTCTCCAATTTATCCACATCCTTCTTGTAGTGTGGGGCCCAAAACTGGACACAGTACTCCAGATGTGGCCTCACCAATGTCGAATAGAGGGGGACGATCACGTCCCTCGATCTGCTCGCTATGCCCCTACGTATACATCCCAAAATGCCATTGGCCTTCTTGGCAACAAGGGCACACTGCTGACTCATATCCAGCTTCTCGTCCACTGTCACCCCTAGGTCCTTTTCCGCAGAACTGCTGCCTAGCCATTCGGTCCCTAGTCTGTAGCGGTGCATTGGATTCTTCCATCCTAAGTGCAGGACCCTGCACTTATCCTTATTGAACCTCATCAGATTTCTTTTGGCCCAATCCTCCAATTTGTCTAGGTCCTTCTGTATCCTATCCCTCCCCTCCAGCGTATCTACCACTCCTCCCAGTTTAGTATCGTCCGCAAATTTGCTGAGAGTGTAATCCACACCATCCTCCAGATCATTTATGAAGATATTGAACAAAACCGGCCCCAGGACCGACCCTTGGGGCACTCCACTTGACACCGGCTGCCAACTAGACATGGAGCCATTGATCACTACCCGTTGAGCCCGACAATCTAGCCAGCTTTCTACCCACCCTATAGTGCATTCATCCAGCCCATACTTCTTTAACTTGCTGACAAGAATACTGTGGGAGACCGTGTCAAAAGCTTTGCTAAAGTCAAGAAACAATACATCCACTGCTTTCCCTTCATCCACAGAACCAGTAATCTCATGATAAAAGGCGATTAGATTAGTCAGGCATGACCTTCCCTTGGTGAATCCATGCTGGCTGTTCCTGATCACTTTCCTCTCATGCAAGTACTTCAAGATTGATTCTTTGAGGACCTGCTCCATGATTTTTCCAGGGACTGAGGTGAGGCTGACTGGCCTGTAGTTCCCAGGATCCTCCTTCTTCCCTTTTTTAAAGATTGGCACTACATTAGCCTTTTTCCAGTCATCCAGGACTTCCCCGGTTCGCCACGAGTTTTCAAAGAACTTTAAAAAAAAAAAGAACATCTTGCAGTGGAAAAAAGAGTGCCCCACAATTCTTCTCTGCTCAGAGTACTTGCCTCCACACTGTCTTCCAGAGCTGTGGGAGTATTTTTGCAATATATACCAGAACCAGGACTTGACTTCCCCTCCATCCTCCAATCAAAACAAAGATTTTCACTTTCCCTTCCACTAGCATGCTAACACCCAAGGTTTGAAATACACCCATCACTGGTGTTATCTACTTTCTTTCTTGACCTTTATAAAAATCATATGGTATTTGAAAGTTCTTACAGCTCCAAGATCTATATAAACTACCCTGCTCATCTTCTGGATGGGCAACCTCCCCACATGGCACAAGCCAATCCCTGGGGATTTTCCAGAGATGTGGGGCCCAGTTCTTATTTACACTAAGGCCCCTTTACACTGCTTGAGTAATTACATTTACACAGCAAGAGCAGTGTATGGCGGCCCTAGGGTAAATGAGAATCAGGCTCTCCATTATTCTTTAAAAATGATTTACAAAGAATCTAGATTATAATTCTGTGCTGAATACTCCAAATAAACCACCAGAGAAACAATATTCAGCAGATACTTAGTGAAACCTCAAACCTACCTGGTTTAGGTCACTCACATCCAGATATGTTGCAGCTCTCAGGCTCCTGTTCCAAGTGGTGCACAAGCATGTACTTTTCTGGGGATGTCATGCCACAGCAGCCACAGAATCTCACTGGAACCAGCCAATGAGTTCAGGAAAGTCTGCACTTTCTGCAGAAGTGAGCAGTTTTGAGGACTTTTAAATATTTCATAAGATAAAATGTTTTAAAAGCTTTTCAAAACTGAAGTTTTCCAGGCCTCTTGAACATGGGCAACTAGACCAATCTCCCTTCTCCAAGAGTGGCCAATATCAGAAATCCCAAAAATTGCATAAAGTACTAGAATATGTAAACCTACATTATGGCGGAAATTCCTTCCTGAGAACACCTGCCAATGTGTTAACATCTTGAATCACGTGGATCAGAAATCTGTAATTTTTATTCTAATTAGTGTTGTTGCTCTTATTCATATAAATAATGTAACCCTTTTCTGAACCAAACTATTTGCCTCTATGCTCTGGAGCACAAAATTCCAGAGATTAACTATATGAGAAGTACAAAAAGTATGAAATCTTAAATTTGGTGCTTTCAAGTTCCCCCTTTTTCTTGTATTAGTGGAAAGAATAAAACAAGACCCCAACAAGCCTTTAGATTTCAAACAAATAAACCAACCTACCTTATCTCCTTCTCTTCTTCCTTCTAAACTAAACAATGGTGATTTTAATCCCATTTCATATGGGCCAATCCACTCTGCTGCCTGTAATCATTTTTACTGCCCTGCTCTAGACCTTCTCTAGTTCTTCAGTCCCTTTTTTATGACAACTTATCCAAAGATGTGAAAGCAGTATTCACAGGACAGCTGTAACACTGACTTATTATATCCAAAGCCATTTTCCCTCCCTCTCTCCCCTCATTTAACAAATAAAAAAACCAACCAACCCACCCCCTTCTCTGAACCACTACTGGGCAGTCAGACACCCTCACTGATTGCTAGGTCTTTTCCTGAGACAGTAGGGCATTGGTTCCCAAACTGTGGGTCGTAATGCCAAACTGGGATGCGCCTTCGGCAGATGGAGTTGTGTCAATCCATAGTATGTGGAGGATGCCACTTAGCTCCGTACAGCGTAACCTCACATTTATGGTGCATACGAGATCATGATGAATGGAGGATACCATTCTGATCTACAAAATGGCATCCTCCACAAAGCCCTCCCAATAAATATGAGGTCATGCTGTGCGGAGGCGTCCTCCATGCAGTGTGACGTCACGTGTACAGTGTTCTTCAAAATGGCATCCTTCATGCTGTCTGGGGTCCAGGGAGGTGAGGAGATTAGTAGATAGCCCAATCAGTCCTTCTCATCTAACTTCTCTGATAGGAGATGAGGCGATGAGAGTTTGGGGGCGGTTCCTGCAGAGTGCAAGGACCTTATGAGGAGCAGCGCAGTAGTTTTGGATTTACTTTTATTCAGCGGGAAAACAGGTTGGCGCTACTGGAAATTTTTAACAAATGAAGTTTAAGTGCACAGGACCTCTCTCCTCTCCCCCAACCATCACAGGGAAATGGAGGGAGGGGAGTGACAGCCTTTCTCCCAGGAGGCACCGGCAGAATATCTACTACTGGAGTGTCAGAATATAGTGGACAGTTGCTTGGATATGAGTGATAAACTCAGGGTATGTAAATGAGATGTTTTAACCATAGTAATTAGTGCTCCCAAGTACAGAGCTGAAAGCAATGCTAAGTTATAGGTTCAGGAAAGAATTTTCCCTAATCACATGCTGTCAGGAAACAAGGGCATTTTCCTCTTCCATTGGAGCACTGAGTACTGATCATTTGGCAGGATCAGATGGGTGTCTCCTACAGTTAACATTTCCTGCAGTATCAGGGGGATTCTGAATACTGACAGACTTCTGTCCTCTGTATGTATTCCTTTATTCCTATGCTGCATATGATTATAGGTCCAGAAAAGCTAACCTTATGTAGCTAAATAATCTGTTACTTATTTATTCTCTATTTAAAACACAATCTGTGTCATTTTGGTTTAGTGTCCAACCCATGCTCTCTCGGTTTTATTTGCACTGCTCAATGGTATAATGTAAAGCTGAGCAAAGCCAGACCCCCAATCTTGGTGATTATATTAGAATTTATTTTTTGGATATGTCATCCCAAATACATTTTCCTACCACTTGATCTTTATCATCCAAGAGTTTACTCAGTGTTAGTGCTGAGATGGAACAAGACATACTGTAGTCCTGAAAGAGATGGGCTTATAGACTGCTGCCCTCACTATGGTCTCTGAATTTTTTTTAGCGGTACTCTCACCATAGTAGCTAGGTGTACAGTAAATAGCCTTGTGCCAGCCTCCTGATATAAGGCTCCTTCATGCACATTCTTCATGTCCAATACAACACCCCTTTCTGTGTGATCATCCCACCATAAATTTCATTTAGTGAGCACCCTGTGTCAGTGATTTCCCTAGAAGAAGGGAAGTCTAACAGGTGACAGTCAAGGGTCTGATACCCGCACTACTCACAGGAAAGTCAAGGGATAGAAGTAAGATCCATTCAGTTGGTGCTCTCAGCTGTAATAGCCACAATTTGGTATCCAGACTTCTCTCACTCACCTACCTCAAATTGTTCTGCTCTGCTAACTGGGAGGGAGCTGCTCCCATAGGGTGGGGAGGTGGACGTTTCCTGCTGAACAGGAAAGCAAAAACGTGCTCTGGCCTCAGGGAGACAGTTTCCCAGGGGGCTCAAGATATTAACACCACAGAGTTCAGCAAGCACAAAGCAGCTCACACCACACAAGGCAATGGAGTACAAACAGCAAACATCACACTAGCATCTCTACTTGTTCCAGGAGGAGTGAGGCTCCCTGAGGCTGCATATTTGGCAGCACTGTCTGGCCCTGTCTTGGCATAAATCACAGCAGGGAAAAAAGGAGTTTGTCTGATATTTGCTGGCCTGCGTCCTGCGAAAGCTCCATTTTTTTGTAGGTTAAAACCATCCACCTGTGCGACAGTTTTTAACTTTAAAAGTCACTTGTTACATTCCAACACTTCAAGAAACAAGCTTCAGAATCTGAGGTGCATAGAGACTTCTGGCACTAAGCAAGACACAGAGTAGGTCTGGGTACTGCTTTCGTTTATAAATCATATACCAAATCCTAGGAAGGGAGGAAATGGTTTCTGGGAAAAAGAGCCAGTACAGAGATGGGAAGATGAAAAAGGGGAAAGAGCATTGATCAAACTAAAGTGTTAGTGAATGTTTCTATTTATGAAGGGTACCCACACACACACAAATATTCTTGGGAAACCCACTGGCCCAGCTAAACAAACTCAGCTGCAACCATTAGGCCTGATGTGTTTGGCATGAAACAGACACTACAAAGGAGCTGACATACCTGATGGTCATTCCACTGATCAGACTGACTAAGATAATCAGAAACATGAATGGAAAAGGAGAGCCCATCCCCTAGAACCCGAGTTGTAGCATTAGTCTATAGAATGACATAGTATAGAATCCCGATGCTTTCCACTTACCATTTGGACTCTGGGCGGCCTTGAGACATCTTCATTTCTCTTATTGATCAATGTACCTCAAGCTGGAAAAAAAAGACAACATAAAATTTGAAGTCTATTTATTTTCTTCAGTAAATGAAACTTCCTCTGCCCTTCGGCCCTGCTATGGGCTTTTCCCCCTAGAGAAGACAAGATTGGGCCAGCTGCACAAAGTCCAGGGAAACAATGGAATCTATTTCTTGCCAGGGCAAGATTTTGGCTAGCAGTCCAATTGACCTTTCCAACCACAGGTACAGAAGACATCCCCAACTGGGTCCTCAGGAGTAACATAATAACAGTACCCCCTAACTTTCTTCTAATGATCAGGGATAAAATGTTTTGTTCTCATTAGGAAAAGTATACACACATTCCTGATTAGTGAGTAACGTCTCTGCCTCTGGGAGACTATCTCAGAGTTGTGCAGCCTGGAATTCATTCAGTTCAATCTATTCTAGTTGTTCCCTTGAACAGCTATTCCCCAAAGATTACAGGTCAGGCCCACAGTCTCTCACACAACACTTACCCCCATGGTTATGAAGGGGCTCAAGGAGAAAGCACCATAAGATGAGGATACTGACAAACACTAATATTCTAAACTGGAACATGCACAATTGGATCCCATCCTCTTCTATTAAGTTACATGCTCCACACACTATACAAAAGCAAGCATACGAAGCGTGGACACAAAATGCTAGTCAGAAGGGGGCTAAACTACAAACAAATGGGGAGGGTAAAAAGGAAAGATAGGAGAACTCTGCAAAAAAACCGAGATGTTTAGAACAAAATTAATCAAAGACCCAAAGGATATTAAGAAAAGAAATTCTTTTATACCCCAATGCTAGGAGACAGGGTTGCAAACAAGAATTGAAATTGCTCCTTTAAGAGCATAAATTCTATCTAGTTGATATTACTGAAACTTGGTGGGATGATTCACACAACTGAAATGTTAAAATCAATTGTTACAACCTATTTAGAAAGGATTGAGTAGGCAAAAAGGAAGGGGGAGTAGCCCTCTGTCAAAAATAACAATACCTTCTTTCTGAGCCACTGATAACTAAGAAGAAAATTATCTTGAATGCTTATGGACCAATGCCCTAACAGATTAAACACGAGATGGGGTACTTGTTGGTGTCTGTTATAGACCACCAAATCACAGTAGGGAACAGAATGACCACTTCACTATGCACCTATCTTCAACATGTAGGAAAAAAACCTGCATAATCATGGAGGACTTCATTCAATTTGAGTGACATGCGCTAGAGGGCTCAAGCTGCCAGTACTACAATATCCTTGGCATTGCTAAACATTATAGATGACAATTTCCAAACTCAAAAAGTGTTGCAACCAAAACAGAGGAATTCTTTATTAGACCTTGTTCTAGCAGATAAAAAGAAACTGATCACAGAATTAAAAGTTAACGGTAACTTAGGTACAAGCAATCATAACTCGATCATGTTTCTAATGTGCAAGCAGAATAAACTCCTGACCAGTTATTTTATATACACACACACACACACACACACACATATATACACACACACACACACATATATACACACACACACACACATATATACACACACGGTGCTTTACTAGGACCAGTTTCAAAGCTGAAAACAATTTGAGCCAAATCAGTTAGGAGGAAGCATTTAATCAGAAAAATGTGAATGATAACTGGGAATAATTTAAGAACATATTACCAGATGCCCAAAAAGCCACAATCCCACAACTGAGGAAGGAGGGCAGTGCTGCTTAAAATAACAACCTGGTTTTGAGGCAAAGTGAAGGCAGCTGTAAAAAAATAAAATATAACAAATGGAAGAAAGAAGTTGACAGTAATGAACATAAATCAGAAGCTAGGAACTGTAGAAAATTGATAATGGAAGCAAAAGGACACAAGGAGAAGTTTATGGACAGCAGAATTAAGGATAATGAATTTAACTATATTGGGAGCTAAAAGAATCCTGACAATGGGGTTAGTCCATTACTAGATAGAAATAGTAGAATTATTAATAATATTGCAGAAAAAGCAGAAGTGTTCAATATATATATTTCTGAAGGGGAACAGATGATATAGTCTCATCATATGGTGATGAAAACACTTTCTATTCTACTAGTATCGACGGGCGATGTTAAACAGAAGCTACTAAAAGTTAGACATTTTATAATCAGCAGGTCCAGATAACTTGCATCCAAGACTTTTAAAAGAGCTGGCTGAGGAGCTTGCTAGACCATTACTGTTGATTTTCAGTAAATCTTGGAATACTGGGAAAGCTCCAGAAGACTGGAGCTAATGTACCAATGTTTAAAAAGGTTAAACAGGAGGTCCTGAGTAATTATAGGCTGGTCAGCCTGATATTGATTCCCGTCAGCTGATACAGGATTTGATTAATAATGAACTAAAGGAGGGTAATGTAATTAATGCAAATCAAAATGGGTGTATGGAAAATAGATTCTGTCAAACTAATTCTATATTTTTTTTTATGAGATTACAAATTTGGTTGATAAAGGTAATAGTGTTGACATAATGTATTAGACTTCTCTAAGGCGTTTGACTTGGTGCAGCATGAGAGTTTGAATCATAAACTAGAACGATACAGAATTAACATGTCAAACATTAGATGGATTAAAAATTGGCTGAGTGGTCTCAAAATGCAACTGTAAATAGGGAATTGTCATTGAGTGGGTATGTTTCCATTAGGTTCCTGTTGGGATTGGTTCTTTGCCTTACAGTATACCATTTTTATTAATGACCTGGAAGAAAACAAAATAATCACTGATAAAGTTTTCAGATGACCAAAAATTGGGGAGTGATAAATAATGAAGACAGATTATTGATTCAGAGTGATCCGGATCACTTGGTAAACTGGGCGTAAGTAAACAATGTGGTTTTTAATTAGGCTAAACGAAAATGTATACATCTAGGAACAAAGAATGTAGGCCACACTTACTGGATGGGGGATTCTATCCTGAGATGCAGTAACTCAGAGAAAGATTTTGGAATCGTGGTGGATAGTAAGCTGAGCATTAGCTCCCACTATGCTGCTGTGGCCAAAAGGGCTCATGCAATCCTCGGATGCATAAACCGGGGAATCTCAAATAGGTGTATGAAGGTAATTTTACCTCTATGTTTGGCATTTGTGCGACTGCTGCTTGAATACTGTGTTCAGTTCTGGTGTCCACAATTCAAGAAGGATGTAGATAAATTGGAGAGGGTTCAGAAAAGAGGCACAAGAACGATTAAAGGATTAGAAAACATGCCTTATATATAGTGATAGATTAAAGGAGATCAACCTATTTAGCTTAACAAAGAGAAAGTTGAGGGGTGACTTGATTACAGTCTAAGTCCTTATACGGGGAACAAATATTTGATAATGGGCTCTTCACTCTAGCAGAGAAAGGTATAACAAAATCCAATGGCTGGAAGTTGAAGCTAAACAAATTCAGACTGTACATATGGTGGAAGTTTTTAAATGATGAGCGTAATTAACCATTGGAACAATTTACCACGGGTTGTGGTGAATTTTCCATCATTGACCATTTTTAAATCAAGATTGGATTTTATTTATTTTTATTTTTTTTAAAGATCTCCTCTAGGAATTATTTTGGAGAAGCTCTATGGCCTATGTTATACAGGAGGTCAGACTAGATGAATACAATGGTCCTTTATGGCCTTAGAATCTATTAAATCCAACCTCTATGGGGCAGCTCCTAATACAGTGAGGACCCACCTACATCTGCTACAGGAGGTGGCCTCTGTTCTGTGCTTCCCTCGTAGATTCCACCCTATGAAAACCCAGACCATAACAACCCAAGAGTTCAATCTCTTTCTCCAGCCACAGTGGACAATGCTGAATGCTTAAGAGGAAAATGAAGAGCCCTGTAATGCATGAGCAAGCTCCCTTCTAGTTTGCATCCTACCTATCCTTATTTAAGATTCCAAAACTGCCAGGGTGGATTTGATTTAAATCATGATTTAATCACTAGTCAGGAAGACTATTTAATCATGGATTTCTACATAAAAGTGCATTCTTGTTGGTTGTTATAACCTTAATACATAGTCTTCACAACTAAGAGATAGATATAGGTTTCATTTTCAGAAGGTACACACTACACATGTTTTAAGTGATTTATTCTGAAAACTTTTCAGATTAGTTTTACAGCTATATCAGAAAATCAATGATTGTTCAGTTATTTCATTTGCCAAAGGTAACTGAAGCAGATATTTATGAAGTCTTTGGGAGGTGAACTATCTCCAATTCAAAAGGTTAATCATTAATATTTGGAGGATTTTCTTGACATGCTGTATTAGGAGGAGAACGTCACCAGACATTTAAATTGTTTTATTGAACTAAAACAACTTTATGTATTCTGGATTTTTTTCTTCAACACCAAACATAATATTTTAATAAAACAAGCATATGAATTTTTGAATTTAGCTAAACAAAGTTTTTAAAATCAGGTTTTTGTTAAAATTGTTTTTACCTAAAATAGGTAAATGAAATACGTTTTAAAAAAAATTAAATCAACTATGTCAGCCAGGTCAACATGAGGAACTTAAAATATTGGCTTCTGCAGCTAACTTAGTTGTCTTCACCTTCATTTTCCCATTTGTTCATAATCTGGAAAAGAAAAACAAGCTTCCCTGCTTTTTCAGGTCCCAAACAATTTCTCAATTTGGAATGAATTAGTCCAAAGGAAGAAAATATTCTTTCTACACTGGCAGAAGAAGTTACTGCTGTTAAAAGTGAGATCATCACTTCAACAGTCTCTGAATCCAAGTGCTTCAGTGACTTCCACCAGTTCACTGGTGTGACTTTCTTTAAAGCATCATCAGCAAACATATTTCTTGAATGGTTCACCCTTAGCTCTGAAGTTTATTATAGTTGGCATTATAGAGGAATCATTGCTGGATGTCCATGTCATAGCCAACTCTTCTTCAGCAGTTAAGGTTTGACCCTTGTACCAAGTATTGAGAATAATTGCAAGAAAGTGAGCTGAAGATAGTGCTTGTCCCATTCATTTTTTTAATGCTTGTAGTTTAACTCTGTCATTGCATATTTCTCTTTTTAAGATCTCACTCAGTTCCTTCCAAATTTCAACAGCATCAGCAATAAAACAGCTATTTCCCTGCATTTTGTTCAAGGCTACAGAAATAGGCTTCAGGGTATTCAGCATGTGTTCCGCATTTCTCTTAAGCCCAACTTTGAGACCTTTGGCTGTGACAGTGCCATCTATTTTTTCACAATTTTGTTCAGAAAGGATATTAGGCCAATTCTTGATACAGTGCTCAAACCAGTCCACTACTGAGTTCCATTGTACTTCCTGTGGGAGAGTTAGCTTGGTTCCTCCCACTTTTTTTCAGAGCAGCTGCTGCAAAGTGGTTGTTACGGAAGTATTTTGCAATTTCAACAACATTAGCCTTTATTTCCAGAACACTGAAGTCTTTGGCTAGGAGATGCATCAAATGAGTACTGCTACCATATGTTATTAGCTTGGGACTCTCTTCTAAATCATTTCTTCTCATCTTGGATACATTTGCAGCATTGTCTGTGACCAAGCTGCATACTAGACAGTTGAATTTTTCCATAGTTTGTTATAGCTTTTACTGCTACTTCTTGTAAGTATCTGTTGTGTATGCATTTCCTGATGTATCGATTGTTTCTGTAAGGAAGACATTTCCTTCTTCTGTTGTCACACAAGCATATACAACAGCATCATTGTGGACATTGTTCCACCCACCAAAACTCAGGTTAACAATTTCACCCTCTAGACCTTTTGCACACTGCTCAATTTCTCTTTCATATACTTTATCCACAAATTTTCCTGCAACATCTGCTCTGTTGGGAAGACTGTATCCTGGTCTTAATGACTGAACCATGTTAATGAAGTGTGGGTTCTCAATCACACGGAAAGGAGAGTGTTGCATAAAGAAACCTGGCAATTTTTTCATCAATTACCTCTTTTTGTAATCTGCTGGCTCTTATCACAAACTTATCTATGGTTGTTTCTGGATGATGGAGATTTTTTTTCCTTTTTACTACAGGTGATATACTGTGGCTATCATAACTGCATTTAAAATGATACTCTACAGTACTAACAACTATATTTTTTGCTCAAACATCGGAATTCAAGAATAGTCCAAAAGGAAGACAGGCAGTCCTTAAGAAAGAAGTATGAAATAAACTTCACCAACCTGAAGATCCTGCATGTCCCTTTCATTGTGTTCAATGCAGGTTCCTCCTGAGAAGGAACACTTCTCATGATGTTGTTTCATTCGGGCAACCAGGCCTTGCATTTCTGTGGTGCACTGTTTGCATTTTGCACACATGCCTGTCTAACCCACAGGTAGAGGAACTTCATTAAAATATTCCCAAACTGGGTCTCTTTTACAGCCTGCTCCCATTATAGGTTCTCCCTTCCAGAGATAGAATGGTATTGTAGATCTCAAATCAATGAAAGCTAAACTCAGAAAGACCTCAAGGCTTCTGGAATATGCTGTTCAAAGAGTTTCACTTTTGTTTCTACTGCCTGTCCCTCCCTTCTCACATTTATCTCCAGACTTCTTCTCCTTGTCCAGATCTATTCCACCCCCAACAGTCTTCTATTCATTTAACTTTTTGAAACTTTGTACCTTGAGAGGTAAGGGACTAACTCTGTGTACACAAATTTTCAAAGGGACAATAGGGTTGAGGTCTGTTATTTCTCACCTCTATATATTATTTATTGATTTATTTTAAAACATTTTTGCTGTTAACAAGCACATTATCTCTGGAGACACAAATCCACAGTTTGAGAACTGCAAAACTAAGCATCTCTGATGGTATCTTCTAGACTGAGCACTGAGTCCCATTGGGTAGATAGAAAGATTAACCTAAATAATCTATACAGAAGCCCCTGGAACCCCATAATATTAGGTCTCTAATCCATGAACTATTGGAACGCATTTACAAACCTTTTCTTAAAGATTACATGAATATATTGTCTCATACTATAATATTAGAATTTATAATCCCTATTCCATGATGAGATATCTTTGAGCTATAACGTATCTTAATTAAAACTACCTTTAGATATGCTTTTTGAGGAGTGAACCTTATCAAAAAAATCCGATTTAAATAAAAAAAAATCAGAGTAAAAAAAACAAACTTGATTTTTATCAACCCTGAAAACTGCTCACCTAAACTGAACCTGCAATTCTGATGCCTGCTGTACTTTAACTCCCTCCCACCTATCTTTCCGCCCCAACTAAACTTCTGTCAGACTCACCCAGCTCCAAGCGATTTAAAAATTCTTGATCACCACCCCAGAAAACGGTTTGAAAGGGGGTGAAGGAATATGGCAGGGTCTGTATTAAGAAATGAAGGATACTCTATTTTGCAGTTAGGAATGTGTCTCATGCAGTTGAGGGACTTGCACATTCTCTAGTAAACAATGCTTCTTCAAACGCTGCACTGACTCAACCAGATGAGCCTTACATTAATCTGTGGTGTGAACTGTGTATGGAAGTGCTGGGATGGAACTGGTAGCATGTTTCCAGCTGAAAAGTAAGTTAGTTCCAATCTGCCTAGGCAGGGATCTGACACCCTGAAAACCTTCTCACTTTCTGCCTTAGGAAAGGAAGTATCTCTAACCTTTTGCTTATTCCACAACAAAGCACTTCACTGAAGGCTGTTGAATGAACAATGATATAAACCAACCTTGGCTGGCAATCTCTACACAGCATCCATTAGCTCAGATTTCTCCCAGTCCAGTGAGCAAAGCTAGAGGGAGCTGGTGCTGTTCTCCGACTTCAGGATAATTTAGCATCATTCCAGGAATGATTTCCCTCCTCCAGCCCCCCTAGTCAGAAGGGAAAAGCTGTGGGAATGGAGCTCACTACCAGCGAGGTAGGCTCACCCAGTAACAGCTGACAAGTACTTAACTCTCTCCATGCTGTCTGGAAGCACTCCATAGAGATGCATACAGCTCCAAAGCAGTGCAGTGGCTGTATCACTAACAGTTTCCTTCACCAAAGGGTTGATAGCTCTAATAAAGGCACAGATTCACAGTGCTGGCACTTCCTCATATCTTACAAACATCACACATGGGATCAAGGTCACTCTCTTCCCTTCACCACATGCAAAATGCTACGAGGAAGTGGAGTGGATAGACCCATTGCCTTGTGATTACTCTTATCAACCACCCATTCAGTCCCTGCTAAGGGACTCTCCTGCAACAGCCCCATCACAGTATAGCGCTTCCTACTGACCAGACTGACACTGAGCAGACAAGTGGGGAAGGAAAAGGGTTCTTTTCATCTCACCACTCCTGCATCTTCATACAAAGCTGTCCAGCAATGTCCATCCCAGGGACTGTCACCTTTCCTCACAAGAGAGGTACAGTGGAAACCGTTCAGTTCATTGGTCAGAGACCTGAATACCCTTCACCTTCTCTGTTCACAGCCCTCCCATCAGACCTGCTCAGAACCTCATTCATATGGTCCTGCCAGATCAATTCCTCCTCACACATCCAGCACTTCAGGAGTTAAGGTTAGCATCCCCATTCTCCTGGCCTGTATGATGCTGGTTAAATCTAACACCATTCTTTGCAGTTTGATAAAGCATGTGAAAACTGAAGGCCTCACACGCTCCTCCTTTCACAGCTTGGCCAGCTGCCCACAAACTGTCACTGCCTGGTACCCAAGGCAAATGGAGAGAATGTCAGGAAATTAAGGCCAAACTCTTAGCCAACTGCACTGAACCTCCCCATCCCCCAAACCCTCCCTTCCAGGGAGCTTGGATTCCTTCTTCCAGGCAAGGGATAATTGCCTGTATGGCTGTGGAAATCCCCTCCACAAGAGAAGCTGCCCTCTCCCAAACTCTGCAAAAGCAGTTCAGCTTGGAAGGTTCCTATCACAGAAATGCTCAGAGCAGCTCTTATCAAGGCTAGAGCTCAGCGATTTGGGCTTAGTAGTAGCACAGGAACTCGCCCTTGGAATAGCTCACCACAAAGGCCACTAATAGGATGGGTGTTAGCTATTTATATAAATTGCAAAGAAGGTTGGAGACAGAAGTAAGAACAGAATTTGATTTGGAGGCAACAGCATTTGGAAGTGATGACATTTATTACTGTAAATCACACTCCTCCAATATCCATCCCAGACCCACAGCAATCTCATCCTAGTCTCCTGCTACAACTCCACCCACCCATCCAATACTTTTCATAGTTGCTCCCTGTCAATATAAGTTTCCCAACCTTAATTTTATTTATGCTTGTTTTTCAATAGCTTCTTTTATACACACTGTCCCCTCAAAGTGAATTCTATTTTTTTTAACAGAGCAGGAGAGGGGAGACACATTCAGGCCTCAAAGCCAAGGATGGTGGAGATACTGAAGTCTCTGGGTCAAATACATAAAGGAGGCTGCTCCAGATGGATAGGAAAAGCTCTTGCACCAATAATGGCAAGATTGTACATTACCACTCCTAGCACCACTGCCTTCGAACTCTAAAGCCAGTGTAAAAATCAGCCTTAAGCATTGCTTGAAAGAGATAAGTTCATACATATATAGACAGGAATTCAGTCCCTCACCATTTGCCTCATCTCCCTCCCTCTAGCAACGTCAGACTGAAGTCAGAAGATTCTGGAAGTGAATCATTGGCTAAGTAAGTGGTGCAGAGTGGAAGGCTTTGGTTTTGTGGAACATTGGTCCACCTTCTGTGGGGAGAGGGGGCTGTATAGATAGAATGGCCTCCACCTCAGTAGGACGACGACCAATCTCTTTGGGGACAGGCTGGCTAGACTAGTCAGGAGGGGTTAAACTAACAGCACATGGAGAGGGTAAAAAGATGAAAGATTGAGTACTCAGTTAGCACAAAATTGAGATGTTGAGAAGAAAATTAATCAAGGAACTAAAGGACATAGAGAGGAAATTCTTGAACTGCTGATACCCAGGCCCCTAATATTAGTATTAAACAAGAGCATAAATTTGCTCTCGTTGATATTATTGAAACATGGTGGGATAATTCACACAACTGGAATGTTAAAATCAATGGTTACAACCTATTTAGAAAGGATCGAGTGGGCAAAAGGGAAGGTGGTGTGGGCCCTCTATGTCAAAAAAGCATTAACTGTTTCCAACTTGGAACCTAATAACTTGGAATGAAATTATCCTGAATGCTTACAGCTCATTGTCCTAACAGATTAAGCATGAGATAGGTACTAGCTAGTGTCAACTACAGACCACCAAATCACAGTAGGGCATAGAATGACGACACTATTATGCACCTATCTACAACATGTAAGAAAAAACCTGCATAATCATGGTGGACTCCAATTTGAGTAGCATAAGCTAGAGGGCTCATGCTGCCAGTACAACAACATTCTTGGCATTGCTAAATTATAGATGGACATTATATGGCACTATAGATGACAATTTCCAAACTCAAAAAGTGTTGCAGCCAAAACGGAGGAATTATTAGACCTTTTCCTAGCAGATAAAGAGGAACTGATCACAGAACTAAAAGTTAATGGTAGTTAGGTACAAGCGATCATGGCTAGATCAAATTTCTAATGTGCAAGCAGAATAAAGTCCAGACCAGTAATAATAATAATTTTTTTTTATATTCTCTCTCTATATATATATATATATATATACACACACACACACACACACACACACACACCCCTACTTAATTTGCTATATTACAGAAATTGAAAATCCCACAATATTAGGCTTCTACTGCAATTTTGACAGCAGAAGCCCCCGCTCTCAGCCCCGGGCTGCCAACCGCGGGAGCCCCCGCTCTCAGCCGTGGGCTCCTGTTGTCAACCCTTTTCCAAAGTTCTATTATTACTTTTCCAGACTTTCCATGGTTTGTCCGTAACTCAGCTGCAATTTTTTGAGTCATCCCACAATACTGTAGATGGATGGATGGATGGATGGATCGATATAAAAAATATACCTTGGTGCTTTAATAGGATCAATTTCACAAAGTTGAAAACAATTATGAGCCAAATCAGCTGGGAGGAAGAATTTAATCAGAAAAATGCAAATGATAATTGGGAATCATTTAAGAACATCTTAGCAGATGCTCAAAAAGCCACAATCCCAACTGAGGAACAAGACTGTGCCGGTTAAAAAAAAAAAAGTAAAGGCAGCTATAAAAAAATATATAACAAATGGAAGAAAGGGGAATTTGACAGTAATGACTACACCTTTACCCAGATATAACATGGCCCTCGGTTGCCAAAAAATCTTACCATGGAGGTAATCTTACTATGGAAGGCCGGGTAGGGAAGGCTGTGCCTTCCCAAACAGCCTGGCCCCACCCCCTATCCGACCACACCTACTTCCCGCCCCGACTGACCCCTCAGAACCCCCAATCCATCCAACCCCCCTGCTCCCTGTCCCCTGAGACCCTCTGCACCCCCCCTTCGGTTACTTGCTGCTGCCCTCCCCGCGCCCCCCCCGCCAGAGCTCACCTCCACTCCGCCTCCTCCCCTGAGCACGGCGCTGTCGCTCTGCTTCTCCCCACTCCCTCTCTCTCCCTCCCAGGCTTGCCACGAATCAGCTGTTTGGCGTGGCAAGCCTGGGAGGGAGGGAGGGAGAAGCAGAGTGGCGGTGCGCTCAGCGGAGGGGTGGAAGGGTAGAAGGAGAGGCCCTGAGATAGGACAGACTCTTCTGCCGGGCTACGAGTATGTCCACATATCCATCATAGGACCTAATCACATCAGTCACACCATCAGAGGCTCGTTCCCTGCACATCTACCAATGTGATATATGCCATCATGTGCCAGCAGTGTCCCTCTGCCATGTACATTGGCCAAACCAGACAGTCTCTACACAAAACAATAAATGGACACAGATCAGATGCTAAGAATTATAACATTCAAAAACCAGTTGGAGAACACTTCAACCTCCCTGGTCACTCAATTACAGACCTAAAAGTCGCAATTCTTCAACAACAAAAAACTTCAAAAACAGACTCCAACGAGAAACTGCAGAACTGGAATTAATTTGCAAACTGGACACCATGAAATTAGACCTGAACAAAGATAGGGAGTGGATGGGTCATTACACAAAGTAAAAACTACTTCCCCATGCTAATTTTTTCCCCTACTGTTACTCACACCTTCTTGTCAGCTGTTTGAAATGGGCCATCCTGATTATCACTACAAAAAGGTTTTTTTTCCTCCTGCTGATAATAGCCCACCTTAATTGACTAGTCTAATTAGAGTTGGTATGGCAACACTCATTTTTTCACGTTCTCTGTTTGTGTATATATCTTCCTACTGTATTTTCCACTGCATGCATCCGATGAAGTGGATTTTAGCCCATGAAAGCTTATGCCCAAATAAATTTGTTAGTCTCTAAGGTGTCACAAGTACTCCTCGTTCTTTTTGCTGATACTTCAGAGTGGTAGCTGTGTTAGCCTGTAAGTCTTAGATTACTGGCAAAGTTCCAGATAACTGGGAAAAGCGAATATTGTACAATTTTTAAAAATGTAAAATGGGATGACTCAGGTAATTTTAGGCCTGACATTGATCCCTGGCAAGATAATGGAGCAGCTGATATAGGACTTGATTAATAATGAATTAAAGGAGGGTAATATAATTAATGCAAATCAACATGGGTTTATGATCAATAGATTCTGTCAAACTAACTATACCTTTTTTTTTTAAATGAAATTATAAGTTTGGTTTATAAAGTTAATAGTGTTGACATAACATATTAGACCTCTTTCAGCTGTTTGACTTGATGCCACATTACATTTTGATTGATAAACCAGAATGATATAAAATTAACAAAACACACCTTAGAAGGATTAAAAACTGGCTGACAGGTCTCAAAGTGTAACTGTAAATATGGAATCGTCATCAAGTGGGTCTCTCTCCAGTGGTGTCCTGCAGAGATTGTTTCTTGGCCCTACGCTATTTAAAATCTTTATCAATGATCTGGAAGAAAACATTAAACAGAGATAGTTTATTTTTTGTCAAGGTCCAGAGAAACATTTTTCACACTGCAACAACAATAATGATCATAATAAATTAAAAAAAGATTTTGCTGTTTGCTCAAAAGCATCTGGCGGTCCAGATTTGGCTCACAGTCCACCTATTGACTACTCTTGCATTAGAACATCACTGATAAAGTTTGCAGATTACACAAAAATCAGGGGAGTGGTATATAATGAAGAGGACAGGCCACTGATACAAATCTATCTGGATTGCTTAGTAAACTAGGTGCAAGTAAACATTATGCATTTTAATACAGCTAAATGCAAACGTATACATCGAGGAACAAAGAATATAGAAGCAGTGACTCTGAAAAAGATTTGGGGGTCATGATGGATAATTAGCTCTTTTAGCCACAGTGGAAGCTCATGTTCAGCGGATGTGATTCTGGGAACCAACAGGGAAATCTGAAGTAGAAGTAAACAAGTTATTTTACCTCTGTATTTAGCACTGGTGCAACTGCTGCTTGGATACTGCACCCAGTTCTGGTGCCCACAATTCAAGAAGGATATATTATTAACAAATTGGAGAGGAGTCAGAGAAGAGCCACAAGAATGATGAAAGGATTAGAAAACATGCCTTATAGATTTCAGAGTAACAGCCGTGTTAGTCTGTATTCACAAAAAGAAAAGGAGTACTTGTGGCACCTTAGAGACTCACCAATTTATTTGAGCATGAGCTTTCGTGAGCTATAGCTCACTTCATCGGATGCATACCGTGGAAACTGCAGCAGACATTAGCAGGACAGTGGGGTGGGAGGAGGTATTGTTTCATGATCTCTGTGTGTATATGATGTCTGCTGCAGTTTCCACGGTATGCATCCGATGAAGTGAGCTGTAGCTCATGAAAGCTCATGCTCAAATAAATTGGTTAGTCTCTAAGGTGCCACAAGTACTCCTTTTCTTTACGCCTTATAGAGGTAGGGTCAAGGAGCTCAATCTGTTTAGCTAAAAAAGAAAGTTAAAGGGGGACTTGATCACAGTCTATGACAATCTACACGGGGAACAAATATTTGATAATTGGCTCTTCAATCTGGCAGACAAAGGTTAACACAAACAAATGGCTAGAAGTTGAAGCTAAGCAAATACACACTGGAAATAAGGAGTAAATTAATCACTGGAACAAGTTACCAAGGGTCATGATGGATTCCCTATCACTGACCATTTTTAAATTAAGATTGGATGTATTTCTGAAAGGTCTTCTCTAGGAATTATTTTGGAAAAGTTCTGTATACAGATGATCACAATAGTCCCTTTTGGCTTAAGAATCTATCAATACTTCCTGACTGGGTGCATAGTTCACCTCAGGTAATCTATCTTCATATGCTGAGCTCAGCAATTTTTTAACACAGTAAGAAATGAAGCACACTTGTTTCACCCATCTTATCTAGAGATTGTAGTTTTGAACAAAAACTACATTAACACACTACAATATTAAAACCACCCTGGGAATCCCTTGAGTCAAGAAATGCCTTAATTAAAACCTTCATTCTGTTCCTTCATGGATATGTTATTTAGAATTGTATACAGCTCATAGGTAATATTTTAATACATTCTGTCTCAGGGCTTGTCTTCACTATCAGGGTAAGTTGACTTAAGTTACTCTACTTCAGCTATGTGAATAACATAGCTGGAGTCAAAGTAGTTTAGGTCGACTTACCCTGGTGTCTTCTCTGCGCTGCGTCGACAGAAGACGCTCTCCGGTAGACTTCCCTTACTCTTCTCCAAGAGTACCGGGGTTGATCAAAGAGAAATCTGCTGTCAATTTAGTGCGTCTTCATTAGACCAGCTAAGTCTACCCCTGCTGTGTAGATCTCCCCATTGTGAAGACCAGCCCTCAGTTAATGATACACAACACATCCCTATACTTGTAGCACCTTGTCATATTTTAGTCATGCTTGTATACATCTGTGTTGATGAAATTGAAGTCTGCTACTGCACCTATATCTAGACAAAAATATTCTAGACGATTAAGGCTGGAAAAAAAACCAGGCATGCAGAAGTTAGGAAGTGACCGTATTAAGGTTACCCTTTTGTATATGCATTATAATGCAGTCTTTAATTACATAACTGTACTCTACATTTTCCAGAGGATCCCGCCTCATTTAGTAAAACTCTCATACAAAACCTTGTGGGTTTGAACACAATGATATAACATCCAACTAGTTCCCCCAAAAGCTAATTTGAGCCACTAGATCTCTTACTGAACTTCATGATCCAGTAACTGGTTCACGTTATCCCATATTTTATACAAATAGGGAGGGGGATTATGGGTACTCTTTCAGTTCTTCAAGAGGTGCCCAGAGCCTAGGCACTCTCGCTATATTCACAGAGGTATTTAAGCACCTAAATTCCACCTTTAGGCTCCACTGTGATTGATAAAACTCTTGCTGAATCCTGTAAGCATCTAAACATACTATGCACCTAAGCACTTGTCTACATAGAACACGCAGGGAAAGTTAGTCTGAATTAGTTATGGATATGTCTACACTAGCAACACTACAGCAACTCCACTGTAGTGCTGTGCTGTAGACACTTACTAGAGCAACAGAAGGGTTCTTCCACCACTGCAGTAAATCCACTTCTCTGAGAGGCAGCAGCTAGGTCGATGGAAGAATTGTTCCCTCAACCTAGCACTGTCTAGACTGGGGCTAAGTAGGCTTAGCTACATCTCTCAGGGGTATGAATTTTTCGCACCTCTAAGCGATGCAGAAAAGTCAACCTATTTTTCTAGTGTAGAACAGCCCTAAAGGCATGAATTTAAAGTGGGATTAGTTAAATTGCATTAAACCACTGTGTGGATCTCCTTTGGAATTAAAGTGGCCTTAATGTTGTTTAGCTTAATTCACTTCCAAAGAAATTCTGAATTGGAGTGTCCACACAGGGATTTAATGCAATTTAACTAATCCACATTGAAGTAGATTAGGCCTGGTCTACACTAGAAAATTAAGATGGTTCATCCCCGCATGGTGTAGTTAAGCCAACCTAACTCCTGGTGCAGACAGCACTAGGTCAACAGAAGAATTCTTCCATCAACCTAGGGACCACCTCTTGGAACGATGGCTTACCTACACTGACAGAACCCCCCCTCCTTTTGCCTTAGATAGTGCAGCTGCTGGGTAGGTTTTCAGTGTAGACATACCCTTAGTTAAGCTGCATTAAACCCCTATGATTTTCTAGACACCTAAAAGTTAGGTGTTGCATCACCTTAGGGCAAGTTTACACTACAAAATTAAGTTGACCTAAGTTAAGTCAACATCCAGTCACGAAAGTAATTAAATAGCTTTTGTGGTCCAGACTACACAATGTGTGTTGGCGGTGCACGTCCTTACTACCAGCACTCACGTCGGTGCAGAGAACAGTGCACTCTGGGCAGCTATCCCACTGTGCAACTTGCCACCATCTATAGAGGATATTTTGGGAAGAGTTTGCAATGCCTCATGTGGACAAACGTGTCATGCAGTAGTGACTGGAAAAATGATTTCAAAGTCCCATAATGCAGTTTTCTCAATCCCATAATTTTATCTGCATCGCATAATGTTTTGCGCCTTTTTTCAAAAGCCCCACAAACCCATGTGTGACAGGTTGAACCCCTTGGGAAGCCCCCTGATGTGTTGAGATATCATTGAGTCTACCTGTTCTGCCAGCATTGGCCCCCTTTGGCCTGTCTTGCTGAGCCAGGCTATTAAAGCCTTCTCTAACATACACACAGGCAGGGCCATACCCAGTTGCAGATCAACTCTGGGAAGACTCATCTTAAGGTACTTGCTCCAGGATGCAGATGTCCACCTCCCTTGGAGTGCAGACCCAAAGATATATTATGAAATTCATCCCTTCCATCAATGTAGGGAGAGGTGTGCACACTTCTTGCCCCTCCCCCCGCCGGTTAGAAATCACAGAAATTGGGTTTAAATAAACAAAACAAATTTTATTAACTATAAAAAGGCAGATTTTAAGTGGTAAAAAAAGGGGTAACAAACAGAACAAAGCAGATTACTAAGCAAATGAAATCGAACACGCAAACTAAGCTAGTTTCACTAAAGAAATTGGTTACAAATAGTATTTCCCACCCTAGATGTTGTTGCAGGCAGTTTGCAAAGTTTCTGTGGTTCAGAGTTCCAGTTATACTCCCCCCCACCACCACCCTTGCCTTCCCTTTTGCAGTCTATCGTCTTGGGCAGACAGGCCAGGGAGAGGAGGAGTCATGTTTGCCTTCCTCCCCACCCGTAAATAGGATTTACATAAGATGGGAATCCTTGGTTTCCCAAACTTGACCCCTTTTCCCCTTCCCTTACAGTGAAAAGTTACAAGAAGTCCCAGGTAATGTTTTAGTATCAGGTGACAAGAGCATCTGACTCTGTAGGATCAGAGCGTCCATGAGTCAGCTGGCAGTATGGAGTGTCCACAGGAAGGCCAAGCTTTTCACAGTTCATTGTCCTCACTGATGGGCCATCCGCCCTGTCTGGCTTTTCCATTGTTGTACCTGAAGTGCTAGCAGTGGGCGTCAGCCAAAGTAGCATAGTTGAAATACAGATACATATAGTCAATATTCCTAACTTCAGATACAGATACATACAAGTTGGATAATCACATTCAGTAAATCATAACCTTTCCAATGATCTCACATGAGCCATCCTGTATAAAGTACATCTCAGTTATGTCATTCATATCATAAGCATATTTTCATAAGGCATATGGAATGTAATCTCACACAGATGGTGGATGCATGGTTTGACAAGCATGGATCCTGCACAGCTCTGCACTATTGTGATAAGCATTGCAAGAATGGGGTGCCTGTAGCATTTGCAGAGTCACTAGAAGATCCGTGGGGAACATGACTATTCAAAGTTGTTGGCAGCATTCACGGAGCAGCTGCAAATGGTGAAGTGCCAGTTCTGGACCCGGGAAACAGGCATTTACTGGTGGAATTGCATCGTTATGCAGATATGGGATGATGAGCAGTGGCTGCAGAACTTTTGGATGCGCAAGGCCACATTCCTGGATGTGTGTGCAGATCTCGCCCCAGCCCTGGAGCGCAGCAACACCAAAATGAAATCTGCACCGGCAGTGGAGAAGTGAGTGGCAATCACTATGTGGAAGCTTACAAAGCCAGATTGCTACCAACCAGTTGGAATGAAATTTGGAGCTTGGAAATCCATCATGGGGGTTGCTGTGATGCAAGTATGCAGGGCCATTAATAGCATCCTGCTACAAAGGACTGTGACTCTAGGCAATGTGCGGAAAACAGTGGATGGTTTTGCAGCAGTGGAATTCCCAAACTGCAGTGGAACAATAGAGGTCACTCATTCTTACTGTGGCACCAGACCACCTTGCCACAGAGTACATCAAAAGAAAAAGTTACTTTTCTATGGTATTGCAAGCGCTGGTGGATCACCAGGGAAGTTTTATCAACGTTGGCTGGTGAAGGAAGGTGCAGGACACATGCATCTTTAAGAACACAGGCCTGTTCAGAAAGCTGCAAGTAGGGACTTTCTTTCCAGACCAGAGGATTACCATTGGGGATGTTGAAATGGTAATAGTGATCAAGGGAGACCTCGTCTACTCCTTACTCTTGTAGCTCATGAAGCTGTATACTGCCCACCGCAACAGTAGCAAGGTGCACAATGACGATTGAATGTGCCTTAGGCCATTTGATAGGCCACTGGCACGATCTACACATGAGATTAAACCTCAGAGAAAAAAGTTTCGCAATGGTTATAGCTGCCTATAAGTGGGAAAAATAACTGCCTCAGTGGAAGACTGAGGTGGAACGGTGGTCTGCTGATTTTGAGCAGCCAGATACCATGTCATTAGGAAAAAGAAAAGGAGTACTTGTGGCACCTTAGAGACTAACCAATTTATTTGAGCATGAGCTTTCGTGAGCTACAGCTCACTTCATCGGATGCATACCGTGGAAACTGCAGCAGACTTTATATACACACAGAGAATATGAAACAATACCTCCTCCCACCCCACTGTCCTGCTGGTAATAGCTTATCTAAAGTGATCATCAAGTTGGGCCATTTCCAGAACAAATCCAGGTTTTCTCACCCTCCACCCCCCCACACACAAATTCACTCTCCTGCTGGTAATAGCCCATCCAAAGTGACAACTCTCTACACAATGTGCATGATAATCAAGTTGGGCCATTTCCTGCACAAATCCAGGTTCTCTCACCCCCTCACCCCCCTCCAAAAAACACACACACAAACTCACTCTCCTGCTGGTAATAGCTCATCCAAAGTGACCACTCTCCCTACAGTGTGCATGGTACACCTTGATTACCATGCACATTGTAGGGAGAGTGGTCACTTTGGATGAGCTATTACCAGCAGGAGAGTGAGTTTGTGTGTGTGTTTTTTGGAGGGGGGTGAGGGGGTGAGAGAACCTGGATTTGTGCAGGAAATGGCCCAACTTGATTATCATGCACATTGTGTAGAGAGTTGTCACTTTGGATGGGCTATTACCAGCAGGAGAGTGAATTTGTGTGGGGGGGGGGGGTGGAGGGTGAGAAAACCTGGATTTGTGCTGGAAATGGCCCAACTTGATGATCACTTTAGATAAGCTATTACCAGCAGGACAGTGGGGTGGGAGGAGGTATTGTTTCATATTCTCTGTGTGTATATAAAGTCTGCTGCAGTTTCCACGGTATGCATCCGATGAAGTGAGCTGTAGCTCACGAAAGCTCATGCTCAAATAAATTGGTTAGTCTCTAAGGTGCCACAAGTACTCCTTTTCTTTTTGCGAATACAGACTAACACGGCTGTTACTCTGAAACATGTCTATAGGAAGAGATCAGCAAGGAGCTGTACTGCTCAGGGAGGCTTTGGAAGACCACTTTAATAGTAAGCCACAGTAACGTGTGCTGCTGTAGTATGCTCTGCGGGTGTTGTTGCTTTGCATCCTGGTATGAACCTGGCAATGGGGGGGGGGGGGGGGGGGGTGTGTGTGTGTGTGTGTGTGTGTGTGTGTGTGTGTGTGTGTGTGTGTGTGTGTGTGTGTGTGTGTGTGTGTGTGTGTGTGTGTGTGTGTGTGTGTGTGTGTGTGTGTGTGTGTGTAAACATTGCAAATGCACCAATTGCTATTATCTGTGAATGATGTCAGCCCCAGCCAGCATATGTTGTGAAGTAATAAAGGTGAATTTGGTTTCCATAAATAGACCTGAATGAAACATTATAAATACAGGGAAAAGAACCTTTGAAAGGGAAAGAATAGGCACTTAAATTTCATAAGCACATACACCAACTGTGTCTTGCACAGGTCAACGTACGTTGCGAGAGCAACAAGGGTGATGTTGTGGTGGGCATCTCCTACAGACCACCAGACCAAGAAGATGAGGTAGATAAGGCTTTCTTCGGACAACTAACAGAAGTTTCCAGATCACAGGCCCTGGTTCTCATAGGGGACTTCAATCACCCTGACATCTGCTGGGAGACCAGTACAGAGTACACAGACAATCCAGGAAGTTTTTGGAGAGTGTTGGGGACAACTTCCTGGTGCAAGTGCTGGAGGAACGAACTAGGGGCCATTCTCTTCTTGACCTGCTGCTTACAAACAGGGAAGAATTGGTAAGGGAAGCAGAAGTGGGTGGCAACCTGGGCAGCAGTAACCATGAGATGGTTGAGTTCAGGATCCTCACAAAAGGAAGAAAGGGGAGTAGCAAAATACGGACACTGGACTTCAGAAAAGCAGACTGACTCCCTCAGGGAACTGATGGGCTGGATCCCCTGGGGAGGCTAATATGCAGGGGAAAGGAGTCCAGGAAAGCTGGCTATATCTTAAAGAAGCCTTATTGAGGACGCAGGAACAAACTATCCCAATGTGCAGAAATAGCAGCAAATATGGCTGGTGACAAGCTTGGCTTAACAGTGACATTTTCGGTGAGCTTAATCACAAAAAAGAAGCTTACAAGAAGTGGAAACTCAGTCAGATGACTACGTAGGAGTATAAAAATATTGCTCAAGCATGCAGGAGTGTAATCAGGAAGGCCAAAACACAACTGGAGTTGCAGCTACCAAGGGATGTGAAGGGTAACAGGAAGGGTTTCTACAGGTATGTTAGCAACAAGAAAAAAAGGTCAGGGAAAGTGTGGGACCCTTACTGAATGGAGGAGGCAACCCAGTGACAGATGATGTCGAAAAAGCTGAAGTACTCAATGCTTTTTTTGGCTTGGTCTTCACAGACCCGGTCAGCTCCCACACTGCTGTCCCGGGCTACACAGTATGAGGAGGAGGTGAGCAGCCCTTAAGAGGTGAAAGAACAGGTTAAGGACTATTTAGAAAAGCTGGACATGCACAAGTCCATGACACTAAGCTGGAGGGAGAGGTAGATATGCTGGAGGGTAGGGATAGGGTCCAGAGTGACCTAGACAAACTGGAGGATTGGGCCAAAAGAAATCTGATGAGGTTCAACAAGGACAAGTGCAGAGTCCTGCACTTAGGACAGAAGAATCCCATGCACCACTACAGGCTGGGGACCTGATGACTACATTCGCTCATGCTGGGTGGAACATCATCAGTGTGTCCTGAACCATCCTCCAGCTGCTGCTTGTTCAGAGCTGGATGATCTGGCAGTCACTGCGCTTCCAGATCCAGACATTTGTACTGATGCACCAACATTGGATGAAGTGAAGTGTGCCATCTCTAAACAGAAAAATGGATGTGCAGCTGCTGCTGATGGCATCCCCTCAGAGCTGCTAAAGTGTGCTATTGATCCTGTAGCAGAATCACTTCTGGCCATCTTTCGTCTGGTGTGGAGAACTGGAACCCTGCCAACTGACAGGAAGGATGGTATTGTGATCTCACTCTATAAGGGCAAGGGACCACGCCGTGAATGTAAGAGCTACAAGCCGATCACCTTGCTCTCCATTCCAGGGAAGGTGTTTGTGCATGTTTTGCCAGCACACACCTGGGGCCTTTGCTATATGAGAAGCGTCGTCCCCAACAGTCAGGCTTTACGAAGAACAGGTCCATATTAGAAACCATTTTGGCCCTTTGCTTGTTGTTGGAAATACATTGCAAGTTCAGGAAGCCCTTGCAGGTAGCGTATGCTGATCTTAAGGCTGCATTTTATTCTGTAGACCATGACTTGTTATGGAAGGCCTTAAAGCACATAGGTGTCCCTACCACTCTGCTGGACTGGATTAGAGATGGTGATCTGTGTTCACCACGCATTCCGCACTATGATATACTCTACAGGAGTCAAAGACAGGCCTATTGCATGTAATGTTGTGGTCCAGCTCCTTCTGAGTGACGCCATCATGAGAGACCCAGGACATCTGGTGTATACGTCGCTGCTTGAACCATGACCCAAGAATAGAAAGATTCTGGAAGGCACAGAATGTAAGCAAGCGGCAAGAGTTATCATTGGGAGTGCCTGAACCATAAAATGACCTGTTCAAACCCAGTTCTCAGGTAGCCAGTAACTGCATTTAGGTCACCCAGGATCATGAGATTATCACGTGGAGGAACTGTGCATACCAGATGTTCCAATTGATCATAAAAGTTATCTTTAAGTCAACAGATTCCTCTGTCGGTGCATAGACTACTACTACAGTGAAGTAACCGTGCCGATGTTTAAGACATGCAGTAAGTAAATGAGGAGACATGGGCGTCCAGGTTGTCAGGGAGGACGGCCTCACCTCACAGTAGTAGTGCTACCCCATATAAATGGTTGGGGCCGCCAGAATACAGAAGTAAACAATCTTCCACCTCGTGACATCCGTGATCTAACAGCCTTGCTTCTGTTAGTCCTGCAATTGATATACCAAGAGGGTCCATTTCACATGAGAGCGCAACCTGATGTCCATGCCCGTGAAGAGTTCTAACATTGCAAGTTGCAATTGATGGACTCTCAAAGATTCCAGATACAATTGGATGTGTTGTCACAATGTACTGCAGACGTGCCTGCTGACAGAGGACGCGTGCCCCTAAGCGGGCTTTGGCATGAACCAGTCATGTTTGCACCAAGGCAAGACAGCACTGACAAGAGGCATAGGGAAGCCCCACAAAGAGAGCTTGTAGCCTGCTCAGTCTCCTAGCTGAAGTGACACACATCAGGAAAACATTTTAAGGATAAGATGGAGCACTCCATAGGGGGCTTGAATGGTGGCTTCATTAAGTTGCAAAAGGAGGATTCTGAGGTCTGAAGCCAGAACTGGTTGTGTGACTGGTGGATAAGCACGTATCAGGCTCATGAACAATTTTGTGTAAGGCCCTGTGGGTCTAGAACCCAGGCCTGCAGAACTGCCACCCAGCAGCAGCTGTAACTGGCTTGCACTCCATTCCTCACAACCCGCTGTGGACACAGACCATTGGAAGTCCCGCCTTCAGGGGTTTGACAGGCCGAAGTCTCATGGCTCCTGATTGGCTCCCTGCCCTATATAAATGCAAGGCACGTTCCAGAAAGTGTCTAGGTAACATGGTGGATTTCTTGTAGCTGCCATGACCATTCCTGCTCCACACGCTTGAATTCCTGACTTTGACCTTGGCATGACTTGGACTTCACCTCCTGACCCAGACCCTGAAACTGGACTCTGACTCTTGGTATCAATCCTGGCCTGGAACCTATGAACTCCTCCGTTACTCCCAGCCTCTGGTTTGATCATATTCTGACCCTTGGTCCCGACTGCCCTTGTTCGGACCGTGACATTTTGATACCACTAAATGAGAAAAGATAGAGAGAGTGACTACTGGAGGATGGTATGCTGAGATCACCATGAAAGAGACCTTGACTGAGCTGAAAGGCAGTCCAGAATGCTTCAACTGCAATAGACAGTCCAGGATCTTAGGCATAAGGCCTGTTCAGACACCATGTGCTATTGGGCTGCCCATATGGAAAACCTCTTCCACTTTGCAGAGTAGGTTCTTCTTAAGAATGGTGTTTCCCGCTTTGTGCCAGGATATCCTAGACAAGTGACAAGCAGTCCTTTTCCATGGTACTCATCCAACCAGCATCCACGCAGGCAGTTGCGGTAATACCAAGCCTGAGTGAAGTACCTGTCCCTGGTTCTGTGATAACAGGTCTGGGAGGAGTGGGAGCTTAACTGGGGGTTATGCTGATATATGTAGTCAATCCATAAGCCAGAGCTGTATCAGTTTGTACAGACTTATGAGGACAGATCTGGCAAATCCTGCATCTTGGCAGGGGGTTAGACAAGATGACGCTGGCAGTCCCTTCTAACCGTATGGCTCTATGATCTCATCTCACATTGGGGATCAGTGGGCAAGCATAGAGAAGCCCTTGACTCCTCTGCAAGAGGAAGGCATTCGGTAGTGATCTCAACTTATGCCCTCTCTGGAACAGAAGTTGAGGCACTTCATATTGTCTTTAGTGCCAAACAGGTCTATCACCAGAGTCCCCCAGCGATGGAAAATGTACTGTGGGATGAATTTCTGCAGTGACGACTTGTAATTTGGCAACCACTTGCCTCCTTAAGAAATCCATCTAGTCATTGCTAGTTCCCAACAGGTGCAGAGCTACCAGAGTGACATTGTGCGGGCAGCACCAGTTCCACAACTTGACCACTTTGTTGCGGGGGGGTTGGGGGGGAAAAGAAATGGGAGGACAGCGCATATCCTCTTGTTTATGATGTCTGTCAACAGCTGTACTACTAAGTGCCTCAGGACTGCGAGAACACAACATGTGCCAGCCCGATAGCCTGAAGGTAAAGCATGTTTACATGTAATCTCATGTCCTCTAGGAATCATGTCATTTGTATCCGGATGTGGTCTATGTTCCCAATCCTGTCCTTGTAGCATTTGTGATCAGTGTTCTGGATAGCAACAGGGTTGCAAACAGTACTCCCTTCAGGACTTTGTTGGGGCATAACCACCAGGTCAATGCTCCAAGTATATCGGATGCTATTGTCACTGATCTGCTCCGCTGATGTTTTCTGGGTGAACAGACTGGGTAAGGCAGAGTTGTAGGGCTCTCAGGTGAAGTCTGACAAGCAGCGTCACATATGTACACACGGACATATGGCTCATTAGCATCAGCCAAGTCTGTACCATCATGGTTGGATGAGCGATCATCCCATCTACCAGGATTGGACTGTAAGGAATCTGTCCTGAGGTAGGTACACCCAGACTGCTTTACAGCCTATTCTGGCTCCTGTGAATTCTAACATTTGCCCTAGATTCAGGGACAACTTCTCCTGGATGATCTAGAGGTCTAGCTGAAAAAAGAGGGCTAATGCTTAGTCCATGTTTGCAAGGGTTTCCTGATAAGGTCATCCCCCGATTAACCAGTAGTCTCCAAACTGGGATGTGCGAGATGATCCCGGGGGTGCGCGGCAGCAGGAGCGCCACCAGACGGCACTCTGTTGTTTTTTTCCTTTGGTGGCAGCTCTGGGGTTCTCCTCTGGCGGCGCATCTGCGGCAGGTCTTCCAGTCTTCTTCCGTTGGCGGTGCGTCTGCGGCAGGTCTTCTGGTCTTCACCCTAGGGGTGCACGAGCCAAAAAGTTTGGAGACCACTGGTCTAAGTAAGGGTATCCTCGTCAACCCCCTTCTCTGTAGGCATGCCATTACGATAGCAATACACTTGGATCCTTGGTGCAAAAGATAGCACCTTGTACTGCTGGTGGTTTGGCCCCACCACAAATCTTAGATGTTTCTTGTGAGCCGGGTAGATAGCAGTGTGGAAATACGCATCCAGTAAACAGAGATCTACAAACCAGTCCTGACCTGAAAGCAAGCATTATCATCCTGAATATAAGAGGATGCAGAGTATGAATGGAGGCCATTGGTCCCTTGCTACCATCCCTCAAATGTGAGGACTTTGGTAGTCAGTCTCTAAACTTGAGTCCTATGTCCTACATGGGTGTGATGTGTGCTCGGAAACTTGCCTACTCGGTCAG
Organism: Eretmochelys imbricata; assembly: GCF_965152235.1. NCBI lineage: Eukaryota > Metazoa > Chordata > Testudines > Cheloniidae > Eretmochelys > Eretmochelys imbricata. The sequence continues at coordinate 145,987 of NC_135578.1, read as the reverse complement.
GGTTCAGGGCCTGAGGCTGAGGGCTCTGCGTCCCTCCGGCCTGGACTCAGCACTGAAGATGTCAGAACCGACAACACTTACACACAGAATAAGCCCATTGGTATCAGATGATCCAGTTATCCTGACTTCCTTGGATTCCTTCTCCCCACTGGAACCAGAGGTGCATCTGGTAGCCAGGGCACTCACAGAAAACAACTCTCTCAATTCTGACCTTGACAAGATTTCACCACCGGGGTCTGAGCCAACCCTCATGGATTGCTCCAAGAGGTGCAGTTTGAGCCTTACATCTCAACTTCTGGGCACAAGAGTAGGAGAGGCAAATGGAGCATCTACTGGGGGATACAGCAGTGGTTCTCAAACTTTTTGTATTGGTGACCCCTTTCGAACACCAAGCCTCTGAGTGTGATCCCCCTTAGAAATTAAAAACACATTTTTGATATTTAACACTATGTTAAACACTAAATTAATTTACCTTTTCTCACTGCTTTTAAATTAATACTAAAACACATTTTTATTGAAATAAATACAAGTGGAAAAGTTATTTTTAAGTAGAATTTTATTTTAATACTTGACAGCAATTAATGTCCTGAAGCAGCCAAAAATCAGTGAGACGGATGATGCCGTTTATTTGACACAAGAGGTTTTATTCTTGGTGTTGTTTTAGAAAAAGATGCATCTGATGTACAAAAATTCCTTGCTGGGACTAGTCATCACCTGACTGACTAACACTGTTCACATGACTGGTACCTCACATGCAGATTATTCACAGAACAAGTCCAGCACAGGAGCAGAAGTGCTCACTTAGCTTCCCCTCCCCAACCCCACACAGACTTTACCCATAAGGACAATCTCTAGAACAATAAGGTAGTTTGATTTCCATGCCCACTTAGTCCTCATCCCATCTCATGACACTGCCAAGATGCCAGCAAGTCCCAGCTGTGGTGATGTTTCGTCAAGCAGATGATGGGTTGATTAGGAAAGGGTCCAACACTTAACCTGAACTCATTTTGTACAAGCCAGACTATTTGGACTAATAAGTGAAGGAAAAGGCAATTTTAGCAATCCTCTGAGCCACATAGCCCTTCTGGATTTATGTGCATTTAATTTCAGGCATCACACAGAAGGCCACATTGAGCTACCCAATGTGAATGACAAGGTAATACCTGGATCGCAAGCCAGCTAGGAACAGAATTTGCCTTTTGAAGTCATGAAACAGGAAAGCAGCAAAACCAGAAAAGTGGATGGGATCCAGGAGCCAAGCTCCCTTTATAGCCAGTTATGTGGAAAACTGATTAAAGGGTTAACTGCTGACAGTCTGAACCCACCTCACTTCAGAGTTATGCCAGTAATTTTAATCTTACGGTTATTTTTAAGTTAATCATATTAACTTTACATTTCCTCTAACATGTGAAAAGAACTAAGAGAATGGTCATATATGATCACTATGTTACATGCTTTCTGATCAAATTCCAATTCTGAACAAGTCCCCACTCCAATTCAGCCCGATACTCACAAGTGATCATAGTCTGATACCGGCTGTTGCAAAGCGTAATCAGGCCACTGAACATTCACCACAATACCTACTCTATCTAAAGCCCAATTCTTTCTACCCCATCCCCACTCAGGGATTCTTCAAGTCACTTCCACCCCTCAAGGTGGCTTCTGCAAAGCCACACAATCATAGGTGCTGACTCTGTGGATGCACCAGGGCTTAGCACCCGCTGGCAGCCAAGCTCCCTCCCTCTCTCCCACCCCAGAAAAAAAGGCGGGGCAGGGGTGGGGCCTTGGGGGAAGGCGTGGAGTGCAAGCGAGGCCTGGGGCAGAGCAGGGACAGGAAGCGGCAGGGCAGGGGTGGGGGCTTGGAGGAAGAGGTGGAGTGGGAGTAGGCTGGGGGTCAAGCAACCCCAGGGGTAGAGAGGAAGTCAGAGCCTATGCACACAATCCCATGCTTAATTTGAACTTCTAATGCCTTGAGGACAGTGATCTTAATTCCCTCCTACTCCCGTCAGCCTTAGAATACAAAACAGCCTAACAGCAGCTCATTTTGAGTTCCTAGATTCTTCCTGGACCAGTGTTAGTGTCAGAGGACTGCACCATCACCTGGCAATGTAAAACAATGCATCATTAATTTAAGGCCCACTGATTTGCATCTTTAACATGTGAGACAGGACACAGGATATCTGTGACCGGTTCTGTTCAAAAACTCAGAAAACAAGTGTGCACAGCAGAGAAGCCACCTTTACAGAACAAACAAAATGTTCACATTAGCTGTAGCGATAGCATCAAATGTTCTCTCAGTCTGGAAAATGATTCCACTCTATTATTGCTACACTTTAGATTCTGCTCCCAGCACCAATTCTACACTAGGCCCAGTCCCCTGTGAGGTAAAGTAGTGACAACAGCTATCTTACAATTAGAGATTCAAGGAATATCTCAAATTGCATGGATGTAACACAAGAACACCTATTCAAGAGTCTCCAAAGCATTTGCTGTGTCTTGAATGAGAAAATGCATTCAGGGTAGAAGAACTGAAGAAAGGATATCAGCACTTAGTCTCACTCTGGTAGCAAGTTCACAGTACTGTAGCAACAAAAACTCCCCACCCAGTCTCCCCTCCACAAAGTACCACATGCAATGTTTGTCAGATAGCCTCCTTTTAAAATGATTCCTTCTACCACAAAAGTCAGTCAAAAACAGAATGGACAATGCAGACAATTTAACCTGCCTTAAATTAATAATTTGATTGCATTTGTAAGATGAGGTTTAATCAGTCAATCATGAAATTTGGATTCAGCAGAAGGCAATTTTCTTAGGACAACTTGTTCCTTTTCAGCAAGGCAGCAGCATATCACAGCACAAGGGGCTGGCTGCTAGAGTTAATTTTATCACTGAAAATTTTAGAAAAATGCACCAGGAAATAGTGGCAACAATGGCAAGTCATAAAAACTATAACACACACCATGTGCAGGCAGTGTTTTAAACCCAAGATAACATTTATCTACTTTTAGTGAAGATCAAATGTGCATTGGGAGAACAGTGAGCACCTCTATATTTCCCCCATTCTCAAATAAACAAAATCTATTCCTACACCAGAAAATCTATTCCTCGCCAGAAAAAAAAACAGAAAATGGCCTAAAAAGCAATAGAATCAAATCTATTCATGCAAAGCTACTTTAGGATGAGAATTTAAATACAAAGAAGTCTGTCAGTGTCAAAGTTGGGTATCATGGCTGTAGGAGCCTTAAACTCAGCCACCTATTAATAGTATGTTTGATTCCTGTTTCAATGTGCTCTCCCCAGAGCACGTGTAGCAGTTCTGAAAATGCAGAGTGATCTGTCTCAATTGGTAAACTAGGCCCATTCAAACAAAATAGATTTTAATACTGCCAAATTCTAGGTTAGACATCTAGGAACAAACAATGCATGCCATACCTACAAAAGAGGGCGCTGCAGTTTGAAAACATTCCCACGTGTTATGAAGGCATAAGAAGCCAACCCTCCGTATCCTTTGACTTACCATGGCTTCCTGGAAACCTAATTCTGTTGCCCAGCCATGTGTGATGTGTCACCATACTGGCAGGCGCTCAATATAAAAGGCAAAATGCGACCTTGTACCTAAAGCACATGTACTGTCTGCTGTGAATTGCTTGATTCACTGTGAAAGCAGGGCTTTGTAGCTGTGCTCCGGCTCCAGCTCCAGGCAAAAACCTGAAGCTCCAATGCTCTGGAGCCGCTCCGCACTCCAGCTCCAGGCTCCGCACCAAAGCCCTATGTGAAAGAGTCTCCTTTTTTGTTCTCAGAAATGTAACATCTTACATTTTACTCTCCCTTTTTATCCCCCCAAAGGTGCAAATGTTTCTATGCTCCCCCTATCATCTCCATCCCTGAGGTTATCGCAGATTAGAAGGTGGGGGAAAAAAAACAAACCCTCACTCGCAATGACATGTTTTCCGAGCTCATGCAGTCCTCCCGCACTGATAGGGCACAGCTTAATGCATGGAGGTATTCAGTGGCAGAGGCCAGGAAAGCATTATGTGACCATGATGAGCAGAGGCAGGAGGAGATGCTGAGGCTAATGAGGGAGCAAACGGACATGATGAGGCATCTGGTGGAGCTGCAGGAAAGCCAACAAGAGCACAGACACCCGCTGCATCCATTGTATAACCGCCTACCCTTCTCCCCAAGTTCCATATCCTCCTCACCCAGACACCCAAGAACGCAGGGGGGAGACTCCAGGCACCCAGCCACCCCACTCCAGAGGATGGTCCAAGCAACAGAAGGCTGTCATTCAAACAGTTTTGATTTGTAGTGTGGCTACAATAAGTAATGTGCCCTGTCCTTCCCTCCTCCCACACCCAACCCGGGCACCTTATAAGTTATCTTCCTTTTTTTTTTAATTAATAAAGAAAGAATATGGTGTGTAACAGACACCCCTCCCCCCCAGCTTTGTCAGTCAGCAAATTGATCCATATGCATTCAGAAAAACTTTGTGATTCTGTAGCTCATGAAAGCTTATGCTCAAATAAATTTGTTAGTCTCTACAGTCCCACAAGTACTCCTTTTCTTTTTGAGGATACAAACTAACACGGCTGCTACTCTGAAACTTGTGATTCTGAATCATCAGTAATTTTAAAACAGGTAATGACATCTTTTGTGTATAATGCCATGGCCACCACACACCTCTCACTCATTCTGTCCTTCCTGTGATTTTACATTCCAGCCATGTAAATTCTCCCACCAGGTTTCTGCAATGCCAATTATATCAAGTTTCTTCTCATCAATAAGAATGTCCAGTTCCTCTTGCTAGGTGTCCAGACTCCTAGCACTGGTATATAAACAACTGAAACATTTCTTCTCTTCACATTTCTTTGTCACATTGGTACAGTTTTGTTCACAACACACTGAGTCCAAGTTTATACCATATTAGGCCTCCTTATCACCCTCCCCTTTGTGTTAGTTTAATACCTTTCTGGCTGCCCCAGCTTGTCTCCAGCAGAGAAGAATAGCCCTCACTACCCGCAAGATATAGGCCACCCCATTAGTACATGGGGATTTCCTCCAGTGTTCCACAAAACCAAAAACTTCAGCTTCACACAAGACATACTGCCAATGATTCATCCCCAATATTTTTTCTAGAAAAATAAGGGATTGAGAGGAGGAGAATGAAGAGCCTAAGGGGAGGAAGATTACAGTCACAGCAGAGAGACAAGTTTGACAATGCACTTCCAAACAGAAAACTATGACTCCCCCTTCCCTGGGAAAGTTTCCTACTTGCCACTGCTGAGTGGTTTTCAAAACATAAGATCTATGGGGCTGGGACAGTCTTCTTACAGCTTTGTACAGCACCCAGCACAAAAACCCTCAGCCTGATTGAAGTCTCCAAGCACGGTCATAATATAAGTTAATAATGAACTCTAACTCACCCCATCCTGACCCAAATTTTCCACTACCAACCTACTCCCCATCATCCCACTTATATGCCCAGACCATCAGCTAGTTCCCACTCTGCCCACAAATGTTCCTACCCAATTCACCTGGCTCCTGGACGGCTTGCAAGGTTGAGAACCAGTAACAAAGAGGAGTGTAGTGCAAAAAGCACAGGCCAGGAGAACACGGAGTGAACCCCAATATTAGTGCATCCTTCAGGTCTCCTGGGGAAGAAAACTAAAACCAGAAGAGGCAGTTTCCATCTACAAGAGAACGGACTGGTTTCCAGGTGCTAAAGGGTTAATAGAAGGGAAGCAGATCTGAACCATGTTTAGGAAGTCCCATCTCAGATGTCATTTTTTTAAAATTTGAGACTCTTTGCTTCCCAATGTTAGAGTCAAGGCAGACAGAAATCCTTTAAAGCAGTTTTTTTTCAACCTTTGGCCAACAGACCCCTGGGGGTCCACAGATGACATCTAAGATTTCCAAAGGGGTCCAACACCTCCATTTGAAATGTTTAGGGGTCCGCAAACTAAAAAAAGATAGAAAACCACTGCTTTAGAACAGGAGGCACAACCTTCCCTGAGGAGCCCTGCAACACACACAACAGATACAACTAAAACCAGCAGAAATATTACCATGAGTGTGTTTCAGCTTCTAGGACTCTGTAAGTACTCCTCTTGATTGCAGCTAGAAGGCACTTAACACAAAAACATTATCACAACTTTCAGAGTAACAGCCGTGTTAGTCTGTATTCGCAAAAAGAAAAGGAGGACTTGTGGCACCTTAGAGACTAACCAATTTATTTGAGCATGAGCTTTCGTGAGCTACAGCTCACTTCATCGGATGCATACCGTGGAAACTGCAGCAGACTTTATATATACACAGACAATATCACCCAGGATTCACTGGCTATCAGGAAGAGAAATAGTCTGATCTCTATAGTGACCTGTACAGAACTGATCCAGGCAATAAGCATAAGCCCCCCTTTTCACTCTCCATCCTAGAGGGCTGGGTCAGATGAAGTATTTAAGCAGCAGCTGTTACCATGAGACCTAGAGGATAAATCTGTGCCCATCCCCCACTTCACTGCTCATTCACCTCCAGCCCAACAACAGAAACAAAGCCAGATTCTTTCCTTCTTTTGCTTTCCCTCCATTAGCCAGCCGGGTAGCTCAACACTCATCTCCTGGGAAAGTAACAAGCAGACACCTTTACCAGCTTCCAGTTACAACACAAACTCCAAGTAACAACACAAGGGGTCCATCTACACTACAAACAAAAATTAGCCAGGGGCCCAGTTACACTTTGGTTCCCTGTTCACAGACAGAGTTAAAGTCGTGGGAAGGGAACTGGAATGCAGCTAGCAGGCTTTGATTCTTTTCTCTTTATTCAGGAGCTCCTCCTCCCCACCACCAGGAAGACTCTGTGCCATTTAAAGGGTGCAGAGCTGATTGAAGTTCCAATTCCTAGTGCTACTGTGCCACATCTGCCTCTCCAAAATTACCACCACCACAAGTCATTTAGACAAAAAATACCATTCCCTATTCCCACCAAAAAAAAAAAAAAAAAAAAAGCTAGTTTCTAGGCTCCTAACACTTCCGCAGGTTCTGGCCGAGTGACTCCCAAGTAAAAACAACAACAACAAAAAGTGGCAAACCTCACAACAATCTAAGAAGAGAGCACTAAAAAGCTGTCAAATTTCCACTTTCTTTGGATTTTTATGGATCTCAGTTCCTTAATAAAAATCAGCTTCATTTCTGACAAACACTTGGCTGTAAACGAAAGTGAAAGGCCAGCTCAGTACAACATAGATGGAGTTCAGAGATTCCATTAACAGCCTTCTCTCTGTTCCAGCTTTCAAACCACAAATCTTTTCCTGTCTCCTGTTCTGAAACATGGGGGAAGGGGCCCCAGAAGGGTGTCATGCAGAGAAGAACAATGGTTACTAGGTAGGTATATGCTCAGGTGTCCAGTATTAAGTAGTATAACTTACAATAAAACCAGCTTCCCCTTCTTACACACCTGAGAGTTCTAGAACTTTGTTATTTAGCTAAGGAATCAGTTACTTCTGACTGCCAGTGAATAAAGACACTAGCTTCCAACCCAGATCAGCCTCTCTCCATTAACTGATATTCTGCAGTACATCAAAGGCAGGTAGCCATAAACTCTGGGATGAGACTAAAATGGGCTCCCTTTAACCCTGTGTGGTGAACTCCAGCTCCCACAATCCATCAGTGATCTTCCTGAAAACACCATCCTGGCCACTATGGATGTAGAAACCCTCTACACCAACATTCCAAACAAAGATGGACTACAGGCCAAGAAGAACACTATCCCTGATAATGTCACGGCAAACCTGGTGGCTGAACTTTGTGACTTTGTCCTCACCCATAACTATTTCACATTTGGGGACAATGTATGCCTTCAAATCAGCGGCACTGCTATGAGTACCCGCATGGCCCCACGGTATGCCAACATTTTTATGGCTGACTTAGAACAACACTTCCTCAGCTCTCGTCCCCTAATGCCCCTACTCTACTTGCGCTATATTGATGACATCTTCATCATCTGGACCCATGGAAAAGAAGCCCTTGAGGAATTCCACCATGATTTCAACAATTTCCATCCCACCAGCAACCTCAGCCTGGACCAGTCCACACAAGAGATCCACTTCCTGGATACTACGGTGCTAATAAGTGATGGTCACATAAACACCACCCTATACCGGAAACCTACTGACTTCTATTCCTACCTACATGTCTCCAGCTTTCACCCAGATCACACCACACGGTCCATTGTCTACAGCCAAGCTCTATGATACAACCGCATTTGCTCCAACCCCTCAGCCAGAGACAAACGCCTACAAGATCTCTATCAAGCACTCTTACAACTACAATACCCACCTGCTGAAGTGAAGAAACAGATTGACAAAGCCAGAAGAGTACCCAGAAGTCACCTACTACAGGACAGGCCCAACAAAGAAAATAACAGAACGCCACTAGCCGTCACCTTCAGCCCCCAACTAAAACCTCTCCAACGCATCATCAAGGATCTACAACCTATCCTGAAGGACGACCCATCGCTCTCACAAATCTTGGGAGACAGGCCAGTCCTTGCCTACAGACAGCCCCCTGACCTGAAGGAAATACTCACCGGCAACCACACAACAGAACCACTAACCCAGGAACCTATCCTTGCAACAAAGCCCGTTGCCAATTGTGTCCACATATTTATCCAGGGGACACCATCATAGGGCCTAGTCACATCAGCCACACTATCAGAGGCTCGTTCACCTGCACATCTACCAATGTGATATATGCCATCATGTGCCAGCAATGCCCTTCTGCCATGTACATTGGTCAAACTGGACAGTCTCTAGGTAAAAGACTAAATGGACACAAATCAGATGTCAAGAATTTTAACATTCATAAACCAGTCGGAGAACACTTCAATCTCTCTGGTCACTCGATTTCTGACTTAAAAGTGGCTATTCAACAAAAAAACTTCAAAAACAGACTCCAACGAGAGACTGCTGAATTGGAATTAATTTGCAAATTGAATACAATTAACTTAGGCTTGAATAGAGACTGGGAGTGATTGAGTCATTACACAAAGTAAAACTATTTCCCCCTGTTTACTCTCTCTCTCCCCCACCCCTTCCTCAGACGTTCTTGTTAACTGCTGGAAATGGCCCACCTTGATTATCACTACAAAGGGTTTTCTCCCCCCCCCCAACTCTCCTGCTGGTAATAGCTCATCTTAAGTGATCACTCTCCTTACAGTGTGCATGATAAACACCCATTTTTTCATGTTCTGTGAGTATATAAATCTCCTCACTGTATTTTCCACTGAATGCATCCGATGAAGTGAGCTGTAGCTCACGAAAGCTTATGCTCAAATAAATGTGTTAGTCTCTAAGGTGCCACAAGTACTCGTTTTCTTTTTGCGAATACAGACTAACACAGCTGCTACTCAGAAACCTCCGAGATTATGAGACAGTTTATGAGACCCTATCCACATAATAAGGGTATAAGGCATACTCTCCACCACACCTCTCTCTGGGACCAATTGCAGCATAAACCTGGAGTTGAGTCAAATCCTGGTAACTAGATTCAAACCCTTCTCTTTTCTGCTAGAATTAAGATGATATTTCTGCTTCAGTTTAAAATATCATTTTAGTTCATTTCACTGTATACCTCCTTGCCAGATCCTCACCATCTCACCAGTGCTTAATTAGTGTCGAGGCTTGCCGGGGCTGAGCCCTGCATCTCTAGGCTTGGCAGTTCATAGCCCTGTCACCTCTGGGCTTGCCACGTCAGTTATGAAAGTAAAAAAATTGCTCCAGCCCAGGGCACCTCTTTCATTACAAATTAAGCACTACATCTGGCATCCAACTCCTTGTGCCATACAAGTTCTTCGACATTCAACTCCAGACCCAGAAGCTTCCCTCACCATCTACAACCCAAAGCAGAGTCATCCAGGAGCTGGGAGAGCTCCCTTCAACCCCCAAATCTACCCAAGGCATACCTGGGGGGCGGGCATGCAGAAGAGAACAGCGCTTCGGCTGTAATGTCGCGGCATCCACATAAAATGTGCTGTGATCCGGCCCGTGGCAGAACGTCGGTACCTAGGTCTCTAGTTACTTGCTAGGTAACGGGGCCATGTGTCCGGGCACCTCCCACGTTCAAGCCCCAGAAGACCGGCGGGTGTGAGCCCTTGACAAACATAAAGTGGGTCCTGCCGGGAGATGCGGGGCAGGGAAGGACCCTGTGGGACCTAGGGCCTTAGGCACCACAGGCGCGGGGCGGCTGAGCCGGAACAAGCGCCCACCTCAGCCCTTCCCCAGGCCGGGCAGCTCCGGCCGGCTCCCCTCGGGGGCCCCTGGCACCGCTCCGGGGCTCGCGAGCCGCGCGAGGCAGGTGCCAGGGCCCGTCCGCCTCACGGGGCTGGGCACCGCGCGCGCCAGCAGGTAACGAACCTTCGTCAGCAGGGCGCAGCGGCCCGTGCCGCGCGCTCAGCGGCCCGAAAGCCGCCGGCCGCCTGGCCACCACGCCGGCTCCCCCGCGGGAGGAACGCGGGGCAGCAGCCCAGGGCGCCCAAGGCAGGGACCCCGGTCACGCCGGGCCCCGCGCGCGCAGCCGCTCCTTACCTGGCCACTCCGGTGTGACGAGCAGCGCAGCTCGGCCCGGCTCCCCCCGGCGGCTGGAGCCCCGAACCGAACCGACCCGACCCGCTCCGCAGGCAGTGGATTGCAAGCCCCGCCCCCAGGAGCCCAACGCCGCATCCCCACCCATTCCAGCCAACCACGGTACGAGCCCCAGGTCGACCCCGCCCCTTCCTCTGAGACCCGCCTCCCAGCGTCGCACTCTACCAGTAGCCCCCGATCACTCGGACAGGCCACACCTCCGAGCCTGGCCCCACCCCCAGATTCCCACGTGGCTCCAGCGTTGAGTACCTCGTTCAGGTCTTGCAGAACAGAGACAAGATCTGATTGGCTCCTGCGTGTCCAATGGGAGGGATATGGATGGGAGGAGTGACGCTACGGGGGAGGCCAGCAGAGCTCGAAAGCCGGGAGCAGCAGGGATGCGGGGGGAGGGAGGCCATGGGGAGCAGCAGGGATGCGGGGGGAGGGAGGCCGAAAAAGTAGCGTACGGGCGCCGCAAGGCAAACGCACGGCAACCGAGGGTGCCCAGATAGCAAGTAGAAAAGGAGGGCTTGTGGCACCTTAGAGACTAACCAATTTATCTGAGCATAAGCTTTCCTGGGCTACAGCTCACTTCATCGCTTTTGCTCAAATAAATTGGTTAGTCTCTAAGGTGCCACAAGTCCTCCTTTTCTTTTTGCGAATACAGACTAACACGGCTGCTACTCTGAAACCTGTCATTATGCAAGGTACTGAATTTAACCGTATGGAGTGGAAATCTATCAACTTCATGAAAAAACTCATACAGTGTGTATGGTAACACCCATTGTTTCATGTTCTCTGTGTATATAAATCTCCCCACTGTGTTCTCCACTGAATGCATCCGATGAAGTGAGCTGTAGCTCACGAAAGCTTATGCTCAAATAAATTTGTTAGTCTCTAAGGTGCCACAAGTCCTCCTTTTCTTTTTGCGAATACAGACTAACACGGCTGTTGCTCTGAAACCTGTCAGATAGCAAGTGTTCACGGATGGGGCCGGGGGGTAGTAGGCGCCTAAAAAAGAAAATGCCCCCAAACTCGGGACATCTGGTCACCCTACGGCAACCCAGACCACACGGCGATTCCACAGCCCCCTTCAGCAGCCACTGACAGTATCTAGAGAAATCACACGCGGCGCTAAGATTGCCCTAACATTGTCTTACTTAAAGGGCAGAGGTGGAAACACTACAGCATCTTTAGCTAGACACAGAAACTTTAACATCAGAGAGCCCAATGTATTATGATAATAATGTAAATATTTAGACCAATGTAAAAACACCCAGCAGATTAAATTATTTTTCTGGCAACTCCATAAAAAACCTGGCAAGGCTACGCAGGATGGAGGGAAGTCATGGGAGGACAGAGGGATACAGGAGGGAGGCCGTGGGGCACAGAGGGATACAGGGCAGGGAAGGAGATGATGGGGGGGCAGAGAAATATAGGGGAGGGAAGGAGGTCATGGGGGACAGAGGGAGGCCATGGGTGGCAGCAGGGATAGACAGGAGGGAGACCCTGGGAGCAGAGGGATATGGGGGGAGGGAAGGAGGCCATAGGGGGCAGAGGGTTATAGGGGAAAGGAGGATCTGGGGGGCAGCAGAGATATGGGGGGCCATGGGGGGCAGAGGGATACAGAGCAGAGAGGGAGGCTACAGGGCTCAGAGGGATCTGAGGGTAAGAAGAAGGCCATGGGGGGCCAGCAGGGATATGGGGGAGGGAGGCCCTGGGGGGCAGAGGGATACAGGGGAGGGAAGGACATGATGGGGGGCAGAGGAATATGGGGGAGGGAAGAAGGTCATGGGGGACAGAGGGAGGCCATAGGTGGCAGCAGGGATAGAGGGCAGGGAGACCCTGGGAGCTGAGGGATACGGAGGGAGGGAAGGAGGCTATAGGGGGCAGAGCGTTATGGGGGGGAAGAAGGATATGGGGGAGAGAAGAAGGTCATTGGGGCAGCAGAGATATGTGGGGGTGGGAGGCCATGGGGGCAGAGGGATACGGAGCAGGGAGGGAGGTTACAGGGGGCAGTGGGATCTGAGGGCAGGAAGGAGGCCATGGGGGGCAGAGGGATATGGGGGAGGAAAGGAGGTTATAGGGGGCAGAGGGATACAGGGGGAGGGAGGGTATGAGGGGCAGAGAGATATGGGGGAGGGAAAGAGGCTATGGGGGGCAAGCAGGGATATGGGGGAGGGGAGGAGGTCATGGGGGGCAGAGGGATATGGGGGAGGAAAGGAGGTTATAGGGGGCAGAGTGATATGCGGGAGGGAAGGAAGCAATGGGGGGTAGAGGAATACGAGGAAGGGAAGGAGACTATGGGGGGGCCCGAGAGATATGTGGGGAGAGGGAGGTTATGGGAGGCAGAGGGATATGGGGAAGGGAGATACGGGGGCAGAAGGATATGGGAGGAGCCCATGGAGCAGGTAATAGTGATACATTTGAGAGGATGTGTGTAAAAATTAGGTCCCTCAAAAGTGTGGAAGGATACAGACTGTGGAGGTCAGAATTGTGAAAGGGGAGGAAAATACCTCCCTGGGGGGCTACAACCCATGTAGAGAGGGAGGAGGTGCACTCATGATAGAGGGGAAGGGAGCTAAAGGCTATAAAACAGGTAATTTACCCCCCAGTTTGGAGCAAGGTGTCGGGCAACAACATCCATGGAAGCACAGCTGAACCCCAAGGGGTAGGGACAAAGCTACATATAATAGATTTCAAAACCAGAAGGGACCACCACTGGAGAATCATCTAGTCCAGTGTTTGTCAACAACTGGTCCATAGACCAGCACCAGTCCCTGAGATCTCCCTGACACAGTTTACAAAGGCAGAAAACTGACCCCTGGTATCATAAAGGTTGAGAAACACTGATCTAGTCTGATCTTCTGCATAATACAAGCTAGAGAACTCGCTCGTAATTTCTGCATCAAGCACAATAGCTTGTAGTTAAATTACTGACATAGAATCTAGTCCTGATTTACACATTTCAAGTGATAAAGAATCAACCTTATATTTTCATAAATTTTTCCAATGGTTGATTAAACTCACTGTTAAAAATTTGCACCTTATTTCCAGTTTAGATTTGTCCAGTTTAAGAGCCAATCATAGAATCATACAATCGCTGGAAGCTGTTTTTGCCTTTGTCAGATAAATTAAAGAGCTGTCAGAAATCACCCCATCTGGATTCTTATAACTGTGATCAACTCATCTCCTAACTTTATCTTCAACAAACTAACCAGAACAAGTTCCTTAAATTGTCTCTCACTATATAATCCTCAAATTATTCTTCTGACTCCACTCTGAACTCTTTCCAATTTTTCAACTTTTTTTTAGTGCTGTCACTAGAACTGGACACAGTATTCCAGTAGTAGGTTGACCAATGCTGTATACAGAGGTAATATCACTTCTCTATTCCTGATTTTTATATTTATGTGTGTGTCATATATATATATATGTTCCAGTCTCCAAAAATTGCATTAAACTTTTCAACCACAGCATTGCACTGGGAGCTAATGTTCAGTTGATTATCATGATCCCAAGTCCTTTAAAAGCACTGCTTTCCAGGATACATTTCCCCCTCCTTTAAGTACAGCCTACATTCTTTGTTCCTGTATGCATGATCTTGCATTGGCCAGTTAAATACAGGTACCTGCACACCCTACATAAAAATATACCCATGGACAGGGAAGCTATGCCCGATAGAGAGGAGGGAGAACGGGGAGGCAGGGCTACACTCCACAAAGGAATCACTGGGTTCAGTTGACTGAATTCAGTTGCATGGATTTAGTGCAGAAATTATTGTGTGGGCTTCTATGGTCCATGTTTTGCAGGAGGTCAGACTAGATGATCATAATGTTCCCTTCTGACCTTAAAATTTATTAATTGTACACAGACTGCACTGTGTGTGCGCAACAGATTTTTTACCCACACAACTCAGAAATGGACAAAGTAATTTTGCTGCAGCTTTCAAGTAAAAAGAAGTCACTTTTCAGTTGATACCAAACCTGAGGAATTCCAGACCAACAAGAGATACTGTCAGAAAATTGTGAACAAATTAGAATGGGAGGGAATTAAGGAAACGCCCAAAATAACCTTAACTATAGCATGTGCATTATATAATAAATGTTTTTGCTGGAGCTTTTGAAAAGCAGCCACAAGGTATCTTGAGGAAAGGTGGTGAAAGATATTCTGGCAGAACCTGTAGAAAACCAGAGGCCAAGACCAGTAGTCCATGGAGTTTTTGCTGCAAAAGGCATGCACATGCTGCCCAGCACCACCCGGTATCACTGTGTGGTGCATTATAACCACAGACCAGTGAACTGAGTTGTTCAAGACATGAAATAAACATCAGTGTCCACAGAACTTCAGGAGGAGGAAGGAGACATCTCTGTACTTGTGTGGCAAGTTCAATCTGACACTTAGCTCCAGATACGTCTAAGAGCCTACTTCACCATGAAAAGCAAGCAACAATTGCCCTATGGAACTTGACTACCCCAGATAATTACCGTCCACTTGAGTACCAGACAGAGGGTGGGAAGTCTATAGTTGGTTCTGTTGTGGTGGAAGCATGCTGGGCAGTGCAGTGTAGTGTAGGGACATTCAGTCAAAACAGCCAATGTGCCAGAGATCCAGACATCAATTCTCACAATGTTGTATCTATCTAAATATTTATAAGGTTATGCATTACCATATGCATGCCTGCCACAAACAGTTAACCAAAAATCCCAAAAAACCCACTCGTCTTCAACTCTTCTGGCAGGAGCAAGCTTCCAATTATTGTTGGGATTTTTTAAAAAGTATCCAGTGTGAAGATGTTGATGTGCTTGAGAATAATATTGCAGGAAAGTTATGTCAAAGAGATGGGGAGGGCTGCATTTAGTTCTGGACATTGTGAGGGACTTGGATGTTTTTATTTTGTCTGGCAGTGAATTGAAGTGTCTTTCACTAGTTCTTGTGACAATTTTGCCCCCTGCAGATATGAATATTTCCTTATTTGTCATCAGCTTGTCAACAGTATTGTAACTCTCATGATTTTCAGGTTGTTTTTCAAATAGTTTCTCAAGATCTGATATCGGTCAGCATCCTTGAGAAGATTGCCCTTATTTGTCCTGGCCCTACTCTCCTATTATTTTCAGTGGGTACGAGCCCACAGGTTGCTCTCAGTTAAGATGGCCACCATTTCCCTACAGCCTTTGCAAGTGGCAATGATTCTGCGTCTAGTAAAGAAAGGCCACTATCAGCCATTGCATTCAATGAGACTGAAGACAGGCTGCTCTCATAAGATGACCACCCCTGGGTTACCTGGTTTGGAACTGGACAGGAAAGTGTGGTGTTAGGGAACAATGGTTTGAAGAGAAATATGGAGAGCAGGATGGAAACTAAGTTTGCAGGAGAATGTAAGGGACTAGAAACCTCACAAACTATCACCTCATGTCTAACCTTCCTTACTTAAGCAAGTTAACCAAAAAGATTGCAAAAATTAGTCTCCAAAACCACTTGTCAGTTACCAGTATCCTGAGTAATCTGTTAGTCTTCAGACCAGGTCATGATACAGATTTAATTTGAAGCTCTGGTGGATGCCTGCCTCCAGACAAGGGAAGCTTATCCACACTCATCTCTGCAGCATTTGGTATTGTTTGTCACCAGGAACCCCTGTTCCATCTCCAACTGTCTGCAGCATGACTGGAAAAAGCCCTGGAATAGCCCAGGTCTCTCTGCCCAGACCTAACCCAGTAGATTGTTATGGGCACTTGCTCCACACTCAACTGAGGGTTCTCCAAAGCTCATTCCTCTCCTCTGTTCTGTTCAGGGTCCCTGGGAATGGGTTGGGGAGCTGGCTGAAATGCCAGTAGTGACAGATGGCATCCTGATGTACTGTTCCATTCTATAGTGTGTGAGATGCCTCGGCTCTCTCGGTCCCTGGCAAGAGTTAGCCCCCAGATGAAGTGCAGCTGGTGAATGCTGAACCCAGGCTGAACTGAAGGGATGCAGATAGGAAAAGGAAACTAGCTTCCTCTCTAACATCCCCTTCTGTTGTGGGCATCTGCCAGGTTGGAGCCTTCTGACTCCTCACTACTATTAGTGCCAAAAGACAATGATGGCAAAATAAGCCCCTTCCATCTGCAGCTGGCCAGATGATTGTGCCCAGATCAACCAGCCACAGTGACTCAGGGAACTGCAATTTCCAGGCTTTGTTACTGAAACTCACTGCATCTAGGAATGAAGCCTCATGCCCTGTGAAAACTCCAGCTAGTACAAAATGCACCAGCCTGTCAGTTCAGCAACACAGGACTCTGCGAGTGCTTTCCTCCAGTAGTCCACTCTCTCTGCTGGCTCCGCAGTGAATACAAAGTCCACGGCAGGGTCTCTATCCTAATATTCAGAGCCCTTGATAGGAGACACCTCTCCTTTCAAAACCTCCCATGAGACCTAGGGAATAGGCCACTGTCTAAACACCTAGAGAAAAGTGAGTGATTGTTCCCAGTGTCTTCACTGGGCTATTCAGTCTGAGCATTCAAAATTTATCTCACAGGAGTAGGTGAGGCTGCTGTACAATCTGCAGATTATTCAAGGGTCTGTACTGGTCTCAGAGGGTATGTCTTCATGGTCATTAAAAACCTGTGCCAGGCTGTGCCAACTGACTCAGACTCATGGGGCTCGGGCTAAGGGTTTGTTTACCTGTGATATAGACATTCAGGCTCAGTCTGGGCTCTAGGACCCTGTGAGATGGGAGGGTCCCAAAGGTCTACACTGCAATTAAACAGTCCCCTAGCCCACACCTCGTGAGCCTGAGTCAGCTGGCACAGGCCAGCTGCTGGTGACTAATTCCAGTGTAGACATACCCAGAGTGTTTACTCTGTCCCTTGGCAAGTCTTCTAACACAGACTGGTTTCAGATCAAGAATCTCATATACAGGTAGCTCATAATGCTACAAGAAAAGGAAAATGCTGGGTCTGACATGTAACCAAGAAGCTACAGCTGCTGGGGAGTTCTGTGAAATATTTGACAATTAAACTGATTGTTTCCAAGTGTTGGGACACTGCCTTGCAAATTAAAACACAAGGCTGCCGACTAGTTTGGGGGGCAAATTGATATTCCAGTCGCTTCATGTTAGTGACTTAGAACATAAGAATGGACATACTGGTTCAAACCAAAGGTCCATCTAGCCCAGTATCCTGTTTTCCGACAGTGGCCAATGCCAGGTGTCCCAGAGGGAATAAACAGAACAGGTAATCACCAAGTGATCCATCCTCTGTCGCCCATTTCCAGCTTCTGGCAAACAGAGGCTAGGGACACCATCCCTAACCATCCTGGCTAATAGCCATTGATGGATCTAACCTCCATGAATTTATCTAGTTCTTTTTTGTCCCTGTTATAATCTTCGCCTTCACAACATTCAAAGAGTTCCACAGGTTGACTGTGCATTGTGTGAAGAAATACTTCCTTTTGTTTGTTTTAAACCTGCTGCCTATTAATTTCATTTGGTGACCCCTAGTTTTTGTGTTATGAGAAGGAGTAAATAACACTTCCTTATTTACTTTTTCCACACCAGTCATGATTTTATAGACCTCTATCATATCTCCCCCCTTAGTCATTCTTTTCCAAGCTGAAAACTCCCAATCTTATTAATCTCTCATCATACAGAAGCTGTTCCATACCCCTAATCATTTTTCTTGCCCTTTTCTGAACCTTTTCCAATTCCAATATATCTTTTTTGAGATGGGGAGACCATATCTGCATTCAGTATTCAAGATGTGGGTGTACCATGGATTTAAATAGATTTTCTGTCTTACTATCTATCCCAGAGGTGGGCAAACTACGGCCCACGGGACCCTCCTGCCCGGCCCCTGAGCTCCTGGCCTGGGAGGCTAGTCCCCAGCTCCTCCCCCACTGTTCCCCATTCCCCGCAGCCTCAGCGCGCCATGCTACTGGTGTAGTGTATTAAACTGCTCCACGTAGGAATGTGCTACTGGCAGCAGTTACGGAAAGCAATTTACTACACTACACCAGCGCAACGCTCTAGGCGGCTGGGCAACGCTCTGGGCGGTTTGGCTGTAGCACTGCCAGCCACCAGTGCTCCAGGCAGCGCGGTAAGGGGGCAGGGAGCAGGGGGATTGGATAGAGGGCAGGGGAGCTCGGTGTGGTGGTCAAGGGGCGGGGGTGTGGATGGGGTGGGGGCGGAGAGAGGGTGGGGAATGGGGTGGGTTGAATGGGGGCAGGGGTCCCGGGTGGGGCAGTCAGGAAGGAGGGGGGGTTGGATGTGGTGGGGGGGGCAGTCAGGGGTGAGAGTTCCGGGGGCTGTCAGGGGACAGGGAGCGGGGTGGATGGGGCAGGAGTCCTGGGGGGGGCCGTCAGGGAACAGCGGGGGTTGGATGGGGCAGGAGTCCCCCATCATTTTATATATATAGTTGGGATTATGTTTTCCAGCATGCATTACTTTGCATTTATCAACATTGAATTTCATCTGCCATTTTGTTGCCCAGTCACCCAGGTTTTTTTGTGAGGTCCCTTTGTAGCTCTTTGCAGTCTGCTTTGGACTGAACTATCTTAAGTAGTTTTGCTGAGGGTGCAAACCATTCCATCATCCAGATCATTAATGAAGATGTTGAACAAAACCGGCCCCAGGACCGACCCTTGGGGCACTCCGCTTGATACCGGCTGCCAACTAGACATCGAGCCATTGATCACTACCCACTGAGCCCGACAATCTAGCCAGCTTTCTATCGACCTTATAGTCCATTAATCCAATCCATACTTTTTTAACTTGCTGGAAAGAATACTGTGGGAGACTATATCAAAAGCTTTCCTAAAATCAAGGTATATTACACCCACCACTTTCCCCATATCCACAGAGGCAGTTATCTCGTCATAGAAGGCATTTAGATTAGTCAGGCATGCCTTGCCCTTGGTGAATCCATGTTGACTGTTCCGGATAACTTTCCTCTCCGCCAAATGCTTCAAAATGAATTCCTTGAGGACCTGCTCCATGATTTTTCCAGGGACTCAGGGGAGGATGACCAGTCTGTAGTTCCCCACATTCTCTGTCTTCCCTTTTTTAAAGATGGGCACTATGTTTGCCTTTTTCCAATCATCCGGGGCCTCCCCCTGATCGCCGCAAGTTTTCAAAGATAATGGGAAATGGCTCTGCAATCATATCAGCCAACTCCCTCAGTCCCCTCGGATGCATTAGATCCAGCCCCATGGACTTATAGAAACATAGACTCATAGAACTGGAAGGGACATCGAGAGGTCATCTAGTCCAGTCCCCTGCACTCCAGGCAGGAGTAAGTATTATCTAGACCATCCCTGACAGGTATTTGTCCAACCTGCATTTTAAAATCCCCAATGATGAACCTACCTCCCTAGGTAATTTATTCCAGTGCTTAACCACTCTGATACTTAGGAAGTTTTTCCTAATGTTCAGCCTAAACCGACCTTGCTGAAATTTAAGCCCATTGCTTCTTGTCCTATCCTCAGAGGTTAAAAAGAACAATTTTTCTCCCTCCTCCTTGTAACAACCTTTTATGTACTTGAAAAACTGTTATCATGTCCCCTCTCAGTCTTCTCTTCTCCAGACTAAACAAACCCAATTTTTTCAATCTTCCTTTATAGGTCATGTTTTCTAGACCTTTAATCATTTTTGTTGCTCTTCTCCAGACTTTCTCCAATTTGTCCACATCTTTCCTGAAATGTGACACCCAGAACTGGACACAATACTCCAGTTTCAGAGTAGCAGCCGTGTTAGTCTGTATTCGCAAAAAGAAAAGGAGTACTTGTGGCACCTTAGAGACTAACCAATTTATTTGAGCATAAGCTTTTGTGAGCTAAAGCTCACTTCATCAGATGCATTCTGAAGTGAGCTGTAGCTCACGAAAGCTTATGCTCAAATAAATTGGTTAGGCTCTAAGGTGCCACAAGTACTCCTTTTCTTTTTGCGAATACTCCAGTTGAGGCCTAATCAGCACAGAGTAGAGCGGAAGAATTACTTCTTGTGTCTTGCATACAATATACCTGCTAATACAGATGTTTGCTTTTTTTGCAATGGCATTACACTGTTGACTCATATTTAGCTTGTGATCCACTATGACCCCCAGATCCCTTTCCGCAGTACTCCTTCCTAGGCAGTTATTTCCCATTTTGTATGTGTGCAACTGATTGTTCCTTCCTAAGTGGTGTACTTTGCATTTGTCCTTATTGAATTTCATCCTATTTACTTCAGACCATTTCTCCAGTTTGTCCAGATCATTTTCAATTTTAATCCTATCCTCCAAAGCACTTGCAACCCCTCCCAGCTTGGCATCATCCGCAGACTTTATAAGTGTACTCTCTATGGAATTATCTAAATCATTGATGAATATATTGAACAGAACCGGATCCAGAACCGATCCCTCCGGGACCCTACTCATTAGGCCCTTCCATGGACTTGTGCATATACAGCTTTTCTAAATAGTCCTTAAGAACATAAGAACGGCCATACTGGGTCAGACCAAAGGTCCATCCAGCCCAGTATCCCGTCTACCGACAGTGGCCAATGCCAGGTGCCCCAGAGGGAGTGAACCTAACAGGTAATGATCTAGTGATCTCTCTCCTGCCATCCATCTCCACCCTCTGACAAACAGAGACTAGGGACACCATTCCTTACCCATCCTGGCTAATAGCCATTAATGGACTTAACCCCCATGAATTTATCCAGTTCTCTTTTAAACCCTGTTATAGTCCTAGCCTTCACAACCTCCTCAGGCAAGGAGTTCCACAGGTTGACTGTGCACTGAGTGAAGAAGAACTTCCTTTTATTATTATTATTCCTGTTTTAAACCTGCTACCTATTAATTTCATTTGTTGGGCCCTAGTTCTTATGGGAACAAGTAAATAACTTTTCCTTATTCACTTTCTCCACAGTACTCATGATTTTATAGACCTCTATCATATCCCCCCTTAGTCTCCTCTTTTCCAAGCTGAAAAGTCCAAGCCTCTTTAATCTCTCCTCAATGGGACCCGTTCCAAACCCTTAATCATTTTAGTTGCCCTTTTCTGAACCTTTTCTAATGCCAGTATATCTTTTTTGAGATGAGGGGACCACATCTGTACGCAGTACTCAAGATGTGGGCGTACCATGGATTTATATAAGGGCAATAAGATATTCTCCATCTTATTCTCTATCCCTTTTTTAAATGATTCCTAACATCCCGTTTTCTTTTTTGACTGCTGCTGCACACTGCATGGACGTCTTCAGAGAACTATCCATGATGACTCCAAGATCTTTCTCCTGATTAGTTGTAGCTAAATTAGCCCCCATCATATTGTTTGTATAGTTGGGGTTATTTTTTCCAATGTGCATTACATTACATTTATCCACATTAAATTTCATTTGCCATTTTGTTGCCCAATCACTTAGTTTTGTGAGATATTTTTGAAGTTCTTCACAGTCTGCTTTGCTCTTAACTATCTTCAGCAGTTTAGTATCATCGGCAAACTTTGCCACCTCACTCTTTACCCCTTTCTCCATATCATTTATGAATAAGTTGAATAGGATTGGCCTAGCACTGACCCTTGGGGAACACCACTAGTTACCCCCATCCATTCTGAAAATTTACCATTTATTCCTACCCTTTGTTCCCTGTCTTTTAACCAGTTCTCAATCCATGAAAAGGATCTTCCCTCTTATCCCATGACAACTTAATTTACATAAGAGCCTTTGGTGAGGGACCTTGTCAAAGGTTTTCTGGAAATCTAAGTACACTATGTCCACTGGACCCCACTTGTCCACATGTTTGTGGACAAAGAACTCTAATAGATTAGTAAAACATGATCTCCCTTTACAGAAACCATGTTGACTTCTGCGCAACAATTTATGTTCTTCTATGCGTCTGACAATTTTATTCTTTAATTCTTAATCTGTTCTTTCACCACTGAGGGCTGTTCACCTCCTCCCCATACTGTGCTGCCCAGTGCAGCAGTCTGGGAGCTGACCTTTTCTGTGAAGACTGAGGCAAAAAAAGCATTGAGTACTTCAGCTTTTTCCACATCATCTGTCACTAGGTTGCCTCCCCCATTCAGTAAGGGTCCCACACTTTCCCTGACCTTCTTTTTGCTAACATACCTGTAGAAACCCTTCTTGTTACCCTTCGCATGCTGTGCTAGCTGCAACTCCAATTGTGCTTTGGCCTTCCTGAATACACCCCTGCATGCTTGAACAATATTTTTATACTCCTCCCTAGCTGTCATAAATATAAAGGGAAGGGTAACAACCTTTATGTATGCAGTAACATAAAATCCCTCCTGGCCAGAGGTACAAAATCATTTACCTGTAAGGGGTTAATCAGTTCAATTAACCTAGTTGGCACCTGACCAGAAGGACCAATGGGAAAAGAAGACACTTTCAAATCTGGGGGTCGGGAGGGGAAGGTTTTGTTTGTGCTCTCTTTGTTTGTTCTCTCTCAGGACAGAAAGAGAGATCAAGCAGGTAAACCAGCTCCTTAAAAGATCCTAAAATGATACATCTAAAATTACAAAAAGAAAAGGAGTACTTGTGGCACCTTAGACACTAACCAATTTATTTGAGCATGAGCTTTCGTCAGCTACAGCTCACTTCATCGGATGCATACCGTGGAAACTGCAGCAGACTTTATATACACACAGAGAATATGAAACAATACCTCCTCCCACCCCACTGTCCTGCTGGTAATAGCTTATCTAAAGTGATCATCAAGTTGGGCCATTTCCAGCACAAATCCAGGTTTTCTCACCCTCCACCCCACAAATTCACTCTCCTGCTGGTGATAGCCCATCCAAAGTGACAACTCTCTACACAATGTGCATGATAATCAAGTTGGGCCATTTCCTGCACAAATCCAGGTTCTCTCACCCCCCTCCCAAAAACCACACACACAGACTCACTATCCTGCTGGTAATAGCTCATCCAAAGTGACCACTCTCCCTACAATGTGCATGATAATCAAGGTGGGCCATGTCCAGCACAAATCCAGGTTTTCTCACCCCCCCACCCCCATACACACACAAACTCACTCTCCTGCTGGTAATAGCTCATCCAAACTGACCACTCTCCAAGTTTAAATCCAAGTTAAACCAGAACATCGGGGGGGGGGGGGGGGTAGGAAAAAACAAGGGGAAATGGCTACCTTGCATAATGACTTAGCCACTCCCAGTCTCTATTTAAGCCTAAATTAATAGTATCCAATTTGCAAATGAATTCCATTTGCAAATTGGATACTATTAATTTAGGCTTAAATAGAGACTGGGAGTGGCTAAGTCATTATGCAAGGTAGCCTATTTCCCCTTGTTTTTTCCTACCCCCCCCCCCCAATGTTCTGGTTTAACTTGGATTTAAACTTGGAGAGTGGTCATTTTGGATGAGCTATTACCAGCAGGAGAGTGAGTTTGTGTGTGTATGGAGGTGGGGGGGATGAGAAAACCTGAATTTGTGCTGGAAATGGCCCACCTTGATTACCATGCACATTGTAGGGAGAGTGGTCACTTTGGATGAGCTATTACCAGCAGGATAGTGAGTCTGTGTGTGTGGTTTTTGGGAGGGGGGTGAGAGAACCTGGATTTGTGCAGGAAATGGCCCAACTTGATTATCATGCACATTGTGTAGAGAGTTGTCACTTTGGATGGGCTATCACCAGCAGGAGAGTGAATTTGTGGGAGGGGGTGGAGGGTGAGAAAACCTGGATTTGTGCTGGAAATGGCCCAACTTGATGATCACTTTAGATAAGATATTACCAGCAGGACAGTGGGGTGGGAGGAGGTATTGTTTCATATTCTCTGTGTGTATATAAAGTCTGCTGCAGTTTCCACGGTATGCATCCGATGAAGTGAGCTGTAGCTGACGAAAGCTCATGCTCAAATAAATTGGTTAGTCTCTAAGGTGCCACAAGTACTCCTTTTCTTTTTGCGAATACAGACTAACACAGCTGTTACTCTGAAATCTAAAATTACAAAAATTGTAAGTAATAGCAAGGAAATGCGTTAGATTATCTTTTGTTTTTAGCTTGTAAATTTTCCCTATGCTAAGTGGAAGGTTTATTCCTGTTTTTGTAACTTTCAAGTTGAGCTTAGCGGGGAATCCTCTGTGTTTTAAATCTTTTTATTACCCTGTAAAAAGTACCTTCCATCCTAATTTTTGCAGGTGTGATTCTTTTACTTTTTTTTTTAAATACAGTTCTTCTTTTAAGAACCTAATTGATTTTCAGTGTCCTAAAAACCAAGGGGTTTGGTTTGTGCTCACATTGTACCAATTGGTGAGGATATTATTCTCAAGCCTCCCCAGGAAAAGGGGTGAAAGAGCTTGGGGAGGATATTTTTGGGAAATAGGGACTCCAAGTGGTCCTTTTCCTGAATCTTTGTCTAAATCACTTGGTGGTGGCCGCAATACCGTCCAAGGACAAGAAAAGGATTTGTGCCTTGGGGAAGTTTTTAACCTAAGCTGGTGGAAATAAGCTTAGGGGGTCTTTCTTCCGGCAACTAACGGAAGTTACTAGGTCGCAGGCCCTGGTTCTTATGGGAGACTTCAATCACCCTGATATCTGCTGGGACAGCAATACAGCGGAGCACAGACAATACAGGAAGTTTTGGAAAGTGTAGGGGACTATTTCCTGGTGCAAGTGCTGGAGGAACCAACTGGGGCAGAGCTCTTCTTGACCTGCTGGAAGAATTAGTAGGGGAAGCAAAAGTGGATGGGAACCTGGGAGGCAGTGACCATGAGATGGTCGAGTTCAGGATCCTGACACAAGGAAGAAAGGACAGCAGCAGAATATGGACCCTGGACTTCAGAAAAGCAGACTTGGACTCCTTCAGGGAACTGATGGGCAGGATCCCATAGGAGAATAACATGAGGGGGAAAGGAGTCCAGAAGAGCTGGCTGTATTTTAAAGAACCCTTATTGAGGTTACAGGGACAAACCATCCCCATGTGTAGAAAGAATAGTAAATATGGCAGGTGACCAGCTTGGCGTAATAGTGAAATCCTTGCTGATCTTAAACACAAAAAAGAAGCTTACAAGAAGTGGAAGATTGGACAAATGAGCAGGGAAGAGTATAAAAATACTGCTCGGGCATGCAGGAGTGAAATCAGGAAGGCCAAATCACACCTGGAGTTGCAGCTAGCAAGAAATGTTAAGAGTAACAAGAAGGGTTTCTTCAGGTATGTTAGCAACAAGAAGAAAGTCCAGGAAAGTGTGGGCCCCTTACTGAATGAGGGAGGCAACCTAGTGACAGAGGATGTGGGAAAAGCTAATGTACTCAATGCTTTTTTTGCCTCTGTCTTCACGAACAAGGTCAGCTCCCAGACTGCTGCGCTGGGCAACACAGCATGGGGAGGAGGTGACCAGCCCTCTGTTGAGAAAGAAGTGGTTCAGGACTATTAGGACGGAAGAATCCCATGCACCACTACAGACTAGGGACCGAATGGCTCGGCAGCAGATCTTCAGAAAAGGACCTAGGGGTTACAGTGGACGAGAAGCTGCATATGAGTCAACAGTGTGCCCTTGTTGCCAAGAAGGCCAATGGCATTTTGGGATGTATAAGTAGGGGCATTGCCAGCAGATCGAGGGATGTGATCATTCCCCTCTATTCGACATTGGTGAGGCCTCATCTGGAGTACTGTGTCCAGTTTTGGGCCCCACACTACAAGAAGGATATGGAAAAATTGGAAAACGTCCAGCGGAGGGCAACAAAAATGATTAGGGGACTGGAACACATGACTTATGAGGAGAGGCTGAGGGAACTGGGATTGTTTAGTCTGCGGAAGAGAAGAATGAGGGGGGATTTGATAGCTGCTTTCAACTACCTGAAAGGGGGTTCCAAAGAGGATGGATCTAGACTGTTCTCAGTGGTAGCAGATGACAGAACAAGGAGTAATGGTCTCAAGTTGCAGTGGGGGAGGTTTAGGTTGGCTATTAGGAAAAACTTTTTCACTAGGAGGGTGGTGAAACACTCGAATACGTTACCTAGGGAGGTGGTGGAATCTCCTTCCTTAGATATTTTTAAGGTCAGGCTTGACAAAGCTCTGGCTGGGATGATTTAGTTGGGGATTGGTCCTGCTTTGAGCAGGGGGTTGGACTAGATGACCTTCTGGGGTCCCTTCCAACCCTGATATTCTATGATTCTATTTAGAAAAGCTGGACGAGCACAAGTCCATGGGGCCGGATGCGCTGCATCCGAGAGTGCTAAAGGAGTTGGCGGATGTGATTGCAGAGCCATTGGCCATTATCTTTGAAAACTCATGGCAATCGAGGGAGGTCCCGGACGACTGGAAAATGGCTAATGTAGTACCCATCTTTAAAAAAGGGAAGGAGGAGGATCCTGGGAACTACAGGCCAGTCAGCCTCACCTCAGTCCCTGGAAAAATCATGGAGCAGGTCCTCAAGGAATCAATTCTGAAGCACTTAGATGAGAGGAAAGTGATCAGGAACAGTCAGCATGGATTCACCAAGGGCAAGTTGTGCCTGACTAATCTAATTGCCTTCTATGACGAGATAACTGCCTCTGTGGATGAGGGGAAAGCAGTAGACGTGTTGTTCCTTGACTTTAGCAAAGCTTTTGACACAGTCTCCCATAGTATTCTTGCCAGCAAGTTAAAGAAGTATGGGCTCGATGAATGGACGATAAGGTGGATAGAAAGCTGGCTAGATTGTCGGGCTCAACGGGTAGTGATCAATGGCTCGATGTCTAGTTGGCAGCTGGTATCAAGTGGAGTGCCCCAAGGGTTGGTCCTCGGGCTGGTTTTGCTCAATATCTTCATTAATGATCTGGAGGATGGTGTGGATTGCACCCTCAGCAAGTTTGCAGATGACACTAAACTGGGAGGAGAGGTAGATACGCTGGAGGGTAGGGATAGGATACAGAGGGACCTAGACAAATTAGAGGATTGGGCCAAAAGAAATCTGATGAGGTTCAACAAGGATAAGTGCAGAGTCCTGCACTTAGGACGGAAGAATCCAATGCACTGCTACAGACTAGGGACCGAATGGCTCGGCAGCAGTTCTGCAGAAAAGGACCTAGGGGTTACAGTGGACGAGAAGCTGGATATGAGTCAGCAGTGTGCCCTTGTTGCCAAGATGGCCAATGGCGTTTTGGGATGTATAAGTAGGGGCATTGCCAGCAGATCGAGGGACGTGATAGTTCCCCTCTATTAGGCATTGGTGAGGCCTCATCTGGAGTACTGTGTCCAGTTTTGGGCCCCACACTACAAGAAGGATGTGGAAAAATTGGAAAACGTCCAGCGGAGGGCAACAAAAATGATGAGGGGACTGGAACACATGATTTATGAGGAGAGGCTGAGGGAACTGGGATTGTTTAGTCTGCGGAAGAGAAGAATGAGGGAGGATTTGATAGCTGCTTTCAACTACCTGAAAGGGGGTTCCAAAGAGGATGGATCTAGACTGTTCTCAGTGGTAGCAGATGACAGAACAAGGAGTAATGGTCTCAAGTTGTAGTGGGGGAGATCTAGGTTGGATATTAGGAAAAACTTTTTCACTCAGAGGGCAGACAGCTGCAGCGGCACAGGAGCTAGCAAACAGAGCTGTAAACGGGAGTTTGAGTGGGAATCTGTTGGAGGAGAAGGTGTTTGTATTTGGTTTTGTATTTGTAGTATTTGTATTTGTATGTGTAGAGGCTTGTGGGGGCTTTGTGCTGGGAGAGAAGCTGAGCCCTGATTAGGGGGCAGGGCTTCTCTGACTCAGGGTCCTAAAAGGTAGCCAGCGAGTCAGGCCGCGGCACAGAGCGCTGCAGCGGCACAGGAGCTAGCAAACAGAGCTGTAAACAGGGGAGTTTGAGGGGGAGTTTGTCTTGTGGTGCTTGTTTGGGGTTTGGCTTTGCTGTGGGGGCTGGTGTTTTGGTGGGGTTTGTTTTTCCCAGATGAACAGGGTTTAGGTGGGAAGGGTATGACAGATACAGAGGCAGCAGTGGGAGTGACCCAGCGGAAGACACAATGGAGATGACTGGATGTGGAAGCTGCGGTATGTCCATGATCCTGGAGGGGGCACCTGGTAAGGGTTTTGTGTGCATGAAATGCCGTCTGATAGAGCTGATGGAGGAAAAGATCCGAGGTTTGGAGATGCAGGTGGAAAGTCTGGTTGAGTTTAGGAAGGGGTTTGAGCAGATTATGGAGCAAAGACATGAGGTATCTGAAGGGAAAAGCTCAGACTTGCAGATGGAAGCAGGACTGGGGAATTCTGAGGGGAGACTTCTGGGTGAGGAAAGTGGTCAGTGGAAGCATGTGACTGAAAGAACCAGGCAGAGGAAAAGACGGGCTAGTGAAGGAGAAATAGAGCTCAAGAACAGGTTTGCAGAGTTGGAAAATGAAGAAGGGGCTCAGCAGGTAGTCACTGAAGGTGGAAGGGCAAGGAAGAAGAGAAGAGCGGCTAGTCCTATAGGAAAAGGGGATGAGTTAATGGAGACTACACCAAATATGAGTCCCAGGAGGATACAGGATGGGTTGAAGAGCATTACAAGGGAGAATAGGAATGGAAAGAACTTGCAGCCAGAGGGAACAGAGGATAGACTGTACAATAGCACAGTCACCAGGAAAAGGCAGGTCTATGTGATCGGGGACTCTTTACTGAGAAGAATAGACAGGCCTATAACCAGAGCTGATCCAGAGAATAGGAGGGTGTGCTGTCTTCCAGGTGCTAAGATACGGGTTGTAGACTTGAGGTTGAAAAGGATCCTAAAGGGAGCAGGAAAGAATCCCCTAATTATTCTTCATGTGGGAACAAATGATACGGCTAGATTCTCGCTGGAAAGTATTAAGGGAGACTATGCTAGGCTGGGGAAGACGCTTAAGGAAATCAAGGCTCAGGTGATCTTCAATGGGTTTCTGCCTGTTCCTAGAGGTGGGCAACAAAGGTGTGACAAGATTATGACTATCAACAGATGGCTCAGGCAGTGGTGCTGTAAGGAGGGCTTTGGGATGTATGGCCACTGGGAGGCATTCATGGACAGAGGACTGTTCTCTCCGGATGGACTTCATCTGAGTAGGGAAGGAAATAGACTTCTAGGATGGAGGCTGGCACAACTGATTAAGAGAGCTTTAAACTAGGAATTTGGGGGAGATGGTTGGGAGATGTCCAGGTAGTCTCCACGCCAGATTTTAGCATTGAGAGGGAAGAAAACAAAGTAAGAAAGGATACAGCCGTGGGTAGGAGAATGTATATAAGGAGGAAGGGCAGTGTAGATACCAGTCTAATAGGTCATACTGGCTGTAGAATGACCATGCCTAATAGGGTACAGAATATGAGTGAGGCCAAACAGCAAAAATTAAGATATTTGTACACCAATGCGAGGAGCCTAGGTAACAAAATGGAGGAACTAGAGCTACTGGTGCAGGAAGTGAAACCAGATATTCTAGGGATAACAGAAACAGGGTGGAATAGGAGTCATGACTGGACTACAGGTATTGAAGGGTATGTGCTGTTTAGGAAAGACCGAAATAAAGGTAAAGGTGGTGGAGTAGCATTGTATATCAATGATGAAGTAGAATGTAAAGAAATAAGAAGCGATGGAATGGATAAGACAGAGTCCGTCTGGGCAAAAATTACGTTGGGGAAGAAAACTATTAGAGCCTCCCCTGGGATAGTGCTTGGAGTGTACTATAGACCGCCGGGATCTAATTTGGATATGGATAGAGCCCTCTTTAATGTTTTTAATAAAGTAAATACTATGGAAACTGTGTGATCATGGGAGACTTTAACTTCCCAGATATAGACTGGAGGACGAGTACTAGTGATAATAACAGGGCTCAGATTTTCCTAGATGTGATAGCTGATGGATTCCTTCATCAAGTAGTTGCTGAACTGACTAGAGGGGATGCCATTTTAGATTTGGTTTTGGTGAGTAGTGAGGACCTTATAGAAGAAATGGTTGTAGGGGATAATCTTGGCTCAAGTGATCATGAGCTAATTCAGTTCAAACTGAACGGAAGGATTAACAAAAATAAACCTGCAACTAGGATTTTTGATTTCAAAAGGGCTGACTTTCAAAAATTAAGGAAATTAGTTAGGGAAGTGGATTGGACTGAAGAACGTAGAGATCTAAAGGTAGAGGAGGCCTTGGATTATTTTAAATCAAAGCTGTAGAAGCTATCGGAAGCCTGCATCCCAAGAAAGGGGAAAAAATTCATAGGCAGGAGTTGTAGACCAAGCTGGATGAGCAAGCACCTCAAAGAGGTGATTAAGAAAAAGCAGAAAGCATACAGGGAGTGGAAGAAGGGAGGGATCAGCAAGGAAAGCTACCTTATTGAGGTCAGAATATGAAGGGATAAAGTGAGACAGGCTAAAAGTCAAGTAGAGTTGGACCTTGCAAAGGGAATTAAAACCAATAGTAAAAGGTTCTATGGCCATATAAATAAGAAGAAAACAAAGAAAGAAGAAGTGGGACCGTAAAACACTGAGGATGGAGTGGAGATCAAGGATAATCTAGGCATGGCCCAATATCTAAACAAATACTTTGCCTCAGTCTTTAATAAGACTAAAGAGGATCTTAGGGATAATGGTAGCATGACAAATGGGAATGAGGATATGGAGGTAGATATTACCATATCTGAGGTAGAAGCGAAACTCAAACAGCTTAATGGGACTAAATCGGGGGGCCCAGATAATCTTCATCCAAAAATATTAAAGGAATTGCACATGAAATTGCAAGCCCATTAGCAAGAATTTTTAATGAATCTGTAAACTCAGGGGTCGTACCATATGATTGGAGAATTGCTAACATAGTTCCTATTTTTAAGAAATGGAAAAAACGTGATCCGGGTTAGTTTGACATCTGTAGTATGCAAGGTCTTGGAAAAAATTTTGAAGGAGAAGGTAGTTAAGGACATTGAAGTCAACGGTAAATGGGATAAAATACAACATGGTTTTACAAAAGGTAGATCGTGCCAAACTAACCTGATCTCCTTCTTTGAGAAAGTAACAGATTTTTTTAGACAAAGGAAACGCAGTGGATCTAATTTACCTAGATTTCAGTAAGGCGTTTGATACCGTGCCACATGGGGAATTATTAGTTAAATTGGATAAGATGGGGATCAATAGGAAAATTGAAAGGTGGATAAGGAATTGGTTAAAGGGGAGACTACAACGGGTCCTACTGAAAGGTGAACTGTCAGGCTGGAGGGAGGTTACCAGTGGAGTTCCTCAAGGATCGGTTTTGGGACCAATCTTATTTAATCTTTTTATTACTGACTTCGGCACAAAAAGTGGGAGTTTGCTAATAAAGTTTGCGGATGATACAAAGCTGGGAGGTATTGCCAATTTAGAGAAGGACAGGGATATCCTACAGGAGGATCTGGATGACCTTGTAAACTGGAGTAATAGTAATAGGATGAAATTTAATAGTGAGAAGTGTAAGGTCATGCATTTAGGGATTAATAACAAGAATTTTAGTTATAAGCTGGGGACGCATCAATTAGAAGTAACAGAGGAGGAGAAGGACCTTGGAGTATTGGTTGATCATAGGATGACTATGAGCCGCCAATGTGATATGGCTGTGAAAAAAGCTAATGCGGTCTTGGGATGCATCAGGAGAGGTATTTCCAGTAGGGATAAGGAGGTTTTAGTACTGTTATACAAGGCACTGGTGAGACCTCACCTGGAATACTGTGTGCAGTTCTGGTCTCCCATGTTTAAGAAGGATGAATTCAAACTGGAACAGGTACAGAGAAGGGCTACTAGGATGATCTGAGGAATGGAAAACTTGTCTTATGAAAGGAGACTCAAGGAGCTTGGCTTGTTTAGCCTAACTAAAAGAAGGCTGAGGGGAGATATGATTGCTCTCTATAAATATATCAGAGGGATAAATACCGGAGAGGGAGAGGAATTATTTAAGCTCAGTTCCAATGTGGACACAAGAACAAATGGATATAAACTGGCCACCAGGAAGTTTAGACTTGAAATTAGACGAAGGTTTCTAACCATCAGAGGAGTGAAGTTTTGGAATAGCCTTCCAAGGGAAGCAGTGGGGGCAAAAGATCTATCTGGCTTTAAGATTAAACTCGATAAGTTTATGGAGGAGATGGTATGATGGGATAACATGGTTTTGGTAATTAAATATTCATGGTAAATAGGCCCAATGGCCTGTGATGGGATATTAGATGGGGTGGGACCTAAGTTACCCAGGAAAGAATTTTCTGTAGTATCTGGCTGGTGAATCTTGCCCATATGCTCAGGGTTTAGCTGATTGCCATATTTGGGGTCAGGAAGGAATTTTCCTCCAGGGCAGATTGGAAGAGGCCCTGGAGGTTTTTCGCCTTCCTCTGTAGCATGGGGCATGGGTCACTTGCTAGAGGATTCTCTGCCTCTTGAAGTCTTTAAACCACGATTTGAGGACTTCAATAGCTCAGACATAGGTGAGAGGTTTTTCGCAGGAGTGGTGGGTGAAATTCTGTGGCCTGCGTTGTGCAGGAGGTCAGATTAGATGATCATAATGGTCCCTTCTGACCTAAATATCTATGAATCTATGAAGCACTGGAATGTGTTGCCTAGGGAGGTGGTGGAATCTCCTTCCTTTGAAATTTTTAAGGTCAGGCTTGACAAAGCCCTGACTGGGATGATTTAGTTGGGGATTGGTCCTGCTTTGAGCAGGGGGTTGGACTAGATGACCTCCTGAGGACCCTTCCAACCCTGATATTCTATGATTCTATGATTCAATGATTCATGCAGGTCCCCACATCTGTACCCCAGAGTTCAGAATCGGGCGGGAACCCTGCTATTACTTTTTGAGTCTTTTGCTAACTGTTCTTCAAATTCTTTTTTGGCTTCCTAATTATATTTTTACACTTCATTTGTCAGAGTTTATGCTCCTTTCTATTTCCTCCCTAGGATTTAACTTTTTTAAGGATGCCTTTTTGTCTCTCACTGCTTCTTTTCCTTTGTTGTTTAGCCACAGTGGCACTTTTTTGTTTCTCTTACTATAATTTTTAATTTGGGGCATACATTTAAGTTGAGCTTTAATTATGGTGTCTTTAAAAAAGTTTCCATGCAGCTTGTAGGGATTTCACTTGTGGCACTGTACTTTTCACTTGTGGCACATTCTTTTAATTTCTGTTTAACTAACTTCCTCATTTTTGTGCCGTCCCCCTTTCTGAAATTAAATACTACAGTGTTGGGCTGCTGTGGGGTTTTCCCCCACCACAGGGATGTTAAATTTAATTATAATATGGTCACTATTACCAAGTGGTCCTGCTATATTCAGCTCTTTGACCAGTTCCTGTACTCCATTTAGGGCTAAATCAAGAATTGCCTCTCCTCTTGTGGGTTTCAGGACTAGCTGCTCCAAGAAGCAGTCATTTAAGGTGTCAAGAAACTTTATCTCTGCATCCCATCCTGAGGTGATGTGCACCCAGTCAAAATGGGGATAGTTGAAATCCCACATTTTTATTGATTTTGTATTGAATTTTTATAGCCTCTGTAATCTCCTTGAGCATTTCACAGTCACTATCACCTGATCAGGTGGTCGGTAATATATCCCTATGGCTATATTATTATTATTAGAGCATGGAATTACTATCCATAGAGATTCTATGGTACAGTTTTGTTTATTTAAGATTTTTACTTCATTTGATTCTACGCTTTCTTTTACGTATAGTGCCACTCCCCCACCAGCACGACCTCTTCTGTCGTTCCGATATATTTTGTACCCTGGTGTTACTGTGTTCTAAGTTCCCCTCCCCCAGCCCCAACCCAACACTGGACCTGCCATGGCTGGGGGAGAGGTGCCCCTCCCCTAATCCCACCCTAGCCTGGCCCCCAACCTGCCGCAGCTGGGGGAAGGGACGTCCCTCCCCCAGCCCCAACTCAGCCCTGGACCTGCCATGACCTGGGGAGGGGCACCTATCCCACAGCTGGAGCTCCTGAGCTGCTGTGGCTGGGAGAGGCATCTCTCCCATGCAGCCCGGGTGCTGCTGCATGGAAAGAGAGCTGGGGGG
This sequence comes from Eretmochelys imbricata, assembly GCF_965152235.1. Taxonomy (NCBI): domain Eukaryota; kingdom Metazoa; phylum Chordata; order Testudines; family Cheloniidae; genus Eretmochelys; species Eretmochelys imbricata. Next base: position 111,450 of record NC_135578.1, on the reverse strand, counting down.
AGTCCTCTCTCCCTACTGTAGCCCCAGAGAGCCTCCTGCACCCCAAACCCCTCATCACTGGCCCCACCCCAGAGCCCGCACCCACATCCGGAGCCCTTAACATCCCCACACTCCAACCCTCTGCCCCAGCCCAGAGCCCCTCAGCCCTGGCTCCACCCCAGAGCCCTCACCTCACCCCTCCCCACCCCTCTGCCCCAGCCCTGAGCCCCTCATCCCCGGACCCATCCCAGAGCTTGAACCCCTAGTCGGAGCCCTCATACCCCTGCACCCCAGCCCTCTGCCCCAGCCCTGAGCTCCCACCCACACTCCGAACCTCCTCAACCCCACCTCCATCACATGAATTTTGTTATGTACACCAATATGAAGCGTGACACATCACCTCCATATTGGTGCACATAACAAAATTCATTTTACACATGTGTGGGAAAAATTACAGGGAACACTGCCTGTGTCCCAATGATTATTCTCATTCCACCAATTTTCTGTGATGCCTATTATATCAATATCCTCATTTAATACAAGGCATTCTTGTTCACCCCTCTTATTATTTAAACTTCTAGCATTTGTATATAAGCACTTTAAAAACCTGTCACTTTTTAGCTGTCTGCCATTACATGATGTAATTGAATGGGACTCTCTTTCATTTGACTGTTTCTCATCAGATCCTGTATTTTATCATCTTCTATCCTCTCCTCCTTACTAGGACATAGAGAATCTCCATTAATAGATGCTCCCCAAGGGATGTCTCTGTCCAAACCATGTGCTTCTCCGCACTTGTCAGCTTTCCCCCCAGACTTAGTTTAAAAACTTCTCTACAACCTTTTTAATTTTAGGTGCCAGCAATCTGTTTCCATTTTGGTTTAGGTGGAGCCCATCCTTCCTGTTTAGTCTCCCCCTTTTCCAAAAGTTTCCCCAGTTCCTAATAAATCTAAAACCCTCCTCCCTATGCCATCATCTCATCCATGCATTGAGACCCTGCAGTTCTGCTTGTCTAACTGGCCCTGCGTGTGGAACTGGAACCATTTCAGAGAATGCTACCATGGAGGTCCTGGACTTCAATCTCTTACCTAGCAGCCTAAATTTGGCCTCCAGCACCTCTCTCCTATCCTTCCCTTTGTCACTGGTACCTACATGTACCATGGCCACTGGCTCCTCCACAGCACTACATGTTAAGTCTATCTAGATGTCTCGAGAGCTGCAACCTTTGTACCAGGCAGGCAAATCATCATGCGATTTTCCCAGTCATCGCAAACCCAGCTATCTAGGTTTCTAATGATTGAATCCCCCATAACTATTACCTGTCTCTTCCTAATAACTGGAGTTCCCTCCCCTGGAGAGGTATCCTCTCTGTGTGAGAGGATACCACGGACATCATCTGGGTCCTAACTGTGGGATCGTTTCCCTCTGCTCCAGTTGGATGTTCTCCTTCCCTGAGACTTTGATCCTCCTCAACAGCACAGAGGCTACCAGACTGGGGGTGGGCCATTCTGCTGTGTCCCAGAAAGTCTCATCTATGTATCTCTCTGTATCCCTTAGCTCCTCCATTCAGCCATTCTGGTCTCCAAAGCCCATACACAGTCTCTGAGGGCCAGGAGCTTAGCTTTAGGAAAACAAATATGTACTGTGATGGGTTCCCCCAGGGTGCCACTTGAACTGGGGTACCACTGAGCCCTCTGACCCACCAGTCTCAGCTCCCTCTCACACTGTGCTGCTGTGACAAGCTGCGGACATGCTCCTGATCTTATACTTCCACCAGCATACACACAGGTAGGGACACACTGACCAGGTGCAGTTACATGCAGGCTCTTGTCCAGCCACTGCACTCAACAATAGAGAGGCTACCACCAAAATAACCACCAGCTTCCCAGCCTAGGACCCCAGAGCTGTACCGTCCTGCCCTGGTCCAAACCCCAATCAATTGTCCCCAAATCTGAAATAGTTGTGGGTGAGGACAAAGTCACAAAGTTCAGCCACAAGGTTTGCCATGACATTATCGGGGATACTTTTGTAACCCTTCTGCCTGTCAGAGTTGGCAGCAATAAAGGCCGGGTTCAATATCTAGGGGATCCATTCCAATAACACAATGGAAAACCGGCTCGAGCCCCCACCCAGTGACCTGGGACAAATATATACCACCCCCACTGGGCGCCTTCAAGAGGCAATACTTCCCCTCTCGCAAGCACATAGTCTGAGTGTAGCAAAAAGCCTTTTAATAACAGAGAGAAACAATGTGGCATTATGTTGGGGAAACACCACCAACAGGATTCATAACACATCCCATGAACAAAAAACCCACCCAAGCAAACTGTGGCATGTCCTTTCCCTTTGGTTCTTGAGTCCAGCAACCCAAAATCACCCAAAGTCCCAAAAGTCCAACAACTCAAAAGTCTCTGTCCCTGGTCAGGGCAGCCCCAGAGTTCAAAAGTTTATCTGCAGAGTTTTACTTCCCAACCTGGGTGGAGATTGGGGGGGGGTGTTAAGGAGCACCTTACGTGGTCCAAAGCTGATGGCCCCACCTCTCCATGGGGCTCCACTCTGTCAGCTGCCCCATGAGCTGCTCTAGGCATCCAACAAACTGCTCTGCTCCACCAGCCGCTCCACTCCGCTCGCCGTCCCGCAAACTGCTCTGCTCCACCAGCCGCTCTGCTCGCCATCCCGCAAACTGCTCCACCATATATCTTCAGGCTCCCCCCTACTTAACACAGCACTCAGTGATTTCAGCTCTTAGTAAGTTTAGCTCTTTTGTGATTTCAGCTTGTAGTAGGGGAGCCTCAGTGCTGGTGCACCATTAGCCCAAAGTGAATTCAGCTCAGCAGCCCGTAACTAGACCCGTAACTAGAGTCCCTCCATTATAACAAAAGGCCAAGTACAGTTCCACTGTCCTTGATTCCCATAATCAGGGTAATAACAATTTATTCTTCCTGCCCCAATAACAGAGACACTGGGGATCCCACAGCAGCCAAAGTGACCATTTGGGCAGCTATGGCCTCATTCTAGGCAGGGTGGGTGTGCCTATGCAAATGAGATCAGCCCCTGAAGTTCTTTTCCACAACTTGCCACACCTCACCACCAGATGTCAGGATGGAGCTCATCCTGACTCTGCTTACACTTTGTCCTCACCCACAACTATTTCAGATTTGGGGACAATTTATACCTTCAAGTCAGTGGGACTGCTATGGGTACCTGCATGGCCCCACAGTATGCCAACATTTTTATGGTTGACTTAGAACAACGCTTCCTCAGCTCTCATCCCCTAACGCCCCTAATCTGCTTGTGTTACGTTGATGACATCTTCATCATCTGGACCCATGAGAAGGAGGCCTTGAGGAATTCCACCAGGATTTCAATAATTTCCACCCCACCATCAACCTCAGCCTGGACCAGTCCACACAAGAGATCCAGTTCCTGGACACTACAGTGCTAATAAGCGACGGTCACATAAACACCAGCCTATACCAGAAACATATTGACTGCTATACTTACCTACATGCCTCCAGCTTTCATTGAGACCACATCACACGATCCATTGTCTACAGCCAAGCTCTAAGATACAACCGCATTTGTTCCAATCTCTCAGACAGAGACAAACACCTACAGGATATCTATCAAGCATTCTTAAAACTACAATACCCACCTGGTGAAGTTAAGAATTGACAGATTGACAGAGCCAGAGGGGTACCCAGAAGTCACCTACTACAAGACAGGCCCAACAAAGAAAGTAACAGAACGCCACTAGCCACACCTTCAGCCCCCAACTAAAACCTCTCCAGCGCATCATCAAGGACCTACATCCTCTCCTGAAGGATGATCCCTTACTCTCACAGACCTTGGGAGACAGACCAGTCCTCGCTTACAGACAGCTCCCCAACCTGAAGCAAATACTCATCAGCAACTACACACCACACAACAAAAACACTATCCCAGGAACCAAACCCTGCAACAAACCCCAGTGCCAACTCTGTCTGCATATCTATTCAAGGGACACCATCACAGGACCTAACCATATCAGTCACATCATCAGAGGCTCGTTCACCTGCACATCTACCAATGTGATATATGCCAGCAATGCCCCTTTGCCAAGTACATTGGCCAAACCGGACAGTCTCTACTCAAAAGAATAAATGGACACAAATCTGACATCAGGAATTATGACATTCAAAAACCAGTAGGAGAACACTTCAACCTCCCTGGTCACTCAATAACAGACTTAATAGTGGCAATTCTTCACAAAACAACTTCAAAACAGACTCCAGCGTGAAACGGCAGAACTGGAATTAATTTGCAAACTGGACACCATCAAATTAGGCCTGAACAAAGACTGTGAGTGTATGGGTCATTACAAAAACTATTTTTACCATACTAATTTCCCCCTACTGTTACTCACACCTTCTTGTCAACTGTTTGAAATGGGCACTCTCATTACTACTACAAAAGTGATTTTTCCTCCATTGTATTCAACTGTTAATTGAATTGTCTCGTTAGACTGACCCCCCCAGTTGGTAAGGCAACTCCCATCTTTTCATGTACAGTACTATGTATATGTATACCTGCTACTGTATTTTCCACTCCATGCATCTGAAGAAGTGGGTTCTAGCCCACGAAAGCTTATGCCCAAATAAATTTGTTCGTCTCTAAGGTGCCACAAGGACTCCTCGTTGTTTTTGCTGATACAGACTAACATGGGTACGACTCTGAATACTATTATATCAATATCCTCATTTAACACAAGGCACTCTAGTTAACATATCTTATTATTTAGACTTCTAGTATTTGTATGTAAGCATTAAAAAAAATTGTCACTTTTTAGCTGACCTGACTTGAGATTTAGACTTATAAGTCTCCTCTGGAGATAATCATATAGTTTCTCTTATCTGTGTTAATGGCAACTTAGAGTGATAAATGCATCTAATGGGCCAAATTCAGAGGTGCTATAAGGCGATATCTCTTATAGATTAGTAAGTGAGTGAGTCTAAATTGGTGTAACATACATGCTGAGGGGAAAGAATGTATAAGCTATATGCTTACTTAGGCCCCAGGTATCCTACAAATATAGCCATATTAAGAGACTCAGGTATAACATACTTCTGAATTATAGGATAGGCAGACCTTAACTGTGGTTCTGTAATATGACTAAAGCTTTGGTCATGTCTATGCCTTAGCCTGGTTACAGAACAGAATTAAGGGCCTATGTATGCTTCAAACTGGAACCATGGCAGGGGACAACCATGTTGTATGACTGGATTTTCAGAGGTAGAAGTATCTAATGTAAGTTGATTCTTGATCTTTCCTGTTAATTTAGCCTAAGTCTCTACAACAATAATTAAAAGCAGCAGTAACAAGTTTAGAGTGAGCTGTTAGGAAAGCAAAGAAAGGCTGGACTGAATTCTGATAAAATACAGAATTAGCCTTCTGCCCAGGATGCCCATTAACGTTCCTTCCTCCAACTTGCCCTCCACTATGTTAGAGACATGGTGCCCTTCTATAGGTTTGTGAGGCCTCTTACACACATTTCTGACATTTCAGAGGACTGTAGCTGGTAGAAGTTCCATTTCTTGAAGTGTCACCAAATATCTGTTCTCCTCCCTGTTCACTATTCTGCCTGTGCCTCCTCTCTCACCAGCCATAGGGATGTGAAGGGAAACACAGTTTAGTGCCTGCTACTTGATTTAGCAACTGAAATCTCTCAGTGACCCCTACAGAGTATGAGTGTTAGGAGAGGAGGGCTGGTAACGTTCTCTGGGTCAAGTTTCCTCGAGTTTTGTTAGTGCTGAAGAGTCGCTTATGCTCACATAGCCTGAGCCCAGCAAAGCCCTTCAAACAAGATTCACTACACTCTAGCTGCTCCTCTACATCTGCCTTTCAACCCCACCCACACAGACATACATTCTACTTCTACGGGCATTCGCACAGAAAATGCTGCTCTGACTAGGACTGCGTCTGTTTTACGGGGACCCTGTCACAAAGACATTCTCTCTAATCAGAGAGGCATTGTAACTAAATGCAAGTTACTTTCACCAAAATCCAAACTGGTAACTAGGAGACAGAGCAAGAAACATTTTCACTTTGCTCCAATCCATTCATGACTTTAAACACTAATCCCCTTTGTACCTCTCCTCCAGAGCCAGTCCAAACCTGCAGCCCCTTCAGTCTGGTACAGAGCTTCTGCAAGCTTCATTTAAAAAGCAGAGAAGAAAAACATGAAAGGGATTGGAAAAGAGTAGCCTTTCTTCCTGTCCCAAGCTCGGTCTGGAGTGGAGAACTGTGTTTGTATGTTCTGTATCTTTGGAGCAGTGTAGAGACAGGGCTTTCAGTAAGAGGGACTGCCTGTCTGTCACAGCCCAGAGCATTCATCTGCAAACACTGCTCTCCATTCACAGGCTGCCAGGCCTGGGAGCAGATTGAACCAGAGAAACTGTGAGAGACTGAGGAAGGAACTGAGGTGGGGGGAGGGTGTGAAAGGAGACAGAGGGAAGAAGGTGTGGTGGGCCTAAGAATTGTGAACAGAACATACATGAGAGAGGTTACTTTATAAGAAGCGAGAAGACAGACAAGAAGTGAGAGGAGAGGAAGTGGAAGAAGAGACAAGGGACAAGAAGGGGAAATCAGAGAGCTAAGAATACACAAAGCAGGGGAGGGTTACACAGACACAGGGGGATGATTTAATTGGGGATTGGTCCTGCTTTGAGCAGGGGGTTGGACTAGATGACCTCCTGAGGTCCCTTCCAACCCTGATATTCTATGATTCTATGATTATACTGTTTTATCATGAGGACTGCATCTTGGTAAAGCAATGAGGTGGACACTTCTACTCCTGCATCCTCATTCACAGGCCCATTAGTGAGCACCCAACATCCTTGTGACAGCTACAGAAACTGGAAGAAATCATGTCAGGAAACTTTATTTTTAACTGACTTTAATTAGATGCATTTTGTCCTTGCAGGCCACAATGCTTACAGACAACAGCATCTTCAGCATTAAATATAAAACTCACTTCTTCATTCACTGTTTCCTCCATAACTCACCAAGACCCCATATTCAGAAACCAGAGTCCCTGCAGAAGGGGAAGGAGAGATTCTCATATTACCCTTAATAATCTGGGCAGCTCACATACCATGGCCATGGCATAAGAATACATAGACGGTTGGGAGGAAAAAACAAAAAACCAAAATCACACTACACTGACCTTTGCTCTTCATTTCATCCATCCTCGTAGCTGTCCATTTCTTCTCCCTTACCTGCCCTGCTCCCCAGCCCCCTGGTTCCTTTCTCCCTGTTCCCTTGCCCATGCATCCCAGAGACCTGACTCCCTACTCCTCTGAGTATATTACCCAGCTGTTTGATTCTTCTACTATCCAGCACGTGCTGTCTGGCTGTTTATCCCCCTGAACGAACTTCCCAGACAGTTGGTTGCCTTCTCCACTGGACATTTCTCTCCCTCTAGTAACTCATGATAGTGGATGGCAGCTCCAGTCCTGCCAAAGAACTCATTCACCAAGGGTGGCTCCCATTTCCCTTCACATAGCATCAGTCTCCAGTGAAGACAACTTTGTTAATTCCTTCTTGTTTCCAGCTCTTTCTACAGGCATCCGAAGTGCTGGACCAAAGAGCAGCCAATATCAAATGATCTGCTAGACCTCCAGTGACCAGCACTCTAGTGCAAAACCTTAACAGTGACCACACCAATGTTAAGGCAGAGTAACTTCCAAGATGTATGGAACATCTGAAAGCCACATGTACCCATCTGTTGATACAAGAGAATCTGAGATTACCATTGAAGTTTTGTGCCCAAGGGCAAGTTTAATGAAACAGAAATATGTGTTGTTTTTTTGGTACCTGTTGGAAGTGGAAGCAGAAGCCTTATGGAGTGTGTTATTGACAAAGTTGTAAGCAATATGAAAGCAGCAGGAAATGCAGAAGACTTTTCCCTTAACTTATTTTCATAGTTTTCAGGTTTTGAGTTGATAGGCTGGAATCAGAAACACACCCAAACTGTAATGGAATGCTAAAACTGTATTGTAATGGTTAGCCACAAGGTGATGCCATGTGTAATATACCTTGCCTTAGCTGTAACAGCCATCCCTGGCAGTGCATAAAGTATCTCACAGAGACCATATCTCTCGTACCTTTCTCTATGATGGAAGCTGTGTATCCAGTCCATATCTGGTACAGGAGCCTGACCTGCTAGTAGCAGCCCTGCAACTACAAGGAGTACATGTCATGGTGTCAGAAGTAAATGTATTTGGCACTGGTGCGACTGCTGCTGGAATACTGTGGCCAAATCTGTTGCCCACAATTCAAGAAGGGTGTTGATAAACTGGAGCAGATTACATAAAAGAATGGCCATACTGGGTCAGAATGGTCCATCTAGTCCAGTATCCCTGTCTCTGACAGTGACAAGTGCCAGAAGATTCAGAGGGAACGAACAGCAAAGGGCAATTTCAAGTGATCCATAACCTGTTGTCTAGTCCCAGCTTCTGGAATTTGGAAGTTTAGGGACACCCAGAGCATGGGGTTGCGTTGCTGAACCTCTTGGCTCATAGTCATTGATGGACCTATCCACCATGAACGTGTCTAATTCTTTTTTGAACCCACTTGTACTTTTGGCCTTCACACCATCCCATGGCAACAGGTTCCACAGATTCACTGTGCATTGTGTGAAGTACTTCCTTTTGCTTGTTTTAAACCTGCTGCCTATTAATTTCATTGGGTGACCCCTGGTTTCCGTGTTATTGGAAGGGATAAAAACGTTTTCCTATTCACTTTCTCCATACCATTCTTGATTTTATAGATCTCTCTCATATCCCCCCTTAGTCATCTCTTTTGTAAAATGACCAGTCCCAGTCTTTTTAATCTCTCCTCATATGGAAGCTGTTCCACCCCCACTAATTATTTTTGTTGCCCTTCTCTGCATCTTTTCCAAGTCTAATATATCTTTTTTTTTTTTTAGATGAGATGACGAGAACTGCACAATTCAAATTGTGGGCATACAATGGATTTATATAGTGGCAATATGATATTTTCTGTTTTATTATCTATCCCTTTCCTAATGGTTCCTAACATTCTGTTACCTTTTTTGACTGCTGCTGCACACTGAGCGGATACTTTCAGAGAACTAAACATGACGACTCCAAGATCTCTTGAGCAGTAATGGATAATTTAGACACCACTATTTTGCACATATTGTTGGTATTATTTTATCCAATGTGCATTATTTTTCACTTTTGAACAATGAATTTCATCTGTTAGTCTCTAAGGTACCATAAGTACTCCTTTTCTTTTTGCAAATACAGACTAACACGGCTGCTACTCTGAAATCTTCCCCCTTTTCATTGATTGCTTACTCTGCTGAAGAGCCTTTGGTGAAGGGACCTTATCAAAGACTTTCTGAAAGTTCAATACATTATATCAACTGGATCACCCTTGTCCACATGCTTGTTGGTTCAGAGAAGGCCCCAGAGAATTATTGAAGGATTAGAAAACATGTCTCATAGTGATAGACTCAAGCAGCTCAGGTTATTTAGCTTAACAAAGAGAAGGTTAAGGGGTGACTTGGCCACAGTCTATAACTACCTGTCTCAGGAACAAATATTTAATAATGGGCTCTTCAGTCTAGCAGAGAAAGGTCTAACATGATCCAATGGCTTGTAGTTGAAGTTAGACAAATTCATCCTGGAAATAAGGGATAAAGTTTTAACGATGAGAGTAATTAACTATTGCAGCAATTTACCAAGGGTCATGGTGGATTCTCCACCCTGACAATTTTAAAATCAAGATTGTATGTTTTTCTGAAAGATCTGCTCTAGGAATTATTTTGGTCTGTGCTATACAGGAGGGCAGAACAGAATATCAAAATGGTCCCTTCTTGCCTTAGAATCTATTAATCGAACTGATGCCAGAGGAGAACAGAAATAGAAGGGAAACAGCAACACAGGTTTCAAACAAATGGGGGGAAAAGCAACACAGGTTGCAGGATTACATCCACATAGCACTCTTTAGTGCCCCAGAAAACTTCAGTTGTGACAGACCTTCAGAATACACAGACCGAAGGCAGCATTTTGCTATTAAACTCCATAAGAAAACTGCAGACACATAGGTGTCGTCTTTAATTTATGCCAATCCTTTGCCTTTACTGATAACAGTCACAAAGATGGCTCTGAAAGAGTCTGGCTATGTTTATGCCTCAGAGAAATGTGGTTTATGAGAGGGCATGTTTTCACCAGAGAATTCAAGAATGAGGGGAATATGTTGAATCTTTTATAAGAGTTTGGCATGCCTTGGCAGAAAAACTGTGATTTTAGGACGGTAAAACATTAAAATATTAGAGCTAGTTTGGTTATTGCGCTTATAGACAAAAGTCTCTCACAACCGCAACAATTAAAAAACAGACTTAACCCTACACACAGCTATCCATATAGCAAAACAGACTGAGCTAATGAAACAGAAAAACAAAACAACTTGTCAAAAGAAAAAACAGAAACTAGCTTAGAAGCAGTACAAAGACACAGCATGAGTGCTAAAAGTACTTATCGTAAGAACTCCTGAGGCTATAAGGGATTAATTACAAAATCTTTCAGATTAAAAGGCACAAGATATGGAAAAATTCATATCCCAAGATGTGTGTCCAGCCAAAGGCACAAGATGTAATAAATGCACAAAATAATATTTTGCTGCTGTTTGCTGCATGTGACAAGATCCACTCCAATTTTGGCTTAAACAGTTTCTTGTAGCCTTTATTTTATATGTTTTATGACAATACTGTTATCACCTATGAGTTACATATACATGCAAAAATAGAGAGGTCAAGAAAAGTAATTGATCAAGTTACCTCTTCTGGGGACAGGGTGACTTTTTCTTGTCTCTGGTCTTCTCCACTCTTTTGTTGTCAATCACTAATGCCAGTGAAAATGAGGTAGGATCAGAGGCTAAAATAGGGAAAGAACAAGTTAAAAATTACTTAGAGAAGTTAAATGTCTTCAAGTCACCAGGGCCTGAGAAAATACATGCTAGACTACTCAAGGAGCTGACTGAGGAGATATCTGAGCCATTAACAGTTATCTTTGATAAGTCATGGAAGATGGGAGAGATTCCAGAGGACTGGAAACGGGCAAATATAGTGGCCAAGTATAAAAAAGGAAAATTAGGACAACCTGGGGAATTACAGACCAGTCAGCTTAACTTCAGTACCCAGAAAGATATTGGAGCAAAACATTAAGCAATCAATTTGCCATCACCTAGAAGATAATGAGGTGATAAGTAGTAGGCAGCATGGATTTGTCAAGAACAAATCATGTCAAACCAACCTAGCAGTTTCTTTGACAGGGTAAAAAGCCTTGTGGAAGCAGTAGATGTGGTATATCTTGACTTTATCAAGTGGGATCCTGCAGAAATCAGTTCTGGGTGTGGTTCTGTTCAATATCTTCATAAATGATTTAGATAATGGCATACAGAGTACACTTATAAAGTTTGTGGATGATACCAATCTGAGAGTGCTGTGGAGGATAGGATTAAAATTCAAAATGATCAGGACAAACTGGAGAAATGAAATTCAATAAAGGCAAATGCAAAGTAATCCACTTAGGAAGGACCAATCAGTTGCACACATACAAAATGGGAAATGACTGCCTGGGAAGGAGTACTGTGGAAAGGGATCTGGGGGTCATAGTGGATCACAAGCTAAATATGAGTCAACCATGTAATACTGTTGCAAAAAAAGCAAACATCATTTTGGGATGTATTGGAAGGCGTGTTGTAAGCAAGACACAAGACGTAATTCTTCCGCTCTACTCTGCACTGATTAGGCCTCAACAGATGAATTGTGTCCAATTCTGGGCCCCACATTTCAGGAAAGATGTGGACAAATTGGAGAAAATCCAGAGGAGAGCAACAAAAATGATTAAAGGTCTAGAAAAACCATGACCTATGAGGGAAGATTGAAAAAATTGGGTTTGTTTAGTCTGGAGAAGAGAAGACTGAGAGGGGATATGATAACAGTTTTCAAGGTTTCAACATAAAAAGGTTGTTACAAGAAGGAGGGAGAAAAATTGTTCTGCTTAACCCAGAGGTGGGCAAACTTTTTGGCCTGAGGGTCACATCTGGGTATGGAAATTGTACGACAGGCCATGAATGCTCACGAAATTGGGGGTTGGGGTGCAGGAGGGGGTGAAGGCTCCGGCTGGGGGTGTGGTCTCTGGGTGGGGCCAGAAATGAGGAATTCAGGGTGTAGGAGGGGGCTCAGGGCAGGGGCAGGGAGGGTGGGGGGGCTGAAGGCCCCAGCTGGGGGTACAGGCTCTCGGGTAGGGCTGGGGATGAGGGGTTGGGGGTGCAGGAGGGTGCTCCGGGCTGGGACCGAGGGGTTCGGAGGGTGGGAGGGGGGGATCAGGGCTGGGGCAGGAGGTTGGGGCACAGGAGGTGGTCGGTGTGCAGGCTCCAGGTGGTGCTTGCTTCAGGCAGCTCCCAGAAGCAGCGGCATGTCCGCCAACTGGCTCCTATGCAGAGGCGCGGCCAGGTGGGTCTGCACGTTGCCCCATCCACAGGCGCTGCCCCCGCAGCTCCCATTGGCCATGGTTCCCGTCCAATGGGAGCTGTGGGGGCAGTGCTTGGGGTGGGGGCAGCGTGCTGAACCCCTGGCTGTCCCTATATGTAGAAGCCGGAGGGGGGACATGCCACTGCTTCTGGGAGCTGCATGGAGTGGGGCAAGCCCTTGACCTCGCTCCCTGGCAGGAGCTTGAAGACCAGATTATAATGTTTAGAGGGCTGGATGCAGCCCCTGGGCCGTAATTTGCCCATCCTGCCTTAACCTCTGAGACTAGGACAAGAAGCAATGGGCTTAAAATGCAGCCAGGGCAGTTTAGGTTGGACATTAGGAAAAACTTCCTGTATGGGCAGTAAAGCACTGGAATAAATTGTCTAGGGAGGTTGTGGAATCTGTATAATTGAAGATTCTTAAGAGCAGGTTAGACAAACACCTGTCAGGGATGGTCTAGATAATAGTTAGTTTTGCCATGAGTGCAGGGGACTGGATGAGATGACCTCTCACGGTCTCTTCCACTCCTATGATTCTATTCACTAAGGACAACCAACTGAGTGGGGTGCAGTTAGGTTGGTTTTAAAGGTACATTTTTTCCTTTAAATGTGTTAAAGGTACATTTATTCTTCTGACTCTCCCACTTGTGGCCTGGTCTACACTACAAAGTTAGGGAGACTAAGAGGGTGGTGAAACACTAGAATGCGTTACCTAGGGAGGTGGTAGAATCTCCTTCCTTAGAGGTTTTTAAGGTCAGGCTTGACAAAGCCCTGGCTGGGATGATTTAACTGGGAATTGGTCCTGCTTCGAGCAGGGGGTTGGACTAGATGACCTTCAGGGGTCCCTTCCAACCCTGATATTCTATGATTCTATGATACATAAGCTCTGTTAGGTCATTGAATAATGTATGTGTCTGGCCTAGAGTGTAAGGTTACACCCTGAGCCCTAGAAACAGGATAAGGATGGGTGCCCCACCCCTAGAGTATGCAAGTAACAGAGAATTGTGGGCGGGTAACACCCTAAGAGGCAGGTTACCATGGCCAGCTGTCCAACGTACTTATATAGCACCCATTACCATTGTATGAGTGCCTCATAATCTTTAATTAGTGTATTTATCATTGCATCACACCTGTGAGGCAGGGCAGTGCTATTATCCCCATTTTACAGATAGGAAATTGAGAGACAGTTTAAGGGTAATATTTTCAGAATATTACATTGACTTTCAATGAGACAAATTCTTAATCAAGAACTTTTGAAAATTTTACCTTAAGTGACTTGCCTAAGCTCAGACAGGCAGTCAGTGGAGGACCTAAGATAATATCCTAACCTATACTAGATCATCCCTCCTCTCATGGTTGTGGTGTGAGTGGGCCTTAAGGGGAATCTGAAGGGAGACAGTGCAGCAGGGGCATATACTGATTTGAGGCAGAAGCTCCACATGTAAGGGGTGATATTGGAGTGAGGACAAAAGTACTAGGGGGGAGAAGGAAACAATTTGGTATGACAGGAGTCCTAGCCTTCCAGAGACCACACAACCTCCCTCATCTCCTGGTATAGTAACCCCCCAAATTAGCTAAGGAAATTAGTCAGTTCCTTCATTATAGCCATCTGGGAATACATTTTCCTAATTTAATTTCACTTAAAGCAAAACATTACAATAAACAGGAAGAAGCCATCAGACAACAAATATTATATAGCTTGATATAGAATCCTTTCTAGCACTTGGGTTTTGTAGGAAAGAGATAAAATGTGATGCCCCTTCACAGAGCAATGCTGTGTACCTACTGGAAGCTTGTATAATACTAGAGCCCAGTGCTAATGAGCAGGCTCTCTGTGTGTTCTGTTCATAAGGTCTTAGTCACATGGAAATTATTACCTTGGACCTCAAGAAATAACATAAATGGCTACATAACCTGAAAGAATGTCTAAAAAAAGTTCCCTCTATGTAGATATCTTTAAGGCTGATTGTTTTCAAGCAGTTGCCTTGGAGATCAAACACTGCAAATTTGGAAAAGAGACACAAGCTAAATTGATAATTAGAGCTCATGAGGTGAGGTCAATTTTCTCTCTAGGAAGCATTTTGGAAGTCAGCCCATGCATGCTAATAAAGTATAACCTCAAACTTTTACTGCATGCAATGCCTGTCTGCCTAGGTCTATTGTCACACTGTGATACAGAACAATTAGCAAGTTCCTTGAAACAGATCCTGAATTTGTTGTATATTAGGAGTTAGGGTTTCATACCACAGACCTTTCTAGTCTTTGCCATGTTAGATAGCAAATGCAGTACTAATCGTGCAGTGAAATAATGAATGAGAAAAAAAAATTTTAAATATTTTACTATGAAATGTGAAGGTTTATGTCCTTTCAAATGTTTATAATCTGTATAACTGTGATTGTAAATGTCCAAACTCTTTTTAGTCTGTTAAGGTCTTGGCCTCCATGAGCTTATTGCAGTGAGTTCTACAGGCTAATTATGCATCAGTTATACAACAAAATGCAGTTTCATACACTATAAGGTCATGCATCTACAGAATGGGGGGGCTGTATCCTGGAAAGCAGCGACTCTGAAAAGTATTTAGTGGTAATGTCAGATTGACCACAGGGTCCCAGTGCAATACCGCACCTAAGAGAGAAATGCAATACTTGATGTATAAACAATGGAGCAGAAGTGGGGAAGTGACTGTATATGGGTTTGGTGAAACAGTTATTGGAACAGGATGCTGGTGTTTACATTTTAAAAAGGATGTTGAAAAATTGGAGAGGGTGAAAAGAGTAGGCACAAAAACTATTTGACAGCTGGAAAAAATGCCTTACTGTGAAAGACTTAAAGAGCTCAATCAGTCTAGTTTCTCAAAAAAAGAAGATTGAGATGTTACCTGGTTAGAGTGTATGAGTATCATCATATGAAGAAAATACCAGATACTGAAAGGCTCTTGAATATAGCAAATAAGAACTACTGGCTGGAAGTTAAAGCCAGACAAATTCAAATGAGAAATAATGCACATATTTAATAGTGAAGATGAATAACCATTAGGAAAAAAACTACCAAGGGAAGTGGTAGATTCTTCGTCTTTTTATGTCTTCAAAGCAAGTTTGGATGTCTTTGAGGAAGATATGCTTTTGCTACACACAAGGTACTGTGCACACTACTGGAGTAACTGAGTGAAATTCTGTGTTATGCAGGTCAGACTAGATGATCAAATGATCCCTTCTGACCTTACAAATTTCTGAATTGTGTAAAATCATTCTTTTATCAGTCTTAAATTTGTTGCCGTTTTATTTCAGTGACTTTCCTTTTGTTCTAGAAGTTAAGTCTATAGGAAATCTGCTGTGGCCTTCACTGTACTGTTCATTTTTGTATTATTATCTAGGACAGACTCCTAAAAAACATATTGTGACAAAATTCCTCCTCTACCTTGGTGGGTCTTGCGCTTATTGGCGGATTTGCTCACCTTGGAGCTTCACAGCAGCCCTCAGTTTGGCCGTTTTCATGAACCCACAGTCCAGGTCAACTCTTCCTGTGTCTGACTAGGAGTTGGGAGTTTTGGGGGGAATCCGAGCCCACCCTCTACTCTGGGTTCCAGCCCAGGGCCCTGTGCAATGCAGCTGTTTAGAGTGCCTCCTGGAACAGCTGTGTGACAGCTACAACTCCCTGGGCTACTTCCTCATGGCCTCCTCCCAACACCTTCTTTATCCTCACCATAGGACCTTCCTCCTGGTGTCTGATAATGCTTGTACTCCTCAGTCCTCCAACAGTCCGCGTTCTCACTGTCAGCTCCTAGCGCCTCTTGCTCCCAGCTCCTTACACGCACACCACAAACTGAAGTGAGCTCCTTTTTAAACCCAAGTGCCCTGATTAGCCTGCCTTAATTGATTCTAGCAGCTTCTTGATTGGCTGCAGATGTTTTAATCTGCCTGTCTATCTTAATTGTCTCCAGAAGGTTCCTGATTGTTCTGGAACCTTCCCTGTTACCTTACCCAGGGAAAAGGGACCTACTTAACCTGGGGCTAATATATCTGCCTTCTATTACTCTCCTGTAGCCATCTGGCCCAATCCTGTCACATATCCCCCGCCTCTGCTCAACGCTACGGGGTTGGGCAACTTGGGACGTCAGGCAGTGTACTCGTGACACGCCATCTGCATTGCCATGGTAGCTTCCAGCCCAGTGTTGTATGGTGAATTGGAAAAGTTGTAGGGACAGGAACCATCTGGTCATCCTTGCATTCTTCTCTTTATTTCGCTGCATCCACTAGAGGGGTGCATAGTCAGTCACAAGGGTAAACCGTCATCCCAGAAGGTAATAACGTAGTGTTTCCATGGCCCATTTCACAGCTAGGCACTCTCTTTCAACCATGGCATACTTCTGCTCTCTCGGGAGGAGTTTCCTGCTGAGGTAGAGGATTGGGTGTTCTTCATCTCCGACCATCTGCGATAGGACAGCTCCCAATCCTACTTCAGATGCATCTGTTTGTAAAATGAATTCTTTGTTGAAGTCTGGGGCTATAAGCACGGGGTTACTGCAGAGGGCTGTCCATAGATCCATGAATGCTTTCTCTGTGACATCTGTCCACTTCACCATGTCTGGACCCCAGGCTTTTATCAAGTCTGTCAGGGGACTCGCTCTGGTAGCAAAATGCGTACCCCACCACACCCAGAAATGCCCGGACTTGCTTTTTCTGATTCAGCCAGGGCCGATTTTGGATAGCCTCTAGTTTGTTTAGTTGGGGCTCGACCATGCCCCTTCCTACAATGTAGCCAAGGTATTTAGCCTCGGCTAGCCCTATAGCACACTTGGCCGGGTTGGCTGTGAGGCCAGCCTGTCTTAGAGTATCTAGAACTGCTTCCACCTTTCCTAAGTGGGTTTTCCAGTAGGCGGTGTGAATAATCACATCATCCAGGTATGCCACTGCATAACTGGTATGGGGCAGTAGGAGCTTGTCCATAAGACCCTGGAAGGTGGCAGGTGCTCCATGCAGTCCAAAAGGAAGAACAGTATACTGAAACAGACCCTCTGGGGGTAGAGAATGCCGTCTTTTCTTTCGCATCTTTGGCAAGGGGAATCTGCCAGTATCCCTTTGTTAAATCAAGAGTGGTCAAAATCAGGCATTGCCCAGCGGTCAACTAACTCATCGATACAGGGTATAGGGTATGCATCAAATTTGGATATCTTATTCAGCCAGCGGAAGTCATTACAAAACCTAATGGTGCCATCGGGTTTGGGCACCAACACAGTCGGGCTTGACCATTGACTGTGGGACTCTTCGATGACTCCCAGCTCCAACCGCCTTTTTACCTCTGCCTTAATCTCCTCCCTTTTTGCTGCTGGGACCCGATAGGGCCTTAAAGTTACCTTTGCCCCAGAATCTGTGATAATGTGGTGATGGGCTTCGGTGGTCCGGGCTGGTTTGGTTGAAAACACGTCCTGGTATCGGTTGATCATCTCAGTTACCTCCTTCTTCTGTTTTGGTATCAGATCAGTGAATATCCTGATCTGCTCCTGCATGTTATTTCCCTGGATCGGGGGTCTCTTGGGCCACTACACATGCCTCTTGTTGGAGCCAAGGCTTTAAGAGGTTAAAGTGATAAATTTCTTCTAGTTTCCGGTATCCTGGCTGCTGCACCTTGTAGGGTACTTCCCCCATGGGTTCAACCACCTCATAGGGCCCTTGCCATTGGGCAAAAAGCTTGCTTTCTGCCGTGGGTACCATCACCTGATCCCCTGGCTGGAACTGTGGGACTTTTGCCTGGCGATTGTAATGGGTTCACTGGGCCTCCTGCACCTTTTCCAAAAGTTCTCATACAATAGGGATGACCCGGGCTATCCGTTCACATATCTGCAGCACATGGTCAATTATATTTCTCTCTTCACTGGGTTCCTCTTCCCAGATTTCTTTTGCGATATCTAGTATGCCACTGGGGTGGCATCCGTATAATAATTCAAAGGGGGGAAAACCCAGTTGAGGCCTGAGGTACCTCCTGGATTGCAAACATAAGATAGGGTAAGTAGGGCGTCCCAATCCTTCCCATCCCGACTTACCACTTACCTTATTATTGCCTTGAGGATTCAGTTAAATCTTTCTACCAGCCCATCGGTCTGCAGATGATAGACTGAAGTTCTCAGGGTATGTATATGGAGCAGCGTACAGAGGTCCTTCATTAACTTCAACATAAATGGGGTACCTTGGTCTGTTAATATCTCCTTTGGTAGCCCCATTCGGCAAAGATCCCCACCAACTCTTTAGCTATCGTTTTAGAGGCCGTGTTCCGCAGGGGGACGGCTTCTGGGTAGCGAGTAGCATAATCCAGAATGACAAGTATATATTGGTGGCCCCGGGTTGTCTTCTCCAGGGGTCCCACTAGGTCCATGGCTATTCACTTGAAGGGGACCTCTATGATGGGAAGGGGTACTAAAGGTGCCCTCAAGTGGGGATGGGGACTGTGCAGCTGACACGCCGGGCAGGATGCACAATACCTCCACACTTCTTCATGTACTCCAGGCCAGAAGAATCATCACAGGACCCATGTCAGGGTCTTCTCTACCCCCAAATGCCCCCCAAAAAGATGACTATGGGCCAGACTTAATACAGCATTCTGGTGTTTTTGAGGTACTAGGATCTGTACCTTCTGCCCCTGTACTGGTGCAACTCAGTATAAGAGATTCTTCTTCATTATGAAGTAGGGTCTTGGTCCCTGGGTTTTCCCTTCCACGGGGACCCCATCTATTTCGGTCACCTCCTTCCTAATGTTGTCGAAACTTGGGTCTTCAGCCTGGTCCCGTCCAAAATTTCCTCCCCCGGGGCTAATCTGCCCGAGATCTAGGGGACCAGTCTCTGTTGCCTCTACTGGTTCAGAGGCGTTAGGGTGTGGGTCAGACTCGGGTGCGTCTCCCTCCTGGGTGGCTTCCTTTTCAGCTGCTCGGGTCTGCCTACCTACAAGAGCGACCCTCTGGCTTTGGGCCAGTATTCGGGTTCCCAAGGCCTTAGCTGCCCTTCTTTCCCGTTTCATCTTTCTACACTGTCTGGGAGTGGAGAACAAATCTGGGGATATTTCAGAGAAGGTTGGGGGTTGACAGTCTACTGTGGATGCCTCACTACTTTCAGGGCTTCCCCCTTTCTCCAATTCCCCTACCGGGAGTAAGTCTCCAAACCCTGTAAGTCTCTCCCTATGAGCACCGGGTATGGGAGTTTAGGGACTACACCTGCTGCTACCTCAGTCGCGTTCCCCTGAATCTCGACTTTTACTGGGATGGTGGGGTAATAACCAACTGTCCCATGGATGCATGTTATCCCCGTACACTTAGCCCACAGCAGCTGACTACGCTTCACGAGCTGCCCCGAGACAAGCGTGATAGCACTCCCCGAATCAGCCAGTCCTGTGGTCTCTACCCCATTTAGCTCCAATGGTCTGGTGTACAATGTAAGGTTAGTGAGACCCCCCCACAAGGTGGATTAGGGAGCATGGGTCTGCTCAATTCCCCAGGTTACACTGCATAGGCTCCTCGGCATTGGGACACTGTGTAGCTATGTGTCCCCACTCCCCCCAGGCGTAACATCTGTATGGAGCCCTAGGCATTCCCTGGTCTTTTGGTTTGGGCAGTCTAACATCACGATCCTCTTTCCCCTCAGTGCTCCAACTCTTTGTGGCTTCTGGTGGGCATTCAGCCCCTCTCTTTTTCCACCTGGGTTCTCCTGGTGGCCCAGTCACTCGAGCTCTAGGGCTTGGTGCTGCTAGTTTAACCCAGGTTGCTTCTTCCTTAACTGGTCGGATCAGCTCCCTCACCGTCCTTCGCCTTTCTACCGGCGCGACAACCTCGTCGTAGGTGGAGGTTTCGTTCTGGCTTACCCAGGTGCGAAGGTCTGGTGATAGTCCTCTCATGTACCGGTCGATGACAAGAACTTCTAGTATCTCCTCCGGACTCCGGGACTCAGTTCGTAACCACTTTCATGCGAGATGGATGACGTCATATAATTGGGACTGCGGGGTTTTGTTTTCCTGGTACCTCCACTCATGATATTGCTGGGCCCGCACTGTGGTCGTTACCCCAGATCTGGCCAGGATCTCTGCTTTCAGTGGGGGGTAGTCTGCTGCAGCCTCTTCAGGCAAATCATAGTAGGCCTTCTGGGCCTCCCCACACAGGAATGGCGCAAGGATGTTCTCAGGGCCAAGCCTCCCGCAGGGCTGTCCTCTCAAAGGCCAGGAGGTATGCCTCTACATCATCCTCCCGCGTCATTTTCTGCAGCCAATTGCTGGCCCGTATGATCTGCGTCCCATCATGGCCGCGGTTCAGCTCTGTAAGGGCCTTTACCTGGTTTATCAGTTCCCGCAACATAGCCCGGTCTTGAGCAGCCTGGTCCATCAGCAGGCGATTAGTCTCTTATCATAGAATATCAGGGTTGGAAGGGACCTCAGGAGGTCATCTAGTCCAACCCCCTGCTCAAAAGCAGGACCCATCCCCAATTAAATCATCCCAGCCAGGGCTTTGTCAAGCCTGACCTTAAAAACTTCTAAGGAAGGAGATTCCACCACCTCCCTAGGCAACGCATTCCAGTGTTTCACCACCCTCCTAGTGAAAAAGTTTTTCCTAATATCCAACCTAAACCTCCCCCACTGCAACTTGAGACCATTACTCCTTGTCCTGTCCTCTTCTATCACTGAGAATAGTCTAGAACCATCCTCTCTGGAACCCCCTTTCAGGTAGTTGAAAGCAGCTATCAAATCCCCCCTCATTCTTCTCTTCTGCAGACTAAACAATCCCAGTTCCCTCAGCCTCTCCTCATAAGTCATGTGTTCCAGACCCCTAATCATTTTTGTTGCCCTTCGCTGGACTCTCTCCAATTTATCCACAGCCTTCTTGTGGTGTGGGGCCCAAAACTGGACACAGTACTCCACATGAGGCCTCACCAATGTCGAATAGAGGGGGACGATCACGTCCCTCGATCTGCTCGCTATGCCCCTACTTATACATCCCAAAATGCCATTGGCCTTCTTGGCAACAAGGGCACACTGCTGACTCATATCCAGCTTCTCGTTCACTGTCACCCCTAGGTCCTTTTCCGCAGAACTGCTGCCTAGCCATTCGGTCCCTAGTCTGTAGCTGTGCATTGGGTTCTTCCATCCTAAGTGCAGGACCCTGCACTTATCCTTATTGAACCTCATCAGATTTCTTTTGGCCCAATCCTCTAATTTGTCTAGGTCCCTCTGTATCCTATCCCTACCCTCCAGCGTATCTACCACTCCTCCCAGTTTAGTATCATCCACAAATTTGCTGAGAGTGCAATCCACACCATCCTCCAGATCATTTATGAAGATATTGAACAAAACCGGCCCCAGGACCGATCCCTGGGGCACTCCACTTGACACCGGCTGCCAACTAGACATGGAGCCATTGATCACTACCCGTTGAGCCCGACAATCTAGCCAACTTTCTACCCACCTTATAGTGCATTCATCCAGCCCATACTTCTTTAACTTGCTGACAAGAATACTGTGGGAGACCGTGTCAAAAGCTTTGCTAAAGTCAAGATACAATACATCCACTGCTTTCCCTTCATCCACAGAACCAGTAATCTCATCATAGAAGGCGATTAGATTAGTCAGGCATGACCTTCCCTTGGTGAATCCATGCTGACTGTTCCTGATCACTTTCCTCTCATGTAAGTGCTTCAGGATTGATTCTTTAAGGACCTGCTCCATGATTTTTCCAGGGACTGAAGTGAGACTCACTGGCCTGTAGTTCCCAGGATCCTCCTTCTTCCCTTTTTTAAAGATGGGCACTACATTAGCCTTTTTCCAGTCATCTGGGACTTCCCCCGTTCGCCACGAGTTTTCAAAGATAATGGCCAATGGCTCTGCAATCACAGCCGCCAGTTCCTTTAGCACTCTCGGATGCAACTCGTCCGGCCCCATGGACTTGTGCACGTCCAGCTTTTCTAAATAGTCCCTAACCACCTCTTTCTCTACAGAGGGCTGGCCATCTATTCCCCAAGTTGTGATGCCCAGCGCAGCAGTCTGGGAGCTGACCTTGTTCGTGAAGACAGAGGCAAAAAAAGCATTGAGTACATTAGCTTTTTCCACATCCTCTGTCACTAGGTTGCCTCCCTCATTCAGTAAGGGGCCCACACTTTCCTTGGCTTTCTTCTTGTTGCCAACATACCTGAAGAAACCCTTCTTGTTACTCTTAACATCTCTCGCTAGCTGCAGCTCCAGGTGCGATTTGGCCCTCCTGATTTCATTCCTACATGCCTGAGCAATATTTTTGTACTCTTCCCTGGTCATATGTCCAAGCTTCCACTTCTTGTAAGATTCTTTTTTATGCTTAAGATCCGCTAGGATTTCACCGTTAAGCCAAGCTGGTCACCTGCCATATTTACTATTCTTTCGACACATTGGGATGGTTTGTCCCTGTAACCTCAACAGGGATTCCTTGAAATACAGCCAGCTCTCCTGGACTCCTTTCCCCTTCATGTTAGTCCCCCAGGTGATCCTACCCATCCGTTCCCTGAGGGAGTTGAAGTCTGCTTTCCTGAAGTCCAGGGTCAGTATCCTGCTGCTTACCTTTCTTTCCTGTGTCAGGATCCTGAACTCAACCAACTCATGGTCACTGCCTCCCAGATTCCCATCCACTTTTGCTTCCCCTACTAATTCTTCCCGGTTTGTGAGCAGCAGGTGAAGAAAAGCTCCCCCCCTAGTTGGCTCCTCTAGCACTTGCACCAGGAAATTGTCCCCATGCTTTCCAAAAACTTCCTGGATTGTCAATGCACCGCTGTATTGCTCTCCCAGCAGATATCAGGAAAATTAAAGGTTTCAGAGTAACAGCCGTGTTAGTCTGTATTCGCAGAAAGAAAAGGAGTACTTGTGGCACCTTAGAGACTAACGAATTTATTTGAGCATGAGCTTTCGTGAGCTACAGCTCACTTCATCAGATGCATACCGTGGAAACTGCAGCAGACTCTATATATACACAGAGAATATGAAACAATACCTCCTCCCACCCCACTGTCCTGCTGGTAATAGCTTATCTAAACTTATCTAAACACTCTCACAAATCTTGGGAGACAGGCCAGTCCTTGCCTACAGACAGCCCCGCAACCTGAAGCAAATACTCACCAACAACCACATACCACACAACAGAACCACTAACCCAGGAACTTATCCTTGCAACAAAGCCCGTTGCCAATTGTGCCCACATATCTATTCAGGGGACACCATCACAGGGCCTAATAACATCAGCCACACTATCAGAGGCTCGTTCACCTGCACATCCACCAATGTGATTTATGCCATCATGTGCCAGCAATGCCCCTCTGCCATGTACATTGGTCAAACTGGACAGTCTCTACGTAAAAGAATAAATGGACACAAATCAGATGTCAAGAATTATAACATTCATAAACCAGTCGGAGAACACTTCAATCTCTCTGGTCACGCAATCACAGACATGAAGGTCGCTATCTTAAAACAAAAAAACTTCAAATCCAGACTCCAGCGAGAAACTGCTGAATTGGAATTCATTTGCAAATTGGATACTATTAATTTAGGCTTAAATAGAGACTGGGAGTGGCTAAGTCATTATGCAAGGTAGCCTATTTCCTCTTGTTTTTTCCTACCCCCCCCCCCGATGTTCTGGTTTAACTTGGATTTAAACTTGGAGAGTGGCCAGTTTGGATGAGCTATTACCAGCAGGAGAGTGAGTTTGTGTGTGTATGGGGGTGGGTTTTTGGAGGGGGGTGAGGGAGTGAGAGAACCTGGATTTGTGCAGGAAATGGCCTAACTTCATTATCATGCACATTGTGTAAAGAGTTGTCACTTTGGATGGGCTATCACCAGCAGGAGAGTGAATTTGTGTGGGGGGGTGGAGGGTGAGAAAACCTGGATTTGTGCTGGAAATGGCTTTTAGATAAGCTATTACCAGCAGGACAGTGGGGTGGGAGGAGGTATTGTTTCATATTCTCTGTGTATATATAGAGTCTGCTGCAGTTTCCACGGTATGCATCTGATGAAGTGAGCTGTAGCTCACGAAAGCTCATGCTCAAATAAATTCGTTAGTCTCTAAGGTGCCACAAGTACTCCTTTTCTTTCTAGGAAAATTAAAGTCACCCATGAGAATCAGGGCATGCGATCTAGTAGCTTCCGCGAGCTGCCGGAAGAAAGCCTCATCCACCTCATCCCCCTGGTCCGGTGGTCTATAGCAGACTCCCACCACTACATCACTCCTGTTGCTCACACTTCTAAACTTAATCCAGAGACACTCAGGTTTTTCTGCAGTTTCGTACCGGAGCTCTGAGCAGTCATACTGCTCCCTTACATACAGTGCTACTCCCCCACCTTTTCTGCCCTGCCTGTCCTTCCTGAACAGTTTATAACCATCCATGACAGTACTCCAGTCATGTGAGTTATCCCACCAAGTCTCTGTTATTCCAATCACGTCATAATTCCTTGACATCACCAGGACCTCCAGTTCTCCCTGCTTGTTTCCAAGGCTTTGTGCATTCGTATATAAGCACTTGAGATAACCTGCTGATTGCCCCTCATTCTCAGTATGAGGCAGGAGCCCTCCCCTCACA
The DNA here is from genome assembly GCF_965152235.1 of Eretmochelys imbricata. Taxonomy (NCBI): domain Eukaryota; kingdom Metazoa; phylum Chordata; order Testudines; family Cheloniidae; genus Eretmochelys; species Eretmochelys imbricata. Next base: position 86,361 of record NC_135578.1, on the reverse strand, counting down.
GACATTCCTGCCTGTGCTTCCTCCCGGTATCCCGCTTCCCCACTTACCTCAGGGCTTTGGTCTCCTTCCCCCAGTGAACCTAGTTTAAAGCCCTCCTCACTAGGTTAGCCAGCCTGCTCGCAAAGATGCTCTTCCCTCTCTTCATAAGGTGGAGCCCGTCTCTGCCCAGCACTCCTCCTTCATGGAACACCATCCCATGGTCAAAGAATCCAAAGCCTTCTCTCCGACACCACCTGCGTAGCCATTCATTGACTTCCACGATTCGATGGTCCCTACCCAGGCCTTTTCCTTCCACGGGGAGGATGGATGAGCTTGCTGCAGCCGCACTGCCTCCTGTTGGATGGCTGCCTGGACATGGGTAGCCTCCTTCTGGGCAGCTGTGGCTTGTATCAGTGCCCACACTACCTCCTCCATTGTGGTGAAAAATAAAATAAATAAACCCTCTCCCTTTTTTTTTTTCTTTTTTTTCCCAAAGACCCTCCTTCTTCCGCCGCGCTGTGCACACCAGATCCCACTTTTGCACCAGTTGTGACAAAGTTCCTGCTCTACCTTGGTGGGTCTTGCACTTATTGGCAGATTTGCTCGCCTTGGAGCTTCACAGCAGCCCTCAGTTTGGCCGTTTTCATGAACCCACAGTCCAGGTCAACTCCTGGACTTGACCAGGACTTGACCAGGAGTTCGGAGGTTTGGGGGGAACCCGGGCCCGCCCTCTACTCCGGGTTCCAGCCCAGGGCTCTGTGGAATGCAGCTGTTTAGAGTGCCTCCTGGAACAGCTGTGTAACAGCAACAACTCCCTGGGCTACTTCCCCATGGCCTCCTCCCAACACCTTCGTTATCCTCACCATTGGACCTTCCTCCTGGTGTCTGATAATGCTTGTACTCCTCAGTCCTCCAACAGTCCATGTTCTCACTGTCAGCTCCTAGCGCCTCTTGCTCCCAGCTCCTTACACGCACACCACAAACTGAAGAGAGCTCCTTTTTAAACCCAGGTGCCCTGATTAGCCTGCCTTAATTGATTCTAGCAGCTTCTTTATTGGCTGAAGGTGTTCTAATCAGCCTGTCTGTCTTAATTGTCTCAAGAAGGTTCCTGATTGTTCTGGAAACTTCCCTGTTACCTTATCCAGGGAAAAGCGACTTACTTAACCTGGGGCTAATATATCTGCCTTCTATTATCCTCCTGTAGCCATCTGGCCCGACCCTGTCACAATATCTAGTGTAGTATGTAGCACACTGCCTCCAGATTGGCATACATACATCATATGATACATCATATCATATCACTGCTCAACAATACTGGATCCATCCCAAGGTCATAGTCCTTATGTGATAGAATGTACCCATGTTCACACCTTACACACTATTGTAATAATTTTTGTACAAGGCACGTTTTGTAAGGTATCATTTGAAAACTCATAATTTGCTCAGCAAAGTTATGAGATTCCTTGTATCATGTTATTAATACATGTTCCAAACCCCACAGCCCAGCTCAAACAGAAGTCGGCAAACAAGTCTGTCCTAGACAAAGGAATGCATGCTCTGCTTAATTTGCATTTAAGCAGTAAACAGAATCGTCAAGCAGGAAAGGAAACAAGGAAAGCTCAAACAGGTGAGAAAATGCCAAGAGGAAACATCCTTCCATGTAGACTCTGTCAGTGTATGGTCCCAGTGTTTGCTGGCATTCAAGCAACAACCGTTCTTTATCTCTTTGTGTTATCCTCAAGAGAGTAATATTGTTCATGGTAACCTGGTTGAAATAGGGGAATTTAATTAAGGGGACATTCAGAGGTGGCCGTTCCTATTGGGCTGTTTGCCTGTGGCTGAAAAGAAATCCCCCTGCAGTTAGTCACTCCTTTTTTCCTCCAGCAGCTGCAAATGTTTCAAGCCTCCCTCCTTCATCCCAAAGGCTATCTCAGATAAGGCAGTGAAAAAAAACACATGCACAATGAAATGTTCTCTGAGCTCATGCAGTCCTCCGGCACTGACAGAGCTCAGCAGAATGTATGGAGGGGCACAATAGCAGAGTACAGGAAAGTGGCCAATGAACGTGAAGAGAGGTGGCGGCAGGAAGATCAGAGGAAGCATGAGGCAACGCTGGAGCTACTGCGGGATCAAACGGACATGCTCCAGCATCTGGTGGAGGTTCATGAATGGCAGCAGGATCACAGACTGCTGCTGCAGCCCGTTTAACTGCCCTCCGTCCTCCCCAAGTTCCATAGCCTCCTCACCCAGACGCCCAAGAATACGGAGGCTCCGGGCACCCAACCACTCCACCCCAGTGGACAGCCCATGCAACAGAAGGCTGTCATTCAAGAAGTTTTAAAGTGGCCTTTTCCTTCCCTCCTACCCTCCTCCCACACCCCACCTGGGCTACCTTATGAGTTTTCTCCCTATTTTTATAATCAATTAATAAAGAATACATGTTTTTTAAACGATAGTGACTTTATTTCCTTTGCAAGCAAGCTGTGATCAAAGGGGGAGGGCAGGTGGCTTACAGAGAATTTAGAGGCAACCCAGGGGGTGGGTTTTCATCAAGAAGAAACAAACAGAAGTGTCACACAGTGCCCTGGCCAGTCATGAAACTGGTTTTCAAAGCTTCTCTGATATGCAGTGCTTCCTGCTGTGCTCTTCTAACTGCCCTGGTGTCTGGCTGCGCATATTCAGTGGCCAGGCGATTTGCATCAACCTCCCATCTGCCATAAATGTCTCCCTCTTACTGTCACAGAGATTGTGGAGCACACAGCAAGCAGCAATAACAATGGGAATATTGGTTTTGCTGAGGTCTGACCGAGTCAGTAAACTGCACCAGCGACCCTTTAAATATCCAAATGCACACTCTACCACCATTCTGCACTTGCTCAGCCTATAGTTGAATTGCTCCTTACTACTGTCCAGGGCTCCTGTGTATGGCTTCATAAGACAGGGCATTAAAGGGTAGGCTGAGTCCCCAAGGATAACTATAGGCATTTCAACATCCCCAACAGTTATTTTCTGGTCTGGGAAGTAAATCCCTTCCTGCAGCCCTTTAAACAGACCAGAGTTCCTGAAGACGCGAGCATCATGAACCTTTTCCAGACATCCTACGTTGATGTTGGTGAAACGTCCCTTGTGATCCACCATTGAAAAGTACCCCTTCCGGTTTATGTACTGGCAGCCCTGGTGGTCTGGTCCCAAGATAGGGATATGCGTTCCGTCTATAGCCCCACCACAATTAGGGAATCCCATTGCAGCAAAGCCATCTAGTATGACCTGAACATTTCCCAGAGTCACTACCTTTGATAGCAGCAGCTCAATGATTGCGTTGGCTACTTGCATCACAGCAACCCCCACAGTAGATTTGCCCACTCCAAATTGATTACCGACTGACCAGTAGCTGTCTGGCTTTGCAAGCTTCCACAGGGCTATTGCCACTCGATTGTGAACTGTGAGGGCTGCTCTCATCTTGGTATTCTTGCGCTTCAGGGCAGGGGAAAGCAAGTCACAAAGTTCCATAAAAGTGCCCTTACGCATGTGAAAGTTTCGGAGCCACTAGGAATCAATCCCAAACTTGCAACACTATGCGGTCCCACCACTCTGTGCTTGTTTCCCAGGCCCAAAATCGGCTTTCCACGGCATGAGCCTGCCCCAGTAACACCATGGTCTCCAAATTTCTGGGGACCTCGGTTTCAGAGAAATCTGTGTTCATGTCCTCATCATCGTGCTGCCATTGCCTCCTCGCCTGGTTTTTCAGGTGCTGGTTCTGCATAAACTGCATGGTAATGTGCGAGGTGTTTACAATGGTCATAACTGCTGCAGTGAGCTGAACGGGCTTCATGCTTGCTATGCTATGGCGTCTGCTCGGGCAATCCAGGGAAAGGGGCATGAAACGATTGTCTGCCATTGCTCTGACGGAGGGAGGGGTGACTGACAACATGGCTTACAGGGTTGGCTTACAGGGAATTAAAATCAACAAAGGGGGTGGCTTTGCATCAAGGAGAAACAGAATGACCCCCTCAAGGATAGAACTCAAAACCCTGGGTTTAGCAGGCCACTGATTTCACGGAAGGAGGGAAGAAGGGAGGAGAAAATGAATACAAAACAAATCTGTTCTATTTCTTGATTTGATCCACTTCATCTATCTTTATACATCTTGCTGGCAGCAGATGGTGCAGTACGACTGCTGGCCATCATCATCTCCCGGGTGCTCGGCAGAAGACGGTGCAGTATGACTGCTGGCCATCGTCGTCTCCTGGCTGCTTATTAGAAGACGGTGCAGTAGGACTGCTGGCAGGACTGAATCGCCATGAGACGAAACTTAAAAGGGAAATGACCTGGCTGAGCCACTCCGATGTTTGCCCAGGTGCCCCTGACCGACCTCACCGAGGTCGGCTAAAAGAGCACCCTGGAGTACAGCGACAATGGCTACCAGTCATACTGCACTGTCTGTTACCAAAAGGCAATGAGCTGCTGCTGTGTAGTAATGCACTACCGTGTCTGCCAGCACCCAGGAGACATACGGTCACTGTGAGCTGAGCGGGCTCCATGCTTGCCATGGTATGGCGTCTGCACGGGTAACCCAGGAAAAAAGGTGCAAAACAATTGTCTGCCACTGCTTTCATGGAGGGAGGGAAGGTGGGGCCTGACGATATGTACCCAGAACCACCCACAACAATGTTTTTGCCCCATGAGGCATTGGGATTTCTGCCCAGAATTCAAATGGGCGGTGGAGACTGCGGGAACTGTGGGATAGCTACCCACAGTGCAACGCTCCAGAAGTCGACTGTTGCCTCGGTAGTGTGGACGAACTCCGCCAACTAAATGCACTTAGAGCATTTGTGTGGGGACACATAATTGACTGTATAAAAACGCTTTCTACAAAACTGAATTCTATAAATTCAGTCTAATTTCGTAGTGTAGACATGGCCTAAGTATTTAAAAATGACATTTATAAAATAACATGGTGTAAAACTATCATCACAAATTGCAAATTAAAACTTTTAAATGTATAAGCATTTTACTTGCTTGGGCGCATTTGCCTCATGGCACACAAATTTGAACTCTGCTTCAAAAATTTGCACAGAAGAAATTTTTTGCGAACATGGCCTGTCAAAAATTAGTGGGAACATTGGTCCTGACTTGCAGGGGGTGGTCAGTAAAACTGCTGAAAGGCTGTGGTGAGAAACTCTGATTTAATCTGATATTGTTTGTTAAGTTACATAGCAGTAAACTTCTTAACTTCAATTTCTTTTAATCATTTCTGACTTTTATGCCTCATTTGCATTCACGTAAAATCTCTCTCTGTAGTTAATAAACTTGCTTGACCTAATCCAGTGTGTTTAAACTGAAGTGTCTGAATAACTAGTTGAGATGATAAACTGACATATTATTCCCTAAAAGAGAATAATAGACTTAAAATATTTGTACTGTCTGGGAGAGGGCTGGGCCATACAGGGCATACATATCTGGGGGAAAATCCGAGACTGGGGGTGTGTTGTAGTCACCCTGCAATATAACCAAGGCTGGTGAGAGCCAGCGTGCAACCCAAATGTGGCTGGTAGAGTGCAGTTACACACAGACACTCAGGGTGTGGCTTTCATGCTGGAAGGCTCTTTGAGTGGCCCAGGTGAGAGCTATTTCAGCAAGGCATGGTAAGGCACCCAAGATTGTAGGGCAGGGGTGACATAGCCCCCCACTGTTCTGGACTGTACCTTGGTATGTCACACCTTATCTGTACATATGAAAATGGGCTAGGACCCAACTAACACCACGACTGTCTTGAGCATGGTGTACCGCATGAATAGCGGTCAAAAGGATGCTCTGACAGAGCCTAAGTTCATCTACACAAGAATTGGAAGCAAAGTGTTCATCAGTGGAGAGTCCATGGCTACAAAACTTTTGGCCACCAGCGTAGGCTGAGCCCTGAATCTCACCACTTGAGAGTGCAGCTTTAGATATTCTATTTACAAAAATTACATTCCAAAAATCTGGATAACAATCCCCCTATAACAATGCTGCCTTTGGTGAGACACAACTGAGAGTACCAATTTAAGACAAATTGCTTAGGGCAGAGCAGCTCAAGGCTGGGGTTCCTTTGCACACCAAGGCAAACCAAACCAGCCAAACAGAGAAGACTTTGGTTTTACCCCAATGGCTATCCAGAATTTATACAAGCAATTCCCTTAGGGTATGTCTACACTACGGAATAAGGTCGAATTTATAGAAGTCTTTTTTTAGAAATCGGTTTTATATATTCGAGTGTGTGTGTCCCCACAGAAAATGCTCTAAGTGCATTAAGTGCATTAACTCGGCGGAGCGCTTCCACAGTTCCGAGGCTAGAGTCGACTTCCGGAGCGTTGCACTGTGGGTAGCTATCCCACAGTTCCCGCAGTCTCCGCTGCCCATTGGAATTCTGGGTTGAGATCCCAATGCCTGATGGGGCTAAAACATTGTCACGGGTGGTTCTGGGTACATATTGTCAGGCCCCCCTTCCCTCCCTCCCTCCCTCCGTGAAAGCAAGGGCAGACAATCGTTTCGCGCCTTTTTTCCTGAGTTACCTGTGCAGACGCCATACCACGGCAAGCATGGAGCCTGCTCAGGTAACCGTCACTGTATGTCTCCTGGGTGCTGGCAGATGCGGTACGGCATTGCTACACAGTAGCAGCAACCAGTACGACTGGTAGCCATCCTCGTCGTATCCGAGGTGCTCCTGGCCACGTCAGCTGGGAGCGCCTGGGCAGACATGGGTGCAGGGACTAAATTTGGAGTGACTTGACCAGGTCATTCTCTTTAGTCCTGCAGTCAGTCCTATTGAACCGTCTTCTGCCGGGCAGGCAAGAGATGAGGATGGCTAGCAGTCGTACTGTACCATCTTCTGTCGGGCAGGCAAGAGATGAGGATGGCTAGCAGTCGTACTGTACCATCTTCTGCCGGGCAGGCAAGAGATGAGGATGGCTAGCAGTCGTACTGTACCATCTTCTGCCGAGCAGCCATGAGATGTGGATGGCATGCAGTCCTTCTGCACCGTCTGCTGCCAGCCAAAGATGTAAAAGATAGATGGAGTGGATCAAAACAAGAAATAGACCAGATTTGTTTTGTACTCATTTGCCTCTTCCCCCGTCTAGGGGACTCATTCCTCTAGGTCACACTGCAGTCACTCACAGAGAAGGTGCAGCGAGGTAAATCTAGCCATGTATCAATCAGAGGCCAGGCTAACCTCCTTGTTCCAATAAGAACAATAACTTAGGTGCACCATTTCTTATTAGAACCCTCCGTGAAGTCCTGCCTGAAATACTCCTTGATGTAAAGCTACCCCCTTTGTTGATTTTAGCTCCCTGAAGCCAACCCTGTAAGCCGTGTCGTCAGTCGCCCCTCCCTCCATCAGAGCAATGGCAGACAATCGTTCCGCGCCTTTTTTCTGTGTGGACGCCATACCAAGGCAAGCATGGAGGCCGCTCAGCTCACTTTGGCAATTAGGAGCACATTAAACACCACACGCATTATCCAGCAGTATATGCAGCACCAGAACCTGGCAAAGCGATACCGGGCGAGGAGGCGACATCAGCGTGGTCACGTGAGTGATCAGGACATGGACACAGATTTCTCTGAAAGCATGGGCCCTGCCAATGCATGCATCATGGTGCTAATGGGGCAGGTTCATGCTGTGGAATGCCGATTCTGGGCTCGGGAAACAAGCACAGACTGGTGGGACCGCATAGTGTTGCAGGTCTGGGACGATTCCCAGTGGCTGCGAAACTTTCCCATGTGTAAGGGCACTTTCATGGAACTTTGTGACTTGCTTTCCCTCTGCTGATGAGCTCTGCATGGTCACCTGCAGCTTGCCACGCTGGCCAAACAGGAAATGAGATTCAAAAGTTTGCGGTTCTTTTCCTGTCTACCTGACCAGTGCATCTGAGTTGAGACTGCTGTCCAGAGCGGTCACAATGGAGCACTCTGGGATAGCTCCCGGACGCCAATACCGTTGAATTGTGTCCACAGTACCCCAAATTCGAGCCGGCAAGGCCGATTTAATCCACTTGTCAGGGGTGGAGTAAGGAAATCGATTTTAAAAGCCCTTTAAGTCGAAATAAAGGGCTTCATCGTCTGGACGGGTGCAGGTTTACATCGATTTAATGCTGCTAAATTCGACCTAAAGTCCTAGTGTAGACCAGGGCTTAGACACTCCAGTTTCCCAGTATCACCACCAGTGCCACTTGTTATGGGGATGTATGGTTATTAAAACCAATACCCCGGTAAAAGAAAAAGGTTCTCCGGATTGCAAAGGGCCAAGCCCCAGACCCAGTCAATATACAAGTCAGATCTTACCCACAAATCATGCTGTTGCCAATCCTTTAGAATCTAAAATCTAAAGGTTTATTCATAAAAGGAAAAAGATATAGATGAGAGCTAGAATTGGCTAAATGGAATCAATTACACACAGTAATGGTAAAGTTCTTGGTTCAGGCTTGTAGCAGTGATGGAATAAACTGCAGGTTCAAATCAAGTCTCTGGAGTACATCCACAGCTGGGATGGGTCATTCAGTCCTTTGTTCAGAGCTTCAGTTTGTAGCAAGGCTCCTCCAGAAGTAAGAAGCAGGATTGAAGACAAAATGGAGGGGTTTCCAGGGTCCTTTATATTCTCTCTCATGTGGGTGGAAACCCCTTGGTTTTCCTGTGCAAAATTACAGCAAGATGGAGTTTGGAGTCACACAGGCAAGTCACATGTCGATGCATGACTCAGTTCTTTACAGGCTGATGCCATTGTTTACATGTTAGTTTGAACGTTCCCAGGAAAGCTCAGATGTGAACTGTCATCTCCCAAAGTTTATTGTCAGTTAAGTGTTTCTTGATTGGGCACTTACTGAGAATCGTCCTTTCTCAAGAAGCTGACAAATGCTTCACTGAGGCTACTTAGAATCAAAACACATTGAGATACAAGTACATAGCCAATATTCATAACTTCAACTACAAAAATGACACACACCCACACAGATAGCATAATCATAACGAGCAAATCATAACCTCTTTATAGACACCTCATACAACAATCTTTGTACAATATTTGCTGCAAATATACAACAGTGGTTGCAACAATGATCTATATGGTTACAAGTTATGTCAGTAATGTTGCACCTCCCTTTACTTATCCCCCACATGACTGCACTAATGAAGGAAGAGGAAGAGAGTTTACCCTTTTAGAAAGAACCAAATGTATCCCTTAAAATTATGGGGCACTACGATACCATGTGATGGTCATAAGAAATATATTGTTGGTGAACATCTCAAAAGTGCTGAGCACAAAAGTCAATCAAAACAGAAGAATTATAGTTGCCTATCAGAATAGAGAGACTTGCATACTAACATCAGGTTTATCAAGAAATAGCTGGACAATGAACATTGAAATCCCTGCGCTATAGCTAATGGATGGCAGAAGCTCAGACTACACAGATTTGCACACTGCAAAGTTGTGAAATAATTAACTATACACTGACCATGTAAATAGACATCCAGAACAAGAGTGAGGGGAATTAAAAATCACAAAAGGTACAGTTATGGGTCAGTAACTGTAGAGCACCCTTGCACTCTGGGTGAATGAGACATCTCCATTTCTGTATGACACAGGATACAAAGTAGTTATCAAGTTGCAAAGTGACTATAAAATATCAGACTCAAAGAAGTTATGAACAAACCAAAATCCCTTCTTCTCTGTCTTGAGGCATATTATTAATCCTGAAGTGAACAGTGGGTCTCTTTCTGTATCACAATTCAGATTCACAGCATTTTTTCTTTACACTACAATGAGAGAATCAAATTCTCCTTGCCCTTCTCATTCCAGTAGTCCCAATGAAGTCAGTGGGAATACTTACATATTGTGAGCTCAAAAAGTTACAAAAGCATCCAGAAGGGTAGCCTTAATCAACAATAAATTATGTATAAGATTGAATTTAGGAAATGTATATATAAATTTCAGTTTGCATTAATTACTAGTGTGCTATATTGCCCTCATGTGGGGATGAAAATTGTGAGATATTCCCTGTATATTTATTATTAGTATGTGTATAAATGCCCTCATGAAAGAATTAATAAAGTCACTAGCCTCCAAACTTAGTTTTACCATGATGCCTCTGGAACACTGCCAGCTGATATTAGCTAGGCAAGGAATGAACTGCAATGTCTACTACTGATCTCCTTATTTATCTCCAAACAAACTTCTGTCTACAGCAGTGGTTCCCAAACTTTAACAACCTGTGAAGCCCTTTCACTAAAATGTCAAGTCTCGCAAACCCCCTCCTAAAAATGAATATTTCCATGGATTTCTTCTTTACCTGAGTATAAATTATAAAAGCATTGATCTTGGAAATACAAAATTTGTTTTTATGACATACTTATTACACACTATTTATTATTAATCATTACACTATTTTTATTACATTATGAAAACGGCAACACTCTTCCAAGATCTCACTTTCATAGCTTGTATCACTTTGAATAAGCCTGTTATAAGACAAGGCTCCACTGGTCTATAGCTAGTCTACACAAAAACATTTCCCTCACTGTCACTGTAGCGAGGTGATGACTCACAAGTGCGGCACCTCCTGCTGGTTGTCTCAGGAATTAGCTCTTCCAGACCCAAGCGCCCTCTGTAGGCTGGTGTCTCGCCTGCCGCTTGCCCCCCGTGTCCCTCCCGGACCCCGCTGCCCTTTACCCAAGGGTTCCGCCCCAGCAATACCCTCACACTCTGGGTCTCCCCTCCCAGGGGAACCCCCAACCCTCTAATCCTACCTTGCCTCAGTGGCTACTGCCAGTCATCATCTAGCTCCCACTCACGGGGGCAGACTGCAGTCTGTCATGGCACTCATCATTAGCAATGGGTTAGGACCAGCTGCCTCTGCCTAGTCCCAGGCTGCACCTCTGCAGCCCCAGTACCTTTGTAGGCCTTTACCAAGACTTGCAGCCTGGGGAGTTACCAGGCTGGAGCTCCCAGCTCCTCTTACCCTTTTCCCAATCCTGCTCCACTCCAGGTACCCTGCTCAGTTCCCAGGCAGTCAGGTCCTTCTCTCTCTACAGCTAGAGGGAGAGATTCTTTTCAAGCTCCTCGCTCACAGCCCTTTTATAGGGCCAGCTGTGGCCTGACTGGGGCGTGGCCCCAGCTGTTTCCCCAATCAGCCTAGCCTTTTCTCTCAGCCCCAGGCCTCTTCAAGGGCTGGCTTTTAACCCTTTCTGAGCTGAAACGGGGTGACTGTCCCGCTACAGTCACCTCATTCCCCATTTATGTTTCACCCACCTGTTGCCTTTTGTCTTAAGACTGTAAACAGGTTGGAACAGGAATTGTTTTACTGTATGCTTTATCAGGGCATAACTCAATTGGTACCTGACCTAGCTGGGGGCCATAGGAATTACTTCAAACACAAGAAAGAAAGTCAAACATAGATGAACAGCATGTAAAAATTAGGGGCTACAAATCCTAATGGAAATAGTTATTCTAACACTTACCTTAAAAGTGATCCACGAAGAGGGAAACATAAGTAATCCATGAAGAGGGAAAGCTATAGATTATTGTAGTTAACATTCATTTATTATTACAGTGCACCTTGCTAATTGTGCAATATTGTATTTACGAGAAATAATCCCTTCCTGACCCAATGATCAGATTATGGCGTGACACATGAGATTGAGTTACTCCCATCTTGGCATGTATTACTACAAATGTTATCATAATATAACTTGGGCACCTAAAGTCAGGCATTTAAATCCATATCCATATTCAGATACCCTCATAAGCAGTCTGATTTTCAAAGGTACTGATCACCTGCAATACAACCTCTTAGAAATTGAGCCCACTTATTTCAGGTTATGCCAGCATGCCCTCTGAGCCTCCTAGTGAAGACACAGCATATGTTGGGAGAAAAAATGGAACTCTGCTGTTGTAGAAACACTACCTCCCCCCGAACTATGTTAGCTATACTGACAGATGTACTCTTCTGTCAGCATAGCTGAGTCTACACTGCGGATTTTGTTTGAATAATTATTAGGGCTGTCAAGCAATTAAAAAAAAAGGAATCGCAATTAATCACACTGTTAAACAATAATAGAATACCATTTATTTAAATATTTTTGGATGTTTTCTACATTTTCAAATATACTGATTTCAGTTACAACACAAAATACAAAGTGTACGGTGCTCAGTTTATATTTATTTTTGATTACTAGTATTTGCACTGTAAGAAACCAAAGAAATAGTATTTTTCAATTCACGTAATACAAGTACTGTAGTGCAATCTCTTTATCATGAAAAATGAACTTACAAATGTAGAATTATGTACAAAATAATCTGCATTCAAAAATAAAACAATGTAAAATTTTAGAGCTTGCAAGTCCACTCAGTTCTACTTCAGCCGATCTCTCAGACAAATAAGTTTGGTTATAATTTGCAGGAGATAATGCTGCCTGCTTCTTGTTTACAATGTCACCTGAAAGTGAAAACAGGTGTTCACATGGCACTGTTGTAGCCAGTGTCGCAAGATATTTACATGCCAGATGTACTAAAGATTCATATGTCCCTTCATGCTTCAACCACCATTCTAGAGGACATGCATCCAAGCTGATGACAGGTTCTGCTCAATAACTACCCAAATCAGTGCAGACCGACATGTTCATTTTCATCATCTGAGTCAGATGCCACCAGCAAAAGGTTGATTTTCTTTTTTGGTGGTTCAGGTTCTGTAGTTTCCACATCGGAGTGTTGCTCTTTTAAGACTTCTGAAAGCATGCTCCACACCTAGTCCTTCTCAGATTTTGGATGGCACTTCAGATTCTTAAACCTTGGGTCGAATGATGTATCTATTTTTAGAAATCTCACACTGGTACCTTCTTTGCATTTTGACAAATCTGCAGTGAAAGTGTTCTTAAAATGAACCATGTGTGCTGGGTCATCATTCAAGATTGCTATAACAGGAAATATATGGCAGAATGCGAGTAAAACAGAAGAGGAGACATACCATTCTCCCCCAAGGAGTTCAGTCACAAATTTAATTAACGCATTATATTTTTAACAAGCATCATCAGCATGGAAGCACGTCATCTGGAATGGTGGCCGAAGAATGAAGGGCCATACAAATGTTTAGCATATCTGGCACATAAATACCTTGCAACGCCGGCTACAAAAATGCCATGCAAACACCTGTTCTCATTTTCAGGTGACATTTTAAATAAGAAGAAGGCAGCATTATTGCCTGCAAATTGTAACCAAACTTGTTTGTCTGAGCAATTGGATGAAGTAGGATTGAGTGGCCTTGTAGGCGCTAAAGTTTTACATTGTTTTATTTTTGAATGCAGATTATTTTGTACATAATTCTACATTTGTAAGTTCATTTTTCATGATAAAGAGATTGCACTACAGTACTTGTATTAGGTGAATTGAAAAAAATACTATTTCTGTGACTTTTTATGGTGCAAATATTTGCAATAAAAATAAATATAAAGATAGCACTGTATACTTTGTAGTCTGTGTTGTAATTGAAATCAATATATTTGAAAATATAGAAAACACCCAAAAATATTTAATAAATTTCAATTGGTATACTATGGTTTAACAATGCAATTAATCACGATTAATTTTTTTGAATTAACTGCGATTAATTGACAGCCCTAATAATTATGTCACTAGGTGTGTATTTTTTTCATACCTGACAGACATAACTATGCCAGAACAAAATTTTCAAGGTAGAACAAGCCCAGGTATCTAACTTTAAACTTCCAAGGGTGAAAATTGTGATCAGCATTCTCAATGAGGCCGACTGATATTGGTAAATTGTATGATTTTCTATTTCTTTTTTTGTAAATGCATCCACGTATACTATTTTTTTAAACCTAAACATTCAGCAGACATCTTTATTGAGCTTCTCCATCAATGCTGACATTTAGACGCTCTTGCAAGACATATGAAATTAATATTACTTTACATTTATGGAAATTAAATTTAATTTGCACTTGTGCTGCCCTTGAATCCACTGGAATTTTTTCAATCATCAGTGGCACTTACCAACCCACGAAATTTCACCAACAAACGCTAACAATATGTTACTCACTTTGCCCTCGAAATAATTAATATATTAAAATGCAAAGGTCACAATACAAATTCTTAAAAGCTCTTACTCTTCACTGATATGCAGCCAACCATCGAAATGTTCCCTATTATTACTGTTTATTATTTATATTACAGTAGTGTCTGAATGCCCCAAATGAGGGTTGGGGCCCCACTGTGCCGCATTTTGTACAAAAACATAAGTGACAGCCCCTGCCCCAGGGGCTTAAGGTCTGAATATTTTACAATCTTATGGTGTAAATCTGAATATCGCATAACCAGTTTTCATCTATTTACGTCTTACCTTGTGCTTATTTTTCTTAATCTTTCACACGGGACCTTATCATAAACTTTTTAAAAAAACAGACACATTTTTTTTCACCTTCCTCTAAGCAACTGGCAGAAGATGAAAGATTCTGGACAAGTGGGGAATGTCTAGTGGATACATTAGGGAATGGTATAGAAAATGGTCATCTTTAATGTACAGTGTATGTATAGTGTTTAATGTACAGTAGTGTTTAATGTACAATCTAATGTATAGTGTTTGGTAAGGACATATTAATTAAAGTCACTTATACTAAATTTGGCAGTGTAGCAAATACCAGTGAAGACAGAGAAATAATACAAAGGGACCCAAAGAGAACAGAAATAGGGGAAGGTAATAAAATCAGAGAAATGCAAACTAATACATCTTACAAAAAGTAATCAAACAAAAACTAACTGGGCAGGAGAAACCTAGAATATAGGAAGGCTGAAAGAGCCAGGTGGACAGCAAATTAAACAGGAGTTTGTCATTTTGTGATGCATACACAAAGGCATCACATCATGGAGCAAGGCAGACATAGTCTCTCTTCTATGCAGAGCTGTGCTGTGTATTCTTTCTAGAATACTCTTTTCAGTTCTGGTCATGCCAATATTTAAAAAAATTGAGAAAAACTGGAAAGTGTTCAGAGAAGAGCAACTATGAGGAGGAAAGAAAAAGGTGGTAATTGGCTAGAGAGTTAGTTAATAGACATGAACTGACTACAGCTAAGGGCTAAATCTAGGCCCTAACTACTCAACAAATGCTTTGCAATTATAGCTATATACTGGCACAGCCCCCAACATAGACATCACTTATGCCAAGAGGAGATTTTTCGCTCAGCATAGTAACACCACCTCCCTGAGTGACATTAGTTATGCCAAGCATAGGTGCTGACTTTTATTTTTCCTGGTGGGTGCTCCACTCTCACTCCGCCTCTTCCTGCCCCCACTCCATGCTCTTCCCTGAGGCCCTATGCCAGCTGCTGAATAGCAGCCCAGCTGAACAGCTGTGACTGGTGGGTGTTGACCACTCCCACTATTTTTTTCCATGGGTGCTTGAG
This sequence comes from Eretmochelys imbricata, assembly GCF_965152235.1. Taxonomy (NCBI): domain Eukaryota; kingdom Metazoa; phylum Chordata; order Testudines; family Cheloniidae; genus Eretmochelys; species Eretmochelys imbricata. The sequence goes on along the minus strand of NC_135578.1, from coordinate 70,941 downwards.
CGCTGCAGCACCCACAGAGTTGGTCCTATGCTTGATTCTCTCCTCACTTGTAGCAGTGTAACGCAGGAGCAACCCCAATGAAATCAGTGGCGTTACACTGATATAAAATTAATGAAACACAGGTGGATCACCAGCCTGGGAAGCAGTCTGATGAGTGGCACTATGGTTCACCAGCAGATATAAACCCAATCTGACTAGCCAGAGAAGGCACGTCAGACTGGCAGTGCCAGCAGGAATTTGAAACACACTTCTTGAATTGAAGAGGGTAATAAGCAAGGGTGAATCTAGCCGGCACAACTATACTGTAGTGCTGTAGTGTAAATAAGACCTGCATTAACCATGTTTTTGGGCAGTTAATTTCCCTTGTTTCTTGAGGAAGAAGTGTTAGTGAGGGTGCATGATTGGAGGGCCCCTATGAGAGGGGAATGATCTGTCACTTTAGATACCAGCTCTGCTCTCCTCCTGGCCCCACCATGCTCCCTGTAGGGCTGGAAGAGACATGGGAAGAAAGGAAGATGGTAACCAATGGGCTGTGAGGAGCACCTCTACCAGTTGGAGGCAGCAAGATGAATAGGGAACCCAGACTTTGTATCCACTTCAGGGAGCTAGTGCAAAGGAAGGGGCTCTGCAGTACAGGAGAACTGTTGATGTGTGGAATGGCCCATTCACCTCAGTCGGGTGTGCTCAGATGAATTAGGATGCTCCAAAGAGATGAATAGTCTAATACAATAGCTCTGGGTGGTGTGAAATGACCCACTCATCTCAATGGGAGTTCCCCTCTACTTCAGTTTCAGTTGTGGAATACCATTGTTCAAGGTAATCTCACTATGCATGTCCGTTTTAGAGCAACTGGGATATTAAATGGCAGGTTTCAGAGTAGCAGCCGTGTTAGTCTGTATTTGCAAAAAGAAAAGGAGTACTTGTGGCACCTTAGAGACTAACAAATTTATTTGAGCATAAGCTTTCGTGAGCTACAGCTCACTTCATTGAATGCATCCAATGAAGTGAGCTGTAGCTCACGAAAGCTTATGCTCAAATAAATTTGTTAGTCTCTAAGGTGCCACAAGTACTCCTTTTCTTTCATTTTTAAAGGTGATCTGTAAAGGGGCAATAACTGAGATTGTGCCTTTGTTTGATTTTCTTCTGATGTGTTGTTTTGGAGAGGGACGAGACATTTATATTGCCTCCTTTTATATTAAAAATCCAGGTCCTGCCTAGCCTGGGGGATTTATGCTTTGTCTTTGTCTAGACTAGAGTTGATGGTCCTGTTATAATTTGAGCTAATAGATTGTAAATGCTAACTGTGTTGATAAAGTCTGCTGCAGTTTCCACGGTATGCATCTGATGAAGTGAGCTGTAGCTCACGAAAGCTCATGCTCAAATAAATTGGTTAGTCTCTAAGGTGCCACAAGGACTCCTTTTCTTTTTGTGTTGATAACTGAAGTTCTCCACAAATGTTTGTTCTGGGGCACAAAGTTTTGTGGTTTGCCTGAGGCTGAGCCAACATGTCCTGATACTTTGCAAGTCTAGATTAGCATTTACAGTCACTTAACAAGGAATTGGCAATCAATTACAACAAGAGGACAAATGCCAGTCCAGACAAAGCCTATGATAACAGGAGAACTAGTGAAATGATAACATCATTCACAAGACTCAAGAGACAAAAAATTGAGCAAAGGAAAGGGGAAGGGATTTTAAATCACATTTTGCAAAACTCTGTTTTGTCTAATTTTGTCAACACCTATTTAACTTCAGTGCCAAATGAGTATTTTGGATAAAGGATGCATGGGTGCAAGGGAGAGATGAGAGAGACAAATTTGCTCCCAGATTTTTACTATTGTGGGGGGCCAGGACAGTCATCCCCCGCTTCCTCCCCTAAATGGCACCCTGAGGACAGACACTTCCCCACCTACGCAGAGCAGCTTGGCACTGGCAGAAATGCAGGAAGGGAGTGGCAGTGACTCTGCATGTCCCTCCACCACCAAACTGTGCCCATGGTGGACTCCCCTCCCCCTCTCCTGACACTGCAGCATGCCCGCCCACCTCCAGCTAGGCTCCCGTTGCCTGAAACAGGACTCATCTAGTGCTGCCTGCAGTTGGAGCCCTTGCCCAGGAGATATAGGTAGAAGGCGGGGTGACCAAGGTGAGCAGGGTCTCACCGCTGCTGATCAGGCTGGGCTTCTGCAGAGCAGAGGGAACCCTGCGCTCCTCCCCTCGCCCAACACTAACCCTGGCTGGAGCAGCTTCCTGAGGCTGCTGGAGGAGGGGCTGCACCCCCCACCCAGGGCTGAAGCAGGACTGGGTCAGCCTTTGCTACAGCAAGCCCAGGGGCTACAAAAGTTGAACAGCTCATAGGTGATTAACACAGCCATCTATTAGCTGATCGGTGGGGACCGGGCTGCTCAGGAACTACTGATCCCTGGCTGGGGCTGCAGCTCTATAGCTGGTGGGTGCTAAGCACCCGCTAATTTTTTTCCCCTGGAGCAGCCATGGAGTCCAGCACCGATGATGCCGAGAGAAGCACTATTCTGTCTCCATAGCTGTGTCTACACTAGGGGATTTGCCAGCATAGCAATGTTACCAAGAGTGGTTTTTTCCCCACACCCCTGACTTACAAAGCAATGCCAGCAAAACTTTATAGGGCAGCCAGTGATGGATAAGAGCTGCAGGGAAAGCATGGGATAGACTTGAATCACCAAAAGGGGATGCAACAGTCATATGCCAGTCTCAATCACGTTTGTATACCTGTCCCTGTCCTCTCATTATTTGGTTATCTGACATCTATTTAGGCTGTAAACTCTTTGGGACTGGGAACAGTCTATAATTAGGCAGCTAAAGCATCAAGCATGCTTTTGAGACACTATATAATTAGTAATAGAAGTGAGTCAATAAGTTACCAAAAATATTTTAATTGCACCCTCAAGCTGTACACACACCTTGAATGGATAATCGCAGGATCATTTTCCTGTAACCTTCATCCTTCCTTGGACATCCCATCCCTATTGTTTGTCACTTCCACTCATTGTACCATATTTAAAATTTACATAAAAATCTTCATGGTAGACATTTTTATTTGTTTGATAAATTGCCCAGCAGAGTTTTGGGTATGGACAAATTGAAAAATCAATAAGGTAAGTAATAAGCTTGAATGAGGGAGAATTATATATGGAAACCAAAGGGTATAAACACAAATAATGAAAAGTTTAAAAAAAAAAATCAATCTGAACATGAGGAACAGTCTCAGAGTAAACTCTACAGGATTGCAGAATAAACTAGAAAAGATGATGGCAGAAGAATCGACCAAAATGAAGTTGTGGAACTCCCATTGCTTGAGACATTTAAACTTGACTGTACAAAGTGCTAGACAGAAAAAAAAATAATGCAAAAAGTAAACCTGCCTGGGGGGAAGGACTAAATGTTCAAATGTGTTTTCCATTTCTATGAATTATGGAGAAAGCAAGATTAGAAACTGTTAATACAGATTTTTAACTAGCACTAACTCCCAGTGTTTAGAGTACAAATGTAATTTTATTAACATAGGAAATTATGTTTCTCTCCATTGGAGACTAATTTCCTTTCAATAAAAGGTATAGCACGGGAAGAGTAACAGCAAACACAGTGCAGGTTAGTGCAGTGCTAAAGATTGAACTTCTTTTGATTTGTGTTTCCAGTCGCCGCTCTGCATCACACAATTCTAGAATCACATCCTGCATGGCTAAGGCCTGACCCTTTACCTCAGCTGAAGAGCCAAGCACCATTCTTTCCACAGGTCTAGAATGAACTGCATGTTTAACATTTTGTACCTCAGCAGTCATTTGTCCTAAACTTTTTTCCAGGGTGCTAAGCTGCTGTTGTAAACTCCCCATGCAGGAACTGACTTGTTTAGAGTAGTTTAGATGTTCTTTCAAAGAAACTAAAAGAGGGTCTGTTTTTAATGATGCAGTCGTGCCTTCTTTAGCTAAGGAAACATCCTCTTTCATTTCCTGTGATGTCCCAGCCCCAGCTTCCAACATGTTCCTCAGGGTCACAATGAGGTCACTGAGATCCTTCTGTTGTATGTAGTGGTTTGACGCCTGTTCTTTGATAGCCTCCTGTAAGCTTATCGGTCCCTTCTGTGCTTCAAGAACTAAGGCTTTTAATTCTTGCAGCCTTACTCGGTTAATATAGGTGGAACCAAGGACACCGATAATAGCTCCCAGTACAGAACCAATAATGGACCAGTTCTTTGTTTTTTCTGCTCTTGTTCTCTCTTTTTCATGGCTTTCCCTCACAGCTGCAGAGAAGAGAGAGAACTTTTCCCGCTCAGATTCCTCTGCACTTACATAGGCAGTTCGGTACCTCTTCTCCTCCTGCAAAAAAACATGACATATTGAATAAGATGTGATGTGTAATTATAAAAGCACATTGAAGTCTACATCTACGAATTAAATACTTGGTTTGGGGTATACATACCTTTTTCTCTATGCACGGAACTATAGTGGAATTTAATATACCTCAGCTGTGTCCCGGAATCATTTCTATCTCAGAAATGTCTTATTTTAGTGTCAGATTTCCTTAGTCAAATCTAGTTATCACAATCTGAGATGTAATTTCCAGTGAAAATTAAAGACTAAAAATGATGATCAAGAATTACACTTTAAGCTTTGCTGTGCAGAGATTTGTCACATATAGGTCTGTCCTTGGTATCTTCCTCTTCTCCCTTTACAATCTACCTGTGAGTCATCTTATGTGCCCCCATTACTTTAAATTACCATCTTTACACCAATGACTCACAAATCTACCTTTCCACTCTTGATGTCTGTCTCCATTCATCCATGCATCTCAGTCTGTTCCTCTGATGACACCTCCTGGATGTCTCAAGCAATCTGAAAGTAATGCAGCCAAACCCACACTGCATTTTCCTCCAAAGTTCTCTCTACTTACCTTCATTCTGTCAACACTGACACCATCATCTTTTCCTGTCAAATATAGCGGACCCTGTGCGGGGGATTTGGGATCCATGCGCGGTACCTCGTTAACGCAGGGACCACATTATAGCGGGAACCATGTTAAAATGAATTGCAATTAAAGTAATTAAATTTGGGATCCATGGCCGTGACTGCGTTATATGTGAATTCGTGCTATATAGAGGCGCGTTCTAGCGAGGGTCCGGTGTAGTACCATAACCTGAGAGTCCTCTTCCAGTTCTTCATCTCTCACCCAAAACACCCAGGCTTGGTCTGTATCTTGACCAGAACATTTTTTGAGAGTCCATTCTCTTTTCTTTTTTCTACATTGCTAAAACTTGTCCAGGCCTGCATCTCCCAAATCTGGATTACCAAAATTGCCTCCTCTCTGGCCTTCCATGATACACTGTCTGACTCAAACTCACCCATCTACGTTGCCTGACCCAAACAAAACACAGCTAATTGATCTTTCTTGATCTTCACTGACTACAATCACTTAATCTCCCTTTGAATCACTCCACTTGCTTCCCCTCTTCCATTATATCAAGTTCCAATGTTTTCTCCTCACCAGCAAGCCCTTCACAGCTCTGTCCCTCAGTACTTAACCACTGCTGTTTTCTTACTGCTTTACCCTGTAGCCCACTTACAATCCTAGATTCAACCACCCATGCTTCTCAAACAAGAATCTGCAAACTTTCTTCTACTCTTCTACATTTTTATGGCTGACTTAGAACAACGCTTCCTCAGCTCTCGTCCCCTAACGCCCCTACTCTACTTGCGCTATATTGATGACATCTTCATCTGGACCCATGGAAAAGAAGCCCTTGAGGAATTCCACCATGATTTCAACAATTTCCATCCCACCATCAACCTCACCCTGGTCCAATCCACACAAGAGATCCACTTCCTGGACACTACAGTGCTAATAAACGATGGTCACATAAACACCACCCTATACCGGAAACCTACTGACCGCTATTCCTACCTACATGCCTCCAGCTTTCACCCTGACCACACCAGACCACACGATCCATTGTCTACAGCCAAGCTCTGCGATACAACCGCATTTGCTCCAACCCCTCAGACAGAGACAAACACCTACGAGATCTCTATCAAGCATTCTTACAACTACAATACACACCTGCGGAAGTGAAGAAACAGATTGATAGAGCCAGAAGAGTTCCCAGAAGTAACCTACTACAGGACAGGCCTAACAAAGAAAATAACAGAACGCCACTAGCCGTCACCTTCAGCCCCCAACTAAAACTCCTCCAACGCATTATTAAGGATCTACAACCTATCCTGAAGGATGACCCAACACTCTCACAAATCTTGGGAGACAGCCCCCCAACCTGAAGCAAATACTCACAAGCAACCACATACCACACAACAGAACCACTAACCCAGGAACCTATCCTTGCAACAAAGCCCGTTACCAACTGTGCCCACATATCTATTCAGGGGACACCATCACAGGGCCTAATAACATCAGCCACACTATCAGAGGCTCGTTCACCTGCACATCTACCAATGTGATATATGCCATCATGTGCCAGCAATGCCCCTCTGCCATGTACATTGGTCAAACTGGACAGTCTCTACGTAAAAGAATAAATGGACACAAATCAGATGTCAAGAATTATAATATTCATAAACCAGTCGGAGAACACTTCAATCTCTCTGGTCACGCGATTACAGACATGAAAGTTGCGATATTACAACAGAAAAACTTTAAAACCAGACTCCAGCGAGAGACTGTTGAATTGGAATTCATTTGCAAATTGGATACAATTAACTTAGGCTTGAATAGAGACTGGGAGTGGCTAAGTCATTATGCAAGGTAACCTATTTCCCCTTGTTTTTTCCTACCCCCGCCCCTGTTCCTCAGACATTCTTGTTAAACCCTGGATTTGTGCTGGAAATGGCCCAACTTGATTATCATACATATTGTAAGGAGAGTGATCACTTTAAATAAGCTATTACCAGCAGGAGAGTGGGGTAGGGGGAGAGAAAACCTTTTGTAGTGGTAAACACCCATTTTTTCATGGTTTGTATGTATAAGAACTTCTTCTGTATTTTCCACAGTATGCATCCGATGAAGTGAGCTGTAGCTCACGAAAGCTTATGCTCAAATAAATTGGTTAGTCTCTAAGGTGCCACAAGTACTCCTTTTCTTTCTTCTACTCTGTTTCTTACACATAGATTGATAAATTTTAATCCCAGAAGGGACCATTATGATAATCTAGTCTGATACTCTGTATAGCACAGGCCAGAGAACTTCAACAAAATAATTCTTACAGCAGATCTTTTAGAAAAACATCCAATCTTGTTTTAAAAATTGTCCATGATGGAGAATCCATCATGATCCTTGGTAAATTGTTCCCTTAGTTAATTACTCTCACCATTAAAAATGTATGCCTTATTTCTAGTCTGAATTTGTCTAGCTTCAATTTCTAGCCACTGGATCGTGTTATAGCTTTCTCTGCTATATTGAAGAGCCCATTATTAAGTATTTGTTCCCTACGTAGGTTCTTATAGACAATCAGGTCACCCTTAACCTGCTCTTTGTTAAAATAAATAGATTAAGCTCCTTGAGTCTATCACTATAAGACATGTTTTCTAATCCTTTAATCTCTCTCATGACTCTTCTCTGAACCCTGTCCAATTTACCAACATCCTTCTTGAATTGTGGGCATCAGAACTGCACACAGTATTCCAGCAGTGGTCACACCAAAGCCACATACAGATGTAAAATAACCTCTCTATTCCTGCTTGAGATTCCCCTGTTATGCTTCCCAGAATCACATTAGCTCTTTTGGCCACAGCTTTGCACTGGGAGCTCATGTTCAGCTTATTAGCCCACCATGAACCCCAAATCTTTTTCAGAGTCACAGCTTACCAGGATAGAGCCCTCCATCCTGTAAGTATGGCCTACATTCTTTGTTTCTAGAGGTATATATTTACATTTAGTTATACTAAAATGCATAATGTTTGCTTGTGCCCATTTTGCCAAGTGATCCAGATCATTCTCAATCAGTGACCTGTCCTCTTCATTATTTGCCACTCCCCCAATTTTTATGTCATCTGCAAACTTTATCAGCAATGATTTTATGTTTTCTTCCAATTTATTGATAAAGATGTTAAATAGCGTAGGGCCAAGAACCAGTCCATGCAGGACCCCACTAGAAATAGACTCGCTCAGTGATGATTCCCTGTTTACAGTTACATTTTCAGATCTATCCGTTCACCAGTTTTTAATCCATTTAATGTGTGCCATGTTAATTTTATATCATTCCAGTCTTTATTCAAAAAGTCAAATGCCTTAGAGAAGTCAAAGTATATTATGTCAACACTATTACCTTTATCAAACTTGTAATTTCATAATGTAAAACAAATATGAAGATAGCTTGACAGGATCTATTTTCCATAAATCCATGTTGATTTTCATTTATTAAATTATCCTCCTTTAGGTTCTTTATTAATTGAGTCCTATATCAGATGCTTCATTATCTTGCCAAGGATTGACATCATGCTGACAGGCCTATAATTACCCAGGTCATCCTATTTACCCTTTTTAAAAATTGTCACATTAGCTTTCTTCCAGTCATCTGAAACTTCCCCAGTGCACCAAGATTTATTGAAAATCAGCATTAATGGACCAGCGAGCTCCTCAGCAAGCTCTTCTAAAACTTTTGGATGCAAATTATCTGGAACTGCTGATTTAAAATTATCTAACTTTAGTAGCTTCTGTTTTACATCCTCCATAAATACTAGTAGAATGGAAGGAGTGTTATCACCAGATGACAAGATTGCATCATCTGCTTTTACCCAAATACAGAAAAGGAATATTTATTGAACACTTCTGCCTTTTCTGCATTATGATTGATAACTCTACCATTTTCATCTATTAATAGAACACTATCATTGTCAGGATTCCTTTTGTTCCCAATATAATTTAACAAACTCCTCTTTATTATCCTTAACTCTGCTGGCCATAGATTTCTCCTTGTGTCCCTTGGCTTCTCTTATCAATTTTCATACATACATCTCTCTCGAGACAGACAGACAGACACACAGCTCCCTTCACGTCCCCTCTAAACCAGGTTGGTTTTTTAACCAGCACAGCTTTCTTCCTCAGTTGTGGGATTGAGGCTTTTTGGGCATCTAGTAAGGTGTTCTTCGATGATGTCCAATAATCATTCAGATTTTTCTAATTAAATTCTGCCTCCCAGTTGATTTAGCTCATAACTGTTTTCAGCTTTGTGAAATTGTATATTACTGGTCTGGAATTTATTCTGCTTGCACATTATAAATGTAATCAGGATCACTTGTACCTAAATTACCATTAACTTCTAATTCTGTGATAAGTTCCTCTTTATCTATTAGGATAAGGTCTAATATAGTGTTCCCGTGTTGGCGGCAACACTTGTGGAGTTAGGAAATTGTCATCTATAATGTTTTGAAATTCCGAGGATGTTTTAGTACAGGCAGCATGAGACCTTCAGCATATGTCACTCAAATTGAAGTGGATGGAAAGCCCTCCCTAAACACACCCATAAGATTACTACCCTCTCCTTCATATTCCTTTTCAAAACCCATTTCTGCTATGTGGCCTACAAGTCACCCAACATTTAATGACTAGGCTAAAGGTCTACATTTATGCTATAAAAAAGTTCATGCAATAAAAAAGTTATAACATTTTAAATGCATATACACATTTGGAATATTTGATTATCTCCTTCTTCCCCAGCCTACATATATCCCTAGTCTTCCTAGGCTGTGAGCTCCATGTCAGCCTTTGTATTTGTACAACATCTAGCACTGAGAAGCCCTAATCCTAACTGCGGCTTCTGGGTACTACAATAATGTGATCTGTAAATGAAATACAAAAAAATTCCTTACGTTAAAAGGGAAAGGATAAAGTTTCAGAGTCAAGCAATCAGAAGTTAAACACCAGAACCTTAATTTGGCCCCATAAAGAGGCACACACCTCTTGAGCACCTCATATTGTCTCAGTGGTATACCACAGTCCATTTCTCATCCTTGGAACCCCTTGTAGGCTGCCAGCTAAACTGAGCAGTTCTTCAGTGGCCAGGCCCTCTGGCAAGTCACAAAAGCCAAATGAACTCCTTCTGGAGTATTAAAGAGTTCAATAATTAAACAGTCTATTTGCCCTCACTGAGGTCTTCAGCCCCAGCTCTGAGCCCTTTAAAATCAGCCCTTTGTTCAGACTCTCAAATAAGGCTTGTCCCCTTCTTAAGGTTTACACCGGGGCCAGTAGGGGAACCTAGGCCTGTCTACTACTCCAGGTTCCAAACCAGGGACCAGCTGACACATACTACTTGATTCAATTTGTTGCTGCTTCTTCCCTGGGCCTCTTCCTACCTGGTCCTTTTAGTTTCACCCTTATCTCAGGATTAAGGTTCTTACATCCCCTCTCTCTCTTTGCAAACGCAGATCTTCAAAATGCAGTCAGAAAGCAAAACTCTGGCTTTCCCTCAAGTTCCTTTGGCCAGAGAAGAGCACCATTCCTTGCCCTTCTGGTGTCAGCCTGGAACAGAACTGCTAAGGCCCTGCAACTCCTTTTATCTGAACCTGCTGAGCGACTGGCTGTCGCTAGCCCTTCTAGCCCTTGAAGGACCAGTTCTCTCGAGCTTTCAAGACAGCTGCTTCAGTGAATTCTCTCTAAGCAGGCCTGGAGGACTCAACTTTGTTGCTTTTTTCCTTCAACCTCACTGCTTCCTGGGGGTGTAGCAGAGCAATAGTGCCTCCAGTAGGGGCCACAAAGACCTGGTACACCCTGACACAGGCCCCCTAGTATAAGATTCTCTACCAGAGCTCTACCTCATTCTGTGCCCAGGAAGGACACAGGTCAGCAAATGAAGGAAAGTGTTTAATATTTCTTTTTAAATTCAATACTTTCTCTGCTGAATACAAAATTATTAATTTACTCACAGACCTTTCTCTGTTATCACCATATATCGGAATATGAGAAATATAGAGTTTTTTTTCACATCTTTGTGAGATGGGGAGGTATTATTAGCACCATGCAACAAAAAGGGAATTTAGGCAAAAAAGGATTAAGGCCAAATTTGCATGGACACTCAGTAAATGGATGCACAACTTGAAAATAATAATAGTACCTAGCTCTTATATAGTGCTTTTCATCCATGGGTCTCAAAGAGCTTTATAAAAGAAAGGAAGTATCATTATACCATTTTACAGACAGGGAAACTGAGTTGGAGAGATGAACTGACTTGTCCAGCAGGCCAATGGCAGAGCTGGGAGTGGAATCCAGGTCTCCTAAATCCCAGTCCAGTATTCTATCCGCTAGGACACACTGCCATATTTGAGGCAATTTGGACCAATTTTTCAGAAGTGATGGGCATCCATGGCACCCAGTAACTTCAGTTGCATTTGTGAATGCTCAACAATTCTAAAAACAAGGCTGACAGTTTGAAGCTAGGCACCCAATCATTGATGCATCTAAAATTAGTGGATACTTATGCAATTTTGGCCTTTAATCTTTCTATGAGGCATAATCTTTCTATAGTATTTCCAGATAATACTATAAACTAGTGGATTAGATTTAAATCTGGAAGTCAGGGGACTGGTTCCAGCACCAACTTGCTATGAAACCTTGGATGACTCACTTGCTCTTCTGGAGCATGCGTTTCACTATCTGTAAAACAGAGATAACAACAACAACAACAACTGCAAACATTCAGGTCTAAGTGACTTGCCTAGCATGTCACAGGAAGTCTGCAGCAGATCCAGGCATACTGACGTGCAATTAACTGCCTTAGATACAATATCATTCTTTCTTCTTACAGTCCCCTTCCTTATTCACTACAAACCTTCCAACTTTGGCAGCAAATGAGGCAGGGGACCTACAGACAATAGCTACAGACTCATTCAATACACTACCCTGAATCATTCACTGAGCACTGTCCACTCTGAGCATGAAATGAAGAAGTGGACCTGTGAAAAAATTGTATGTGATCACCAAATCATAGGGTTAGAAGGGACTGCAAATGCATCTGGTCTAACCCCCTGCCAAGATGCAGGATCACATAATTAAAATCTTTATCATAATGCACATGCACATGGGGGAAGAAGTAACCTTGACTATAATATTTCCTAACTTTTGAGTGCCTGGCTTTTCAACCTTAAGATTCTTTTAAGATTGCATGTGAGGTATGGTACCACACACTGAACGAAGATTCTCCAAGCACCATCCATGATGTGCACTGAATAAAGCAAGAGTCCTGTGAAAAAATAGTATGTGATCATATAACTAAAGACTGTATCATTGTGCATATGCACAAGGGGGCAAATATAGGCTGGCAAAGACAACCTTAAATATAGCATTTCCTAATATTTCAGTGACTTTGCAACCTAAATAACTTTTAAATCATCGCTTTTGTATATATTTTTATATAAACACACAGGATTATTAAAATCCTTCCAAGTCTAAATAAAGCTCTAATACCTATCCTAAAGTCTCAAAAGAAATAAACTCCAAATAAAAAGTTACTAATTTAACCAGATTTCATCTTGAAACTCAACCATACTATGCATTTCTGATGCTTCAGCTTTTACAACTGTCTCCTAGATTCCCTCCATTCCACTGAAACAGTCCCCAGTAAAGTAATTGTAATGACTGCCTGTGACCCAAGAACTTCTTAATGCCAACTGAGAAGGAGGTGCAGAGGGGTTACAGGCCTCACATGGGTCTGGTGTATACATTTTAGTTCACCAGAGAGTATCATGTGAGGTCTGTGTCACTCTGGTCATCAAAATCATTGTGAAATGTATATATAAATACTATGTAAGGAGTTATGTATACATACTGAAAATATGTTCTTTAAAAGTCTGTAGGTACAGGTCACCACCAAAGGTGAAAAGTGGTTTTCTGTCAGATGTTTATTCATCTATCTGTTCACAAGTAAACTGAGTATTGCCTCAATCACAATGGGCTTCTTACCACCAGTCTGAGCTGAATGCTGATGAAGGATTGTGAGGCCTTCGGAGAAAAAAAAAAATCTAAAAGGAAGAGAAAAGCAATGGGGGGTTGGGGGGAGAACCCTATTTGGTGGGCACACTTCAAAAGTTTTCTTAACTATATTTGGGGGCAGAGAAGACTCCCAAGCACCCTTCACTGAGAAAGTATAAAAATAGCAGTTTTGCTTCATGAATAAGGGGTCTCCGCTAGTCTAGGCTGAAAACACTGAAGAGAACTTTGGGTGAGATAAAACTCCTTTAGACAGGAGGTTAACCTCCATCTGCTCTGCTTCTTTCTGCAGACCTGAAGAAGAGCTCTGCATAGCTCAAAAACTTGTAACTTCCATCAACAGAAGTTGGTCCAGTAAGAGATATTAGCTTCCCTACTTTCTCTCTCATATATTGCATACCCATACAGCTACAACAAAACTGCAAACAGGAAGTTAACCTTTTAAATTTAGTCTCTAGAAAGTGTTAAGATTTCATCTCATATATAGCCATTTGTTCCCAATATTCTTACTCACTATTACTAGAATCTTGGACAATAAACTTATTCTTTATTCATTATAAACATATCTAAGTTCTGTGGTGTTAGCACAAGGTGGCGGTCCAGAGCTGAATCTTACAAGCTGGTGTGTTTTGTTCCTTTAAGAACATTGGGCGTGGTAATATTGTGAGTATTCCGTGAGTAAGAGGTTGGTGCTGCAGGGAATTCTCCAAGGACTCACAGGTGTGTGCCTATTGCTATCTATACAGAGAAAGTGAGGCTTGCAAAGGTCTGGAAAGTAGTGCTTGTGTTGCCAGAAGCTGGTGCACTGAGGGAGCTGATTCACAGCAGGCACAGACACAACTGCCTCATGCTAAGGGCAGGTGGTGATGGGGTACCTCAGAAACCTGGGTATCCCTGAGGAGCATCACACCACCTGCTCAATACAACCAAAGATCTCTCTTCTCTAATTATTCTCCTTGACTCCTTTCCACATAGTGAATCTCCCCTTTCTTACTGAAGCCTCTGTCTTCTGTGAGCTTCTGTGACTCTGTCCTCTCTTGGTTCTCTTCTCCATTGCAGCTGACTGCTTTTTTTCCAATGGTGGTTTCAGTGCATCCTCATCCTCTTCTTTCCCTTCTCTAGGCATCACTAGATTCCTCTCTTGGGTCTGTTCTTGGTCTCCTCATTTTCTTTCCCTGTACTTCTCCCTGATCATCATGCAAAGTATGGATGGTCTAAACTCAGCACGAAGACTTGGGAGCACTGGAGCTGCCAAGCTCATTTCTTCACTTTGTCCATGATCCTTCTCTTGGAGTGCAAGAGTGAGAGCATGTGTACAGAACTGTTAATACATCCCTGTCACAGGGTTCAAGATGCAATCCAGACCAGTGAGGGGTTGTATCACTTCTCACCCTATAACCCTGAGTGCCTCACAATCCTTTGCTATTATAGCTCTCTGCCTGGGATGCTCACAATAAGCAATAAGTATGCAGCTTACACCATGAGTATCTGTGTGCTATGCAGCCAGTCCTGGTTCACCAACTGTAACCCACAACCCCACTTTGGCTTCAACCAGCCTTGGTTACAACCAGCAAGGTGACCCCAACACACTTCCAGTCCTGACGTTCCACAAAACTATGTGCCTTGAAGTGTCCAGCCCTCTCTTGGGCACTTCAGAGGAAATAATAAGGTGTGTTGGTCCTTTAAAGAAACAAAACACAGGGGACTGGACTAGATGACCTCTTGAGGTCCCTTCCAGTCCTATGATTCTATGACAAGCATATTATAACTTATTAACTTAACTGTGGTAAATACACCCTTCCCTTCAAACACAGCATTGAGCTGGTTTATAATAGAATAAAAATAAAACAAATTTATTAACAAAATATACATAGGATTAAGTGAGTTCAAGTATAAGGAATGAAGATAAAAAAAAGTTACAAGTAAAAACAGAATATGCTTTCTAGTGACTAAGACTTAAACTACAGTTTTTGTTCAAAGTAGATTTCTTACCAATCTTTTTTTCCCCGCCTGCCATCGATGACTCTCTCTCAGGCAGAACCTTCCACAGAAGCACAAAGGACTGGTTTTCCTTGTCTTTCTAGGAAAGATCTTTGCCTATGCAGGTGTCTCACCTATATGCAGTTTCCAGAGACTTCAAACCCCGCGCCCCCCCAGCTGAAGGGCCCATCTTTCTCAGCTTGCAAGAGTTCTGCTCCCTTATGTGTGCCTAGTGACGGATGCCAAAGACGGCTTCTGTCCTTGCTTATATCTTGCAAAGTTAATTGACCTTGTTTCAAGAAGCAGGATGACCTCATGTTGTTCTTCCCTTCCTGTGGGCTTCCCATCCCCTTGCTGATAACTATGTAAACAGGTCTTCCATTGTTTTTAGTCACACCTTGCTTAATCTCATTGGAGACAGGGAGATAGGTGCTTCCCTCCTATATGGGAGGGAACCATTTCCTTCTTGGCTTGGTCACAGACTGTAAAGCATAATATTAATGGGTATCCATAGCGCCTTATGTAGTGTTAATGCAGACAATTCACAACATCAATCACCAGTGTGTCATTAGGTTCCAGAAAAGACCTTACTTGATACACTTTTATAATACAGTAATATTGTATACAAGCAGTTGATTCAATTGCCTTTCACTTAGGGTTCAGCCCCCATGTCTTTACAGACCAGTAAACCTTTGCAATGTATTCTTTTAAAAGTAAAACTCAGTCCAAGCTACTTTCTCTCGCTGCGGTTTAGATGCCATGCTGTCTCCTTCCCCACCTGTTAGCTTGATATCTTTGTTTACCAAATTTGTAATTAGACCTTCATTGTCTCTGCCTGATGACTGGGCTGGACAGAGAAGCAAATACATATTTCCTTTGTCTAAGGGAGCCTGTGCTTATGCATTGCTCGCCAAACACATTTTAAGAATATAATTCTAGCACATATTTATAATTGTTTGTACATCCCTGTGCATGCACCATACAAGAATATTAATGAATGAGTTATTAATTTTCCAGTGATATATTTTACATGACAACTTTTAGATACATATTATAAGTACAGTGAGTTGGGGTACATTGAATTGGTCACTCCTTACCTGATACCAGTGAGTTCCTTCCCCTTTGGCACTGGGATGCTCTTAGGGTTGTAATTCCCCCACCACATAAAGAGATGGAGAAGTAGAGCTAGGTTACATATGAACAAGGAGAAAGCTATAGAGATACCCACTTTCCTTGTCAGAGGATGGAGGGAAATGGAAGAAAGAGTGGAAAGCCTCCAACAATATCTTCCCCTGTCAAGATACTTCATTGATGCTCTATGTTTTACCACATCAATTCACATTCTTTGTGTTGGCCTTTAAGAATCTGCACAGCTATACTTCTGTTTTCTTATATTTCTTCTTTTATGCACTATGCTTTGCGATTCATATCTCCTTGATACTCCCTTTGTCTCCTTCTCCATCCCCCACCCCAATAATCCCACGTCCCAGCAGCCAAGACAGTGTAAAAGAGGGTAGAAAGACCCCTTCCCAGCAACCAGGGCAGAGAGGAGGACAAGAGAGAAAAGTAGATTGAGCAGAGTCCATCTACATGCCAGCAGATAGGAAAAGAGAGAGAGAAAACTTTGTCTTTAAATTGCCCTGACATATTTCCAGCCCAAGTGATACAGATACTTTTACATATGGCAATTGACCTCCAACAGCACAAGCATAGACAAGCATTACATGGACAAGCATAGCCTACAAAAATAAATAAATACTACTCTTTACACAGATAAAGCAACTCTGTGGCTTTAGTATTATTCAGATTTATACATCTGTGTAATGGGGTGCAAAGATATTATCAGTAAATCTGAAGTTAACTTCCACACAACTTTCCCTTCTCTTTACATAGGTGCTGAGAAGGGAGGACTATAAATATGGCTTGCCTGGGAGGCAGAGGCAAGAGAAAACCTTCAAAAACGGAGAGTTCCACCCCCAGGGCTAGAAAGACTTTGCTGAACCTCTTACCTGGGGAACTGTATTGTTAACATTCCGATTATATTACATTATTTTAAGTTTTTTGCTGGGGGAGGGGGGCGAAGAGAAGGTTGTTACAAGCACTAACCCTTGAGGCAGAGACTTGGCTGACTATAAGTGTTTTTTCTCCTGTGTCATTCCATAATCTTACAGTCCCTTTCATGCATACTGTTGGAAACTCTACACCCACTAGAGTGTTTTCACATAAGGGCCTCCAGCTTCACATGTTGCTGTTTCCTCTCTGAAACCCAACATGTCCAAAGCTAATGTACTCAATGCTTTTTTTGCCTCTGTCTTCACGAACAAGGTCAGCTCCCAGACTGCTGCGCTGAGCATCACAACATGGGGAGTAGATGGCCAGCCCTCTCTGGAGAAAGAGGTGGTTAGGGACTATTTAGAAAAGCTGGACGTGCACAAGTCCATGGGGCCGGACGAGTTGCATCCGAGAGTGCTAAAGGAATTGGCAGCTGTGATTGCAGAGCCATTGGCCATTATCTTTGAAAACTCGTGACGAACAGGGGAAGTCCCAGATGACTGGAAAAAGGCTAATGTAGTGCCCATCTTTAAAAAAGGGAAGAAGGAGGATCCTGGGAACTACAGGCCAGTCAGCCTCACCTCAGCCCCCGGAAAAATCATGGAGCAGGTCCTCAAAGAATCAATCCTGAAGCACTTACATGAGAGGAAAGTGATCAGGAACAGTCAGCATGGATTCACCAAGGGAAGGTCATGCCTGACTAATCTAATCGCCTTCTATGATGAGATTACTGGTTCTGCAGATGAAGGGAAAGCAGTGGATGTATTGTTTCTTGACTTTAGCAAAGCTTTTGACACGGTCTCCTACAGTATTCTTGTCAGCAAGTTAAAGAAGTGTGGGTTGGATGAATGCACTATAAGGTGGGTAGAAAGTTGGCTAGATTGTCGGGCTCAACGGGTAGTGATCAATGGCTCCATGTCTAGTTGGCAGCCGGTGTCAAGTGGAGTGCCCCAGGGGTCGGTCCTGGGGCCGGTTTTGTTCAATATCTTCATAAATGATCTGGAGGATGGTGTGGATTGCACTCTCAGAAAATTTGAGGACGATACTAAACTAGGAGGAGTGGTAGATACGCTGGAGGGTAGGGATAGGATACAGAGGGACCTAGACAAATTAGAGGATTGGGCCAAAAGAAATCTGATGAGGTTCAATAAGGATAAGTGCAGGGTCCTGCACTTAGGATGGAAGAACCCAATGCACAGCTACAGACTAGGGACCGAATGGCTAGGCAGCAGTTCTGCGGAAAAGGACCTAGGGGTGACAGTGGACGAGAAGCTGGATATGAGTCAGCAGTGTGCCCTTGTTGCCAAGAAGGCCAATGGCATTTTGGGATGTATAAGTAGGGGCATAGCGAGCAGATTGAGGGACGTGATCGTTCCCCTCTATTCGACATTGGTGAGGCCTCATCTGGAGTAGTGTCCAGTTTTGGGCCCCACACTACAAGAAGGATGTGGATAAATTGGAGAGAGTCCAGCGAAGGGCAACAAAAATGATTAGGGGTCTGGAACACATGACTTATGAGGAGAGGCTGAGGGAACTGGGATTGTTTAGTCTGCAGAAGAGAAGAATGAGGGGGGATTTGATAGCTGCTTTCAACTACCTGAGAGGTGGTTCCAGAGAGGATGGTTCTAGACTATTCTCAGTGGTAGAAGAGGACAGGACAAGGAGTAATGGTCTCAAGTTGCAGTGGGGGAGGTTTAGGTTGGATATTAGGAAAAACTTTTTCACTAGGAGGGTGGTGAAACGCTGGAATGCGTTACCTAGGGAGGTGGTAGAATCTCCTTCCTTAGAAGTTATTAAGGTCAGGCTTAACAAAGCCCTGGCTGGGATGATTTAATTGGGGATTGGTCCTGCTTTGAGCAGGGGGTTGGACTAGATGACCTCCTGAGGTCCCTTCCAACCCGATATGCTATGATTCTATGGATAACCCATGTTTGTCCATATCCATGGTCTCCCAAATCTGATTGAGGGATGCAATTCATCTTTTGGTTCTGGTGGGAGGGACTGCAAATTTTGGGGGTCCACGCCTCTGCTCTGCATAACATCCTCAGATCAATGGTCAAACACAGAAAGTAAACCAAATCTTGGAATAGTATCTATGATGCTACACCAACTATCATTGGGATGACTGGTCCTCACTATTACCATAAGCAGAAAAAGCTTCCACAGGTCAGAGCCCTTTCTTTGCAAACTACAAGTTCCACACAAAGTTACCTGTATCCTCCTCCTATCCAGCAGCATCAGATTAGATTCAACAGATCAATCAGACTCAGGAGAGACTGAAAGGCCATCTTGAAAAAGCACAACTGGATTATAAAAGGCATGCAGACCAGCACAGTCAACCAAGACTCCCTTATTCAGTAGGGGATCAGGTACAGCTCTCAACAAAACATCTTTGTACAGACAGACTTTCCTGCAAACTAGTTCCTGGGTCCCTATCGAATCTGATGACAGATCAACCCAGTCACTTTTGAGCTCCACCTGCCTCAACCCTCAGGATCCATCTGCTTTTCCATGTTTCAATGCTAAAACATATGCAGAAAACCCCTTCCCTCAGTGGGAGCAACCATCTCCTCCACTGGTATGCACGCAAGGCCATGAAAGTATATCACTGAAGAGGTCCTTGATTCCAAGTTTAAGTGGGACAAATTCTGGTATCTATTCAACTGGGAAGGGTATGGCCCAAAGGTGCATACATAGGAACTGGCAGAAAACATTCATGCCTCTATTCAAGGTGTTCCACAAAAACCACAGAGAAACGCGGTTCAGCACCCCACCAGGATACCCCTAGGGGAGAGGATACTGTCGTGACCCCCTGGGTCTTGAACCTGGGTCTGCTGGGTTCCCAGTTGACTGTCAGCTCCCCGCTCCCACCCAGCAGGTCACTACTAACTGATTGACCGAAGAGATGATGAAACCTGAAGCTAGATCTGGGTCCTGATTGGAGGAACACCAGAACCTCTGATTGGGTTTAAATAGGAAGCCCTGACCAAAGAGAGGCACAGGAAGTTGTCTGCACAACTGGGCTCTACCTGGCTGCTATATCGGACCCTGCCTTCTCAACTCACTCCCAAAAAAAAAAAAAAAAAAAAAAGTCACTAGAATTTTTACTGTAATCCAAAAGGAATTTTCCCCTTTAAATAAAAAACCAAAAACATCAAACAGAACAAATCAAAAACAAAAACATACATACATCACTTTCAGGAGAAAACAAAACAGAGTATTCTAACTCAAAAGGTGAAAGTTTCAGACCAGTTTTATTACTTTGCAGTTATACAGTATGTTACAAACAATGAGCCAGATTATCTGCCCTGCTGTGTGCAAAAGGGATGGAATCTTCCTCTAATTTCCCTGCTGAGGATACCAACACCATGGGGGAGTCCCCAGAAGAGAAAAAGACGACACAGCTAGCTCATAATCACCATTCCCTGTAGCCTGTTATGGGGGGGAGCGGGTCCTATTGCGGACATGCAGAGGATGTGGCTAATGTACACTATGCTCCAGCTACGCTCAGCTGGAGAGTGTCACTTAGGGACCACTGCCAGCTAGCACAAACTAGAGTGGCATGTAAACTGCTCTAACTTGCACCAGGGACACGGCAAGAATCAGGAAGCTATAATCAGCTCCTTAACAGAGTCTCTTCTCTGCTGTATTCAGTCTAGGCTGAGTGCAGCATAGAATTTAGCTACTTCACAGATCTTGCCTTAACTGTCTATCCCACCCCAGCCCTCTTGCTAAATTCAAATTTACTATTCAATTTACTAGCACTAATTTGTTGATTAAGGAGGTAAGTAGTAAACTATTAATCTCAACATAAAAGATGATTAACTGTCAGACCATTAAGACTGTGTGTGTGTGCATGCATTCACTGAGGACGAAAATGTGTACAGTGAGAAGGATAGGGTCAATACCACAGCAGCATCCAGTATGATGCCACATGGCATACATGCAGGAAATAGGGATTTAGAAGTTAAAATACTTACTCAGCAGGCACTTTAGTCTTAATGGATGAGACACAAACTTGGAAATCACGAGGCTGGTTTTGATATCAAGTTCCTGTGAAACCCTCTGTGAGTCACTCTCTCAGAGCCTCTACTACACCATTTGTACAACGGAGATAACAACAAACTATATCTTAGCCTTGACCTAGACAGTGGTGACAGCTTTATCCCTATGTCACGTATGCAGTCACATGAGGCCCTGTTCTTCCAGGGGTCTCATAACACACTGACCTGACCCATCAGCTAGAGTGCGATCCTTAATTCTTTCTCTTGTCCTATCGAACTCTGGTGCCAGGAGTAGTGGAAGTCCTCCTCACATCATTGCTTGGAAAGCTGCGTGTCAGCTCCACCTAGTGGCATTCTGGTCCAAGTAGAAGTGCCACTTGTTTTTGAAAAAAAGAAAAGGAGTACTTGTGGCACCTGAGAGTGTAGCTCACGAAAGCTTATGCTCAAATAAATTTGTTAGTCGCTAAGGTGCCACAAGTACTCCTTTTCTTTTTGTGGATATAGACTAACACGACTGCTACTCTGAAACTTGTTTTTGAGTCTGCACAGTCTTTAATAAGGTTAAGGAGTTCTGCAATCAGACACCAGGTGGGAATGGACAACATCGTAAGTGGGGAGGAAGATACATGGGCCATGCAGATATTTCACCTAGAGCCAGTCCTGTCAAACAGATTAGCTGCTCATGAACTAAGTTCTGCCTTTACAACTGTATTCAATTCTAGACTTTCTTACTGAACTCCAGCTTTACAGGGAACACTGTCCCAACTACCCCTGCCTTCTTAGGCAGACAATTTATTCTCTTTGTTCACTTAATCTTGGGTTTTCTTCCACAGCTTTACTAGCATATTCCAACCCTAACCTATATGAGCCATCTCTCTAATGTGTAGTGTACCAAATTCATTCCAAGTCAATGGCACTAGAGATTAATTTAGGTTTCAATTTTGGAAATAGGATTGGGTATTTGCAATAATGATCAGTAGAGGTAAAAACAAGGGACACACTGTCCCCAAGCACCAACTCTTGGCATATCCCTTACCTGCAGCAATCTGTGTTCCAGGGTAGCTAGTTCCAAGTACTGGGTGTCTTCCCGGGATACTCGATCCAAACGATCACGAACTTCCTTCAGTTTGATTTGCTGGGCTTCTACGCTCTCACGAGCTTCTCGTACAATTCCTCGAGCTACCATAAACACTTTTTCAGCCTGAAAAGAGGGAATGTAAGCAGGTTCCCGTTTATCACTGAGTAGGTCTAAATTGCTGACTTCATGGATGTGAATTTGGAGAAGGGAGATTTCTCATTTAACAAGTCCAGAAGACAAGCTACTAGGCCTGAACACATTCATAATATTAATTCATTCCTCAGTTCATTTCCAGAAAAGAAGATATACAGCTGCTCCTTTTAAAAAGTTCAGTGAAGGAATCTCCTTTGTACTGGCGAACTGAGTACTATATCTGCAGTCTCTGTGACCCACGGATCTCAGTGTCAATTAGCAGAGGACACAGGGATGTATAAGGTTTACAGTAGGGCTGTCAAGTGATTAAAAAAATTAATTGTGTGATTAATTGCACCGTTAATAGAATATTATTTATATAAATATTTTTGGATGTTTTCCACATTTTCCAATATATTGATTTCAATTACAACACAGAATACAAAGTGTACAGTGCTCACTTTTTGTTTATTTTTTATTATTTGCACTGTAAAAACAAAAGAAATAGTATTTTCCAATTCACTTAATACAAGTACTATAGTGCAATCTCTTTATCATGAAAGTTGAACTTACAAATGTAGAATTATGTACAAAAAATAACTGCATTCAAAAATAAAACAAAGGCCACTCAGTCCTACTTCTTGTTCAGCCAATCGCTCAGACAAACAAGTTTGTTTACATTTGCAGGAGATAATGTTGCCCGCTTCTTGTTCACAATGTCACCTGAAAGTGAGAACAGGCATTTGCACGGCACTCTTGTAGCCAGTGTTGCAAGATATTTACATGCCAGATGTGCTAAAGATTCATATGTCCCTTCATGCTTTAATCACCATTCCAGAGGACATTCATCAATGCTGATGATGGGTACTGCTCTATAACAATCCAAAGCAGTGCAGACCGACGCACGTTCATTTTCATCATCTGAGTCAGATGCCGCCAGCAGAAGGTTGATTTTCTCTTTTGGTGGATCAGGTTCTGTAGTTTCTGCATCACAGTGTTGCTCTTTTAAGACTTCTGAAAGTATGCACGAAACCCCTTCCCTCTCAGATTTTTGAAGGCACTTCAGATTCTTAAATCTTGTGTTGAGTGCTGTAGCTAGCTTTAAAAATCTCGCATTGGCACCTTCTTTGCGTTTTGCCAAATCTGTAGTGAAAGTGTTCTTAAAACAAACAACATGCTGGGTCATCATCCGAGATTGCTATAACATGAAATTTATGGTAGAACGTGGGTAAAACAAAGGCAGGAGACATATAATTTTCCCCAAAGGAGTACAGTCACAAATTTAATTAACGCATTATTTTTTTAACAAAAGTTATCAGCATGGAAGCATGTCCTCTGGAATGGTAGCCAAAGCATGAAGGGCCATTCGAATGTTTAGCATATCTGGCACATAAATACCTTGCAATGCCGGTTACAAAAGCATCATGCAAACATCTGTTCTCACTTTCAGGTGACATTGTCAATAAGAAGCTGGCACCATTATCTCCCATAAATGTAAACAAACTTGTTTCTATTAGCAATTGGCTGCACAAGAAGTAGGACTGAATGGACCTGTAGGCTCTAGAGTTTTACATTGTTTGTTACATAACTGCACTCAAAAACAAAAAAACAAACAAATCTACATTTGTAAGTTGCACTTTCCCGATAAAGAGATTGCACTATGGTTCTTGTATGAGGTGAATTGAAAAATACTATTTCTTTTATCATTTTTACAGCACAAATATTTGTAATCAAAAATAAATATAAAGTGAGCACTGTACACTTTGTATTCTGTGTTGTAACTGAAATAAATATATTTGAAAATGTAGAAAACCATCCCAAATATTTAATAAATTTCAATTGGTATTCTATTGTTTAACAGTGCGATTAAAATGGTGATTAACTTTTTTAATTGCAATTAATTTTTGGAGTTAATCGCGTGAGTCCTAGCTCACACGGATCGCCTAGATCTGTTATTTACATACTAGTTCTTCAAAGAGTGTCATGTGAGGTCTTTACTGAAAGCCTGTGTCACACTCGTCTTCATAATAATTGTGAAAGTGCTGATAACATGTAAGGAGTTACATGTATATACTGAAAACTATGCTCTTAAGGTCTATGTCTTTGGTCTGGTCACCAGAAGGTGAGAATACAGGTTTCTTCAGGCAAGAGATATTTATCTGTATGTCTGATTACATGGAAATTGAGTATTATATGATTCACAATGGGAGTCCATTTACATTCTGAGAGGGAATTTACGGACGAAATAAACCAGCAGGAGGAAAAGTCCTGTTTATAAGTGAAGACAATGGATTTTTGAACTATTATAACAGTACCTATAGGCACAGAGCTACACTCTGAATCTTTTATTGAGGGGACAAGTTGAGAGCATGGCAGAGTGGGATCACAACCTATCTGGCTGAAAAAGGCTGGTGAGCATTAGTAGGTTCTAGAATGACTGTTATGATTTTATTTTATATGTAAACCTTTATTTCCAATACCTCCATCAACTTATTACTTGAATCTCTGTTCAGTGTGAAATAAACTTCTTGTGTTCATTAAAAATGTGTTTAAGGGCTGTGTGTTGAGCAGAGTGGTGATCCTGAGGTGAAACTAGTAAATTGGTGTGTACTATTCTTCTGGAAGTAGTGGATCTGTTAATTCTGGGAGCAACCAGTGGAATGGAGGCTGGGCACTCCAGAGGGATACGTGGAAGTCTCGGGGGTTGGAATGTACCTATCATTAACCTGTAAAGAAACAGCAGGGCCCGCAGAGCAGTGTTTGTGTAACCACAGGCTGGTGATGTTGGGGAACTGAACCACAGCAAGCATAGACAAGACTTCCTTGTGCTAAAGGCAGGTGTTGGTGAGAAGCCTCCCAACCCTGGGTGCCCTAGAGAAGTGTCACAGTTTTCCTTTCTATTTCAAAGCTAGAACTTATGTTTTAACAAGACAACTCATCACTAGCCTTCCACGTTGTCTCCGTATGTTAACGATGCAAAGGATTACCTCTGTCACTTTTCCTTGAGCATCTCGAACTTCATTAAGACCAACAAACTCTTCATATCTATCCCACCAACTTTTGACCGTTGTAGAGATTCTTTTGAGGGAGTTTCTTCCCAAAACTTTCCCTACTTCCATCATCCGATGACAAAGTACCATGGCCATTTCCATTGCTGGCTTAGTCTCAGGCCTCTTAGGTCCTGGTGAGCAGTAAGTCCTCACTACATGTAAACTCATTCTTTGGCTCCTCAGTATAAACGAATGGCGATATTGCATGCCATACCGTACTGAGGATATGGTAGCATTACACCTCATGAGATCTAAATCTTGAATCCAATCACTGATTAAAACCACTGCAAGGATAAAGAAGCAAAGAAGAGTCATAAAATGAAAAGGAAAAAATAAATACATACCTCTTAAATCTAATGTACATAAGGCTGTAAAAAGAGACATACGTGCTTGTTAAAAATTAAGACATTAACACTAATGATGGCTCCACAACCATTACTTACTTAGGCTGCACTAGGATACTTTCCATGGTTTTCATCAAAATGTTTATGTATGGCAGTTCTGCCATATATTCTTGCCTTCCTGCTACTCATAAGTATTCCCATGATGCCTCCTGATTATTAATTCACTCAAAGGACCTTGAGTAGTGGACTTTTGCAGAACTGGTAGCAATATAAACTGCCACAAAGAAGTATAGCACTCAAGCACAGAAGCAATTTACCTATGGATCTGTTTATTATACATTTCCACACTTGAGCTTAGCACTATTCTATTCCTGCTACTGATCCTGGGAGGAGGTGGGGGGAAGCAGAGGAAAAAAAGGGAAAGACAAAAAAAAAAATCAATGAAGGGGGAAACAAAGACACCTTCCCCCAAGACAAATTAAATACTGGAGTGGGGAAAGACAAATACACAAGGGACAGAGGTAAAACAGTGGGAGTGCCAAATTTAGTTTTCAACATAATTTCTCCACCTGTGAGTACCTGGAAAACTAAAATCTAAACATGAACCACCAAGATCATCAAATTAGCTCGTAGTGGCTCCACAGAAGGGGTTGCTTTCTGAAACAGGCTAGAAAGGTGTATATATTGTTCCCCCACTCCCTCCAAAAGCAGATGCCCTATCAGTGTGAAATTTCAGTGTTAACTTCTATGCCTTTTGAATTTTTGTTTGGCTACACTTTACAGTTTTTAATTGGAAATCTTTTAAATTGGACTTTGCCTGAAATTTATCCATAGCCATTTTAGCTTTCATTGTTGACAGAAATCTTACAAAAACATTGACTCTCTATAGAAAACTTGGTAGCAAGTTGGGTCCCAAGTAGATCTGGTGCACACAGGTAGTTAAATAGGATTTAGGGGGTCTTATTAGCTAATTGATGAGGCTGGGTGCGTATAGATAAAACCTTCTCCACCAGAAGCTGCACTTTTATTTTGGTCAGATTTTATCCTACAACGGAGAAGCAGTCATGTAGAGCTGCTTAAGGATAAAACAGTCTCATCAGCAGCACTTCTATCCACCACAGGACTGCCTCCTGGTTAAGCTTTTTTTTTTTTTAAACCCATGGAAATTAATACAAGCTTTTTGCATGGGACTGCTGATAAACTGCTGCACAAACACATCTCGTTACATTAACTTAGAGTTAAGATTTTTTTCAAATATATTTTCTCACACCAGTGCAAACACTAATTGGAGGGTCACAAGTTTCATTGCTCAAGTAGGCTGAGCTCTGTGTTATCCAGCTTAAGTGAAAACAGAAGGCTGGCTGCGGGGGATTGACTAAACTGGAGGGAAGTGCTCGCCTGTCCATCCACTGTATTGTGATGCAACATAACCACTGCATTTTGATGCCACATAACCACTGCAGGTAGTGAGTTCAATGAATGTAGAAGACACCTTGCTAAGTGTTGACAGCTTGTAGAAAGTTGATCACCTGTTCACTATAACTAAGGCTAAGATTTTGTCATGGTTATTTTTAGTAAAAGTCACGGACAGGTCACGGGCAATAAACAAAAATTCATGGAGGGGAGGTCACAGCATGGAGGGACACCAGAGCACAAGTGTCGGCTATCCATGCTTCCTTAGTGGACCCCAGTTTAATCGGCCCAGATGTCCAAGTGACGATTCAACCCTTCAAGTCAAACTCTTTTGACTTGCCTACAGCCAGGTTGCCGGTCCAGTATAAGGGCTGGTCAGGAATGTGGACTTTTGCAGTCTATGATGATTATCCCATCCGCATGCTGTTGGGGGAAGACTTGGCCAATCACGTGAAGCTAGCCAAGAGGGTGGGAATTGTCACCCGCAGCCAGGCTAAGCAAGCTGTCACACCTAGCTCTGTTTCAGAAACTTCTACCAGGACCCAGTCAGAGGTGATGGAACCGGACCCCATGCCAACGTCTGCAACAGCAGCAGTGGATCCAGTCACAGAGACCCAGACAGAGCCAGTCCGAGAACCGGAACCAGCAGAACAACCAGCACCAGAACCATTGCCAGCACTGAATCCAGTACTTGCAACCCCAACACCAGAAGACCCCACCGAACCTGCACTGGCAGCAGCAGATAACCCTACACAAGAGGCTCAGCCAAAGCCTGAACCCCAACATAGTGCACCAGTGGACAGCAGTTCACAGTCAACGGAAACAGCCCCATCACCTGCATTGCTTCCAGAGGGACCAAGCCCAGGTCCACAATCCAATGAGGAACTGGTGTCTCCAGCATCAAGGGAACAGTTCCAGACCAAACAGAAAGCAGATGAAAGCCTCCAGAGAGCTTGGACGGCGGCACAGAGCAACCCACCGCCTCTCAGCTCTTTTAATCGATCCAGGTTTGTTGTAGAAAGAGGACTTTTATATAAGGAAACGCTTTCTGGTGGACACCAGGAAGACTGGCATCCTCAGAGACAATTGGTAGTTCCAACTAAGTACCGGGTAAAGCTATTAAGCTTAGCCCACGATCATCCTAGTGGCCAAGCTGGGGTGAACAGAACCAAAGACCATTTGGGAAAGTCGTTCCACTGGGAGGGAATGGGCAAGGATGTTTCGACCTATGTCCAGTTTTGTGAGGTGTGCCAACGAATGGGAAAACCCCAAGACCAGGTGAAAGCCCCTCTCCAGCCACCCCCATAATTGAGGTTCCATTTCAGCAAGTAGCTGTGGATATTCTGGGTCTTTTTCTGACAAAGACACCCAGAAGAAAGCAGTACATACTGATTTGCATGGATTTTGCCACCTGATGGCTGGAAGCAGTAGCTCTAAGCAACACCAGGGATAAAAGTGTGTGCCAGGCACTAATGGACATTTTTGCCAGGGTAGGTTGGCCCTCCAACATCCTTACAGATGCAGGAACTAATTTCCTGGCAGGAACTATGGAAACCCTTTGGGAAGCTCATGGGGTGAACCACTTGGTTGCCACCCCTTACCATCATTAAATAAATGGCCTGGGGGAAAAATTTAATGGAACTTTGGGGATACGTAAATGAGCACTCCAATGATTGGGACCTAGTGTTGCAGCAGTTGCTCTTTGCCTACAGAGCTGTACCACATCCCAGTTTAGGGTTTTCCCCATTTGAACTTATATATGGCCGCCAGGTTAAGGGGCCATTACAGTTGGTGAAGCAGCTATGGGAGGGGTTTACATCTTCTCCAGGAACTAACATTTTGGACTTTGTAACCAACCTACAAAACACCCTCCGAACCTCTTTAGCGCTTGCTAAAGAAAACCTAAAAGATGCTCAAAAAGAGCAAAAAGCCTGGTATGATAAACATGCCAGAGAGTGGTCCTTCAAAGTAGGGGACCAGGTCATGGTCTTAAAGGCACTGCAGGCCCATAAAATGGAAGCGTCGTGGGAAGGGCCATTCACGGTCCAAGAGCGCCTGGGAGCTGTTAATTATCTCATAGCATTCCCCACCTCCAACCGAAAGCCTAAGGTGTACCATATTAATTCTCTAAAGCCCTTTTATTCCAGAGAATTAAAGGTTTGTCAGTTTACATCCCAAGGAGAAGATAACGCTGAGTGGCCTGAAGGTGTCTACTACGAAGGGAAAAGCGCTGGTGGTGTGGAAGAGGTGAACCTCTCCATGACCCTTGGGCATATGCAGCGATAGCAGATCCAGGAGCTATGCACTAGCTACACACCGACATTCTCAGCCACTCCAGGACTGACTGAACGGGCATACCACTCCATTAACACAGGTAACGCTTACCCAGTTAGAGCCCAACCTTACCAGGTGTCTCCTCAAGCTAAAACTGCTATAGAAAGGGAGATCCAGGATATGCTACAGATGGGTGTAATCTGCCCCTCTGGCAGTGCGTGGGCCTCTCCTGTGGTTCTAGTTCCCAAATCAGATGGGGAGATACGTTTTTGCGTGGACTACCGTAAGCTACATGCTGTAACTCGCCCAGACAACTATCCAAAGCCAAGCACAGATGAACTACTGGAGAAACTGGGATGGGCCCAGTTCATGTCTACCTTGGACTTAACCAAGGGGAATTGGCAGGTAACCGCTAGATGAATCTGCCAAGGAAAGGTCAGCCTTCATCACACGTCGGGCTGTATGAATTTAATGTGCTCCCTTTCAGGCTGCGGAATGCACCCGCCACCTTCCAAAAACTTGTAGATGGTCTCCTAGTGGGATTGGGAGACTATGCAGTCACATACCTTGACAATGTGGCCATATTTTCGGATTCCTGGGCAGAACACCTGGAACATCTACAAAAAGTCTTTGAGAGCATAAGGGAGGCAGGACTAACTGTTAAGGCTAAGAAGTGTCAAATAGGCCTAAACAGAGTCACTTACCTTGGACACCAGGTGGGTCAAGGAACTATCAACCCCTTACAGGCCAAAGTGGATGCTATCCAAAAGTGGCCTGTCCCAAAGTCAAAGAAACAGGTCCAATCCTTCTTAGGCTTGGCTGGATATTACAGGCGATTTGTGCAGCAATACAGCCAAATTGTGCCACTGACAGACCTAACCAGAAAGGAACAGCCAAATGCAGTTCAGTGGACTGAAGAGTGTCAGAAGGCCATTAACCAGCTTAAAACGACACTCATGTCTGACCCTGTGCTAAGGGCCCCAGACTTTGACAAACCGTTCCTAGTAACCACAGATGCATCCGAGCGTGGTGTGGGAGCAGTCTTAATGCAGGAAGGATCGAATCAAGAGTTCCATCCTGTAGCGTTTCTCAGCAAGAAGCTGTCTGAGAGGGAAAGCCACTGGTTAATCAGTGAAAAGGAATGTTACACCATTGTCTACGCTCTGGAAAAGCTACGCCCATATGTTTGGGGACGGTGTTTCCACCTGCAAACCAACCATGCGGTGCTACAGTGGCTTCATACCGCCAAGGGAAATAACAAAAAACCTATTCGGTGGAGTTTAGCTCTCCAAGATTTTGATATACAACACATTTCAGGAGCTTCTAACAAAGTGGCTGATGCACTCTCCCATGAAAGTTTCCCAGAATCAACTGGTTAAAATCGTCCTTGAGATGTGGAAAATATTCTTAGTCTTTATACAGTTAGTAGTATATTTAGAGGTGCATGTGTCTTATTAACTCTGTTTTCTCCTAGAGTTCCAGGAAGAAATCACAGCCAGTGTTTCACCCTATCTGTGATTTGGGGGGCGTGTCATAAATATAAAGGGAAGGGTAAACACCTTTCTGTATACAGTGCTATAAAATCCCTCCTGGCCAGAGGCAAAACCCTTTCACCTGTAAAGGGTTAAGAAGCTAAGGTAACTTCGCTGGCACCTGACCCATAATGACCAATGAGGGGACAAGATACTTTCAAATCTTGGGGGTGGGGACGACGGACGACAAAGGGTTCTTTCTGTCTGTGTGATGCTTTTGCCGGGAACAAATCAGAAATGCAAGCCTTCCAACTCCTGTTAAGTTAGTAAGTAATCTAGCTGGAAAAAGCGTTAGATTTTCTTTTGTTTAATGGCTGGTAAAATAAGCTGTGCTGGAGGGAATGTATATTCCTGTTTTTGTGTCTTTTTGTAACTTAAGATTTTGCCTAGAGGGATTCTCTATGTTTTGAATCTGATTACCCAGTAAGGTATTTACCATCCTGATTTTACAGAAGTGTTTCTTTTACCTTTTCTTTAATTAAAATTCTTCTTTTACGAACCTGATTGCTTTTTCACTGTTCTTAAGATCCCAGGGTTTGGGTCTGTGTTCACCTGTACCAATTGGTGAGGATTATTATCAAGCCTTCCCCAGGAAAGCGGGTGTAGGGTTTGGGGGGATATTTTGGGGGAAGATGTCTCCAAGTGGGCTCTTTCCCTGTTCTTTGTTTAAAACGCTTGGTGGTGGCAGCATACTGTTCAAGGACAAGGCAAAGTTTGTACCTTGGGGAAGTTTTTAACCTAAGTTGGTAAGAATAAGCTTAGGGGGGTCTTTCATGCAGGTCCCCACATCTGTACCCTAGAGTTCAGAGTGGGGAAGGAACCTTGACAACTCCAAGATCTCTTTCTTGAGTGGTAACAGTTAATTTAGACCCCATCATTTTGTATGTAGAGTTGGGCTTACTTTTTCCAAAGTGCATTACTTTGCACTTATCAACATTGAAAGCTTATGCTCAAATAAATTTGTTAGTCTCTAAGGTGCCACAAGTACTCCTTTTCTTTTTGCGAATACAGACTAACACGGCTGCTACTCTGAAACCTGTCATTAAGCAAGGCACCGAATTTAGCCGTATGGAGTGGAAATCTATCAACTTCATGAAAAAACTCGTATAGTGTGTATGGTATCACCCATTGTTTCATGTTCTCTGTGTATATAAATCTCTCCACTGTATTTTCCACTGAATGCATCCAATGAAGTGAGCTGTGGCTCACGAAAGCTTACGCTCAAATAAATTTGTTAGTCTCTAAGGTGCCACAAGTACTCCTTTTCTTTTTGCAAATACAGACTAACGCGGCTGCTACTCTGAAATCTGCCATTTTGTCACCCAGTTTAGTGAGATCCCTTTGTAACTCTTTGCAATCAGCTTTGGACTTAACTATCTTGAGAAATTTTGTATTCCTTGCAAATTTTGCCACCTCACTATTCACCCCCTTTTTCCAGATCATTTATGAATCAGTACTGGTCCCAACACAGATCCTTGGTGGAACCCCTTATTTACTTCTCTCCATTGTGAAAAATGACCTGCTATTCCCATCCCTTGTTTTCTATCTTTTTACCAGTCACTGATCCATGATAGGACCTTTCCTCTTATCCCATGACTCCTTACTTTGCTAAAGAACCTTTGGTGAGGGACCTTGTCTAAGGCTTTCTGAAAGTACAAGTACATTATATCAACTGGATCACCCTTGTCCACATGCTTTACTCCTGAAAGCCCATGAAAGCTTATGCCCAAATAAATTTGTTAGTCTCTAAGGTGCCACAAGGACTCCTCGTTGTTTTTGTAATAAAGCAGTGAGGCAGGATTTCCCTTTACAAAAGCCGCGTTGACTCTTCCCCAATGTATTCTGTTTATCTATGTGTCTGAGAACTTAGTTTTTCCTATAGTTTCAACCAATTTGCCTGGAACTGAAGTTCAGCTTACTGGCTTGTAATGGACATGTGACGGTGCCCCCCTTATGGCTTTATGGAAATATTGTTATGAATATAGATATGACATAACTGGACTATGTTTTATGCTACATATGCCATGTAACACATCTATGTAAAGGTTATGATCTACTGAATCTATTAATCCTATTCGCATGCATGTATCGGTTTTGTATTTGAAGTTATGAATATTGGCTGTGTACTGGCTTGATTTTTTAAGTAGCCTTTGTAAAGCATTTGGTCAGCGTCTTGAGAAAGGAATGTGCAAATTAAGTACCCAATCAAGAAGCATTTAACAAACAATGGATGTTGGAAGGTTCCAATCCACATAAGAAGTCTTCCTGGAGACATTCAAGATACCATGTGGGTAACGGCTGTCACCTGTAAGTTCTGAGTTATGCATGGACATGCGACTTGCCCATGTGACTCCAAAACTCACATCTTGTAGCTGGACTTTGCATAGAGAGAGGAGGGGGTTTCCACCCACCAGAGAGTCTATTTAAGCCCGTGAGAGACCCCTTCATTTTGTCTTCAGCTTGCTCAAGAGATGGCCTCTCCACCCCAAAGGTTACCTGAAAGAAACTGGAACAAAGGACAGTAATGGGGCTGTGAGTGACTGCTGGACCCAGATTAGAAGGAGACTAGTCTGTAAAAGGAAGCTTACTGAGTGAGGATTTTATCTGTATTCAGTTTTATTACTGTACTAGACTTAGACTTGTGGGTTCTATTTTATTTTGCTTGGTAATTCACTTTGTTCTGTCTGCTACTACTTGGAACCACTTAAACCCCACTTTCTGTATTTAATAAAATCACTTTTTACTTATTAATTAACCCAGAGTATGTATTAATACCTGCAGGGGCAAACAGCTGTGCATATCTCTCTATCAGTGTTATAGAGGGCGAACAATTTATGAGTTTACCCTGTATAAGCTTTATACAGTTTGGACCCCATTGGGTTTGGACCCCATTGGGAGTTGGGCATCTGAGTGTTAAAAGACAGGAACACTTAAGTTGCTTTCAGTTAAGACTGTAGCACATGCTACAGACCCTGGGTCTGTGTTGGAGCAGACTGGCGTGTCTGGGTCAACAAGACAGGGTGCTGGAGTCCCCAGCTGGCAGGGAAAGCAGGGACAGTAGTAGTCTTGGCACATCAGTTGGCAGCCCCCGGGGGTTTCTGTGATCCAATCCGTCACAGTACAAGACTGCCTCAGAAGCTTAAAGGCTGATTTAAGTGATAGGTTACATACCATAGTTCAGGGGTGGCCAAACTTACTGACCCTCCAAGCAGCATACGACAGTCTTTAGAAGTTTGAGAGCCAGGGCACAACTGCTGGACCTCAAGGCTTCAGCTGGCAGGAGGCGCCTGCCGGGGCTTGAGGCTTCAGCCCTGCTCCTGCTGAACCCCCGAGCCCTGTTGTGCATGGCCTTTGGGGCTGAAGCACCAAGGCTCCCCCTCCCTACTGGGCAGAAGTCCCTACCCTAACACCCTGCTGCAAGGCAGAGGTCCCAAGAATTGTGCAGGGTGGGGGAGCCAGCATCACGAGCTGCACTTTACCTGTAAAAGAGCCACATGTGGCTCGTGAGCCATAGTTTGGCCACCCTGCTATAGTTAGTAGTTCTGTAGTTTCATATCTGAGTTCCTTCAGAACACTTGGTTGAATATCATCTTGTCCAAAACCTTCTCTATTCACACTTCAGTCTGGGACAGTTCCTCACATTTGTCACTTAAAGGGAATGGATCAGGTGTAGGGATATTCCCCACATCCTTTGCAGTGAAGACTGATGCAAAGGATTCATTTCATTTCTATGCAATGGCCTTGTCTTTCCTGAGTGCTCCTTTAGCACTTTGATCATCCAGGGATCCCACTGACTGTTTGGAAGGCTTCCTGATTCTGATGTACTTAAGAGTTTATTCTCTTCTACGTTCCTCACTAGGATTTGCCTTCCAATTTTTAAAGGATG
The DNA here is from genome assembly GCF_965152235.1 of Eretmochelys imbricata. NCBI lineage: Eukaryota > Metazoa > Chordata > Testudines > Cheloniidae > Eretmochelys > Eretmochelys imbricata. The sequence goes on along the minus strand of NC_135578.1, from coordinate 36,236 downwards.
TCTTTTTGCTTCTGTGACACCCTATGCTTCAGGGGAGCACCCTGTAACCTCCATATTCATCATTTGTATATAATTGTGATATTTCTTATAAAGCATGCTGTGTAAGGTATCACGGGAAAGGTTATTATCTGCTGAAAGCCACTGTTCTATCCAAATATGTATATCATTAGTACATATGAAGTTATGAGATTGTGCTGTATGGTTGTCACTACAATATGCTGTGAGTTGGAGATTGACCAGATATTAGTTCCGCAGAGACAACAACAAAGTTGATAATCAACGCCCAGGCGAGTGTTGAACAAGAAAGGATCTTGAGTGGTGCAAGATTGTATATCCCTGTGGTACAAGGCTGGCAGCTGGGGGGATTTGGCTGGTGCCTTTCTCTGTGTAATTCGTGAATGGCTCTGGGAGCATTCAAGCAATCTGGCTGGATGGGGTTGTACTGAGTGATAACAGCACCTGCAGGGATTTGCTGTTTGTCACCAGTAAGGCATCTGGAGAGACAGCTCAGATTTGTGAGTTAAGGGGGCAGAGTGGTCCCACGGTCTCAGGTTGCACCCTGGGGATCCTGTCACAGCTTCTAACTGACTCTTTTACTCTGCTGTGTAGCCATGGTGGAATTTTGTGGTTCTCTTACTGGTTTTTTTGGTGTATATATCTAGTGTGAGTCTCTGTTATGGTGTGTTTAAATAGTCTCCACACAGTTTGCAAGCACTTCACCCTTGTGACAGTTCCTTTTCATTTCCATTTAGCTCACTTTTTAGTGTGTGTGTTTCCCTTTTTTAAGTTAAATGCTACCTAGGTAGGTTTCTTAGGCATTTTCCACCCAAGCAGTACAGCTATAGTCACCTCCTGGACCAGATGCTATGCTACACTTAGGACTACATTAAGAACTGCCTCTCCTGTTGTGGTACCCAAGACAAGCTGCTCCAAGAACCAGCCATTTACAGTGTCAAGAAATTTTGTGTCTGCATCCCTTTCTGAGGTGATTTGTACCCAGTCAACATGAGAATAATTGAAACCCTGCATTATTATTGCATTTCCTGCCTTTGCAGTCACTTTAATCTCCCTGAGCATTTCACAATCATCACTCTAGTCAGGTGGTCCACGTTATGGCTGGTCCCACTGCAATACTATAATTGTTCAAACATGGAATTTCTAGCCATAGAGATTTTAGGGTACAGTTTGATTCATTTAAGATTTTTACTTTATTTGAATCTATGCTTTTTTTCACATACAGTGCCACTCCCCCACCAATGCACTCTGTCATTCCTACATATTTTGTACCCTGGTACAGTGAAAGCTCTTTTATCTGACATTTTACCAACCGGCAAGCTCTATAACCTGGCATTTCTGATCTGCTCTGAAAGTCTGGTTTATAGTGCAGTTGGTGTGGGGACTGCAGGGGGCTGGAGTGTGGGAGGGGCTGCGGGGCATGCTCTGGGAGGGAGTTTGGGTCCGGTACGGGGTTTGGGGTGCCAGATTTGGGGGGGGGGGCACTCACCTCCAGCAGCTCCTTGTCTCTGTTGCTCCTGACAGAGGTGTGGCCAGGCGGTTCTGCAGGCACTCTGCCTCTGCCCCCCCGAGCGCTGACTCCACAGCTCCCAAAACGTTGGCCGGAACCGCAGCCTATGGGAACTGTGGGGGGCAGCATCTGCAGATGGAGACAGCTTACCTGCTCGCAGAGCTGCCTAGCTGTACCTCCGCCAGGAGCAGCAGGGAAGGGGAGCCGCCAGAGATGAGCACCCCCCATCTGGCACCCCAAGCCCCCTCCTATGCCCCAAGCCCATTCCCGGACCCAAACTCTCCATGGAACTAATGACAAACTAGTCTGAACACTTGCATAATTCAGACCATTGAAATTAATCTCATAAGCACTTCCCCCCAATACTCCCTCTATCCCCCCCCATACCTCCCTCCATTACTTCCTCTACGCCCCCCCGGCTCACCCCTCCCTCCCATTCTCCCCATCTGCCTGCAACCCCTTATCAGTACCTACCCGGCTTGACGCGCGTCCCCAACAGACCCCTTCTCTGCGCGTGCCGCGGTACCCCACTCCTGTCTCTCCTATCTCGGGCACGCGCTGACCCCTCTCGGCTGAGCTCGGAAGCGGGCACCTAAAACTGTACGGTGGCCGCAAAAAGTCAGACGGAAGTGATAAGCCGACGGACTTGTACTTCCGGGCAGCGCTGTGGTTGGGAGCGTGTTGAGACTTGGACTGCGCTATGTCGGGCAGAGACGGTAATGGGGTCTCTAGAAAGCCATTGTCCCTTTTTCTCCTGCCGGCCCTGAGGGTTCGCTTTCATGCGGCTAGAGGCTGAGCCCTTCCCATTTCCCGGATCGGCCGCAGAGGAAACAGAGACTTGCTGGGCTTTGTGTTTCCGCCGTCCCTTCGTGCGTGGCTCTGGAGTGGGCGCCGCTCGCGCTCCCCCGCTCTTTTCCCTTTCTCCCCATGAGGGCTCTGGGGCGAGCGTCCCTCTCCTCTTTTCTCCCTCCTCCCGTGAAGGGTCCTGGGGTGGGGGTGGAGCTCTCATGCGAACACCCGGTTCTGCGTCTCACTTTTTCCTTTTCCCTTGGTGTAGGCGGTAAGAAGAAACCTCTGAAGCAACCGAAGAAACAGACAAAGGACATGGACGAGGTGGGAGTCAGTGCTGAGCTCTTCCCTTCGTGGGTGGGCTGAGGGTCAAGCTACTGGTAGGGGACTTTGCTTACCTTGGACTAGGGTCTGGGGAGCAGTGGCACCTATAACCGGGTTTTTTGGAGGTAAACTTGACTGGTAAGGTGGCCACAGTGAAGCTGTGGTCTAATGCAGGGGTTCTCACAACCAAAAAAAAAACTCTTATTGATGGCGGGTCACATTTTCCTGAAATGCTCGGGGCAGGGGATTGAGGTGCAGAAGAGACTTGGGGTGTTGAATGGGGGGGGGGAGCTCACCTCCAGCAGCTCCCTGCAAGCATGAGAAAGGCTATACTGGGTAAGACCAAAGTATCCTGTCTTCTGACAGTGGCCAATGCTAGGTGCCCCAGAGGGAATGAACAGAACAGGTAATCATCAAGTGATCCATCCCCTGTTGCCCATTCCCAGCCTCTGTTTGCCAGAAGCTAGGGACACCATTCCAGCTCATCCTGGCTAATAGCCATTGATCGACCTATCCTCTGTGAACTTATCTAGTTCTTTTTTGAACTCTGTTATAGTCTTGGCCTTCACAACATCCTCTGGCAAGGAGTTCTACAGGTTGACTGCATTGTGTGAAAAAAAACTTCCTTTTGTTTGTTTTAAATCTACTGCCTATTAATTTCATTTGGTGACCCCTAGTTTGTGTGTTATCAGAAGGAGTAAATAACAGTTCCCTATTTACTTTTTCTACACCAGTCATGATTTTATAGACCACTATCATATCGCCTCTTAGTCATCTCTTTTTCTAGATGAAAAATCCCAGTCTTATTAATCTCTCCTCATATGGCAGACACTCCATACCCCTAATCATTTTTATTTCCCTTTTCTAAATCTTTTCCAATTCCAATATTGTATATCTTTTTTGAAATGGAGTGACCACATCTGCACGCCATATTCAAGATGTGGGCGTACCATGGATTTATATAGAGGCAATATGATATTTTCTGTTATATTATCTCTCTGTTTCTTGATGATGCCCAACATTCTGTTTCCTTTTTTGACTACAGCTGCCCATTGAGTAGATGTTTTCAGAGAACTATCCACAATGACTCCAAGATCCCTTTCTTGAGTGGTAACAGCTAATTTAGACCTTCTCATTTAATATGTATAGTTGAGATTATGTTTTCCAATACGCATTACTTGGCGTTTATCAACATTGAATTTCATCTGCCATTTTGTTGCCCAGTTACCCAGTTTTGAGAGATCCTTTTATAGCTCTTTGCGGTCTGTCTGGGATTTAACTATCTTGAGTAGTTTTGTATCATCTGCATATTTTGCCACCTCATTGTTTATCCCTTTTTCCAGATCATTTATGAATATGTTGAATAGGACTGGTCCCAGTACAGACCCCTGGGGGACACCACTATTTACCTCTCTCCATTCTGCAAACTGCTACCCTTTGTTTCCCATCTTTTAACCAGATACCAGTCCATGAGAGGCCCTTCCCTCTTATCCCATGACAGCTTACTTTGCTTAAGAGCCTTTTTTGAGGGATCTTATCACAAGGTTTTCTGACAATCTAAGTATACTATATCTACTGGATCTCTCTTGTTCACATGCTTTTTGACCCCTTAAAGAATTCTAGTAGATTGGTGAGGCATGATTTCCCTTTACAAAAACCATGTTGACTCTTCCCCCAACAAATCATGTTCATCTATGTGTCTGACAGTTTTGTTCTTTACTATAGTTTCAACCAGTGTGCCCGGTACTGAAGTCTGGCTTACTGGCCTGTAATTGCTGGGATCGCCTCTGGAGCCCTTTTTAAAAATTGGCATCACTTAGCTATCCTCCAGTCATTTGACGGAAGCTGATTTAAATGGTCGGTTACAAACCACAGTTAGTAGTTCTGTAATTTCACATTTGAGTTCCGTCAGAACTCTTGGCTCAATACCATCTGGTCCTGGTGACTTATTACTGTTTAGTTCATCAATTTGTTCCAAAACCTCCTCAAATGAACCTCAATCTGTGACAGTTCCTCAGATTTGTGACCTAAAAAGAATTGCTCAGGTTTGGGAATGTCCCTCTCATCCGCAGCCATGAAGACCAATGCAAATAATTCATTTAGTTACTCTGCAATGGCCATATCGTCCTTGAGTGCTCCTTTAGCATCTCGATCATCCTGTGGCCCCACTGGTTTAGCAGGATTCCTGCTTCTGTTGTACTTAAAAATTTTTTTTGCTATTACTTTTTGAGTCTTTGGCTAGCTGTTCTTCAAATTTTTTGGCCTTCCTAATTATAGTTTTACACTTTATTTGCCAGGGTTTATACTCCTTTCTATTTTCCTCACTAGGATTTAACATCCACTTTTTAAAGGATGCCTTTTTGTCTCTCTCTGCTTCTTTTACTTCGTTGGTTTGCCATGGTGGCATTTTTTTGGTTCTCTTACTATGTTTTTTAATTTGGGGTATATATTTAAGTTGAACCTCTATTCTCGTGTCTTCAGAAAATTTCCATGCAGATTGCAGGGATTTCACTTTTGGCACTGTACCTTTTAATTTCTGTTTTACTAACTTCCTCATTTTTCTGTAGTCCCCCTTTCTAAAATTACATGCTACGGTGTTGGGGTGTTTTCCCCGCCACAGGGATGTTAAATTTAATTATATTATGGTCACTATTACCAAGCGGTCCTGCTATTCAACTCTTTGACCAGATCCTGTGCTCCACTTAGGACTAAATCAAGAACTACTTCTCATTTTGTGGGTTCCAGGGCTAGCTGCTCCAAGAAGCAGTCATTAGTGGTGTCTAGAAATTTTATCTCTGCATCCTATCCTGAGTTGACATGCACCCAGTCAATATGGGGATAGTTGAAATTGCCCATTACTATTGATGTTTTTTAAAAAAAAATGTTTAGCCTCTCTAATCTCCCTGAGCATTTCACAGTCACTTTCACAGTCCGTAATATAGCCCTACTGCTATATTCTTATTAGAACATTGCATTACTATCCATAGAGATTCTGTGATACAGTTTGGTTTATTTAAGATTTTTACTTCATTTGATTCTATGCTTTCTTTCACATATAGAGCCACTCCCGCACCAGCACAAACTGTATATTTTGTTCCCTGATATTACTGTGTCCCATTATTCTCATTTCACCAAGTTTCTGTGATGCCTTTTATACCAATATCCTCATTTAATACAAGGTACTCTAGTTCACCCATGTTATTATTTAGACTTCTAGTATTTGTATATTAACACTTTAAAAACTTGTCACTTTTCAGCTGTCTGCCATTACATGATGTAATTGAATGGGATTTTTTTTCATTTGACTGTTTCTCATCAGATCCTACCTGTATTTTATCATATTCCATCCTCTCCTCCTTACTAGGACATAGAAAATCTCCATTAATAGATCCTCTCCTAAGGGATGTTTGTCCGAACCACGTGCTCCTCCACACCTGTTGGCTTTCCCCCAGCCCTTGGTTTAAAAACTTCTCTACAACCTTTTTAATTTTAAGTGCAAGCAATCTGGTTCCATTTTGGTTTAGATGGAGCCCATCCTTCCTGTACAGGTTCTCCCTTTCCCAAAAGTTTCCCCAGTTCCTAATCTATACTCCTCCTCCCTACACAATTGTCTCATCCATGCATTGAGACCCTGCAATTCTGCTTATCTAACTGGCCCTGTGCGTGGAACTGGAAGCATTTCAGAGAATGCTACCATGGAGGTTCTGGATTTCAATTTCTTACCTAGCAGCCTAAATTTGGCCTCCAGGACCTCCCTCCTATCCTTCCCTATGTCACTGGTACCTACATGTACCACAACCACCAGCTCCTCCCCAGCACTACACATAAGTCCTTCTAGATGTTTTGAGAGATCTGCAACCTTTGCGCCAGGCAGGCAAGTCACCATGCGGTTCTCCCAGTCTTCGCAAACCCAGCTATCTATGTTTCTAATGATCAAATTCCCCATAACTATTACCTGTCTCTTTCTAATAACTGGAGTTCCCTCCCCTGGAGAGGTAACCTCTGTGTGAGAGGATACCACAACGTCATCTGGAAGGAGGATCCCAACTATAGGATTGTTTCCCTCTGCTCTAGTTGGATGTTGTCCTTCCCTGCGACTTTGATCCTCCTCAACAGCACAGAGGCTGTCAGACTGGGGGGTGGGACCGTTCTACTGTGTCCCAGAAAGTCTCATCTATGTATTTCTGTCTGTCTCAGCTCCTCCAGTTTAGCCACTCTGGTCTCCAAAGTCTGTACTCTGAGGGCCAGGAGCTTAGCTTTAGGAAAAACAAATATGCACTGTGATATGTTCCCCCTGGGGTACCACCTGAAACTGGGGTACCGCTGAGCCCTCTGACCCACCAGCCTGGGCTCCCTCTCACACTGTGCTGCTGTGACAAGCTGCAGACATGCTCCTGGTCTTACATTTCCACCAGTATACCCACAGGTACGGACACACCGACCCAGCTGCAGTTACATGCAGGGTCTCTGACCAGCCACTGCATGTGAACCAACAATAGAGAGGCTACAGACAAAATAACCACCAGCTTCCCAGCCTAGGACCCCAGAGCTTTACTGTCCTGCCTCAGTCCAAACCCCAACCAGTATGAATTTATTGTCCAGTTCACCTCCCCCTCAATGTGGAGAGGAATATGCAACAGCCTTTGCCCCTTGAGCTACGATTTCCCATGCATTTCACTCAACCTCACTGGTCTAGATAAAGCAAAAACAAGTTTATTAACTACAAAGGATAGATTTTTAAGTGATTATAAGGGATAGTGAACGGATCAAAGCAGGTTACCTGGCAAATAAAAAAAACAAACCGCACACTAAGCTTAATGTACTAGATAGATTGGATATGAATTAGCAGATTCTCACCCTAACTGATGGTACAGGCAGACTTGCAGATTCTTAAGGCACAAGCTGCGTTAGCTTTACAGCTTGGGTTTCTCAGGTTTACATATACAACTGTGGTCTCCAACCTTTTTACTCCCAAGATTACTTTTTGAGTTTAAAGGCAACTGAGGATCTACCCCAACCCTTCTCCAAAGCCCCGCCCCACTCATTCCCTCTCTCACCCCCCGCCCCCCGTCACTTGCTATCCCCGGAAGGGGCCACATGCTGCTCCTGGAAGGGGCCAACACGCCCCTGTGGTCCCTGGGAGGAGTGGGGGGCAGCATGTGGCTCTGTGCGCTGCCCCTTTGCAAGCGCCGCCCCCGCAGTTCCCATTGGCCACAGCTCCCCGTTCCCAGCCAATGGGAGCTGCGGGAGCAATGCTTGCAGGCAGGAGCAGTGTGCGGAGGGAGACCCCTGCCCCCAGGGCTGCACTGGCCACTTCCGGGAGTGGCATGGGGCTGGGGCAGGCTGGGATCCTGTCTTAGCAGCAGGTTTCAGAGTAACAGCCGTGTTAGTCTGTATTCACAAAAAGAAAAGGAGTACTTGTGGCACTTTAGAGACTAACCAATTTATTTGAGCATGAGCTTTCGTGAGCTATAGCTCACTTCATCGGATGCATACCGTGGAAGCTGCAGAAGACATTATATACACACAGAGACCATGGTGTGTATATAATGTCTTCTGCAGCTTCCACGGTATGCATCCGATGAAGTGAGCTGTAGCTCACGAAAGCTCATGCTCAAATAAATTGGTTAGTCTCTAAAGTGCCACAAGTACTCCTTTTCTTTTTTGTCTTAGCAGCAGTCCTGCTGTGCCGCCGGAGATCACGATCAACTGGGAGATCCTCTAGGATCAACCAGTTGATCGCAATCAACCGGTTGGTGACCACTGATATACAGGCTAGAAATCCCTTTAGCCTGTGTCCAGCACTTCCCACAGTTCTGTCTTTGTTCCTCAGATATTTCCAGGGGTCTCTTTGTGTGGGGAGTGAAGAACAACAGATTATGTTAGTCCCTACCTTATATAGCTTTAGCGTATGGCAGGAACCCTTTGTTTCAAAACTTGGTTCTCAGTCTGGTTTGTGGAAAAAACCCAGACATAGCGAGATGGAATCCAAAAACATGTGATCTGGTCACATGCTCATGCAATGTTATAGCAGCCATTGCTTACAGGCTGGCCAAAACTTTCACAGGAAGGTTAAGTTCTACCAGGGTCCATTGGCTTTGCTGATGCTGATCAGCAAAACCGTCTGGCTTCTTCATTTTCAGGGCTAGCTGTAGGTGTCACCCAGAGTAAGCATGATTGAAATGTAGATACATAGTTAATCACCCCGAGCTCCCTTCTATGGCCTGTCACCCCCCTGCTTGCCTCTTGACCATGGTGCCAGGTAAGGCTGGCACTGCTGAAGCCCTGCTACTGTGGGCTGAAGCCCAGAGCCGGAGCCCTATGGCTAGAGTAGGGGTGGGGTGGCTGAAGCCAAGAGCCCTGCAGCTGAAGCTCAGAGCCCTTAAACTGGGAGGGTGGGGGCCTGAAGCTCAGAGGTGGCTGCCAGAGCTCCAAGGCTGATGGGAGAAGGGAGAGTTAAGCTTGCCCCTGGAGCCCCTCAGTGCTGCAGGGAGCGGCCACTGCTTTGCCCCCTCCCACATCTCTGCCCAGGTGGTCGCATGCAGCCATGGTGGCAGCATTTGAGAAGCTGGCTAATGGAATGTGCTGAGACTGCATAGAGCCAGTAAGCAGCTGCCTCTGTTGTAAATCCCGGACTCACTGTAACTCTTTGGTCTGCGATGTGGCCTGCTTGTAGCATCTTGTAGGCAAGCTTGTAGCAGGGCTTGCCTACACTTAGAGCACTGCAGCAGCTGCTACAGCGAATGAAGAAGCTTTACCATTGGTATAGGTACTCCACCTTTCCAAGAGGTGGTAGTGCTGTCTACACTAGTGGTTAGGTTGATATAACTGTTGCTTCAGGGTGTAGAAAATCCACACCCCTGAGCAACGTAGTTTTACTGACATAAATTTATAGTGTAGACCAAGCCTTAATTGTGGACAGTGGTCTCTCCTTACTCTAATCCAGTTTTGCTGCAGAATTTTAATTGATATGAATAGCATTTTATGGCTACTTAATGGCTCGCTTCTGGTCCTAAAAATCTGTTAATCTATAGGTAGATAAGAGGAAGGAGAGCTTCTCCTGCTGACATAGCTTTTGCTGTTTGTGGAGGTGGTTCTGCTATGCTGATAGGAGAGCTCTTCTGTTGTCATAGAACTTATCCACCAGATGCGCTGCATTGGTGCTGCTGTACGTATAGACATGGCCTGTGCCACTGGGTTGGTGTTATTCCACACATTTGAATTCCAGCATTTATCTGCATTCACTCCAGCTGCATTCACTGTTAGGTGTAGCTCTATTGAATGGTGGAGTGATTAGTTGGAGCATCTTGGCAGAGTTGTTGCTATGATGTGAAGAGAAGTGTATGTGCATCTTGCGGGATCAAGTATGTCTCATCTCAGTGCTGAGTTGTGTAGATTGCATCAACAGAGGTGCCCAGGAGTTTTCTTGTTGTGGGGATTGTTTTAAAGAGCATAATTGTTTTAAAATACAAAATGCATCGCTAACATGTTTGTCACCCACCATTCTACAAATATATTGCATCCCTTCTGAGGTTGGATTGTTTTAAATCAAACCAGTACATGTCACTGATTTTAATCATAGTTTAAATCAGCAAACAAGAATTCTTGATTTAAATAATTTATTTTAATTTTGTTTTGCATTTGTAATTTTGGTTATTTTCCTAAAGAAAAGGTTGATTCTCATTGGTTGGTAACCATTACAAGATTTTAATTTGTAACTAAATATTGCCTTTATGGTAAACTTGGTACTTCTTGCTAACGAGGAGGATACACTATTGATGCAGACTTATTGCATAACTTAGTATGTATTTCTTCAGATTCTTAAGTTTTACATTTTTATTATGCTAGGAAATCATAAATGATGCATTTCTCATTTACTTGGTTATTTTTGTGCTCATGAATTGTGTCCAGCTGGATGTGGATGGAAATTTAGAATTATTTTAAAATGCATAAAAACTGCATTTATATTAAATCAAACTACCTTAAATGTGCTGGCTACATACTTTTTTTTCTTAGGTCTAACACAGTATGCATTTTCATTTAAAACAAAACGATTTTTTTAAACAAAGGAAGTAGTAACTGTAGTTAGTTAATTGAACTGATGGTTTCTGGCCTTCATGTCCTTCAAGATTTTAGAATTAGTAGATCTCATCCTTTCACACCTATTTTTTTTTCATTCGTAGACTGCAAGAGAAAAACAAGCTTTCCAGCTCTTTCAGCTCCCAATCGGTTTCTTAACTTTTAATTAACTAATTGTTGAACTGAACTAGTTGAATAAACTGAAAAGAAGAAAATATTCTCTTTGCATGTGCAAAAGAGGCTAGTGCTGTCAGAAGTTTTCGTTTAGCACATCAACAGACTCTGATTCCAGGTGCTTAATAAGTGACTTCTACCAGTTCAGTAGTTTGATGTTCTTCAAAATTTAAGCAGCAGACATATACTGGTCAATACTTTCTATTTAACGTAAAAGATTCTAATAGATTGTAGTATATTTAGCCCTTAACCTATGTTGTCATAACTTCAAATTTAATTTTAAAATGGTTTCATTTAAAAAAAGACAAGTAATATAATTTCAATTAAAAATAACACTTTGTTGTTGTTTTAGAAGGTTAAATTGATTATTTTTTTTAAGCCAACCTGTAACAGTGTTCCTTAGCAGCACTCCATCCTTAGAGGAGCTATGTGTGGTGTTAGCATGTTGGGGTATTGCTCAAAAAGGGAAGGGTTAAGGTTACGTTGAGAGTCTGGTATGTATTTAACTTCGTATTTCCTGGTTTCCAGAGGTTAAAGTTTAGCCACTCTCCATATTCTGGTAGGGCCCATGGCTGCACTGGGCAACCTTCATTTTGTTAATTTTTGGGCATTTAATATTATATGAAATGGCATATCAAGGGTCCATCAGGGATCAGTCCTGATCCAGTCCTGTTCAATATCTTCATCAGTGATTTTAGATAACTGCATAGAGAGTACACTTGTGAAGTTTGCGGACGATACCAAGCTGGGAGGGGTTGCAAGTGCTTTGGAGGATAGAATTAAAATTCAAAATGATCTGGACAAACTGGAGAAACGGGCTGCAGTAAATAGGATGAAATTCAATAAGGACAAATGCAAAATACTCCATTTAGGAAGGAATAATCAATTACACACATACAAAATGAGAAATGACTGCGTAGGAAGGAGTACTACGGAAAGGGATCTAGAGGTCATAATGGATCACAAGCTAAATATGAATCTACAGCATAACACTGTCGCAAAAAAGTGAACATAATTCTGGGATGTATTAGCAGGAGTGTTGTAAAACACAATAAGTAATTCTTCTGATGCGCTCAGCACTGATTAGGCCTCAACTGGAGTATTGTGTCCAATAAAAGCCCAGAGGAGAACAACAAAAATGAATAAAGGTCTAGAAAACGTGACTTTGAGGGAAAATTGAAAAAAAAATTGGGGTTGTTCAATATGGAGAAGAGAAGACTGACAGGGGGCAGGACGGAACACACACGTGATAACGGTTTTCAAATACATAAAAGGTTGTTACAAGGAGGAGGGAGAAGAATTATTCTTCTAAACTTCTGAGGATAGGACAAGATGCAATGGGCTTAAATTGCAGCAAAGGAGGTTTAGGCTGGACATTAGGCTGTCAGGATGGTTAACCACTGGAATAAATTGCCTAGGGCAGGATTTCTCAAACTTCATTGTACCGCAGCCCCCTTCTGAGAACAAAAATTACTACAAGACCCCAGAGAGAGGGACCGAAGCCTGAGCCCCGCCATTGTGGGGGTACTGAAGCTTGAGGACTTTATGGGCCTTGGACTTGGGCTTCAGCCCCAGGCCCCATCAAGTTTAACAGCCCTGGCGACCCCATTAAAATGTGATCGCGACCCACTTCGGGGTCCCAGCTCACAGTTTGAGAACCGCTGGATAAGAAGGTTATGGAATCTCCGTCATTGGAGGTTTTTAAGAACAGATTAGACAAACACCTGTCAGGAATGGTCTAGTTATTACTATTGAGGTCCCTTCCAGTCTTACATTTCTATGATTCTATGGCTATCTTGCTTTAGTTTAGAAGAGATTTATAGTTTTGTGGGTTTTCTTGTTTTATGTAATTTTATGATTTCCAGTTGCTTACCTCCAGTTTACTGTTTTTCACAAAACCCTTGTCCACTGCAGTGGTCAGAGGGAAGATGCTAACAAATGTTGACTTTTCTTCAGGAAGATTTGGCGTTCAAGCAAAAACAGAAGGAAGAGCAGAAGAAACTTGCGGAGATGAAGACAAAAGCTTCTGGGAAAGGCCCCCTTAGTAAGTGGCCCACTCAATAACTGGCTTGCCTTAAGGATAGCAAAAGTTAAGAAATTATTTTTAATGTTTTTTGCTACACTGCCATAGCAAGGACTATACTTTAGGTTATTTTTAGGGCTGTCAAGTGATTAATCGCACTGTTAAACAATATAAGAATACCATTTATTTAAATAGTTTTTGCCGGTTTCTATATTTTCAAATATACAAATATAGGGTCAGGCCTGGGGACTCGAGGCTCCAGCCTCTTCTCTCTCTCTCTCTCTCTCTCTTCCCCCCCCCCTCCATCCCCCCCCCCGGTGGGGTTTGTGGCACAGGGCTCCAGTGCCCCCATCACCCAGGAAGCTGTGGGTTGGGGTTGCTTCAGCCCCCCTGCCGCCAATGTCTCCCGCCCTGTCCTAGGTATGCAATTAACATGTTAAAAAAATTAATGCATTAATTTTGCTTTCAGTTAATTAATTGCAGTTAACACCTGCACTTGACAGCCTTAGTTATTTTAAATTCCAAAGTGAGCTGGTTTTAACTGCAAATTACTCAAGTTATTAAACACACATAAGAAATTAGGAGCGACAGATGAAGACCAGAATGATTCAATTAAGATTTCTTGATTGACCCAAACTAGTCCATTCTAATAACTGTACCCACTGACAATCCCATTACTATTTCATCTCGCCAACACTTTTTATTAGAAAAATAAAATTCTATCTTAAATATGCAGGATACATAAGAAAAAGTTGATCAAACATATTTTGCATTTAAAACTGTTTAATATAATAGTTTCGCTATAGTTAGTGAATTTAACTGATTGTTTCTGATCACCATGTCCTTCAAGATTTTGGAACGACCAGTTCTCATCCTCTCACACCATGTTATTACTCACAGATTGGAAGAGTGAAACAAACTTTCCTGTTTTTTTCAACTCCCAATCAGTTTCTTAACTTTGAATTAACTAGTTGTTGAACTGAACTAAACTAAATGAATAAATTGAGATAAAATTATTCTCCTTGTATCTGCAGAAAGTGGTTACTGCTGTGAAAAGCTAATTTAGCACTTCAGCCAACTCTGGTTCTGTGTATTTAACCATTGACTTCCAATAGTTCATTGGTTTTACTTTCTTTAATACTTGGGTAGCAAACATGTACTGCTTATATTTTTTATGTAATGTACATGATTCTAATAGCCTATGTTAAGGCCTAAACATACTGTAATCTATCATAATTACAAATTTATTTTTAAATGTTTATTTTTAAAAACTGTATTTAAATACAAAAAATGATTTTGTTGACTTTTTAAAAAATCTTTTTTTTTTTTTAAATTCACCATCTCTTCTCCCTACCTTCTGTTGTCTGTCTGTTCTACATAGTCCCTGCCCTGAAGATCTTAAAATGTCTCATGTTTCCACATTGCTTAGTCTTAGCATATGCACAACATGCCTCAGGTGGTACATCACTAGGATTCATCACCGAATTTGGTGTGCTGCTTGGATCATTAGCTTCCTTTGTCCCAGCCAGGTACTAACAGGAAGTGTGATATGAATGCTGATCCATGTGCACACCCACCCCTGCCCCCCAGTTCTTAGTACAGCAAGGCCTTGATTCTGATTGGGGCCTCTAGTTGCTATTGGAAGGTTGCTGTTGTCTGTATTCTTACAGCCTCAAATAGACCTTCATAGAATCATAGAATATCAGGTTTGGAAGGGACCTCAGGAGGTCATCTAGTCCAAACCCCTGCTCAAAGCAGGACCAATCCCCAACTAAATCATCCCAGCCAGGGCTTTGACCTTAAAAACTTCTATGGAAGGAGATTCCACCACCTCCCTAGGTAACGCATTCAAGTGTTTCACCACCCTCCTAGTGAAAAAGTTTTTCCTAATATCCAACCTAAACCTCCCCCACTGCAACTTGAGATCATTACTCTTTGTTTTGTCATCTGCTACCACTGAGAATAGTCTAGATCCATTCTCTTTGGAACCCCCTTTCAGATAGTTGAAAGCAGCTATCAAATCCCCCCTCATTCTTCTCTTCTGCAGACTAAACAATCCCAGTACCCTCAGCCTCTCCGCATAAGTCATGTGTTCCAGTCCTCTAATCATTTTTGTTGCCCTCTGCTGGACGCTTTCCAATTTTTCCACATTCTTCTTGTAGTGTGGGGCCCAAAACTGGACACAGTACTCCAGACAAGGCCTCACCAATGTCGAACAGAGGGGAACGATCACGTTCCTCGATCTGCTGGCAATGCCCCTGCTTATACATCCCAAAATGCCATTGGGGTTCTTGGCAACAACGGCACACTGACTCATATCCAGCTTCTCGTCCATTGTAACCCCTAGGTCCTTTTCTGCAGAACTGCTGCCTAGCCATTCGGTCCCTAGACCGTAGCGGTGCATGGGATTCTTCCATCCTAAGTGCAGTACTCTGCACCTGTCCTTGTTGAACCTCGTCAGATTTCTTTTGGCCCAATCCTCTAATTTGTCTAGGTCCCTCTGTATCCTATCCCCACCCTCCAGCATATCTACCTCTCCTCCCAGTTTAGTGTCATCTGCAAACTTGCTGAAGGTGCAATCCACACCATCCTCCAGATCGTTAATGAAGATATTGAACAAAACCGGCCCGAAAACCGACCCCTGGGGCACTGCACTTGATACCGGCTCCCAACTAGACATGGAGCCATTGATCGCTACCCATTGAGCCTGACAATCTAGCCAACTTTCTATCCACCTTATTGTCCATTCATCGAGCCCATACTTCTTTAACTTGCTGGCAAGAATACTGTGGGAGACCATGTCAAAAGCTTTCCTAAAGTCAAGGAACAACACGTCCACCGCTTTCCCCTCATCCACAGAGGCAGGTATCTCGTCATAGAAGGCAATTAGATTAGTCAGGCATGGCTTGCCCTTGGTGAATCCATGCTGACTGTTCCTGATCACTTTCCTCTCCTCTAAGTGCTTCAGAATTGATTCCTTGAGGACCTGCTCCATGATTTTTCCAGGGACTGAGGTGAGGCTGACTGACCTGTAGTTCCCAGGATCCTCCTCCTTCCCTTTTTTAAAGATGGGCACTACATTAGCCTTTTTCCAGTCGTCCGGAACCTCCCCCGATCACCATGAGTTTTCAAAGATAATGGCCAATGGCTCTGCAATCACAGCCGCCAACTCCTTTAGCACTCTCAGAATCAGTGCATCCGGCCCCATGGACTTGTGCTCGTCCAGCTTTTCTAAATAGTCCCGAACCATTTCTTTCTTCACGGTGGACTGGTCACCTCCTCCCCATGCTGTGCTGCCCAGTGCAGCAGTCTGGGAGCTGACCTTGTTCGTGAAGACAGAGGCAAAAAAAGCATTGAGTACATTAGCTTTTCCCACATCCTCTGTCACTAGGTTGCCTTCCTCATTCAGTAAGGGGCCCACACTTTCCTTGACTTTCTTGTTGCTAACATACCTGAAGAAACCCTTCTTGTTACTTTTAACATCTCTTGCTAGCTGCAATTCCAGGTGTGATTTGGCCTTCCTGATTTCACTTCTGCATGCCCGAGCAATATTTTTATACTCTTCCCTGCTCATTTGTCCAATCTTCCACTTCTTGTAAGCTCCTTTTTTGTGTTTAAGATCAGCAAGGATTTCATAGAATATTATAGAATATCAGGGTTGGAAGGGACCTCAGGAGGTCATCTAGTCCAACCCCCTGCTCAAAGCAGGACCAATCCCCAATTAAATCATCCCAGTCAGGGCTTTGTCAAGCCTGACCTTAAAAACTTCTAAGGAAGGAGATTCTACCACCTCCCTAGGTAACGCATTCCAGTGTTTTACCACTCTCCTAGTGAAAAAGTTTTTCCTGATATCCAACCTAAACCTCCCCCACTGCAACTTGAGACCATTACTCCTTGTCCTGTCGTCTTCTACCACTGAGAATAGTCTAGAACCATCCTCTTTGGAACCACCTCTCAGTTAGTTAAAAGCAGCTATCAAATCCCCCCTCATTCTTCTCTTCTGCAGACTAAACAATCCCAGTTCCCTCAGCCTCTCCTCATAAGTCATGTGTTCCAGACTCCTAATCATTTTTGTTGCCCTTCGCTGGACTCTCTCCAATTTATCCACATCCTTCTTGTAGTGTGGGGCCCAAAACTGGACACAGTACTCCAGATGAGGCCTCACCAATGTCGAATAGAGGGGGACGATCACGTCCCTCGATTTGCTTGCTATGCCCCTACTTATACATCCCAAAATGCCATTGGCCTTCTTGGCAACAAGGGCACACTGCTGACTCATATCCAGCTTCTCGTGCACTGTCACCCCTAGGTCCTTTTCCACAGAACTGCTGCCTAGCCATTCGGTCCCTAGTCTGTTAAGTCTGATTTCACTGTTAAGCCAAGCTGGTCGCCTGCCATATTTACTATTCTTTCTACACATGGGGATGGTTTGTCCCTGTAACCTCAATAAGGGTTCTTTAAAATACAGCCAGCTCTCCTGGACTCCTTTCCCCCTCATGTTATTCTCCCAGGGGATCCTGCCCATCAGTTCCCTGAGGGAGTCAGTCTGCTTTTCTGAAGTCCAGGGTCCATATTCTGCTGCTCTCCTTTCTTCCTTTTGTCAGGATCCTGAACTCGACCGTCTCATGGTCACTGTCTCCCAGGTTCCCATCCACTTTTGCTCTCCCCTACTAATTCTTCCCGGTTTGTGAGCAGCAGGTCAAGAAGAGCTCTCCCCCTAGTTGGTTCCTCCAGCACTTGCTCCAGGAAATTGTCCCCTACACTTTCCAAAAACTTCCTGGATTGTCTGTGCACCGCTGTATTGCTCTCCCAGCAGATATCAGGGTGAGAGAAGTCTCCCATGAGAACCAGGGCCTGCAATCTAGTAACTGCCGTTAGTTGCTGGAAGAAAGCCTCGTCCACCTCATCCCTCCAGTCCGGTGGTCTATAGCAGACTCCTACCACGACATCACCCTTGTTGCTCACACTTCTAAACTTAATCCAGAGACTCTCAGGTTTTTCTGCAGTTTCATACTGGAGCTCTGAGCAGTCATTCTGCTCTCTTATATACAGTGCAAATCCCCCACCTTTTCTGCCCTGCCTGTCCTTCCTGAACAGTTTATATCCATCCATGACAGTACTCCAGTCATGTGAGTTACCTCACCAAGTCTCTGTTATTCCAATCACATCATAATTCCTTGACTGTGCCAGGACTTCCAGTTCTCCCTGCTTGTTTCCCAGGCTTCTTGTATTTGTGTATAGGCACTTGAGATAACTTGCTGTTTGTCCTGCTTTCTTAGTATGAGGCAGGAGTCCTCCCATCTCGAACTCTCCTGCTCGTGCTTCCTCCTAGTATCCCATGTCCCCACTTACCTCAGGGCTTTGGTCTCCTTCCCCCGGTGAACCTAGTTTAAAGCCCTCCTCACTAGGTTAGCCAGCCTGCTTGTGAAGATGCTCTTCCCTCTCTTCGTTAGGTGGAGCCCATCTCTGCCTAGCACTCCTCCTTCTTGGAACACCATCCCATGGTCAAAGAATCCAAAGCCTTCTCTCTGACACCACCTGTGTAGCCATTCGCTGGCTTCCACAATTCGATAGTCTCTACCCAGACCTTTTCCTTCCATGGGGAGGATGGACAAGAACACCACTTGCGCCTCAAACACCTTTATCCTTCTTCCCAGAGCCCTGTAGTCTGCAGTGATCCGCTCAAGGTCATTCTTGGCAGTATCATTGGTGCCCACGTGGATGAGGTGACACTCATGCTGTACCCACGTGAGCATTTGCCCTTCTGCCAAAAGGTTTTTCAGGACTAATTAGGGTCCCTGACAAGGGAGTGGAGCCATTGATGGGGACTCATTTTTTCTGATCTTTTGTTAATCTGTATGGCTTTCTTCCCCAGACGTGGTGTGGGAGGAGGAGAGGAAAAAAAATTGTTATTGAAAAAGCTGTAGGCAAAGCCTTTCAAGTATATTTTCTGACTTAGTGGGCCAGATTTTGCTGTTACACCCATGTGAGCCCACAGTGGTTACCAGGACCGGAGAGGTGAATGAACAGATTTTCAGTGGTGGTAGCACTGTTTTGTGTGCTGTACATCTTATGTAATAAGAGGACAAAGTAGAGGATTTTCTTGAATGGATGCAAGAGGTCTCTGGATGCATAGTCCTGCTGACTAAAATAGGTGCGTAACTGATGTAACAGGAATTCGGTCTTAGTGCAAAGCTTGTAATACAAAATAAAGCATGTGTTGATGAGGAAGTTGAGAAAGTAGTAAAATAAATTATGCATAAAACATTAACTCAAAGTCAGGTGGACTGTAATACAAACAGTGTGGTGGTTGAGGTGAAGTTCTTAGATAGGGGATTGAGTCGACGTGGTAATAAAGGAAGTTGTTGTAGAAGAAATTTGGCATGTGGGACTAAACCTCTGTATAGGCTTCAGATGTCTGTATTGTGGTTTTCTTTCTTTTGGCAGCTGGTGGTGGCATCAAGAAGTCTGGCAAAAAGTAGTTACATGCTGTAGAAGAAGCAGTCTGCTCCCATTGGTTGCTTGTCTATGCAATGGATCTGCGGATTCCTGTAGTCAAGAAAATTCACTGTCATTTGAGTACCTTGTGCATTTTGCTCAGTCAAAATAAATTGTTTTGTTAAGATATGGTGTCTCTCTCTATTGCTCTGTAGACTGACTTTCAAAATGCATTACCGATTTAACTTCATAGGAGACTACAGTTGAAGACCATTTGAAATTACAGTTGGCCCATAGTGTAGCTGGTGTTTAGTTCCAAGAACAAACTTATTCAACTTCTGCACTGCTGATATCTGTGTGCAATTCAAGGTGTCTGATTTATACAGCTCTATAGTACATGAGTCCTGGATATCAGAGAGACTGCCTCTCTCCCCATGTACTGCTGTGACTGAGGTGCTTGAATAGTGAACGGACTTTCTCATTGGAGGGTCCCTGTTCCTTCCCATGCCGCATCTGCTTCCTGAAAAATTCCCACTGTTCTCTCTTTGCTTGGGGAAGTGGGATGGGGTATTATCTAAGAAATGCCTTTGTCTTGCTCTAATTTTAATAAATTACATTAGTGTATCTTGTACAAATCTATTATGTGATTGGTTGCACTCTTTAAATTAATACAATTTTCCAGTGATTAATACCTGAAGTATTAAGTAGGCTGAAAAAATCCACTATAAAGCAGAAGCATAGGGAGTATTTAAAGGTGAGCATGTACGGAGGAGCTGGTTAAAGTTGGGTTTGAGGGTTTGCATGTGGGGGTGGGAGAGAGACCACTTGCTGTGAGCACTGGGAACCAGAGGACACTTAATGCAAGTAGCCAGGGAAGACTAGTTTGTCTTTCTGTATGGGATGAGTGGTTTAAGATGGCTGCTACTTTGTAAGTAAGCATGGAGTGGGAGGAGCAGATAAGTGAGGAATAAAATGTGAAGAGTGGTTTATGTCAGTCTCTTGGGGCATGCTTCAAGGAAGTGTCTGGAGAGGAGTGGTTAAGTGAGCACCAGGAGAGAAAGTTTAGGGTGGAGACAGAAGAGGACATTTTTTAGTGTGAGCAGATGGAGGATAAGGGTGCAGAGTGAGCATTTGGGGACAGGAATAGCTTACAAAATGAGCACCATGGGAGGAATGGGTTAGGGAATCTGGAAGCTGTTTTGGGTGAATGCATGGTGAAGGGTGGAGAACCGTTTAAGTCAAGTACAACTGAAGGAGTGGTTTATGGTTCAGAACATAAGGGTGATGGCTTAACTTAAACCTGTGGTTTAGCCTAAGGAATCTCCACACTCAGGGCTTGTCTCCACTTATTGATGGATCTTGCATCTGCTGGAACAGATAAGAACATAAAAACATAAGAATGGCCATACTGGGTCAGACCAAAGGTCCATCTAGCCCAGTATCCTGTCTACCAACAGTGGCCAATGCCAGGTGCCACAGAGGGAGTGAACCTAACAAGTAATGATCAAGTGATCTCTCTCCTGCTGATGACAAAAGTGACACAGGACAAGGAACCTGTAAGTGAAACTAGATGGAAACTCTTGAGCCAAAGATTTTTCCTGTGTAAGACTAAGTGGACCTAGGGTTTAATAGATGTGAGCCTTTTAATTACATGAGAGATTTTAATGCTGCTCCTAGTGAGGAAGAGCATCAATAGTGTCATCAATGTTCATGGGCTTTAGGGTCAGAAGGAACCATTATGCTCATCTAGTTTAACCTCCTTCATAACACATACCAGAAAATCTCATCCAGTCATTCCTGCAGTGGAGGGAATTACTCTTTCCTACTACATAAGTGATACTATTGAGCCCAATAACTTGTAGCTGAATTTCAGTATATCTTTTTAAAAGACTTATCTCACTTTAAAGACTCCCAAGTTATAATAAATTTACCACTTCATTTTGGAAAGTGTTCCAGTTGGTAATTTATGCTCTCTGTTAAAAAGTAGTCTTTCCTTCCCCTGCCCCCGCACCTCATTTGAATTTGTCTAACTTCAGCTTCCAGCCATTGGAAGTTGGTATAGCTGTCAGTTACATGAAAGAGATCCACAGTGTTAAATGTTGGGGCAGAGGAGCCTTTTCTGAGGCGAGCTATACACAGTCTATCTCCAATACTAAATGCTTTTTCAGTTTGGTTTTAAGAATTCACAATAATTGATGTAGCAGGTTTGACTCAGACCTAGTGGACAGGCTGTGGCTCAACAGACTTTCCATCCTGTAACAGGTTTGACTCAGCAATCAACAGGCCCAATGCACAGGCTGTGGCCCATCAATTCTCCAGTGCATTAGAGTTCTGGACAGAGTGAGGCGGTAAGGAGATGTGGGCCCTCCCTCTCCTCTGGGTCCTGGTGTGGAATTTCTTGTGCAGCTGACCAGCCTCCCCTGGGCCACTTCCTACCTCCCTGATCTCTTTTTGGTTTCGGGTAGGGTTGCAGCCCACTTTCCCCCCAGCAGGAGGTCCTGATCGGTCCCACCGGCTCAGTCAGTCACATGAGCATTCATTAGTCCTCTTCCTAGTGTTCAGTTATTCTCTCTCAGCATGGAGTGGGGGTAGGAAAAGGGGCAGGCCTCTACCTTCCTGATTGGGTCTTACCCATGGTCCAGACAAACTTCTGTGGATTGCTTTGTCACTAGAAGCTGTTAACTGGTTTTCTCTCTTTGGACACACTCCTTTGTTTTCCCCTTGTTTGACTGTCTGAGTCCCCTTTTGCACAGATCCTCCATTTGGAGCATGTGCAACAGCTGCTGAGGAGACATAAGAATGGCCATACTGGGTCAGACCAAAGGTCCATCTAGCTCAGTATTTGGTCTTCCGACAGTGCCCAGTGCCAGGTGCTCTGGAGGGAATGAACAGATGAGGTAATCATCAATTGATCCATCCCCTGTCGCTCATTCCTAGCTTCTGGCAAACAGAGGCTAGGGACGCCATCCCTGCCCATCCTGGCTAATAACCATTAGTGGACCTATCCTCCATGAACTTGTCTAGTTCTTTTTTGAACCCTGTTATAGTCTTGGCCTTCACAACATCCTCTGGCATGGAGTTCTATGGTTGACTGTGCCTTGTGTGGAAAAAATACTTCCTTTTGTTCGTTTTAAACCTGCTGCCTATTAATTTCATTTGGTGACCCCTAGTTCTTGTGTTAGGAGGAGGAGTACATAACAGTTCTTTATTTACTTTCTCCACACCAGTCATGATTTTATAGACCTCTGTCATATCCCCTCTTAGTCATCTCTTTTCCAAGCTGAAAAGTCCCAGTTTTATTAATCTCTCCTCATATGGCAGATGCTACATACCCCTAATCATTTTTGTTGCCCTTTTCTAAATCTTTTCCAATTCCAGTATTGTATATCTTTTTTGGAATGGGGTGACCACATCTCCACGCAGTATTCAAGATATGGGCGTGCCATGGATTTGTATAGAGGCAATATATTTTCTTTCTTATTATCTGTCCCTTTCTTAATGATGCCCAACATTCTGTTCGCTTTTTTGACTGCCGCTGCACATTGAGTGGATATTTTCTGAGAGCTATCCACAATGACTCCAAGATCTTTCTTGAGTGGTAATAGCTTTTTTAGACCTCATCATTTTATATGTATAGTCAGGATTATGATTTCCAATGTGTATTACTTTGCATTTATCAACATTGAATTTCATCTGCCATTTTGTTGCCCAGTCACTTAGTTTTGAGAGATCCTTTTGTAGCTCTTCGCAGTCTGCCTGGGACTTAACTATCTTGAGTATTTTTTTGTATCGTCTGCATATTTTGCCACCTCACTGTTTACCCCTTTTTCCCAGATCATTTATGAATATGTTGAATAGGACTGGACCCAGTACAGATCTCTCAGGGACACTACTATTTACCTCTCTCCATTCTGAATACTGACCATTTATTCCTACCCTTTGTTTCCCATCTTTTAACCAGTTACCAGTCCATGAGAGGACCTTCCCTCTTATCCCATGACAGCTTACTTTATTTAATAGCCTTTGGTTAGGGACCTTGTTAAAGGCTTTCTGAAAATCCAAGTACACTATATCCACTGGATCCCCCTTGTCCACATCCTTGTTGACCCCCCTCAAAGAATTCTAGTAGATTGGTGGGGCATGATTTCCCTTTACAAAAACCATGTTGACACTTCAACAACAAATTATGTTCATCTATATTTCTGAAAATTTTGTTCTTTACTATCTTTTCAACCAGTTTGCCCGGTACCAAAGTCAGGCTTACTGGCCTGTAATTGCTGGGATCGCCTCTGGAGCCCTTTTAAAAAATTCGTGTCACTTAGCTATCCTCCAGTCATTTGGTACAGAAGCTGATTTAAATGGTAGGTTACAGACTACAGTCAGT